>NC_137834.1:20971179-21588452 GCF_948465745.1 Chenopodium album
CCTTTGGCTTCACGACCTAAAGGCCGTCCCTTCATAAACAAGTGAAGGCTATAGTTGGAGGAATCCCTGTCATAATTGATACTTCACCAATTAGAATCAAGGATATAGAGAATCCCATCATAAATGTGGAGCACGATAAAGATGACGATGACTTGTGGGGTTTCAACGAAGAGGTCTCCCTAATCGAGGAGGCTGAAAGGACCCCTCTTCACTACGACCTCCACTCTAACATGACAGTAAATGCTATCCTCTGAAAACAGGGACACTTTCTTGGAATGACTCTTGGAAAAAAGAAAGGGATAGAAAATGCAAATGGGACTACCTGGCCTCCCTAAATTGAACACTTTTGGACTTGGTTTTGAACCGACTCCGAAAGACCTTAAGCGAGCCCGGGAAAAGGCCAATGCGCGTAGGAATGCTCGTACCCAAAAGAAAGCAATCCCAATGGATTACTATCCTCTTACCCTAAATGGGCGATTCATAAAAGAGGGAGAGGACTATCCATGTCATGAATTTCGTGAACCCTTTGTCAAGAATGTGACTTTCTAGATGATTTCCCAACTCATATCCATAAGGAGAAAGCAGCCCCATGCATTGACTTTAATGTCATGGAACTTCTCTTTGGGAATGAGAAGAATGAGCCAACTTATACCGAACACAATTCCTTTCTCATTCAAACAGTACTACAAAGTGATAACTTTGATCCTTCCAAGCTTATCACTCCAGTAGAGGGTCTAGTTCAAGGATGGTGAAAGACCGTGAAGGTGACTACTCCAAGTGGAAGAAAGATCTTCATAACAACAGGACAAGGACCAATGTTCAAAGAATCGTCTGAGTCAGAGTCCGAGTCAGAGTCTTCCCCTATCGAGTCTTCTAAGTCCTTAGTTATAGCACCTTCTCCCAGGTCTTCTGTTTTAGCACCTTCTTGTAGAATAGTTAGTAATCAATTCCCAACGGACATAGCTTTATTCGATGTAATGGTTTCTGAATTTAATAATATGTCCTCTTTTGCTTACTCCTCGTGTCATTCTTTAACCCAAGAGACGAGCATTGCTTAACTAACAATGAAAATGACAAAGAAATAATAAAAGCAATGGAAACACTTGAAAACAAAACACCGGTAATTGAAGATACTAAAACGGTTGATATCTCAAAAGATTTAATCATTAAAAGAGAAGTTAAAATCAGACTTACACTTAATAAAGATGGAAGAACCGATTTTAATAATCTACTAACAGAAATTATCGATGTATTCACTTGGTTATATGAACATATGCCAAGAATTAATAGAGAAATAGCTTAACACACAATTCCACTAATTCCAGGAATGAAACCTGTAAAACAAAAGTTACGTCGAATGAAACCCAACGTAGCCCTTAAAATAAAAGAAGTATAAATAAAAAAACAACAGGTTTTATCATGGTAACCAAATACCCCGAATGGGTCGTAAATGTAGTCCTAGTTCCAAAGAAGGATGGAAGGGTACGAATGTGTGTCTACTATCGAGATTTAAACAAGAAAAGTCCAAAGGACGACTTCCCTTTACCACACATTGATATTCTAGTGGATAATACAACAAACCACGCACTTCTCTAATTTATGGATGGATACGCGGGGTACAACTAGATTCTCATGGCAGATGAAGACATGGAGAAGATAACGTTCATAACACCTTGGGGAACTTAATGTTAAACGATAATGCCATTCAGGTTGAAAAACGCGGGTGCCACTTACCAACGTGCAGCTACTGCTTTACTTAATGATATAATGCACAAGGAAATTAAAGTCTATGTAGATGATATGATTGTGAAATCTAAATATCGCCCAGGGCATTTGGTAGCCTTAAGAAAATTCTTTAGAAGACTAAGAAAATACAACATGAGGTTTGTTTAGGGTAAAAATACCCTAGACATGTGGATCAATGAGAGAAGGCCACGTGTCAAGGTCAGGCTGGCCCAAGTGGCCAAATAGCCTCCTGACACGTGTCCCCTTCAAATAGTTTTTGAAATGACGACCTTCAAGGGCCCAAATCCCAAGGAGCGCCGTAATTCGGCGTAGCCCACTAAAATCTAGGTAAGTTACCTAGATAGGGGAATTCCTACCAATGATCCTATAAATAGGGAGATATTTTCCCATTTTTGGGGACACATTCAATCATTTATTACACCTACTTTCTCTCTCATCAGAGAAACACCTGAGCTTGGAATCAAAGCAGATCCCCACCTAAATTTCCATTCTCTTTATTCTCTTTCAAGTTACTAACTTGATCTTCGGAGGCGGAGCTCCACCTCCCGGAGTCTCCGTTGTTTTTGCAGGTATAGCTCAGCCGGACTAATCTTTGTCTTGTAACTCTCCCGAGGGACAAAAACACCAAAATATTTGGCCCCGTCTGTGGGGGAGAGTACCTCAGGGATGGTTCAAGAGTCTGTACCACCTCCTAAGCGTCCGGTAGACAAACTGGAAGTCTTTACTAACCAAGAGGATGATAATCCTCAGGTCGAAATTTATATAGCCAGTGATGGCTCTTTGATAACCAAGCGCATCCGGCCAAGAGACACTCTAGAGCGGGGTGCCAGCCAGGCGGATACAAACTGACCCCCTGGATAGCCGGAAGGGGAAACCCATACGGCCACTGGATCCACTCCCGTCACTCGAGACGAACTCATGAAAATCATGACTAGTTTCAAGGGTGAAATTAAGGATCTGATCACCAAGAGCCGGGCTGGCCCAAGCAGGGGTCAGTCGGCAAGGAAGACTCCTCTTGAGAAGGGGAAGTCAGTTCGAGATAGGCAGCTAACTCCTCCTCCAAAGGAGAAGGCAGCCGTGACCATTGATTGGTCCAAGATTCTTCTGCCTCTTAGGAATACCAACAACACCCGCCAGACTAAACAACCGATGGTAAACAAAAAATCAACTCTTGACGCCTAGGAGATCATCACCAACAAGAGGAATCAGTAGTTGTCCGAGTCTGCTTTTACATCAAGCTTTCCAGATAGCTTCAAGGATACATCTGCAAGGAATGTGTCATCCTTGCATGAGAGCCATAGAGGCAATACTGTCCATTCTGGCCCTCAGATGATTGGGAATGCAGCATATGTACCACCTCTAGTCTACGGTCCGTATTCTCCTCATTTCATGCAGTCGGCCCTCTTCGGAGGTAAGGCGACATACATCAATGTCTAGCCACTGGACTGGAAGCTTCGTCTTCTCCGCCTGGGTGAACAACCTTCTGCATTCACCTGGGAAATAACCGAGGCGGCAAAGCCGGCCAAGGTTAAAAATGTGCTGGTAGGTACCTATGACGATACCTCGCACCCGGAAGATCACCTCATGGCTTACACCAACCTCGTGTATTTACAAGGGTTGGATGATGCCACTTGGTGTCGATGATTTCTAGCTATATTAAAGGGAATTTCCCAACAATGGTTTGGCACCTTGTAAGCCGGTTCCATCGATAATTTCAAGAAGCTTGCCTTCTTGTTTTGTTCCAACTTCTCAATGAACATCCCTACGATGAAAACAAGTCTGGACTTGAGCACCATTAAGCAGGGAGAGAGAGAAAGATTGTGCTCCCATGTCAGGCGGTTCAATCTGATCAGAATTCAGAGTCAAGGATTGTTTGTCGAGGTAGCTTTTAAAAACTTCTTTAAGGGTGTGGGAGACGGATTGACCTTTAAGTTCGACCTAGTCAGAAAAAGGGCTTTTACTTTACAGGCGGCCCTAAGGGAGGTGGAAAGCTATATTCAAGCAACTGACCTCTGCTTGCCTGGTAGCTAGTCGGACTCCAAGAAGTCTGACAGGCAAAAACACAGTCGGCCTGCTCAGCCGGCCAAGAAAAAAGATGAGAGCAAAAAGAGAAAAGAAGTCTGGGCGGTGAGTGATTCTGACCAGCCGTCCCAGAAGAAGAAGAAAGAATTTAAACCGTACGTCCCTAGGTACAATTTTAACAAGGACTGTAACTCTATCCTCATGGAGATCAAGGACAGGTTGAGCTCCGGTACCCCATGGTTGTAAAATTTAGCCTTACTCTATACATGGCATTCAAGAAATTGAAGTCGTACTTTCTGGCACATCCGTTATAATTTACACCGATCAACCTCTCAAGCGGCCAATATCTACCTTGGAGTCATCCGGCAGAATGCTGAAATAGGCTATTGAAATGCAAAGTCTTGAAATCACTTTTGAACCCAGAAAGACAGTGAAGGGTCAAGCGTTTTCCGACTTCATTGTTGAAATGACACGACCGGTACAACCGGATAAGATTGATCGGGTTTGGAAAGTGTATGTAGACGGGAGCTCGACGAAGAATGGCTGCGGTGAAGGAATTATATAAGAGTCCCATAAGGGGGACATATTTGAATATGCACTGCGGTTTAACTTTCAAGCCTCAAATAACTAGGCGGAATACGAAGCCTTGCTAGCCAAAATCCGCATGTGTAAGGCAACAGGGGCAACGAAAATTGACGCTTACTCTAATTCGCAGTTGGTCGTAAGCTAGTATGATGGAAATATGAGGCAACTCATCCAGCTATGATCAAGTATCTTCAGGCAGCCAAAGAAGAGGCCGGGGCACTTGAAGAATTTCGTCTTATTCAAGTGCCCAGGTCAGATAACAACCAGGCGGATGCATTGTCTAAATTGGCATCTTCCGCCTGCTGTGATACGCCTCGGTCAGTCTTTTGGGAAGTTCTGGAAAAAAGAAGTATATATGAAGAGCCCATTGGAATCCTGGATCGAAGCTCTACCTGGATGGATGGCATCCGTGCATATCTAACAAACGGCACACTTCCTGATTCACCACAGGAGGCAGCCGTCATGATGAAGCGAACAACAAACTTCGAGATGAGAAATGGAGAGCTCTTTAAGGCGGGTTTCCTTAAACCTCTATTTAAGTGCGTTACCCTAAAGAAGGGTAAAGAATTTCTCGAAGAATTGTATGCGGGCTACTACACCTCTCATATAGGCGGCAGATCCCTAGTCGTTAGAGCCAGGCAGCATTACTTTTAGCCTACTCTTTAAGCAGATGCTAAAGAGTTGGTGAAGAGGTGTGACAGATGCCAGAGGTTTGGCAAGCTTATCCACCGCCCGGCTACTAATCTGACGGCAATCCACAGCCCAGTCCCTTTTGCTAAGTGGGGCATAGATATCTTGGGTCCTTATACGCCTGCACCAGGCGGAAAGCGTTATATTTTGGTGGTTGTGGACTACTTCACCAAATCGGTAAAGGATGAGCTGGTCAAGAATATCAAGACAAAGGATGTCATCTCTTTCATTTGGAAGAACATTATCACCAGGTTTGGAGTACCTATGTCTATGGTGTTTGATAATGGCCCTAAGTTAAAAACGCCTCACCTCAAGACTTGGTTGGGAGATCAGGGAATCTCACATTATTTTGCATCAGTCGGCCGACCCCAAGAAAACGGCCAAGTTAAAGCCTTCAACAAGCTTATCTCATACGGCATAAAAAAGAAAATTGAAAGAGCCGGTGGCTTATGGGCAGAAGAGCTGATTCATGTCCTATGGGCCATCCGGAGAACTGCCAAAGGGTAAACCGGTGAAACCCCATTTCTCATGGTGTACGGTGCTGAAGCGGTCTTGCCCATTGAACATTACAAGACGACTCTTAGAGTCATGCTTTATGATGAAGAGGCAAATTGGGAGGTCATGCAGCTGGCATTGGACTCCCTCCCGGAATGCAAGGGCAATGTTGCCCTTCGTCATGAGATATACCGTCTGAGAATGACGAGAGCCTACAACAAGAAAGTACGCAAGCGCCCTTTGAGTCTGGAAAGCTAACCCCCAATTAGGAAGGCTCCTACCGGATCTATGAAGAAGTCTGGGATGGCACCTACTGTATGGAAACCCCAAACGGCAGACGCCTACCTAGAACTTGGAATGTAGATAACTTAAAAAAGTACTACTTCTGAGAATTGTAAATTTTTGTAAACAAAGAGTCTATTAATGAGAAATTAGGCCTTGTTTTCAAAATTGTTTTGTTATCTTTATAATTACTTGTTCGCCTGAGTAATACTTAGACAGACTATTTTTTTAACCAACTAAGTTCGACACTTAGTGTAAATTCAATGTTATAATAACACACGGCCAATGGCCAGATTGAAAAAACTAAGCACAAAAACGCTTAGTGGCTATACAACCGGTCTCAAACAAGACCAAAGGCCAATGGCTGGATTGTTGCTTATTTTTTAAAATCGTCTGTCCCAACATGGACAACGGCATCCGGCAACACCCCTTTGTGTGCAATCGTCGCAGAGAGAAGACTCTTTGTCAGCTCTACGTACCTATGCAGACGACAAAGATTGAACGACTAAATAGGTCAACTCATAGCCGTCTGACCAGAATAATCTACGAGAACGATTAAGTTTCCGAATATCGGATGCCCTGAGGCATCAGTCAGTTACCGGCTGAAGTTTTTACTAAGATTATTTATTCCAAAGTTGCACTCTCTCTCCCAATTGGGGCAAAAGAGTCTGTGTAATGGCTATGTAATAATCCCAGACGGAATATTACCGCCTGGGTAAGAGGCTCGAAGCACCCGTTCTAATGGCCGGCTGTGCACGTAGTTTAGGGCAATCACCATTGTGATTGATTGGCCTAAAAACACCTCATACTTCTCTAAGTATCAAGTGTTTTCAAGCCAATCAATCGATTTGAAATGAAACCAACCACATAGCCATCCAGGAGCAAGAGTAGCTAGATTGCAAATGTCGCATGCTTTTTTAAGTTAGGAAAAATATTAAAGAATTGCAGTATATACACAAAATTCAAATTGAAAAAATTCAAACACAAACATGTATGAACAACCGATTGAGTCGGAATACTTCATATAAATATTGAAAATGGCACAAAGGCCAGAATAATTGTTAACCGAAATCACATCCGGTGAAGAAGAAAAAGAAACAAATTGTTAACCCAACTCCATAGTTGGTAAAAATACAACATGCTCAACTTACAAGCCGGAAAAGAAAGATAGTTGGCATATTGCCGCAGAATTTGGGGAGGCTGGTTTAAGGCTGAGGTGGAAGCTGCTTATCTGGTTGGTTCTGACCGGCTGGGAGGGCTTCTGATTGGTCGTGAGCCACCTGAGGCTTGCTGCCTTCATTTTTCTTGTCCTCCACCGGCTCCTACTCATTTTCTGAGACTTCATATCCCAGCGCTGCAGCCCATTCCTTGAAGCGAGGCGAAGCTGCCTCTCCCAACACTTGGGCATCATACACCGCAGTGGCGTAATCATACCTAAGCTTGTAGACTTCAAAGTCCACATCCGGATAGAGGAGCCCCCAGGCTATCTTAAGACAGGCTGCATTGTCCCGCTCGTTTTCCTCCATCAGCAGGTTCTACTCCTTGGCGATTTCATCTCCATGCTGGTTCCGCATGTTGACGATCTCCACCCCTAGTCGGGCGACATCTGCTCAGAGCTTTGTGTTCTCCTTGCCAGCGTCTTCTAATGCCTTGAGTTCAGCCTTAACATCCTTCAGTTTTTTATCAAGGTCATTAGCCCGGCTGGTAGCTTCATCGTTTGCAGCCGTCAAGCTCCAGATCACCTCCTCCTGTTTAAACTTTACTGCTTTAATCTCTAAATCACACATATAATTAGCATATTCAGCAGAGATGAGGTTTCAAGGGCCCTCCGTTTGGCGTCATTTACCTCTTCTAGCTTCCGCCTAAAGGGGCCTCGAAGCCCATCCACCCTCAGCATTACCTGAGAAAAGGGCAGCCGGATTATAAAATACTTTGTAAAAAATGAAGAAAAAATATCAGAATTAAGTTGAAGATTCTTTACCTCAACCAGTTGGGCCATTATCCGGTCGAAGTCCACCACCTGCAGATTAGGTATGGAATTTTTCTCCGAACGGGTGACGGTCCTCACCATCTGTTTGGTAAACCCAACAAGATCCGGCTCGTCGGATGTAAGCTCTGCACCAAAAGAAGTACTTGGTGAGAAGGATGCAGCATAGTTGGCATTTATTCGTTGTCGGTTGCTGACTGAACCCCCTAAGGGGTCTACCTTAGTCTTGATTCTCATGAAGTCAAGTGGCCAAGGTATTTCGATCTTTTCCTTACCTTGGGTCTCCAGATGGGGCTTAGGAGTCTCCTCCTCCTCAGTTGTAGCCGCACCAGCTGCAACATTAGGTTGCTGGCCAACCTTTGATGTCGTAGAGGCATCCGGCGCATTCTTCTGCGAGCGCTCTAAGCTTTTGCTCAGAATCTTCATGGCAGAAGGAGGTTTGCCTCCGGTCGTGGGACAATCCGGGTTGGCAGTAGACGTTAACTGGGAGGGGTTCTTCCTAGCGGTCTTGGCAACCGGAGTTTTTTCCAACTCCTCCCCTTACCTTTTGAAATGCTTGGAGATGGAGCGTGAAACACACTTAGCAGTATCCTGCAAATTAAGAACTAAATGTTACCAGCCAGCAAAAAACCTTTGCAAGAAATGTAAAGAAAAAACTAAAGTCAGGCGGTCTTACCTCGCCTTTCTTGGCCTCAACGAATGCTCTATTTGAGAGCGCGCTTTCCTTGCGCAGTTGCGCTGCTGACTTAGCCGGAGTCTTGGCTGGGTCAACCATTTTCAAGGCGTCGGCTGCAGGGAGAAAATAAAAGTTAGAAAAAATCATAAAAAAGTTTATAGTACAGAATAAAAACTACATAAAAGTGGGATGCAAGTGGATCCACCCTTGAGAAACATAGGGCTTAAGCCACAGGCGGATAGAAAGCATTCATCTTTGAAGTAGTCTGGGTGGGGGATCTAGTTCTTTGGAAAAATGATGTGAGTCCCATCCCCCAAGGGCTCAATAGTGGTTTCAAAGAAACCCGGCTCCATTATTTGTTCACGGGCCCTACTAGAGAGCGTCGGGAGAGGGCATTACATGACAAGAAGAACCAGTTCTTGATTGTACCGGCGTAGTGTCCGGTTGTGTCTCAGGGTTGGTGAGGAGATTAAGTAAAACTTTTCTTTCCACCCGGACCACTTGGACACCTTGTCCAAACTCATCAAATGCTAGGGCAAGGTGGAAAGAGTGTACCATGCCCCATGACCACCTGGGGCCTTGTTCAAGAAATGCATATGAGCGAAGGCAGAGAAGTTGGGAGCAAGATTCTGGAGCTTGTAGGCGGCAATATAGCTCAAAATGTTCACCCACGAGTTTGGGGTGAGCTGTAAGTCTCCCAGATTATACCCCTTTAGGATTTTCCTAATCCTAGTGTGGAGGGGGAAATGGAGGCCGGCTTCTATTACCGCCTCATAGCAGACAAAATAGTTTTCTGCATTCTCTATTTTATTGTACCAGGCCATCACTGCGTCCCCAGGCGGAACGATAATATCCCACCCCTTTCCAAAGGGGTGCTTTTCCTTGAAAGCCCTGAAGCCAATCTTCAGCAGGGCTATGTCACCCGGAAGCATCATAATTTTCTTAGGGTCTGGGTTGTCAGCAACTTTTGACGGCTGCTGATAGTCAGCCACAAAATTATCTTGATCAGAGCCAGAAGCCTCAGCTCCCGATCTTTTAGCGGCCTCAGTACCGCCGGATCCTTTCCTGGATCCATTAGAGGTGGTGGCCTCTTCACCGTCTACCTCGCGTACGCTCGAGCTCCTAGAAGAAGAGGGAGCCTCTTCGTAAGAATTGCTGCTCTCCTCCAAATCCTTATGTTCCCCATCCGGAACAACTTCGCCGGTAGGCACTTCCATAGTGCACCGCCCCTTACACTTTCTAGCCGTCTGTTTGACTCTAGCCATTGTGTCCTGCACAGAAACAAAGAGGGAGAAATTCGGAGATGAGCACAGCAGTTCTGACAGTCCAGAAAAGGCACTCCCTGTTCTAGACTCAGCCGTTCCGGGAGACCGGCTAAGTTCCTAGGCAATGCCGAGTGTGTGGATTGAGAACTCATTTTATTTCTAAGACTATGTATACAGACGGAAAAAAGAATGTATACAAGTTGTAAAAGAAAAGCTAAAAATGGTACAGGCGGTTACCTTGCGTTTGACTTTGGAAAATCTGAAAACTGCTACAGACGGTGACCGGGTGTTGCAAGGTTAGCACACGAAAATCCGAAAATTTTGATGCAGACAGAAGTAGAGAATCTCTCTCTAAAACTCTCTCTTTCTCTCTCTAGAAAGTCAAATAAAAATGAAGTGAGAGAAGGGAAGGGAGGGGTAAACTTCTATTTATAGAAGGTGAAAACGGGGGCATCCCCATTTGAATTTCAGATTTTACTAGCTGTTGTTACTTTTCACCTTTGATAGGTGGACACGTGTCACAGGCATCACGTGACATTCATGTGACCCCTGTGAGGGGCAAATGTTTAGGGTAAAAATACCCTAGACATGTGGACCAATGAGAGAATGCCACGTGTCAAGTTCAGGCTGGCCCAAGTGGCCCAATAGCCTCTTGACACGTGTCCCCTTTAGATAGTATATGAAATGACGGCCTTCAAGGGCCCAAATCCCAAGAAGCGCCGTAATTCGGCGCAGCCCACTAAAATCTAGGTTAAGTGACCTAGATAGGGGCACTCCTACCAATGACCCTATAAATAGGGAGATATTTCCCCATTTTGGGGACACATTCAATCATTTATTACACATACTTTCTCTCTCATCAGAGAAACACCTGAGCTTGGAATCAGAGCAAATCCCCACCCAAATTTCCGTACTCTTTATTCTATTTCAAGTTACTAACTTGATCTTCGAAGGCGGAGCTCCACCACCCGAAGTCTCCGTTGTTTTTGCAGGTACAACTCATCCAGACCAATCTTTGTCACGTAACTCTCCCGAGGGACAAAAACACCCAAAACAAGGTTGAACCCATCCAAGTATGCTTTTGGAGTCATCTCAGGAAAACTATTGGGATATGTCATTAGCTCTAGAGGAATAGAGATAGACCCAACTAAGATCAAGGCAATCATGTCAATGCCACCGCCTAAAACTGAAAAGCAAATTTGAAGATTCATTGTCCGGTTGCAATACATAAGTAAGTTCATATCTAAATTGACAACAACATGAGAACTAATATTCAAAAAGATCAAGAAAAATGTGCAAATAATATGGGACGACGAGTGTCAAAAAGCCTTTGGAAAGATCAAATCCTATCTTGCTAATCCTCCTGTATTAGCACCAGCACTCCTAGGAATCCCTCTTAGGTTGTACCTAGCAGTCACCAAAGAGACAATATGGGCTATACTCACGCAAGAAGTAGAAGGAAAGGAGAATGCCATCTACTATCTAAGTAAAAAGATGCTCGAGTGTGAAATACGCTATACACCACTTGAGAAATTGTGTCTCGCATTATTATGGGCCACAACCATATTAAGACATTACATGCTCGTTCACACAGTCTTTGTAGTATCTCGAATGGATCCACTCAAGTATCTTTTCGAGAAATCTACACTTAATGGTCAAATATCAATATGAATAGTCAACTTAGCCCAATTTGATGTAAGATTTATGCTCCAAAAGGCTATTAAAGGATCCGTGTTTTCGGATTTCTTAGCAGATTTCCCAATAGAAGATTCCACACCTATACATAAGAATGATTTTCCAGACGAAGATTTGATGGTCACAAAAGATGATACTTAGACTCTATACTTCGATGGAGCCTCAAACCAAAAGGGATGTGGTGTAGGGGTATTATTGGTATCACCTAAAGAAAAAATATTATAATCTCCATAAAGCTGGACTTCGACATTACGAATAACGCTGCAAAATATGAAGCATGTGTGGTAGGCCTCGAAACAGCATTGGCGTTGGGAGTAAAGAAACTTCGAATATTTGGGGATTCTTCGTTGATCATCAATCAAATTTCCACGAGATGGAAAGTAAGGAGTGAAAGCTTGGCCCCTTACCAAACCTACCTAGAAACTCTTACAAACCAACTGGAAAAGGTAGAGTACACATATCTACCTACAGAAGAAAATCAATTTGCTGATGTCTTGGCAAGACTAGCCTTAATGGTTTAGATTCCTACGAAAATTGAGCAAATGCCTTTAACAATTGAAAAGAGGCATAAACCGGCTTATATATTCAAGCTATAGAGGATGACGAAGTGGTCCAAGAAGAGGAAGAAGAAGAATAACCTTAGTGCACGGACATCCTCAACTATGTGACAAAAGGAGAATATCCACCCCATGCTGACAAAAGAGCGAAACGAACCTTAAGACTTTTGGCTTTCCAATACGTGCTCATAAACGACGAGTTACACAAAAGGGTACCTAAAGGTTGAGCTCTTCTATGTGTAGGCAAAAAGGAAGCCTAAAGGGCTATGTGATTAGTCCATGAAGGAGTACATGGAACACATGTAAATGGCAAAATGCTAGTCCAAAACATAATGCGCAAAGGGTATTATTGGACTACCATGAATAGAGATTGTCATCAATATGTTAAAATAAGCCATAAATGCCAAATATACGCTTACTTAGTACATGTTCCTCCGTCTCTCCTCTACACCTACACATCACCATGGCCATTATTCTCAACATGGGGAATAGATATTATTGGAATAATTACTCCTCCAAGAACAGGAGGCCATGAATACATATTAGTAGCAATTGATTACTTCACTAAATGGGTCGAAGCAAAATCATATGCAAAACTTATTGCAAAACATGTAGCGCTCGTCATCGAAAGAAATATTATCTGTCGGTATGGAGTCCCACATGAAATGATAAGTTACAATGGAACTCACTTTCAAGCAGAATGTGAAAAATTGTTACAAAAGTATGCCATTCAACACCATCACTCTTCTCCATACAAACCTCATGCAAATGGTGCAGTTGAGGCAGCTTACAAAAATTTAAAGACCATCATCGTGAAGATGACAGAAAATTACAAAGATTAGTCTGATAAACTCCAATTTGCTCGTCAATAGGAAATACGTCATTTGCCTTATTCTATGAGATGGATGTCGTACAACCTATAAAGGTAGAAATACCTTCCCTACATATCGCGTTGGAAAGTAAACTCGATGAAGTAGAATGGAATAGAGTGAGATATATATGAAGAGTTAATTCTACTTGACGAAAAGCGACTAGAGGCTCTACATCATACTCAATGTTATCAAACTCATATGGCTTAACTCTTCAACAAGAAAGTCAAGAAAAGAAATATTAAAGTAGGAGACTTGGTGTTAAAGGCATTAAGAAAAAATGTTTTAGACCTACGAGCCAAGTTTAGACCCAATTAGTCTGGGCTATATTGTCAAAACTATCCTTTCGGGAGGTGCTGCAAAACTGACTAATATGGATTGAAATGAGTTCTTAAACATGACAAGTCTTGACCAGCTTAAGAAGTACTACCCATAATTACTTGAGTAAGATTCTCAAGAGAGCTACGTTTGGCCTGATTTCTTAAAAAAGGATACGTAGGAAACAATTATAGGGTGTCGCCACTTTAATTTTTATATATCTCGCTTCCCAACGTCAACAAGTCAACCCAGAACAATTAACGTGAAAAATTTCAAGACCAACACATCCTAGAAAAGTTGTCGCCTGACGACATACATCAACATCGGCCGACAACTACAGCGTCTGGCGATAGATTGCGGGGCTAGGCGATGAACAGCAGCGTCTGGCGACAGACTTTAAACTGCGACACCAATTTTCTAAATTAAACTAGACAAATTTCGGTGTATTTCGGAAATTTTTTACTTCCGTACTTGAATAATTTTCAGAAAAATAATTAAGTGTTTTCATTACTTTAATGGAAATTAAGTGTAAATGTTGATTTAATTTTAAAAGCTGAAAATTGCATTAATAAAAATGAAGAAAAATTACATTATTGATGGAATTTAAATGAAGCTTAAAAAAAATGAATTAACTTGAAAATTAAAATTGTCTAATAAATTGAAAGTAAAGCAATGCTCTAATCTTTCTTCTCTTTCTTTGCCCTCTTCCAATTCTTGTCAGCTTCTTCTTCTTCATCCATCACTTTTGCTAGCAAGCCTCCCTTACAGGATCGGCATTCAATCTTGGTATCGATAGTTTCTCCTTTAGCCATAACTCCATGCTTCTTCTCTGCCCACACTTTCTTTTCTGTAGAGTCATATTTTCATTTTTCTTTGCCTTTAGTAGTGTTTATCTTCTTAGGCATGATAGGAGTTTTAAATTTAACTTTTTTACCTAGGCGTTCCTGAACAGGAGCTATCTTGTCTCCCAGGCGAATCTTCAAGTTGGTTTTATTTTGAACTCTCTTCTTGTCCTTTTTAGGCCTATCAAGTAGCCAATGCTTCACATCCTTAGACAAAGAAGGAGGAACCTTTTGGGTAACAACTTCCCATCAGGGCCTAGCACTCCAGTAATTATCAAACCTCTCCATGTCTTATGAAACAAGAAATACATAAGGACGATGAAGATCTCTAGAAGGAATGGTTTGAACAAGGCCAACTTTGATATGCTAAGAAGACGGCAAAAGGGTTGTTTGTTGAGACCAACCATCTTCTCAATTTTCCACCAAGGAATGACCCACTTGATAACAAAAACACAAGAGACGAATATTTTGCTCCACTCCCGACGGCCCATCTTTATGGAAAATCGTTTCTTTTGCCTTACAAAGCAATTTGGTGTATATTTGTCAATATTATCAGGAGGACTAATTAATTCTAGCCTCTCCATTAGTAACATCTGCAAAAATTCAATCCAAATAATTAGTATTACTATACAAAAATATATATTTTTTATTTTTGTAATTAAAAATATTATTTTTCTACTTGTAATAAAATTGGAGAGCCTTAAGGTGCTTTTGGATTTTTCTTTAATTCATCTAAACTAAGCATAGTTTCTCCAATAATTAATGGCATTGGATTCCTCCCTGATTCAATTTGTTCCATGACAGACACTAAAATTTCTTGACCCTCACGATTATTTCCACTAGTGAGGAGATATTGGCTAAACATGCAAAAGAGGAAAGTTCTCCTCCTATAAACATGAAAAGACTCAGAATATGGTCTATCAAAGTAATGGTGTGAAAATTCTTTAAGATTAACTAATGTTCCATCTACAATATTTGTTAGATCCCTGTCTTTAAAATTAGTAAAACGCTCAAAATCTTTATAATAATATTTTCTCACATTAGGAATTATCGCAAGATCCATGGAAGGGAAGCCAAAGTAGCACCAAATTCTTCCGGTAAAGGACTAATTTCATCATAGCCTAGTCTAAAGCAATGGGTGTCTAGATCCCAATATTCTAAGGCGGTATGAATAATATATATATATATATATATATAAATTCTGGCGACGAGGCATGTCGCCTGGTGACAGGGGCAGCGTTTGGTGATAGAGAGTCGGCTCGACGCCAGCTATTCGCGCTATGCAAATCATGTTTTTTCGATTATGACTCGATTTTGTATATTGACTTTACGTTTTTTGATCTCTTGTTTCAAAACCCTCTCCAAACACTTTTCGATTAATTAAAGCTTAATTAATTTTAGGAAAATTTCACATTTGCTACCAAGGAAAGGACCCTAATTCACATTTGTTACCCCTTTAATTTTTTATTTTATATTGCTACCACCTAAATAAGAGTTTTCCAAAAATCACTACCACTTAACGGAATCCGTTAGGATTTCCGTTAAGTTTATTAAAAAATAATTAAAAAACTAAAAAAATAAATAAAAAAATAATGACCACCCTCCCCCTCCCCTGCCACCCCTCCCCTAAACTGCCACCCCTTCCTTCCACCCCTACTGGCGGCCGGCGCCCGGAGCTTCGGCCGACGCCGGCGCAAACCCACCCCCTCCCTTTCCCCCACCCCTACGCAGCCAATGAACCCCCCTTCCTTCTCCCCATTCTCGCTGCCCCGACCCCCACCTCGAACCAAAACCATCTCTTTCCCCTTCCTCCCACCGGAATCCTCCCCCCCCCAACAAATTATACTCCACCTCGCCGCCGTAAAACTCCACAAAACCGTTCTTCCTCCTTCTTCACCCACATTCTCCACTCTCGTCACCCACATGCTTAATTGAATTAGGGTTTGAGATTTGCTCAATTGGGGTTTTTGGCTGGGATCGAGGCAGGTTTTTGAGGGGATTGGGCTGCGAACAGGGCTGGGATCGCAACGCCAGCGTCGACTCTCGTTGGGGGTTGCGATTGTTGTGTGTCGATTGCTTGGGTTGCAAATTTGGGTTCGATTGCTGTGTGCGGCGATTGGGATTGGGTGTTGGTGCTAATTGGTGGTGATGCGAAGGAGCAGGGGAATGGGGAAGCGAAAGGGTTGGTAATTGATGGTGGTTCTACTGCTGATTGGCAGTTGTTGATGGTGGTTTGAGCGGCGGGGTTGCGGCAAGAGATTTGGTAGCTAGTGGGTGGGGAAGGAGCGGGTTGGGTGGTGGTTGCGGTGGGGATGATGTTGAACAGTGGCGGTGGATTGGGCAGCTGGTGGGCGGGAAAGAGTGGTGGCTGGACGGTGGTTGGCTGGTGGTAACGTTTATACTAACGGTGTCCGTTAAGTGGTAGTGATTTTTAAAAAACGCTGATTTAGGTGGTAGCAATTTAAAATAAAAAATTAAAGCGGTAGTAAATGTGAATTAAGGTCTTTTTGCTGGTAGCAAATGTTGAAATTTTCCTTAATTTTAGGTTTATTTTAGTCAAATTTTATTTTATTTTCATTTTTTCTTTTTGGGGGAGAAAGTCGGATGCCCTCCATTAATAATAAAAATGACGGAAATTTTTGCGCAAAAAATAAGTCACAATTTTTCACACACTCACATAAAATGAAAAATAAAAATGCATATATAAAATAAGCTTAATAAGTTTGTATATATAGTGTGTCTAACATAGAAGTCATATAATACAAGATAGCAAAATCCTACAAGTCAAATAAAATAAATAGAGGTACAACTACGGTGCCGGAGGACGCAAATGGGGAGGCACTCCTAAAGTGTCAAAGAACAAAGTAGATCGTGGGGTATGTCCCTCACTAGCTCCAGGATCGCGCGACGGTCGGGATCAACAAAGTAGGGCCAGCCCATCCGGGCTCACCCTGATGCTGAATAGCCAACGACTGAGGCTGCGATGGCTGCTGCCACAACGAGCGACAAGAGGATAAGAGAAATATCTCTGCAGTGTTGTCATGACGACAAGAGGCTCGATCCCTCAATCTCACCAACTGGTAGCGAAAGGCGTTCAAACCCCTCTCAATCCTCGTCACCAACTCGCGAGAGAACTGTCAAGAGACAAGTCAGTAACAATCAAAGATATATCTACAAGTAAAGCGACAAATAAATTACTTACCCATGTCTGGTGCCGAGGTATCGACCGCTCAATAAAGCGGTGATCCGGAGGAGCTAGAGGAATCATCTCCTCAACAAGACCATACATCCCCTGATAGGTGATGGATATAGGTGGAGCAACGAATTCCACCTGTGCATCCTACAAAATAAATCTAAGAAGTTAGTATCTACTTGGGGGCTATACAAGAGACAAAGATAGAAAATGAGGAATACCTTTTCCGCCCCCTCTAACAAAACAGGTGGTGGAGCAAAGAGGGCCAGCAACAACTCTGTATAGCATAGCTCCAGACGGACATGAGTCCGCCAAGGTGTTCCCTCTAGAGACCTACTCGCCAAGGTCCTTAATATCGCCTTATCAAACATATGCCGATGAGGGCGAGCAGGAACAACAAAAGCCTCCGAGGAGTGCTGAATAACCACTTTCTTGCCTACATGCACTACAGCGTCATACGTCCCCTGGAAGTATCAACGTTGAGCAGTGTAATGCGCAGCAAGCGCAAGAATGTCAAAATCGGCCCATGACCAAAATTCTACGTCCGACTCCTACAAAATGCATATTCATAAGATGAAATCCTACTAAAGGTACTAAAAGGCAAGTAATCAAGGAACATGTCGAGAGGATCAATTCTCGAATGCGCCTAGTATTAGCCTCATCACTGTGATGACCTCCCCAACCGGCAGCAACGGGGAGCTCGTGAGGTGAAGGTCTCGCCGGCGCGAGAGACGGAAAATACTCGTAGAACTAGATCTACGAGAATAAAGAAATGTCAATAAACGCTAAAACAGATCTAGGGCTAACTTTAATAAAGAAAATAAAGTATACCTCTACAATTCTCCAAAAGATGGAGAGTGTGATATCTCCCTCGAAGGAACCATGACGACTAGTAAGTTGCAGTCCGACTAGGAAGTCCGCGTAGGCCAAGCTAACCCAATCATACGACCCAACCATGTGAAGGTCGTGAAAAGCAGGCAAGTAGTAGAGTAGCACTCGACTACCTCTGTCAGGCGAAAAGGTCCCTAACAGCAAGATAAGAGCAAAGATGCGCACCCGCTGCTCTGGGGTGGTCGCACCATCTTAAAAAGCCGCCGCAAGTGTGGACCGGCGAATACACCGAGAGTTGAGATGCGTCGGCTCAGCCTCACTACGAGCCCGAATGGTGATAGGGCCCAACAGCTCAAGTACCTCTGGAGAAAAGACGAAGATCTCGCTATCAAATGGAAGCGCGACCGAACTAAACTCCTACCCCATTATGAGACTGAATTCAGTAGGGGTAACAGTCATCTCACCCTAGGGAAAAATGAAAGGTGTTGGTGGTGTCCGAAAATAATTCCACAAAGCTCGGGCCACGTAATGGCTTTGTTCGAAAGAATACAAAGCCGAGTGGCTCGCAATAGAGGAATCAAGCCACAAGACTTCCACACGCGGTGTAGACCGTCATGGTCGCGGAAGTAAGTGTCATACAAGGAGCTAATGGTCGTTTTACCAGAACCATGGCTACGAACTCTCCTACTATGGATCCAACGCTAAACGCGCTCTGAAATGTGAAACTCGGGCGTAAAATACAGAGTGTGCTCGTCCCAGTCTAGGAATGTCCCTAGTGAAGCTAGTGAAGAAGAGGTCCCTACGCCGGCGTCGACGGCATCGTCCTCTCGATGAGCTTCCTTATAACTAGAACCGGAACCTCATCGTCGAGCCATGCTACGTTATGAAAAAAAACAGTAAATTAAGGTTCTATAGTATCTAAAATTCACCTAGCCGCATGATACTATGTTCGCAAAAAAATAGAGTACGTAGTACTAAAACAAAGTATAATTTCAATTCAAGCATAAATAGCAATTTTAACCAATCAAACAATTTACTGCAATACTATGAGAAATATGGTGACAAATTAAAAAAAGAATGGCTAGCAAAAATACGAAGAATAAGTCACATTGTTCTCACGAACTCAAGGGGTTCAACAATGGCAATTTGCTCATTTCTTCAAAAAATTGAGTAAAACAAGTCTCAAACTGCTCTAGAGGAAATATATAAACATAATTAAGCGATTTCAAGGCATAAGATTCAACAAATGGAGCAAATTAAGCACAATTGGGTTCGAAATTTTCAAAAACCCGCAGATAAACATGTTCAAATTCAGCAAAAAATCGAGACAATTTTGAGTAAAACTTATATGGATCGGGAAACTAGATGAAATAATCTTTGATTTACAAGAAGTTTGAGCGAATTTAGTGGACAAACGCGCAAGAACGAGTGAATTGAAGTTCCGGGTGAATTGTGAGCACACGAACAACAGCAACAACAACAACAAAATGAGGAAAAAGAAGTTTTATTTCGGAGAACACGACATCAACGCCAGACGACAAGCTTGTCGCCAGACGCTCATGTCTGTCGCCTGGCGACAGAGCGAAGTCCTAGTGACAACACGTATCGGCGTGCGCTGGTGTGGCGACAGGATGTGTGGCCCCCATAAATGATTATGCGGACCTTATACATCAATTTTGGGTTCCTTGGTACGCCAGTTAGCCCCTATAAGCAATTGGACATGATTAAGTAGTCGACTCGATTACAATCGCAATAAGTGATCGACTTGATAAATGTTCGTCTCACTTAGCTTAAAGCGCCTAAGTATTGGCTCATTGCAAGCACCAAAGTAATGGTTCACAAAAAAAAACACAAGCGCCAAGGTACCAACTCATCCACAAAACGCGCCGAGGTAGTGACACAACAGCAAAAGCGCCAAAGTACCGGCTCATAAAAAAATGCGCCAAGGTATTGGCTCAGCGAAGAATCAAAATGAAATAACAACAAATAGCAAAGAAAAGTATTATCATTGAGGATCAACAAGTGGTGGTCTTTGATAGCTTTCCTCAAAAGGTTATCATTATAAAACTGAAGATTACTACAAGCAGCGGTCTTCGACGATGTCCCAAGGTAAAGAGAAGATGATTTATAGCGGTGAAGCACTGTCGTGGCGTGGTACTGCCATAACCTAGAAGATAACGAGGCACAGTCACCTTCGACGATGTCCCAAGGTAATGCGGAGATGGTCTATAGCGCGAAGCACTGCCGTGGCGAGTTATTGACAAACCCTTGAAGATGAAGAGGTACAGTCACCTTTGACGATGTCCCGAGGTATAGAGGAGATTGTCTGTAGCGGCGAAGCATTACTGTGGAAAGGTATTGCCACAAACCATGAAGATAGTGAGGCACAGTTACCTTCGACGATGTGCCCAAGGCACTATAGAGGATTGTCAGAAGCAAATGAATATAGTGATGCACTGTTACCTTCAGATGGCATTCACGAGGCACTGTGGAGGTCGTCACAAAGCAGCAACGAAATCGGTTATTTCAGAGACGTGTGCCCGACGGTGTAAGATACGCGTTTCTTAACTCTCTTATCTATTTAACTAACTCTAGTTTGCAGGTATCGGCGTTACAAGCATGATTTAGGATCGCATAATGTTCTGAATCATTCTCCGTTCCAATCGCTACTTTGACTTTTGTTTTCGAAACTTGCGTTTTTCCAAAAGCAGTTAAAGTGGGGGCTTCTGTGGACACTCAAATGTGTCCCCTGAAACCAAACCCAGTAATGAATTTATTTCACGTCATTTGATTATCAAACGATGTGAAAGTGTGAAAAGTCTAGTGATGAGGATTGTTTTATTAAAATATCTATTTTTCTGTTTTCAAAAATATTTCTTTTCTTACTCTATTTATGAAAATAGTCAGTCCAATTTGGTTTGGTCCATGATAAATGTTTAATAGTAGTGAATTTGGGTTAGGCTCAAAAAGAGCTTTCCAACGATATATTATAAGCCCAATTCTGATGAATAATGAGAATGTTATGGATTAAATTAAATTAGGCCCAATGATTTTACATTTGGCCCAATGATCTAGAGGAGGGCCTATTAGTTATTATTCCTAAAATAATTAGGATTGATTTTAATCTTCTAGGAATATCTCGAAGGTTCTTTCTAATTTTAATGAGATTAGGATTGATAATTATATTTTAAAGATGTTTTATTTTATATAAAATATGTGATTTATCACAAATATGATTTTAATCTGTTTAACGCGAAATTAGCTGCTTAATCGTATTAAGAAGATGATTACGCGTACAAAGCGCGTTGTACTTTTAACTTAGCGCGAAATGACAAGGCTATTGCCTGGTGCTAACAACTGTTGCCTAGCGCTGGCAGTTGTCGCCTGGCGCTGACTCCTGTCCACTGGCACTACCTCCTGTTGTTGGCGATAGGAGGAATTTTATTCTGAATATGACTTGATTTGATTCCGAGCTATTTTTTCTTTAAATAGGGGTCGTGTCTCCCCATTTTTAATCATTCACAACCACCATCTCTCTCTAAAAGCTAGAAGCTTTTTCTCTCTCTCTCTATTCTCTCTCTAAAAGCTAGAAGCTTTCTCTCTCTTTATTCTTTTTCTAAACCTCCCCTCTCACAAAATTCCTTATTCATTATTTCTAGATACACCTAGCCAAGTTCGAAGTTGTCTTTGCCCTAGACGTGAAAGGTTGATAATTTCTAAGGGTTTGGTCCTAATTCTCTATTTCAATTATTCAATTTAATTGTTTGATTTATTATTTTCCTTGAAGTTACTAGCGTGTGTATTTTGTTATTAGAAAGAGATACGAGGCATCGAAGTAAGTACTTTAATTGTTTTATTGATCTTTTGATATATAAATCATGCTTAGATTATTTTGTTGATTCTTAGTATCATGTTAGGATGTTTTATTGCTTCTTAGTATCATGTTTAGGTTATTAACTAATATTTCTAATATCATGTATGTTTATGATGCTTACTATTTATTTCCTAATATCATCATGTTAGGGCTAATTGATCTTTAATGTTTAGTAACATGCTAGGGTTTGTTATTAATCTTGTTAGTATCATACCTAGGATCTTACTATTATTTTTATGCTTTATTGGGAACATGATTATTATGATGATAATTAATTATTATGTTGCTTGATATTATTGTTATTGCTTGATTACGTCTTTTAAGCATGTTTAAAGTGAATTTGTACTTGTAATCACGCTTAATAAGATAATTAATAATCTTGTTTAGGCTAATATGATTATGATTCAAGTAATCGCCAATAATAGATTTACTTGTACATTATAATATTCAACCAACATAGATTAAATAATTTTAGGGTTAATGTATTGATTGCATGTTAGTCAGAAAGCGCACATGATTATAATTCAAGTGATCGCCAATAATAGATTTAATTGTACATTAATATTCAATCAACATAGATTAAATAGGTTTAGGGTTAATCTATTTATTGCATGTTAGTCAGAAAGCGCACATGAATATGAGAAGAATAAAGTAGAGGTCTATTATTAGGGAAAGTTCAATCTCTTTTAGGTTGATTTTGTACCTTCATTCCCGGACTTCCACTCATGGTTCCAGACCTATTGGAGTTAATGATCTCCTAGATCATTATGGGGTGTAACCTTCATCCGGTGAACGGTTTACAAGTTCCTAAAACTTGTTGGCGACTCTTTTGCTCTAGATTCCTTCCTTTTGGACGCCACCATGCTTAAGTGTATGATCACATTGGGGCACAAGTGTGGGATGCTTGAAATATTCCCTACACCTGGAATTTCTTCCACTTCAAAGGCAAATATGTCTTTAGATTCTTTCAGCAAAAGGTGCAAGTCAGCACCCAACCTTTCTAAGGCAGATTTCCCCACCTTAACAGTTCTCTTTGGACGGCTGTCGTCTACAGGATTATGAATGTGCTCACCAGCCAGCTGGGGACGGATATCATCTGATCGTTCCCCTATTAATGATTATTATTTCTTCTCCTTCTTCACCTCCACCAAGTGATCAATTTTTCTTTTCTTTACGTCTGCTGGAGGGGATGAATCAGGGTCCTTGACATGGTTTGGGTGATGAGGACGTCTGGAAATGTTCCATTGGTAGACACCTATCCATCATCAATCGAGTGGATCATCTTCTTCAGATGATCCTTGGATCCACGAATGGTCGAGCCACTGCTTGCAAACCCGCCTAATATTGTGTAAATCGGATAATTGTCGGTGTCCGACCTACTAGTAGGCTGAACAGTCTTAGACGACTACCCCAGATTCGTCTTGGAAGCTGCTATGGACTTCAAGACATTGGACTTGAGCAAGCCCTTGTCACCCAGACGGTCCCATATCCGCTTGAGGCTATAGCAGTCGTTGGTGTCATGGCCTACGTCCTCATGGAAATGACAACATTTATTCTTGTTCCATGACCAAATGAAAATCTTCATTGGATTCGGCTTCTCAATTGTCAGCCGATCCTTTACCTCTATGAAGATGGAGTGCAGTCTTTATTTAATTCATACCGTGAGACATACGACTTGAATTCTTTCTTTTTCTTTTTGGACGGATGATAAGGCTCATCAAACGCTCAAATTTCTTTTCTCTTTTGGTTTTCTTCAGCTTTCTGAGCCAGCTGAGCAGACCGACTCTCATTTTTCTTGTCGGACATCTTGGAGTCCGAGTAATGACTGGACGAGCAGAGGTCGGTGGCTTGAATAAAGCTCGTTGCCTCTATCAATTCCTCTTGAAGGGTGAAAACCCTCTTTCGGACAAGGTCGAACTTAAAGGTTGACCCATCCTTCAGACCCTTGAAGAATTTTGTGTAGGCTACCTCGCCAGACAACCCCTGGATCTAGATTCTCACCAGATTTAACCGCCTAACATTGGAGTAAAGCCCTTCTCTCTCTCTCCCTGTCTTATGGTGCTCAAGTCAAGACTTTTTTTCTTGGTATGGATGTTCATTGAGAAGTTGGAGGCAAACATGAAAGCAAGCTTACTAAAGCTGTCAATGCACCTGACTGGCACGTTGCAAAACCATTGTTGGGCTATGTCTTTCAAGGTAGCCGGGAAACAACGACACCACATAGCATCCCGCAACCCCTGCATGTGCATAAGGTTGGAGTAGGCCATAAAATGGTCCTTCGGGCTGGAGGTACCATCATAGGCACATACCAACACATTTTTAACCTTGGCCGGCTGTGTTGCCTCGGTTACTTCCTTGGTGAACGTAGATGTTTGTTCACCAAGTTTGAGCAGACGGAGCTGCCAGTCCAAAAGTTGGACATTATATGCCGCCTACCACCCCTAAGAGGGTCGGCTGCATGAACTAAAGAGAATATAGACCTTAGACCATAGGGGGCACGTACGGTGCATTCCCAATCATCTGAGGGCCAGAGTGGACGGTCTTGCCGCCTGTATGGCTCTTATGCAAGGATTAAGTATTCCTTACAGATGTATTTTTAAAGCTGTCTAGAAAGCTCGAGGTAGAGGCTGACTCAAACAGTTGTAGATTCCGATTTTGCTCGATAACATGTCGAGCATCGGTGAAAGTCTTTTTGCTTCCATCCGGCAAAACAGCACGGATGACCTTCCTTGTGCCCGTCTGGGGCAGAAGGATCTTTGTCTAATCAATGGCAGCCGTAGTGTTGTCCTTTAGATGTGGAGTAGGTTGCATGTCCCTGACTTAATTCTTCCTCGCAGTTCGAGGAGATTTTTTGGCAGACTGACTCTTGTTAGAGCTAGTTGTCTTCTTTTCGATCAGGTCCTTGATCTCACCCTTGAAACTTGTCATGAATTTCATGAGCTCGTCTCTAGTGACTGGAGCCTGACCTCTTATTGTCTGGGTTTCCCCTTCTGGCTGCCTAGGGGGCCTGCTTGTACCCGCCTGGCTGTAACCTCGTTCCAGGTTATCTCTAGGGCGGATGCGCCTAGAAATGAGTGACCCATCTTTGGCCACATATGTTTCGACATGAGGATCATCATCCAAATGGTCTGTAAAGACCTCTGGCTGATGATCTTTAGGGTCAAGAGGTGGTATAGACTCTTGAACCATCTTAAAGTTACTCTCCCCAAAGACGGCGCCAAATGCTTTGAGTGTGGAAAGTAAAGGAGATCTTCTCGGATTCCGAGATCAGGTGTTCTCTGATGTAAGAGAATGTAGGGTAGGCTGTAATAAATTGTACATGTCCTCAAAATGGGGGGAATCTCCCTATTTATAGGGTCATTGGAAAATGTGCCCCTGATTAGGTCACTCTGACCTAATTCTGTTAAGTTGCGCTGAATTACGGCTTTCTCGGATTTGGGCCCTAAAGACCGCCGTTTCTCCCAGATTCTGAGAATGACATGTGTCGAATGGGGATTATTCCAATTTGGATTAATCTAGGTCTGACACGTGTCACGATCTGGTTGGCCCACGTGGCATAGGTAAAATTACCCAAAACACTAGTCAATTAAAAAGGTAAGGTGAAATATAGGTTCTACTTGTAAAGTTGCAACTTTTGCTTCCAGACTTGTAGATTCTACTTGTGAAGTAGCAACATTTGCTTCTAAACTTGTAGATTTATTTCTTTCTAAGCCATACTTCTTCATTAGTTCAACCACATTCTCAATGAGAGAGAACTAAATATGACATCACATGTCCAAGAAGTAGTAATATGCTAAAATAATTTCTATAATATACTTCTTAAATTGAAACATTTTCATTCTTTTACTGTCCAACTTGTATGAGGTAGTTTCTAATCGAACGGAATTGGTCCATTATATTGGAAAGATTTGTTGTTCATAACAACTTTTAGCATGTAAGTAGTTATAGGTTTGAGAAGCAACAACTTGTTTGCATTTCTTAGCCTATAACTTCTTAATGTAATCCTCATATATTCTTAAACCCTTTCCGTTGAGTCACTTAGAACATTTCTCTTAGCTTCAGAATGATACTTTGCTTAACTACTTTAAGCACATTTCATAAGCTAAGTCTATTTAATCATTATTCATATTAGAGTTTAATCAAGTATTTAACTCTTTATGAAATGGATGAAGAATAAAATCATTTGATCAACTTTTGATCATAGAGATTTCCAATCACTTTCTTATATTCAATCATATTGAAGATAAGATATTTTATTGGATTTCTATACTTGTATTTTAGAGGGTTTGTACTTCCCATCTCATTATATCCCTTGAAACAGTTTTCAATATTAAGAAGTGTTGCCATTTTACTCAAATATTTTGAACAAAACCAGACTTAGACATGTGACATGGGTTTCTAAAACTTTCCTTTTAGAACAATCTTAGCAAATTGGAATATAGGTTTATGCATTATCTTTTAACCTTTTAAGAACGTTTATCAATTTTATTTTCAATAGAGGAGATTATATATTAAATAAAATTAGAATAAAATATTACTTATTAATAAACGCTAAATTCAATTATGTTTAATAAAATTTAAAATACCATAAACGAATTATATTTGATAACTTTAAAACAATTTATTCAATATTAATTGAGCACAATTGAATTAAATGATTCCAAGACCCTTTATTTGTGCAATAATTGACCGGACTTTGGCCCTACCATCAACCATTACATTTTCAAGGTGAGTAAACTCTTTACTGATTACAACTCTTGTAACTTTTGGTTGAATAATTAACCATCACATGTTTAATTATTACCCTTTGCTTCAACGTTCTAAACTCTTCAGGTAACCATGCCGAGTATAACCTATTAAAATTGTAATACTTGATTTACCCCAACTCTCCCAAGATATAAAATGACACACAGCTTTGGCATGACTTATCATAAATATCAAAGGTTTATTGGGTTTTTGATTGGAAAAGCAAACTCAATATTTCCAGGACCTAGATTTATTATGTTGTGATTAATTAGTGAACTCTAGCGCATCATCAATTATAATAAAAGAAAATCTAACATGCATAATCTACTAATGCGTAAATAAAACATGACATAGTATGACCTCTTAATCCTAAGAAAACTAATAAAGCAAAATTCACACTTGAACCTTCATGAATCTCATCCATCTAGCTCCTTTGGGCCATCACTCAATTGGCTTCTTGGATCAACTACAACCTGTAATGCTATTCTATTCTATCTACTACTTAAATAAAATAAAATAAAATCAATTACACAAATATTTAACGATACGCAAACCGTATTTAGATTACAAAAATACAAAACGATGAGCAGATTGTATTTAGAATCTATGGGTCAAACTAATCTATATATATATAGCAGTAAATAACATCATATATTATAAAATGCCATATAATATATGACTCATCATGCTATCCTAAACTACAACATCAAATTTTCATATTAAGGAATCATGACAATAAATATTTCATATTTTAATAAAATTACCGCAATTAGATAATATCTTATATTATTCATTACTAATCATAAAAATATCATATATTCTATCTTAGGTATAAGATAGAATCACAACTTATTTTAATTATGAAAGATAAATCATATTTATTCCCCATGATTATCCTAACTAATTTAGGAAATTCTATCCTAATTGCCTGACCAATCACAACATTTTAAATAAATTATTATCCTAAAATAATTATGGGATAATCTCATTATTTAATCAATTATTATCCATGTATAATCTTTTGCTCAATAATCATCCAAACTTATTAAAATTAACAACTTTAACTTTGACCAATTATCTTTTCAAAATTTTAAATTTATCTTTTATTTTAAACTAGGGGAGTCCACGCGCGCAATGCGCGCAACATAGCTAGACATCGTAGGGAATTACTATAGACTTTTACTGGACCTATGTAATATTATGACATTAGATGACAAAAACGTGATTTGCACTTTCCTTGATATAAAATGGTAGGTATTAGAAAATAACATGAAAAATTCCAACATTTACACTATAATACACTCACTTCAATCTGGAAAGATGATAAGCATTACCAAAAAAAATTGCAACATTTTAAGGACGTCAGACACAAGATTGTTGATAAACATCATTTTTCAGATAAGAGTTTACCATTTTTCTATGCACTCCCAAATATCCACCCGAGAATCATCTTCTTGTTTACTATCACAACCTCTCAATCTAGGTTGTATATATTAAAGTTACAATCATCAAACATCTTTGTAACGTATTGGAATGTATAGATCAGGGTTGTTTCAAACACGATTTTAAAATAGTCCAGATTGGTAATTCAACAAATTTGTGTGGATGATCAATCTTTAGTACCCCTTTTACTCATAATAAGTGCTCTAATTGGTAGGTATTAACTATAATTGATTGGATGACACAAAATGAATGTAGGAAATATGAAAAAATTTTCAATACAGAGTATTAGTTGCAGACAACAAAAATTGCTATGTCAGATTGATAACATAGTATGCTTCACAATTAACTAAATATAACCACCATTTTTGAAGACTAAAAGCTTTTAACAGTTATTAACACTAGTAGAAAAATGTACATTTGCGTCGCCATATTTGCGTCACTCATTCTAAGGAGCGAAGCAAATGTTTTATTTTACCTTCCTTTTAAATTATTTGCGTCGCATATTATTTAAGAAGCGACGCAAAACTCAAGTGCATTTCAGCTTTCTATCTTTTGCGTCGCTCCTATTTATTTAAGCGACGCAATTAATAAACTTATTTGCGTCACTCATTAGTTAGCAAGCGACGCAAATAAGTGATTAAGTAAATTGCGTCACTCTTTTACTAATGAGCGACGCATATGTACATTGTACAACATTATAAACAAGGTTATTTGCGTCGCTTTTTTATAATAAAGTGACGCAAATAACTCTTTTGGCTTTAGGTTTTTCTGCGTTTTTTACCTTAGTTTTTCATCAGGTACCTACATTCACTATACAAAAAGAAAAAAAAAAAAAACAAGAGTTCTTAAATTCCAGCGAATTTCTACAGCAAAACACCCACAAATTTGTCTCTGAAATCCAACAAATTCGGCCAAAAACTTGCGTTTCCCCAGCAAATTTAACATCTGAAATTGCAGTGAAGTCGAAGACCCATAATCGGCTGCAAATTCGAGCAATTTCGAGCAAAAATTTAGACCAAAAACCCTAAGAAATTCGAAGCCTTAAACCCAGAAAAATTGATTGTTTCCGACCAAAAAATCCCCCATTTCGAGCAAAAAATCAACTCAAAAGCATACAAATTCGAACCCTAAAAGCCCCAAAAAATTCAATTTCGGTCTTCAAGTTCGATTGGGGGATTTCGTGGGGGGATTTCTAGGGTTTTTGGCAGCGACGCAATATACCCTAAGAAATTCGTCCCATTTCAGTCATAAATAATTTTTGTTCGAATTTCAGTCAAAAATTTAGATCCGAATTTTTGTTGTATGAATTTTTGATTTTTGAATTTTCAAAATCAGGTATTAGAAAATATTTGAAAATTAATTGCGTTGAATTTTTTTTTGGTTGTAGAAATATGTTAGGGATTGCGCGGCGAAAAGCTGTTCGTGGTGGTGTTTCGGTAAAATTTTAGAACAATTTCTTGAATTGATTGTAATTTTTTAAAATGTTTGTGTGATTTTTGAATTGATGGAAATTGATGTTGTTGTGATGTTATTCAGGTGCTAGGGCGTCAAATTCACAGGAATTCTGGACCATCTGCTCCAGCTTTCGGATCTCACGGCTATGCTACTGCCGCGAAAGAGGTAGTTGTTAGATAAAGCTCAATTAGATAAAAATTTGTGTTTTTATTGGTTAAGTTGATGATTTCAGCTGGAATTTGTGTTTTCTTTGCTGAGTTGAGGATTTTAGCTAGAATTTGTGTTGTTTGAGTGTGTTTTTCCCTAGACTGATCACCTTATGGGGGCGGTTTAGGTTGCGAATGTGAATGTTTTCATGTAGTTGTCATACTGTTATTGTTTGTGCCAATCTTTTTTGCTATGTAGAATGTAGATTGTGAAAGTATGAAAGCAGCTTGTCTTCGTAGTCGATACAATACCTCTTGTTGTGCGACCTTGTGTATGTCATGTTGTATGGACGAGGTTGAGGGTTTTGTTTTTGTTTTGTGTTTGGAGTAGGGAGTGCTTTTTATGTAATTATTATAGTTCTCCTCCTGATTTTGTAATTCCGGAACTTAATCTATAAATGTCATTGTTTTGGATGGAAAAAAGATTTTTGATGTTTTTTCTGCATGCTACAATTTGGGATTGGGATTATGTATCAGTACAAGAAATGATGAATTTGATTAAGTTAGTTGTTATGCATGATTTTTCTTTCAAAATTCATGCCTAATACCTTTTCTTTTTATCCTTATACCGAAACAAGTACTTTGCATTATACAAGAACCGTCTATGTAGTACACACACCTTACATTCTAGGGAAGCATGATGCTTTGATTTGATGGCCAATAGTTTGTGCGAATATTGGCCAGTAAAACTTCAATTTTGCTAAGATTTTCCTCTGCATTAGGTTTTGGTCTAGTTGACAACCATCAAATAGAATTGTGTATAGGTTAATTTTTATCAGCTTCAAACCTATCCTTGCTCTAAACATGAGTTTCATAGCCCAAATATCATTCATGACCATTGTTTATAATATCATTCATGATTTTGATCTTGTGAAGCATTGCTAGAGTAACTATTTTTCATTCTTTCTTTTAGCTCAACAACTCTCTTTCCCCCGAGAGAGAGAGAGAGCAACCTCACATACTCATTTCCAAGTCCGATTTGCATGACTGTTAGGGTTGTAATCACCCTGGCTTAAATATGAACCCTCTTTCACAGGTCAGTCTATAATCAAGAGGTGCTTTGGTTGTATTAGAAGGGTTAGATCGAAGTGGAAAGAGCTCTCAGTGTATTCAGCTTCTCTCTCACTTGCAAAGTATTGGGTGTTCTGCTGAGTTATGGCGGTTTCCGGATCGAAATACTGTTGTTGGGTAGATGATCTCTGCTTATCTTTCCAATCAATCTAATTTGGATGATCATACTATTCATCTTTTGTTCAGTGCTAATCGTTGGGAGAAAAGGTTGTTTCTTTTTTCTTTTTATGATTGTTTTTTTATACATAATTTGTGAGTTGCATACCATGTGTTTGATGTTATGTTTAGCTGAATCTAATTCCTTTCTATGTTGTTATTTATTGGTTAATTTGGGTAATTCGTTCTCGGTTATATTACATTCTGGAGATTGTAGTTGGAATTATGATAGAATACTTTTAAAAAACTGTCTTTATTCCCCTGAGATTTTGAAATATATACAAGTATATTGGGACAGGAGTTCAGAATGTGATTTAAAGTTGTAAACTTTACTTCTTCATGAATCTGTTTTTTTGGTGATATGCTTGTTTAGTTGTTGACTTTGTCATCTACAATTACAGATTCATGAATGTTCTATAAAATTGGTTACTGACTTTTCATAATCCCATGACTTGTGAAAGTGTAAGGATTAAAAGTATTGTTTAACTCTTTTGGTTTGGTAACAATGGCATTCTATGAAGCATTATGTAAAGAGAGAATGGCTGATATAAGGAAATAATATATAGTAATTACAGTTGTTGAAAACCCATCTTCGAGTGAGTGTGATGTATGTTGACAACTTGCTTTAAAGATTCCAACTCTTAGTAATCAACCAGTTCACTCAGGCATATCTCTATTTAGTCGCAATATGATCACAATTCTCTTTGTGCAGGCACCAGAGATAGGATTGCTGGCTCCAGACATGGTCTTATACCTTGATATATCACCAAAGGTATACTTTCATTCAAATAGGCATGATAGGAATTTTGCCTTTAGTTTCACTGATAAGAATTTATGGGGCGTACCATTTATTTGGTAAGATCTGAGACATGGCTGTTAAACCAAATCTTAGTTTTTTCATAGCTTGCATCATACAATTTTGGTAAGGCTGTAAGGTTAATAGGTTTGACAGTGGTGAATTTATCTTGCATAGTGTCATTATAGTGATGCCTGTAATATTATGTTGTGCATGTTATACTAATTTTCTTTTACTTAAACATGTTTCAGTTTCTTGCAATGTTCTTTTTATTTTTGTAAATTATGTTTTTTAACTAGATTCTGTGAGATAGTTGCTGTTTCATCAAATTCCGTAATAATGCCATCTAGATTTTCATACGATGCTGAATGATAACAGATGGTTGATGCCTTCTTGCCAATGGAAGAAGTCCAGAAGAAGCTCAGAGAATATGTGCTTGAGTGTGTTGCGGCCTGCAAAAATGGAAGGGCTCTGTCTCACTTCTGGTCACAATAGGCAAGCTGCCATATGCCTCTTGCTCGCTTGGGCGAAATTGTATACTATAGTCAGTAATCAGTAGTTACCACGTTTTGAACTCTAGGTTGAGCTTTTGAGGTACTTCTACCTTTAAGTTTAAGTCTAGAAGTTGGAGTTGTATTATACGTTGATTTGGTTAAGAAACATGGTTTGGAAATTTTATGGGTAGGCCAAATTACAAAGGAGACTCTGCCGAAATTTACATTTGCATTATTCAATAATATTGCATTTTAATTTCAATTATATTAGCGTTAGCATATTACTTTATACCTAGGAAAACAGGTACTACAAACATATACAAGGCAATTATTATATTATAATTAAAAAAATAAAAAATTCACCTCATTTGCGTCACTCATTAAACAAACAAGTGACGCAAATACAGCAGTTTTGTATTGTCTACTCAGTCATTTGCGTCACTCCTATATAAACAAGTGACGCAAATAACAAAAAATAAGTTTATTGGAAGAGTCATTTGCGTCGCTTGTTTATAAAGGAGCGACGCAAATAACAAAAAAAGTTTATCGGAAGAGTCATTTGCGTCGCTTGTTTATAAAGGGGCGACGCAAATGACTAAAAATAAGTTTATCAGAAAAGTCATTTGCGTCGCTCTTTTATAAAGGAGTGACGCAAATAACCAAAAATAAGTTTATCTGAAGAGTTATTTGCGTCGCTCCTTTATAAAAGAGTGACGCAAATAACAAAAAATAAGTTTGTCAGAAGGGTCATTTGTGTCGCTTATTTGTAAAGGAGCGACGCAAATGACAAAAAATAAGTTTATCAAAAAAGTCATTTGCGTCGCTCCTTTATAAAGGAGCGACGCAAATGACTCTTATTTGCGTCGCGCCTAGGAGCGACGCAAATGACTTAAAAGTCATTTGCGTCGCGAGCAGTTGCGTCGCTCATAGAAGCGACGCAAATACACTATAAATGAGCGACGCAAATGAGCCTTTTTCTACTAGTGTAAGATTTTTATTGCGATAATACATTTGATTCCTTAAGTACCTAGAGTATCAAAACAACTTTACAGAATTAGTGTGTTGTAGTGTCTTTTCATCATCATCCATGTCATCAAGATTATTTCTCAACAAAAACATCATGTGATCTTAACTAAATAGGGTTTGTCAATTAAACCAGCCATTTTTCTTACTTTATTATATGAGCAAGGTGCAAGATCTTCCCAATTTATATACCATTTGTTGGAGCACTACTCTATGGTGAGATTGACAATTTGTTTTTGATGGAAAGTTCAATAACAATCCATGTGACTTAGCCATATATCTTAATTACCAAATTTGATTTAACTATTATAGAAAGAAAGCCAAAGAGGATAAATTTTTTACTTCGTATAATACATGCACAAGAGCAAATGCAGGAAACCTTTACAGTTCAAATCATAAACTAATTAAGTCCATGAGATGTACCCAAAAATAGTTTCTTGTGATATTCTTTTATAACAAACAATTAAAACAATCCATCCAAAAACAATTACAATTGTGAAGTATAATCTAAATAAATTCAAAAAAAAAAAACCCCACATAGATTTAACCCAAATCACACCTAAACAATTCTTTACCAAGCTTGAAGTCAAAATTAGCACAAGCAAAAAAGACAACAGATAAAAGATTAACCTTATCAAAAAAAGACATTAGCAAAAGCAAAAAAGACATCACAATCATCCTTAATCTTAACCAACTCATCTCTTAAGCTTTAAACATTCTGGGTTAATAGAGCTTTGGGCCTTCGGCAGTCGAGATATGGCGATTGGATGAAGTGAATAACAAGCTTGAAGCTTGGGCATGATTCAGCAAAGTCTCAACACAAAAATTCAAAAAGTAAAAATCCAAAATTAAAACCAAAATCAGAATTTGATATAAATTTCAATTTTTAATCCAATTGATTATACTGGCAAATACGGTTAATCTAGATTGTGAAATTGATATTTAACAATAAATAAAATAAACTCACCGCAAACAATTACCTCACCGCTGTAACTACTTCTATAAATGAGAGGACGCTCGATCAGCGCTTCAATGGAGGAGAGAAAACTCGGTAGGCACTTTAATGGAGAACTAATATATAGTTTGTTTCAATCAAGGAGAGAGAGTAGAGAGGTAGAGGAGGAAGGGGAGAAAGGGAAGCAGATGAATTACGAGGAAGAAAGAGGAAAAGCATTAGTCAATCACATCAAGTCATTAGGGATTAAAGGATAACGCATAGAGAGTCAGGGAGATAAGCAGCCAATATTAATGGGGGGGTATAATGGTAAGGTTATAATGGTAAATAAACATTTTCAGGGTTACATATGTCATGACACTATTCATAAGAGTATTCTCCCACTTTTTATAAGGTAGGGAAAACTCATTTTTATTAAAATAAAAAAAATTGAAATATGTGCCAGCCACCGTGGTGTGGCCGGCCGTACACCGTGCTGGTTTACGCTGTTGTGTAGCGACACAAGGCGGCGGCAGCAGCAGTAGTGCACGTAACTCCTTGCGCGGCGCTGCTGTTGCTGCCTCTGATGTCCGAAACCGCTACCAAAACATTTGATTTGCTAGCCGTCGTAGATGTGCCACCTAGCCGCGGCTGCCGTACTTAAAAGCATTTTTTTATTAATTTTTTTTAATTTAAATTAAAAAATTTCTTTTGTTCAAAAATTAAATTAATTTAATGTGGTTCAAATAATTTAAAAATTAAATAGTCTGGGGCGATTCCTCGGCTCCTAGAGGCTCGTCGCACTGAGATTGACCATCACCTACAAGACGGGCTTTATGCCAATCTATCCCGAACTCTATCAACAATATATTTCTGAGACGACCTAAGAGAATGAGTGGCTTAACGCTCTAACGGCCGGGACAAAGCCCTTCGCTCCTCCGCTGTGTCTGTGCTCCCCCCGTGGGTTGGGGGTCGCGTCCCCACTTTGAAGTTGACTTATTCTTCATATTCAATCTTGAAATTAGGGTTTTCATGAAATTAATCCCCAATTCAATTTAACTCTTAAATTAAATAATTTGATTATAATAATTCACAATTTAAGATGAAATCAAATAGATTAAATTCTTGAATCACATAGCAATCGAATTAAATCAAAAACAAAACACAAACAACAAAACTTAAGGGTTTAGGGTTTTGAAATTTTCAAAATTAGGGTTTGGGGGTTGAAATTTTCGAATTTTGGGGCAAAAATTCGGACTTTAATGGACTAATTTTTAGCAAATTAAACAACTTTTAATCATTTCATATTTTAAATCACATTTAAAATAATAATTGACCCATAATTAAATTATTCTCCCTCCTAATTAAATTAAAATTGTGCACATTCAAAGAATTAATAATTCAATATGTGTACATGCATAGGCTAACTGATACCACTATAGGACTTTAGATACTAATAAGAGGAATTGCATGAATCATATTCATAAGAATCTAAACACCAAAATCAATGCATAACACATAAAGAACAAATAATAAATTAATAATACCTTTGAAGCGTAAATCCACGTCCAATCGAGCAAGAATACCCAAGTGTGATTTCTCTACTTAGTCCACAAGCACAGATCAAACCTCCACTAATGCTAGTTAGTTGTGATGAAACCTATAATCAACCTTCAACGAAAAAGTGAGACACGAACTAAATACCATCCACCACCACGAACACAACAAACCACCTTAGGGGTGGCCGGCCGTACGGATAGGGGAGGGCCGTGTGAGAGAGAAAGGGATAAGGGTTTGGAACTTGGTTGCTTGAATTAGAATTAACTGACTTGTGAATTCTTATTTATAAATCATATCTCTAAATAAGAATTCATCTCAATCCCAAACTCCTTGTCCTAATCAAACTACTCTATCCCAACACTGTTGAGTCACTTAAGGTTTTGAGTGATGACAAACAGCTGACTAGCTGGTTCTTGTTGGTTTTATATTATATCAACTGACATTTTTGAACAGGAACAGCTATCCCAAGTACTTGAGGCAATATGAAGTCCTTTTGAATCAAAGCATTCAAGAAATCTGTATCAGAATGTTCTATCAAGGAAGGCCGTCAAGACTTGAAGATTATGAAGTCTCTTAGATTAGGATAGTTGATCTTTGTAGTCTTTATAATGTTAAGTGTGCATGAATGTTTGTACGTGAGCTATTTGTATCCCTTACTTAGAGTATTTAGTGTTGTAGAGATCAGGAAAAGTTGACCTGATCCCTAGGACATTAACAGGTCAGGAAACAGCTGCTTCGTAGCTTGTTTCATGAACCTGGACATTAGTTCAGTAAATATTTTCTGGAATATATATTTCCTATCCTTAGAGAATATTTACTAAACTAATTGATTTAGTTTATGCAAAGTTGGAGATGAATTATTTCGCATATAACTTAGAATATATTATTCTACCCATTTATGGAAAGTAGAATAATATCTTAGAATGTCTCTTATTTACAAAATAAAAGATATTCTATTTACCTAAGTTATGATATGAAAAGATCACGAAAGATTTTATCTCCCAACCTTATAAAAGCATAAACTCGATCAGAATTTCGAGTGAGCTTTTCTGAAAAAAATTCTCTATCTTTGAAAGCTCGAAATACACTCTAAGGGAAATAGTTAGTTCATCTCTTACAAACTATTTATGCACACAGTAAGAATTGTTTTGTAATTATCTCTTGTAAGCTTTGAGTGGAAGCATTTAGAGGGAAACAAAGGGTTTGTATTGAATCACTAAGAGGTTAGTGATTGGGTAGCATTTACGAGTGTGAGTGCAAGTGCTTGTGAGTTCAAGTGCAAAGTGACACCTAGAGTTAGGTGTGGGGATCACGAGTGTGATCATTTGTAATTGCTTTTGTTTTTCAGAGTTGATTAATAAAAGTAATTAGGGTAGTGGAGGACGTAGGCTCAGAGTTGAGCTGAACCTCGTTAAATCTTTGTGTTGATTATTTATTGTATTTTCTGTTTCCGCTGCAGGACCAGTTCATCACCTGGTCCCCCTACATAAATAGAAGAAAATCCAATAATTCCTAACACTGCCCTGTACTCAATTCAACCCCCCCCCCCCCTTCTTGAGTACCAGCTGCACTTTCAATTGGTATCAGAGCCTCGGCTTCTTGTAAGGGTAACACCTAGAGAAGTAGATCATGAGTACTCAGGAAATGAATGCTATGGGATATGACAACAAGACACCAAAGTTCAATGGGAAGAAATATGCATGGTGGAAGAACAGAATCAAGAACATCATCATTGGCATTGATTATGAATGCTGGTTGGTTGTTAAGAATGGTCCCTTGACCATTGAGAAGTCTGATCCAGAAGGGAAGCTAGCCCCAAAGACTGAAGATGAATACATCTCCACTGATTACAAAAAGCTGGAGAAAAATGCTAAGGCTATGTCAATACTGCAACAGGTTATTGCTGAGAATGAGACAAACAGGATCTCAGCATGCACCACTGCCAAGGAGATCTGGGATACCCTTGAACTTGCCTTTGAGGGTACCAGTGAGGTAAAGAGGTCTAAAATTGATTTACTTATGTCAAAATATGAATCTTTTAATATGTTTAAGGATGAAGATATTAATACTTGTTTTGGTAGATTCATGACTATTGTAAATGATTTAAAATCTCTTGGTAAAAGCTTTACTGATGAAGATCTTTTTAGAAAGATTTTGAGAAGTTTGACAGGTGAATGGACTCCCAAGGTTACAGCCATTTATGAAGCAAAAGATCTTTTAATTCTATCAGTTGAACAGTTGATAGGTTCCCTCATGACCCATGAAATGCTGGTTGGATCTAAGTAAGAGAAGGTACCAGCAAAAGGAATTGCACTAAAGGGAACAGTCGAAGATGAGGATGATGAGATAGGAATGATGGCTAGAAGGTTTGAAAGAAGTTTCAGAAACCAAAAGGGAAAATTCATCAAGGGTAAGTTTAATAATGCATCAAATAAAAAATCTAACAACTTCTCTGCAACAGGATGCTTTAAGTGTGGTGAGAAGGGACACCTTGTGAAGAATTGTCCTCAATGGAAGGACAACCAGTCCAAGGAAGCAGACAAGATGGCCTACAAAAAGGCCATGGTTGCTGCTGTCTGGGGAGATACAGACAGTGATGAAGAGGGAGATGATTCAAGTCAGTCAGATGTATGTATGACAGCAATACTGAATCAAAGTTCAGAAGAAGGTACCAGGAACAGCAGAGGAACCAGCTCAGATGTCCACTGCCTCATGGCAAAGAAGCACCCCTTGGATCAACATCAGGTAAACATTGATCAGATCAAAAAGGATATGCTCTTTTATGATAGAGAAAACTTGATGGAATGTGCTAGTAGTGCTTTAGATCAATGTTTAGAACTTGGAATTGCTTATCATGATTTTAAGAGAAAGTTTAAAGAAAAGTCTAAAGAATATGATATTGCTAATTCAAGTTGTGATCTGTTGGAAAGTGTCTGTGCTAACTTGAAGCCGGAAGTAGCTGAACTAGAGATTGCTTTAGATCAAAGCAAACTTGAAATTCGGAGAATAAAATCTGATATGGGTTTGTGTGATGACAGTGATGATGAATGTGAGAAACAGTTTACAAGTTGTGTCATTAATGTGCTTGATTATAGTGGTGATGACTTGTATGACTTTGATAGTATAAAATCTAGGGCAAGTGCTCTAAATAGGTCTAAACTGTTAGAAGGATTCAACTTGTTAGTTGAAGATGTAGAGGAACTATATAAAGCATATGTCCTAGTTAAGAACAGCAAAAGTACTGGTTCTGAAACTGTTTCTAGTAATATGCATGATGAATGTGAAGCTAAAATTTGTAGCTTGCAGGTTGAGTTAGCCCATCTTAGAAAGACTAATTCATGTGATTCTGTAGTTTTGCATGATTCAAATATTTCAAAATTGCAAGCTGAGCTTGAAAGAGCTAAGCTTGACTTTGAGATAGTTGTTGACCAGAATTTATCCCTGCATGAGAAAATGAACTTAAAGGACAGAGAGTTCATAGAATTTAAGAAGAGAATGGATAAAGTCCTCCAATCCCAGAACTCATTGAACCAGTTAACTTTAACTGCTAGAAACAGTGGTAGAAGGGGACTTGGTTATACTGGGAAGGGGAACAGGAGGAACTGGTCTCCCAGAGATACTACATGGTTACAGGAATATAAGAAAGGTAAGTATGTCTTAGCAAAAGACATGCATGTATGCTATCATTGTGGCAAGAATGGCCATAAGAAATATGAGTGTAAAGACAGGAAAAGTAGATTGGATAAAAATAAGAAAAATGTCAAGCAGATTTGGGTTAGAAAAGACTTGCTTGAATCTGTTGTTGGAAAGGGACCCAAAAAGATTTGGGTTCCTAAAGCTAATGTTTGAATTTCCTGTGCAGGCTGAAGTGAGAGACAATACCTACTCGTATTTGGACAGTGGCTGCTCAAGACACATGTCAGGGGATAGGAAACAGTTTCTCTCACTTACAGCTCATGAAGGGGGAAAGGTGACTTTTGGTGATAACAGCAAAGGTACCATTCTTGGAATTGGTAAGGTTGGTAAGTCACTTTCCCATGCTATTAGTGATGTATATTATGTTGATGGTTTACAACATAATCTCTTGAGTATTTCACAATTATGTGATAAAGGTAATAAAGTTGAGTTCAAAGACAACCTTTGTCACATAGTGAATTGGCAAACAAATGAACTTGTCTGCCAGGGATTCAGACATGAAAACGTTTACATTACTTATTTAAACCAAATCCCTGAGAACAAGTCCATCTGTTTGAGTGTTGTTTCTGATAGGGACCAGTGGCTTTGGCATAAAAGGATGGGACATGTCAGCTTTAGACTTCTTAACAAACTCAGGACTCAAGAATTGGTGATAGGCCTGCCTAACATCAAGTTTGAAGCAGATAGAGTTTGTGAAGAATGTGCTAAAGGGAAACAGGTCAAATCCTTTTTTAAGCCAAAGAAAACTATCAGTACCAGCAGACCTCTAGAACTTATTCATATTGATTTATGTGGACCCATGAGAGTCCAAAGTAGAAATGGTTCTAGATATGTGTGTGTCATTGTTGATGATTATTCCAGATACACATGGGCTCTATTTCTGTCTTCTAAAGATGAAACTTTTGATGAGTTCATTGTGTTAGTAAAGCAGGTTCAGAACAAGATCAATCATCAACTGGCTGCCATAAGATCTGATCATGGATCAGAGTTTGATAACTCTAGCTTCATAGAGTTCTGCAGGGAACATGGAGTTTCTCACAATTTCTCTGCCCCAAGAACTCCTCAACAAAATGGAGTAGTTGAGAGGAAGAACAGGACTTTGGAAGAAATAGCAAGAACAATGCTCATTGAGAGTTGTCTCCCCAAGTCTTTTTGGGCAGAAGCTGTAAATACAGCTTGTCACATGTTAAATAGGTTGATGTTAAGGCCTCAAATGAAGAAGACTCCATATGAACTACTTAGAGGAAGGAAACCAAACATAGCATACTTCAGAACCTTTGGTTGTAAGTGTTATGTGCATAATAATGGTAAGAACAGCTTGGATAAATTTGATCCAAGAAGTGATGAAGCTGTTTTCCTTGGTTATTCTTCTCATAGTAAGGCATATAAAGTATTCAATAAGAAAACTTTGTGTGTTGAAGAAAGTGTTCATGTAGTCTCTGATGAATTTAATATGTGTTGTGAGAATGTGCAGGTTGATGACTTAGATGAGATAGGACTTTTGTATTTTACAGGAGAATCAACTGCTGTTTCCTTAGAAGAACCAGGTTCACCTACTGGTTCACCAGATGCTGCTGGTGAAGGACTTGGTCACAATGAAGGAGATCCTCAACAAGTAGATACTCATGAGGATGGAGATGAAGGCCCCCAAGTAAATGGAAAAAGCAACACCTCAGGGGGAACAGAAAACTTTCAGGACAAGTTTTCCACCCAGGTAAGGGAGGTAGGGGGAACATCTCAGCATACTGGTCCATCTGTGCAAAACCAATTCGATGGCACAAATGAACCAGGGATGCATGATGGTTCTGATAGATTAAATGAGAATGCACCTAGGCCTAGCATTTTTAAATATAAATCTTCTCATCCTACTGAACAAATTCTGAGTGATATCAGTAGAGGTATTCAGACTAGGAGAGCTGTTTATGAAAACTTTTGTGCATTTTTCTCATTTTTATCTAATATAGAACCAACTGACTACAAGATGGCTTTAAAAGATCCTGATTGGGTTTTGGCTATGCAAGATGAATTAAATCAATTTGAAAGAAATAAAGTGTGGCATCTTGAGCCAAGACCTGAGAACAGGTCAGTCATAGGTACCAGGTGGGTCTTCAGAAACAAATTGGATGATCTGGGTATTATAGTCAGAAACAAAGCTAGACTGGTCGTGCAAGGTTATAATCAGCAAGAAGGCATTGATTATGATGAAACCTTTGCCCCAGTAGCTAGACTTGAGGCAATAAGGATCTTGATTGCCTTTGCTGCTCATAAGAACATTAAGCTCTTTCAAATGGATGTTAAGACAGCATTTCTTAATGGTTATTTGAAAGAAGAAGTATATGTTGAGCAGCCCCCTGGCTTTGCTGATAGTCAATTCCCAAATCATGTATATAAGCTGGACAAGGCACTTTATGGTCTTAAACAAGCTCCTAGAGCTTGGTATGAAAGGCTGTCCAACTTTCTGATGGAACATGACTATAGAAGGGGAACGGTTGATAAGACCCTCTTTATCAAAACCAGGAATTTTGATTTGATTGTAGTACAGATATATGTAGATGATATAATATTTGGTGCTACTAATCAAATTTTGTGTAGTGAGTTTGCAGATCTGATGCAAAGTGAATTTGAGATGAGCATGATGGGAAAACTAGGATTCTTCCTAGGATTGCAGATCAAGCAAACAGTTGATGGGATCATGATACATCAACAGAAGTATCTAAAGGAACTAATCAAGAAGTATGGATTGCAAGACAGTAAATCATATGCAACTCCAATACCTACAAATGCAAAGCTAGACAGTGATGATAAAGGAGAGAGTGTGGAAGCTACACTGTTTAGAGGTATGATTGGTTCTCTTCTCTACTTGACAGCTAGTAGGCCAGATATAGTGTTTTCTGTGGGATTGTGTGCACGTTTTCAAAGCAATCCCAAAGAATCTCACCTAAAGGCTGTCAAGAGAATACTTAGATACTTAGTAGGAACAGATGATCTGTACTTGTGGTACCCCAAAGATGGTTCAATTGAACTATTAGGATACACAGATGCAGATTATGCTGGATTTCTAGTAGACAGAAAGAGCACATCTGGTATGGCACATTTCTTAGGCCCCTGTTTGATTTCATGGGGATCAAAGAAACAAAATTCTGTTGCTTTATCTACAGCAGAATCTGAATACATAGCTGCTGCAGCTTGCTGCTCCCAGCTGTTGTGGATAAGGAACCAGTTGAAAGATTTTGGTATTTTCTATGAAAATGTACCTATTTTATGTGATAATACAAGTGCTATTAACATTTCTAAGAATCCTGTGCAGCATTCCAGGACAAAGCATATTGAGATAAGACATCATTTCCTAAGAGATAATGTTGAGAAAGGTCTTGTAGAGCTGAGTTTTTGCAACAGTGAAGAACAAATTGCAGATATCTTCACTAAGCCATTGGGTAAAGAGTCTTTCTGCAAGTTTAGAGTCATGTTAGGTCTGACTAGGTCAAACTAAGAGACCTCTCTCAGCTGTTTTCCCCAATGATTGGCTAATTAAGTATTCTTTAAATGTGTGCGTGCATCATACCTTTGCAATCTGTCTATTATCTCAATGTTAATTGCTTATCTCTATGTGAGCAATATTGTAGCTAATCACTTTCAGGATTGAAGGTCATATTGAACAGATAAGCAACTGTTTCAGTAACCCTACCAGTAGAGGAAACAGCAGTAAATACGAACGGATTAATTTTGAAATTAATTTCAAATTAAACCGTGAGAAAATATTTTTTTATATTCTTATTTGATTTTAAAATCTTTCAAATATGGCAGTTATTTTCCTCTGACGGCAATTTGATCTGACAGTTGCAATTATGGCCAGTTGTTCATTTATGGAAGTTATTTCCAAATCAAAATAACTTCCAAATATCTTCTGATTCTCTGATTTTATTATAATTTCTCTTGCTATATATTTGCTTCCCTTTCCTTGCTCCGTGATTATTCATCATTCATAAAAAATTCTCAACTTCTCTCTCTACACAAGATCAATTCTTCGAAGCTTAGACTAGCAACAATGGTGAGAAAGGCTGGAACTGGAAGGAAAGGAGGAAGGAAAGGAGGTTCCAAAGGAAGTTTGGCTAGTTCCCCCTCTTCAAAATCTCAAGAAACAATCAAGGATGTTCTTATGAACGTCTCTGAGCAGACACCTTCACAAGCAACACCAGAAATCAACCCCTCTGAAACTGAACCCATCAAGGCCGTTCCCTTGGGACAAACTCCTTCAAAAGAGAATGTCTTGAAGGAAAAACCTGTTTCACCATCAAAGACTAAAACTTTAACCCCATCTCCACAAAAATCCAAATCCAAAAAGGCCCCAAAAGAAAAATCCATCGAAACCCTCACTCAAATAACTGAAACCGTTTCTTCAAACCCCAAATCACCACCTGAGGGGGAACCTGATAAAAAGATAGCCAAGAAACTTGAAAAACAGTTAGAGGAAGTGGCTGATGAAGGATTGGATGAGGAGAAGGAGGACAAGAAGATGGAGGAGGATCTAGATGTAGTGGTGACCAAGGTGGTTGCTGGTACCACTACTGGTTCTGTAAGGAAAAGGCAGACTAGGGCTCCTTCAAAGGTCATTAAGGGCTCAGATGAGAAGGAGACTACACCATCTGAGACTAAGAGAGGAGAGAAAAGGAAAGCAACATCATCTGTTTCCCGTATCTCCAAGGCTGCTAAAGGTAAACAACCTGTTACCCCCAGTACTGGTGCAACTTCTTTAAGTTCTAGGACTGTGTTATCTGGTTGTGGTGTTGAGAATGAATATTTTGATATTCCTGCTTTGAGTCAAGTTAAGGAACTTCTTGAGTTCCAAGGATGGATGTCTCTGTTTAATGATTTAAATGATGCTTTTGTTGGTCCTGTTCGTAAGTTCTTTGTTAATCTGAAGCAAAACATTGATATGTTTGTGGTATCAACTGTTTCTGGTAGTGTTGTACATGTTTCTGAGTCTGTTTTATCTTAATTGCTGGGTATACCTAGAGATGGTTTTGGTAGATATAGCAGTGATGGGTGGCCCCTAATGGGAGGAGTAACACCTGAGGTAGTTACTCAGTTCTTGTTTGGAAAGAAGGAAGAAGCTGGTTCCCCTAGTGACTTTAGGGAGGCAATTATGTTGGTTCTGCACTCCATGTGTTTGAAGGTCTTTCTGCCCAAGGGTCAAGGCAGAGGTACTGTTAGGATCATGGACATGGTCCTGATCTATCTGATCATGAAAAAGGTTAAGGTAAATCTGCCAGCTCTAATGATGGAGCACATGCTGTACTGCCATGCTTCATCCCACAACTCCCTGCCCTATGGTTCCTTTATCTGCAAAATCATCAAGAAGCAGAATCCCAAGTTTTCTTTTTCTGGTGAGGTGGTGAGTTTTCAGTTGTTCTCCAAGAAAATACTCACTTAGAAGAAGATTGACTACTCTGGAAAGAGGCTGACTTTTGTAGGTCAAGAAAGTAGCCCAAGGGATGAAGGGAACCAGGAGGAAATCACTCCTGAGGATGTGGCAATGCTTCTTGCCAAGTTGGAAAGGCAGGATGAGAGGATAATAAAGTTGGCTGCCAGTCTAGTGCAGGCTGAAGAAGAAAGGAAGCTTGATAAGCTTATGAACAACAGGAAATTCCTCTCTATTTGCAGGGTGATTGATCACCTGTTGCCCCCAGAGTCTGGGATGAAGTTTGACCCCGCACACTGTAGGATCATTGAGACGGATGATGAGGAATCCTCCAGTGAGGAGGGTCCTGATGCTGAAGAAGGAGAAGGCTCTGAGGAAGAAGAAAATGAATCTGATGAGGAAGAAGAAGAAGAGAAAGAGGAAACAAAAGAAAAGGAGAAGAAGGAAGAAGAAAAGACAGATGAGGAAGGGTCTGACTTCGAGGAGGAGATCAACCCAGAGGGTGAAGAAGAGGATGAAGATGATGATGAATGATCACTTCAGTCTCCCCCTCCCCTTCCATTAACTGCCATAATATTTGCTGTTCCCCCACACTGCTAGACTGTTTTTAATGCAGTGTGGTTTCTATTATGTTTCTAACCTCCTGGTGTGTAATCCTGAACAGTTTTAAGCTTTTTCAGTTTTATGTGATTGAATAACCTGTTTGTGCTAACCTGCAGCATTGAGATTGATCAGTGGTTAAAACTACTGATTTTTGGCTTACTTGCGATATTTTGGTGTGCAATTCTATTTTTTGAATGCTTTTTAATGATGCCAAAAGGGGGAAAAGCAGGTTGAAGTTTCTGAAAAGGCCTTGTCAGACAATTAGATTGAGTCTTTTATTTCCTTGAGTCAAATAATCACAAAAACAAGTTAAAATAGAGGGAACAGTTAGATTAACTAACTGTTTCAGTGTCTTTTTACAAAAATCCAAAAACAAGTTGTTTCTTTTAAATAAAGATGGCTATCCTGGTCAGTCATCAGTGTCATAAGTCTTTTACACAAGATATCCCTTGTGTAGAAAGTCTAGTAGAAAGTCTTGTCTTCTTAAGTGTAGATTAGAACTTTCTTTACTTTGCTGTTTCTCACTAACGTGCAGGTGCAGGAAACTTCAAAGTGTTTGTCATCATCAAAAAGGGGGAATTTGTTGAGTCACTTAAGGTTTTGAGTGATGACAAACAGCTGACTAGCTGGTTCTTGTTGGTTTTATATTATATCAACTGACATTTTTGAACAGGAACAGCTATCCCAAGTACTTGAGGCAATATGAAGTCCTTTTGAATCAAAGCATTCAAGAAATCTGTATCAGAATGTTCTATCAAGGAAGGCCGTCAAGACTTGAAGATTATGAAGTCTCTTAGATTAGGATAGTTGATCTTTGTAGTCTTTATAATGTTAAGTGTGCATGAATGTTTGTACGTGAGCTATTTGTATCCCTTACTTAGAGTATTTAGTGTTGTAGAGATCAGGAAAAGTTGACATGATCCCTAGGACATTAACAGGTCAGGAAACAGCTGCTTCGTAGCTTGTTTCATGAACCTGGACATTAGTTCAGTAAATATTTTCTGGAATATATATTTCCTATCCTTAGAGAATATTTACTAAACTAATTGATTCAATTTATGCAAAGTTGGAGATGAATTATTTCGCATATAACTTAGAATATATTATTCTACCCATTTATGGAAAGTAGAATAATATCTTAGAATGTCTCTTATTTACAAAATAAAAGATATTCTATTTACCTAAGTTATGATCTGAAAAGATCACGAAAGATTTTATCTCCCAACCTTATAAAAGCATAAACTCGATCAGAATTTCGAGTGAGCTTTTCTGAAAAAAATTCTCTATCTTTGAAAGCTCGAAATACACTCTAAGGGAAATAGTTAGTTCATCTCTTACAAACTATTTATGCACACAGTAAGAATTGTTTTGTAATTATCTCTTGTAAGCTTTGAGTGGAAGCATTTAGAGGGAAACAAAGGGTTTGTATTGAATCACTAAGAGGTTAGTGATTGGGTAGCATTTACGAGTGTGAGTGCAAGTGCTTGTGAGTTCAAGTGCAAAGTGACACCTAGAGTTAGGTGTGGGGATCACGAGTGTGATCATTTGTAATTGCTTTTGTTTTTCAGAGTTGATTAATAAAAGTAATTAGGGTAGTGGAGGACGTAGGCTCAGAGTTGAGCTGAACCTCGTTAAATCTTTGTGTTGATTATTTATTGTATTTTCTGTTTCCGCTGCAGGACCAGTTCATCACCTGGTCCCCCTACATAAATAGAAGAAAATCCAATAATTCCTAACACTGCCCTGTACTCAATTCAACCCCCCCCCCCCCTTCTTGAGTACCAGCTGCACTTTCAAACACTCCATATGGTATGTCATGATCTAATGAGGCCCATTATTGGGCCTCTTACCTATTCGTCCCAATACCTTTGTTGTGTGACCTTATAAGATCCATTCTATTGGGCTTTGAACTATTTAACTAGCCCAAAGATCATTTTCCATATATAGCACCAGACAATGACGACCCTATAGAATGAATTAATTATTTCCATAATAGTAATCCTTGATATATCTAGTAATAGCACTTATTGAAGACATAAGTCCTTTAGTGCATGTGCGACTTTCGACATGCTTAGAAAAAAGAGGGAAGAACTCAGAAAAAAGAGGGAAGAACTCAATGGAACTTATGTAAGCTCTTCAGTCACCACTAATTAATTTTGGCATATCGTTTGTTCCGATATTATTACTCTTGTAAAGAATTGGTGGAACGGGAGGATCAATATAGATGAAATAAATAGAACGTGCATTGTATTGATCCCAAAATGCAATGACCCAAAAGATATGACAGAGTTTAGACCGATAAGTTGTTGTAATGTAATTCATAAAATAATATCTAAGGTCTTGGTAAATAAATTAAAGCCATTTCTGAACGATATTATCTCTTTTAATCAGAGCGCCTTTGTTCCGAGTCGATTAATAACTGACAATGCTTTCATTGCGTTTGAAAATTTTCATTCTATGAAAAGGAAGGGGGAAGGGAAGGATGGTTCGGTTGCGCTAAAACTGGACATGAGTAAGGCGTATGACAAAGTTAAGTGGTGTTTTTTTGCAAAAAGTGATGGAGAAGTAGGGCTTCCGTGACGAGTGGATTAGAAGAGTAATGAATTGTATCCAGAGTGTATCCTTCTCTTTCAAAGTGATGGTGATATTTCAGGATCGGTGATTCCAACTAGGGGCCTCCGACAAGGTGATCCGATATTCCCGTACCTTTTCTTATTATGTGCTGATGCTTTTTCTGCCCTTTTATCTAAAGCTGCTTGCGAGAAGAAGGTTAGTGCAGCAAGGGTGTGTGTTGGGGCTCCAAGAGTTTCCCATTTATTTTTTGCCGATGACAGTACTTTGTTTGCTAAGGACAATTTGCGGGAATGTTCAAAAATAGCTGAAATTATAAGTAAATATGAGCGAGCATCTGGTCAGAAAGTGAATTTGAGTAAGACAGAAGTCGCCTTTAGTAAATGTGTTTCGTGTACTAGGAGGCAAGAAATTATTGACACTCTTAGTGTTAGGGAGGTTGATAGACATGAGAAGTATTTAGGCCTTCCGACGATTTTTGGCAAATCCAAAAAAATTTATTTTTGCGTGTTTAAAGGAGAGAATCTAGAAAAAGGTGAACGAGTTGAAAGAGAGGTTGATGTCAAAACTGAGAAAGGAAGTACTAATCAAAGCAGTGGCACAGGCTATCCCAACATATATGATGAGTATTTTGAAAATTCTAGAGGGTCTTATTAATGAAATTCACATTCTTCTTAATCAGTTTTGGTGGGGCTCGAGGGAAAATGCAAGGAAGATGCATTGGCAATGTTGGGATAAATTGTGTTTACCTAAGGCTAAGGGTGGCATGGGGTTCTGGGACCTCAAATGCTTCAATTAAGCGCTTTTGGATAAGCAATGTTGGCGTTTACATACCAATACGAGCTCCTTGATCCACCAAGTTCTTAAAGCAAGGTATTTCAAATAGTCTAATAGAGGATATGACCCTAGCTTTTCATGGAGAAATATATGGGGTGCAAAATCCTCACTTCGAGATGGCTTAGCATATAGGGTAGGCAATGATGAAAGCATTGCAGTGTGGTCTGACACATGGTTACTCAAGCATGGATTGACTTTTCCCCCCCTCGTCCTTTAAATGCTAATGAAAGCTTGAGAGTTTGTGAACTGTTGACTGAAGATCGAAAGGAGTGGGATGTGTCAAAGGTGGAGGAGTTGTTTGAGCCCGAAGTTTGTGACATTATTTTAGCAATTCCTTTGCCTTATTCTCCTTTTGTTGATATTCAGTTCTAGTATCTTGAAAAAGATGGGTGTTTTACTGTGAAATCAGGATATTGGTAGGCTAAAATGGGCGCAAGTGATGTTGGTGACAGAGTTGATGAGGATGATGTTTGGAGGTACATTTGGAATGTTAGAGGTCCACCAAAACTGAAGCTATTTCTGTGGAGAGATGTCAAAGGGAATATGGAGGTGAAGGAAAGGTTAATGCAACGACATTGCCCCCGATGCTATTTGTCCGGTTTGTGGAGCGACTGAATCCATTGTGCATGCTCTGATTGCCTGTACAATAGATGTTGAATATGGCGACATAGCGATTTTGTTGAGCATCTAGCTGATGCACCTTGCTCAAGCTTCGCTGATCTATGGAGATGGCTATGTAGGAAAGTAAGCGCTGACATTGCTTGCTCTATGGGTGCATTGATGTGGGTTGCATGGAGGGGTAGAAATCTTGTTGTATTCCAGAACAAAAACCTGGATGTTGTGTCTCTTACTGCTGGTTTTTTTAGGCTACTTAGTGATTATAATACGTATGCTAAAAAGGTGCTAACCCCCCCCCCCTATAGGTCGTGGAAATCCAGGGAACTGCTGCTCGTTGGTCCAAACCAGAGGAGTTGTTAAAATTAATACTGATGCTCATGTGAGAGTGGGAGCGAAGTGTGGACTGGGTGTTATGTTACGTGATACTGAGGGTAGTGTAGTGGCTGCAGCAGTAAAAAGAACGAATTTTACCACACTCGAAATAGCCGAAGCGATGGCTGTTAGATATGCGCTACAGATTTCTTGGAGACTTGGTTATAGGTCCGTGATGGTGGAAAGTGACTCCCTAAATGTGATCCAAGCTGTGAAGATGAACTTTCAAGGATTGGCTCTGATTTTCCTTAACTATAATGACATTAGAATAGGTAGGTTATTATTTGATGCTTGTAGTTTTAAACATGTTAAACGTTCTTATAATACGGTTGCGCATCTTGTGGCAAGGTGGGAAACCGATGATAACTCTGAGTTTGTACGTTTAGGTTCGTTTCTTCAAAGTCTCATCACTTTGGCGGAATTAGACCTCATTTAAGTTGAATAAAAGCATCGCTACCTATTTTCTTTCAAACACACAAAAAAAAAAAAAAAAAAAAAAAAAAAAAAAAGATAACGAGAAGAGTAGGATCATCACGAGCCCTTTTTTTCTAAAAAAGAAAGAATTACAAACAATAAGGAAAAAAAAGCCTTTTGAAGCAATCAACATTACATTCCAAAAGATTAAGTTTAGCGACAAGCACATAACATTTCGGTTGGTACAATAGTTTTTTCAGTAATTAACATCATTACAGGACCAGGATATAATACTACAATTTTAATCCTTTAATAAATGGGTTTGTGTAAAGATATAACCCGTATCCTCAAATTGAAAGTTATACAATTGCAAACTAGACCATGAAAAACATTCACATGATTCTTGCAAGATCAGAACTCAAAATCAATAGATACACTATAAACTCAACACAAGTAATCTTGGTATAATTATTTGACTACTTGAGAACATGGAAAAGGGGAGTGATATATCTATTTTATATAGTATATATTTTACTCTTGTCCCTTGCTCATAATTGGTAGTGTTTTGGGCTCTTTAGAGCCACTTTTATTACTAATTGGTGTTTTTAGTGTTTTCGTAGTTTTGGTTGAGTTTTGTAAGGAATTGTACTTTTGGAGCATTTTCCCGGGATTATTTGGAGCGACTACGAGCATTGGAGGAGCACGACCACTTTTTGTAACTCAAGGCCGTTTAGAGTCATCAAACCGGTGATTAAGGGCTCGACTTTGAAAATACTGAGGCATTGGACCGAGTGATTAAAGCCCTAAGGAGGATATTTGGTTTGGGCCAAGTTACGAGCCCAAGCAAGAAGTTCAATGTGCCCAAGTGGCCTTGCCCGACCAAAGAGGCCTTGCCCGAAGGCGCGCTCGGTCGGGCGGGGCTGATGAAGAACGGAGCAAGAGCTTCGCCCGAGCTCTCGCAAGTCCGGGCGCGAGAGAAGACCTATGATGCAAAAAGGCGGGCCCGATCAAGCGGTTCCTTGCCCGATCAGGCGCATGTCTCGAAGAGCTTGTTTCCGGCGATTTTTACTTAGTTTCTAATTAGGATTTTAGGAGCTTAGTATAAATACGTTTTGGGTTGTATTTTATACGATTACACTAAATTATTCTCTCTTAACTTCCTTTTATCTCTTTTTTTTTAGATTTTCTCTCCCTACTTAGTTTATTTCCTCTCTTATTTTCACTCTCTACAACTTTACACTTTGTTCTTGATTCAACTCATTATTTTCGTTAATTTTGGAAATGATTTCTTCTCTTTTTAGGGTTTATGGGGATCCATAAATAATATGAAGGGGTAATTTATTGTTATTGATTGTCAATGCTAGATTAACTTCATATTGATTGATTTAATGATATGCAACTAGACTTGCACATGTCTTTTATGTATGAGTTTAGCAATATTGATTCGAGATTCGAGAGATGAGAATTGATATTTAGGCTTAGTTTCAATAGCCAAGTTAATTTATAAATGGTTGAGTCGAGATTCGAGAAATGAGATGTAATACTGTTAGATTAATTCTGTGATTGTAATACGTAGTGAAAGCCCTTTATGATCTGGTTAATTTATGCATTAATGAGTAATTATTATGTTTTACCCTAGAATATTGTTTAATTTATTGGTGAACCGATGCTCTAGGTCTTTTATTCATTGATTTTCTCTATTCTTATTATTCCCTACTTTTACCCTCCTTAGTTTAGATTCCTTTCACCATAATATTATTTTGTTATTTAATAATTTAGATTGCTTAGATAAATTAGAAATAGAAAGACTTATTTCCCTGTGGATTCGACCTTACTTCCATATCTACTTTAGTTACAAGATTTAGGTAAAACATTTTATTAGGTGATACGATTTTAGCCTGTCAGGGAAAAGAAAAATAAATAAAAATAAAAATAAAAATAGCGGTATTAATTAGTACGAAGTATCACACTATCACAAGGTCTAGTTTCCCCACTGCCGAACAACATCAGAAAATTAGATATAGAGGTATGAGTAACACCCTATCACAAGGACTATAACTCTAGATTCCCCGCTACTGCTCTGTCACATAAGCAATATTTAACAACACAAAGATATTGTAGATACAACTCAGCATGAAAACTGAAAAGGTGACCATGAAGACACTAATACTTGAAGCTGAAGCAAAAGGCCAGGAGAATGACAACAATGTATTAGTATTTTTTTTATTGCTATTTAACAGCCCTATTTTCTGTTCTGAGCCTAGATAAGCCTCCTACGTATACTAATAAATTGACACATATAACAGTCACACACAACCGCACCACAACATCTACAATTGTACTATGAACTTGGAAAGAATTCCTAAATAAAGTAAGAAATTTTCAAAAATTTGATTGACCCTATAATTCAGGAAAAATAATGCACAAATAAGAAATGTACTTTAATTATCAATGACAATATGAATTCGAATCAATATACAATTTAATCTATAGGGAATTTAGAGTACTGATTGCTAATAAAATACAAGTATGTCAATATGTGTAACTAATATTTATATAATATTATGAAAACAAAATAGCACCACAACAGCCCCAACGAATACAATTTTTCATTAATTAATTTGAAATTATTCATGAAACCTAGTTTTTATTAGGTTTTTAATCATGTATTTTTAATTAAAAACAAATCAAGTAACTGAAAACAAAAAAATTCAATTCGATTTTTAGGGATTTTTTAGAATAAAGAAAAGGGATATTTACAATGGACCTAATTCGAAAATTAATATACCTCGCCTTAACCTCGATGGAAAGTTCTTATGCTGAATTTCAATCCAATTCCAAATTAATCAAGCAACAAAATACAATTTGATGAAAATGTGCATGGAAGGAGTAGCTCTGGTGATTATCAGATCAACGCCGATGATTACATCACGATCCTTCGAAGAACAACTAATTAACTTAATTGATTTGTGCCGAGAAAATTTGTAACTTCGGTGATCTCCACATCAGATGATCTGATGCAGTTTGTGACTTTGACATGGGTGGTAAGGCCATTTGAAATTTGATTTGTTGTTCATATGAATTGTCAAAGAAGAAAGAATTAGAATTTGAATGAGGGTTGAAGAGAGAAAAAATGGGATGGGTCTGCAAATCAAAGAGGATGAGTGAAACTGAAAAGGTGATCGTTTTTTTTCAACTATAGCTCTAAGCGGCATCACCATATCAGTAACTGGCCTTTCTATAGCTCCTTACAAGTAATAAGGTCAATAAGGTTTAAAAATGTTAATTTGAATGTTCAATCGAGTCTGATGAGCCACTTATTAAAAATGTCAATTCCTATGTTAGATCGAGTCTGATGAGCCAATTATTAAAAATGTCAATTCAAATGTTTGATCAGTTCTGATGAGGTCGGGTATGGTCAAATTAATTTAAAAAGTTGAGTCATACTAAATTATTGTGTACACACGAGTCAAAATCTGAAAATGATATTTTTTTTTTTCAATCGGTTTCGGATTAGGTCAAGTTAGGTATGGTTTTGACACCTCTACCAATCTAATATATATATATATATATATATATATATATATATATATATATATATATATATATATATATATATATATATATATATATATAAGGGGAGTTTTTCCCCGAGTTTTTAGGAGCAACGTAGGATTTAATTTTCTTAGCGTGCCATGTAGGATTATAAATTTAAGTTGTAGCCAATTAAATAAGAGATTTTTAATTTCTTTTACAATTAAATAATTCAAATGCCACGTAAGCAAACTTAACGAATGAGATTTAAAGTTTAGATTTATTAAATACAAAATATTATCTTTTGAGATTAGGAATTTTATCTAATATTTTAAAACTAATATAATAACAAATTTAATCACATATATAAGAAAAATATTTTTTTTAACAAAAACTAACAAACCGTGCATTGCACGGGCTTCATCTAGTTACTAATATTTGGATAGAGTAGCTCGGGTAGTTAGAGCTTCCTTCATGATTCCACGGGATCTTCTGATTAATTCTCATCGCCTACCCTTGTGGCTCTCTAAACACTTAAAAAAAAAACTAATGTTTGGTCACACTCTCTTTGAATAAGTCTTTGTAACTGGCCTTAGTTATGCCGTTACTAGTGCAAATTTATCTGTTAATTTGCATTGGTTATGTTAGTTACTTATACTCTTATATAGTAACTGGTGTAATATATGTCGATTACTGATGGGCATTATTAATGAGGTTTTTTCTACAAGTGCTCTAAGATATAATTTTTCTTCATTTTCCTTATAAAATACTTAAAAATTTATATTAATGAGATACATAAGAAATATAATTGAGTAACCCAGACCATGATTTTCTTTTAAACATTTATCTAGTATTTGGCCTAGGCGATGTCCCGAATCATTAAATTTTTTCTTATACTTACATTTGTTATACATATTAATATTTTGTATCAAAAGATAACATCAAATTTTACATAGCTTGGTGGTAAGATATTTAGCTCTAGAATTTGAGATTGCAGGTTCAAATCTTGTGAATTTTTTTTTTAAAATATAAGGGTATGATGCAATGAGAAAGCCATGTGGGTAGAGTGACGTGGCGTAATAAGAAGTTTAGTGGATGATGTGCTTATGAAGGGGTCTACATGACTCATATATAAACATTATCGGGAATGCCTTTTTAGATATTAGCATAGATTTGATTAAACATAATTAAGTTGGCACCACACCGACTAATGATGTGTACTCAATGACTTGATGTCATAGATGATAAGTGATATATTGTAAGGCGACAATTATAATATCATTATCTTTTCTAGCAACATTTTCTAAACATGTTGCCTTAGGCAAGAGAAAAAGCAACACTTTAGATGATTGTTATCTTTAGTGGTCTATAGCAACACTTTATTAATTGTTGCACAAGGATCTAGTCTTATTATTTTGGTTCATAGTAACATTCTAAAATTGTTGCCTTCGGTTATTTAGGGTAATATTATTTTCAGTGTTGCAATTTTAGGTGAGGCCTATTCTCATTATTTTTGTAGTGTTTAAAAATATGTTTTGTGAATTCGGCAAGTGTAGGGAATATTTCAAGCCATCCCAAACTTGAGTCCCACTGTGATCATACACTTAAGCATGGTGATGTCCATAGGGAAGGAAGCTAGAGTAAAAGAGTCGCCAACAAGTTTTAGGAACTTGTAAACCATTCCTAGGGTGAAGGTTACACCCCTTAACGATCCAGGAGATCCTTAACTCCAATAGGTCTGAAATCATGACTGGAAGTTTGGGGATGATGGTACAAATCCAACCTAAAAGTGATTGAACTTGCCCTAAATATAGGCCTCTACTTTATTCTTTTCGTATTCATGTGCGCTTTCTGACTAACATGCACTCAATATATATATTTAACATAAACCTATTTAATCTATGTTTGTTGAATATTAATGCACAAACAAATCTATTATTCGCGATCACTTGAATTATTATCAAATTAGCCTAAACAAGATTATTAATTATCTTATTAAGCGTGATTACAAGTACAAATTCCCTTTAAACATGCATAAAAGATGTGATCAAGAAATACCAATAATAAATGTCAAGCAACATAATAATCATCATAATAATTATAAAAAAATAATCATGATAATAATAATCATATTAAAGCATAATAATATTAGCACGACTCAAGTCATGATACTAACAAGATTAATAACAAACCCTAACATGTCACTAAACATTAAAGATCAATTAGCCCTAACATGATACTAATATGATATTAGGAAAGAAATAGGAAGCATCGTAACAATCAGACTTGATATCAAAAATTGTAGTTATTACCCTAAACAAGATACTAGGAAGCAATAAAAAAATCCTAACATAATACTAGGAATAAAAATAAAATAATCTAAGCATTATTTCTATATCAAAAGATCAATAAAACAATTAAATTACTTACTTCGATGCCTCGTATCTCTTTTTAATAAAAAAAATACACACGTTAGTAACTTCAAGGAAAATAATAAACAAAACAATTAAATTAAATAATTGAAATAGAGATTTGGGACCAAACCCTCAGAAATATAAAACCTTTCACGTTTAGGGTGAAGGAAACTTTGAACTTGTCTAGGTGTTTCTAGAACTAATGAGAGAGGAATTTTGAGAGAGGGAAGGTTTAGAAAAAGAAGAGAGAGAGAGAGAGAGAGAGAAAGAAAGAAAGCTTCTAGCTTTAAGAGAGAGAAATAATAGAATTAGAGAATTCTGGGTGATTTGAAAACAGGGAAATACGACCCCTATTTATAGGAAAAATAGCACGGGATCGAAGAAAAGTATATTCGGAATAAAATTCCTCCTTTCACTAACGACAGGAGTCAACGCTAGACGATAGGCTTGTCGCGAAGGTCAGCGCCAAGTGACGACTCTGTCTTCTCGCGCCGGTTAAAAAGTACAACGCGCTTTTACACGCGAAATCACCTTCTAAACCGGTTACAAGTAATTATGCGTCCAAGCAGATTGAAAATCAGATTTAATATATTTTATTCAAAATAAAACATCTTTTATAAATATAATTATCAATCCTAATCTTATTAGAATTAAAGAGAACCTTCTAGATATTCCTAGGAGACTAAAATCAATCCTAATCACTTTAGGAATAATAATTAATAGGCCCTCCTCTAGATCATTGGGCCGCATTTAAAATCGTTGGGCCTAATTTAATTTAATCCATAACTTCCTCATAATTCATCGGAAATTGGGCTTATAATATATCATTGGAAAGCCCTTTTCGAACCCAATCTAACTATGCTATTATTGAACCCATATCATGGACCAAACCAAATTGGACTGGCTATTTTTCATAAATAGGGTAAGAAAAGAAATATTTTTGAGAACAAAAAGAGAAATATGTTAATAAAAACATTCTTATCACTAAACTTTCCACACATTCACTTCGTTTGATAATCAAATGACGTGAAAGGTATTCATCACTGGGTTTGGTTTTGGGGAGACACATTTGGGTGTCTACAGAAGCCCCCACTTTGACTAAGTTTGGAGAAACGCAAGTTTTGAAAACAAAAGTCAAAGTAGCGATAGGGATGGAGAATGATTTAGAATGTTCTACGATCCTAAATCATTCTTGTAATGCCGATACCTACATACTAGAATTATTTAAAACAAATAAGAGAGTTATCAAAAGCGTATATTGCACCATCGAGCACACGTCTCTGGAGTAACCGATTTGTGACGATCTTCCTCAAGCTAGGGGATACTGCCTGAAGACTACCACGCTTGCAGCTGCCTTCAATTTCAACTGTTTTATGACCATCTTCCACATCCTAGAGAACATGATCGAAGATAACTTCGCATGAAGCTACCTCCTGCTTTTTGACAACCTTCCACATCCTAGGGAACGCCGTTGAAGATAACTTCACTTGAAGCCATCCTTGGTTTTCTAAAAACCTTCCACATCCTTGGGAACGCCGTCGTCGAAGATAACTTTGCTTTAATTCATCCTCAGTTGTTGCGATAATATTCCGAAAAAAATTACCGAAGACCAACACTTGTTGACCCTTAAAGCTCGCTTGAACTTTGCTATTGTGATATTTGCAGAAATTTCCGCAGTGCCAGTACGTCGGCGCATTTTACTACTTGTGAACCATTACATCGGTGCTTTTTACTACTTGTGAACTATTATGTCGGTGCCTACGATGAGCTAATGTTTGGGCGCTTTAAGCTAAGTGAGACGATCTTTTATCAAGTCGATCACCTACTATGATTGTAATCGAGACGATCACCTAATCATTCAAATTGCTTACAGGGGCTAACTGGTGTACCAAGGAACCCAAGATTGCTGCATAAGGTCCGCATAGTCATTTATGAGGTTCACATATTCTGTCGCCGCACTGCACGCTGGAACACGTTGTCGCCAGGCGACGAAGGTCAGCGCCTGGCTACGAACTCATCGTTTGACGCTGATGTTGATTTTTTGAAATAAAACCCCTTTCTTCTTCATTTGCAATGCTGTTTGTTGTTGTTGTTTGAGACTTCGAATCGATTTTTCTTGCTCGTTTGTCCACCAAATTCGCTCAAATTTATTGCAAATCAAAGCTCATCTCATCTATTTTCCGGATCTATGTAAGTATTTCTCAAACTTAACTAGGCTTTTACTGAATTTGAAGATGTGTGTGAGTGTGTTTTCGAAAAAATCGAATCCAATTATGCTTAATTCACTTTATTTATTTAATTTTATGCCTTGAAATTGTTGGATTATGTTTATATATCATGTTTAGAGCATTTTGAGACTTGTTTTACTCAATTTGGTAAAGAAATGAGTGAATTGCCGTTGTTGAACCTCTTGAGTTCGTGAGAACAATGTAACTTGTTCTTCGTGTTTATGCTAGCCATTCTTGTCAAATTTGTCACAATATTTTTTATAGTATTACAAGAAATTGTTTGATTGTTTAAAATTGCCATTTATGCTTGAATTGAAATCATGCTCTCTATTTTAGTACTACGTACTCTACTTTTTTGCGAACATGGTATCATGCGGCTAGGCGGGCCTTAGATACTATAGAACCTTAATTTTCTAGTATTTTTCATAATATAGCATGGCTGGACGACGAGTTTCAGGTTCTCGTTCTAGGGAGGCTCATTGGGAGGAAGATCCCGTTGATGCTGGCGTAGGGACCTCTTCTTTCCTAGGGAGATTTCAAGAGTGGGATTAGCGCACTCTGTATTTCACGCTTGAGTTCCACATTTGAGAGCGTGTCCAACGAGGGATTCACAGCGGGAGGGTCCATAGCCATGATTCTGGCAAAACGACCGTCGACTCTTTGTACAATACATACTTTTGTGATCATAACGGTCAGCGCCTTCTGTGGGAGTCATGTGGCTTAACTCCTTTGCTGCAAGCCACTCAAGCTATATACTCTTTCAGACAAAGCTACTATGTAGTCCGATCTTTGGTGGAGTTCTTTTGGGACACCACCAACACCTTCTATTTTCCTTAGGGTGAGATGATTGTTACCCCTACTGACTTCAGTCTCATCACGGGATTGGAGTTCACTTCGATCCCGCTCCCTTTCAATGGCGAGATCACTGTCTTTTCTCCAGAGGTACTAGAGTTGTTGGACCCTATTAGGCTATCACCATTCGAACTCATGTTGAGGCTGATCCGACGCAGCTTAGCACTAGGTGCATTCGTTGGACCACACTTGCGGCGACCTTTCAGGACAATGCAACCACTCTAGAGCAGCGGGTGCGCATTTTCGCTCTTATCTTGTTGTCAAGGACCTTTTCTCCTGACAGAGGTAACCGAGTACTACCTTACTACCTTCCTGCTCTTTGCAACCTTCCTATGGTAGGGTCATATGATTGGTTCAGCTTGGCCTACGCGGACTTCCTAGTCGGACTGCAACTTGCTAGTCGTCATAGCTCCTTTTAGGGAGACATCGCGCTTTCCAACTTTTGGAGAGTCATAGAGGTGCACATTATTTCTTTTAAAGTTAGCTCTAGATCTTTTTTAGCATTTTTTGACATTTATTTATTTTCATAGATCTTGTTCTACGAGTACTTTCCATCTCTTGCGTCGACGATACCATCACCTCGCGAGCTCCCCGTTGCTGCCGGTTGGGGAGGCCGTCACAGTGCAGATGTTACTTCTAAGAGCGTTTCAAAGTTAATCATCTCGGTATGTTCCTCAAATAATTGCCTCTTTATACCTTAGGCAGGATTTTATCTTATGAATATGCATTTTGTAGGAGCCGACCGTGGTGCTTTGGTCGTGGGTCGATTTTGACATTTTTGCGCTTGCTGCACAATACATCCCTCAGGGTCGGTACTATAAGGGAACGTATGATGCTGCGGTGTATCTAAGCGAGAGAGTGGCTATTCAGCACTCCTTGGAGGCTTTTTATTGTTCATGCTCGCCCTCCTCAGCATATATTCAATAAGGCGAGGTTGAGGACCTTGGCGAGTAGGGCACCAGAGGGCACACCTAGGCGGACTCACGCTCGTCCGGATCTATGCTACACAGAGGCACTGCTTCCGCTCTTGGCTTCACCACCTGCTTTGCTAGAGGGAGTAGAGGAGGTATTCTTTATCTTGTGCATTTGTCCCTTGTATAGCCCTCAAGTAGATATTGATTACTCAGTTTATTTTGTAGGATGTGCACGTGGATTTTGTCGCTCCACTTGTGTCCATCACCTATCAGGGGATGTATGGCCCTGTTGAGGAGATGATTCCTCTAGCTCCTCCGGTCACCCCTTCATAAGTAGTCGATACCACGGCACCAGACTTAGGTAAGTCATTTGTTTGCTCTTTCACTTGCGCATATATATCTTTGATTATTACTGACATATCTCTTAACAGTTCTCTCGCGAGGTGGTAACGAGGATGGCGAGGGATTTAGACGCCTTTCGTTACCAGCTGGTGAGATTGAGGGATCGAGCTTCTTTTTTCCGTGACGACACTGTAGTGGTATTTTTCTTATCCTTATCTCATGCTTGTATCTACTTATTTAGCATCTGACATGATTTATCTTTGTCAGGACAACCTATTCCTCCTCCGCACACTCAGGCCAGACTAGAGGCTAGGAGAGAGAGGTCCGACTCGAGGCGTCATCGTACCTCTTCCAGGGGTGAGGGTGGCCGATCGGAGACGGCTCCAGCTGAGAAACCGAAGGGTTCAAGCTCTTTGTATGAGGGTGCATACACTAGGCCGGCAGGCCAAAGAGGCGTTCCATCGACTCCTTTAAGGAGTTGTGGGACGTACGAGGTTGGCACGACGTCGCAGCTGCCGCCGCAGCCTCAGCCATTGGCTATTCAGCACCAGGGTGAGCCTGGATAGCTTGACCCTACTTTGTCGATCCCAACTGTCGGCGATCATGGAGCCGGAGAGGGGCATACTCCACGATCTACCTTGTTCTTTGACACTCTAGGACTGCCTCCCTATTTGCGTCCTCCGGCACCATAGTTGTACCAGTATTTATTTTATTTGACTAGTAGGACTTTGCTAATTTGTATTATACGGTTTCTATGTTAGACATATTTTATATACAAATTTATTATGCTTATTTATCTTTGCATTTTTATTTTTCATTTTATGTGCATGTGAGTGTGTAAAAAATTGTGACTAATTTTTTGCGCATAAAATTTCCGTCATTTTTATTATCAATGAAGGGTATCCGACTTTCTCCCCCAAAAAGAAAAAATGAAAAATAAAATTTTGACTTTTACTAAAATAACCCTAAAATTAATTAAGCTTAAATTAATAGAAAAAATATTTAAAAGAGATAAAACAAGTAAAGTCAATGTACAAAATCGAGAAGTAATTAAAAACATACGATTTTCATAGCGCAAATAAGTGGTCGTCGAACCGACTTTCTGTCGCCAAACGCTGGCGTCGTCGCCAAACGCTGACCTTGTCGCCAGGCAACAGGCCTCGTCGCCTGACGCTGTCCTTGTCGTCTGGCGACGCACTTTTTTCTCCGAATCCTTTCGGAAAACAAACTGTACCAGTTTTATGTATAAATAGCCCTCAAATTTGCCGAATTTTGTATATTTTGAACAGATTAAAATAGTTATAGCTTTATTCTCTGTAAGCAATCATGTCTAAAAACTTTAGTGATTTTACTCGTGAGTGGTGTCGATCTTTGACTGCTAGGGAGAGAAAAGAACTTGATTTCTTTCATCTGGGAGGTATTTATGGTATTAAGGGGGTAGACATAGATATAGATTTTATTCATACTGCCTTAGAATATTGGGATCCAGACACTCATTGTTGTAGACTAGGCTATGATGAAATTAGTCCTTTACCGGAAGAATTTGGTGCTATTCTAGGCTTTCCTTTCATGGATCTTGCGGTAATTCTTAATATTAGGGAATACTATAAAAAAGATTTTTAGTGTTTTTTTAATCTTAAAGACTGGGATCTAACAAATACTGTAGATGGAACTATAGTTAATCTGAAAGAATTTGCACGCCACTACTTTGATAGACCATATTCTGAGTCTTCTCATATTTATAGGACGAGAGATTTTCTCTTTTGCATGTTTGGCCAATATCTCCTCACTAGTGGAAATTATCGTGAGGGTGAAGCTACTTTAGTGTCTGTTATGGAACAAATCAAATCAGGGAGGAATCCAATGCCATTAATTGTTGGAGAAACTATGCTTAGTTGGGATGAATTAAAGAAAAATCCAAAAGCACCTTTTTGAGGCTCTCCAATTTTATTCTAATTATTTTCTTTGAATTTTTGTCTATGTGGCTAATGGAGAGGCTAGAATTAATTAGTCCTCTTGACAACATTGAAAAATATACACCAAACTGCTTTGTTAGGCGAAAGAAGCGTTTTTCCATAAAGATGGGTCGCCGAGAGTGGAGCAACATATACGCCTCTTGTGATTTTGCTATCAAATATATCATCCCATGGTGGAAGATTGAGAAGATGGTTGGTGTTAACAAGCAACCCTTCTACCGTCTTCCAAGCTTATCCAAGTTGACTTTTTATTACCTCTACAGAGTAAAAAGGCAGTACGACCTTGCTCAAACCATTCCTTCTGGAGATCTTCGTCGTCCTTATGAATTTCCTGTGTCACAAGAAGTAGAGAGGTTTGAAGCATATTAGAGTGCTAGGCCTTTATAGGAAGTTTTTACCCTAAAAGGTTCCTCTTTCTTTGTCCAAGAATGTGAAGCATTGGCTACTTGATATGCCTAAAAAGGACAAGAAGAAGATCAAAATAAACCAATGTGAAGAATTTTCTGGGAGACAAGATAGCTCTTGTTAAGGAACGCTTAGGTGAAATAGTTGAATTTAAAACTCCTATGATGCCTAGAAAGAAAGACACTACAAAAGGCAAAGAGAAAAGGAAAGCTAACTCGATCTAGAGAAAAGAAAATATGGGTAGAGAAGAAACATGGTGTAATGGATAAGAGAGAAACTATTAATACCAAAATTGAATGTTGATCCTCTAAAGGATGCTTGCTAGCAAAGGTAATGGGTGAGGAAGAAGAAGCTCACAAGAATTTGAAGAGAGCAAAGAAATAGAAGAAAGATTAGAGCATTTCTTTACTTTCAACTTATTAGACAAATTTAATTTTTTAAGTAAATTATTCTTTAAGCTTTCATTTAAATTCCATCAATAATGTAATTTTACATTATTTATTAATGCAATTTTCAAATTTTTAATTAAATCAACATTTACATTATAATTTCCATTAAAGCAATGAAAACACTTAATTATTTTTCTGGAAATATTCGAGTATGGAAGTCGAAAATTTCCGAAATACACAAAAATTCGCCCAGTTTAATGCGGAAAAATTAGCATCGCAATTTAGGTTTGTCGCCAGGCGCTGTTCTCATTGCCAGATGCTGATGTTCGTCGCCCGGCGCTGTCTTCATCATCAGACGCTGATGCTGTCGGCCGACGCTGACATCTATCGTTAGGCGACAGATATTCAGGGATGCGTTCGCAAATTTTCATGCTAATTTCTCTGAGTTGATTTGATGGGATGCAAAGTATGTAAAAGTTAAAGTGGTCGTACCCTATAAGGGTTGCCTACGTATCTTTTCCTAAGGAATCAGGCCACACGTAGCTCTCTTGAATATCCTACTCAAATAATTATGGGTAGTACTTTTTAAGTTGGTCAAGATTTGTCATGTTTGATAAATCATTGCCATCCATATTAGTTAGTTTTGCAGCTCCTCCTGATAAGATAGTTTTGACAAAAATGGTTCAGATCAATTGGGTCTAAACTTGCCTCTTGCGTCTAAAACATTTTTCCTTACACTACAAGAAAATAACCTTTTCATAGCGATTATTTTAACCTTTAGTATCGATTTTAATTGCAACAAAAAGCTTTCTCAATGAATGGTCATTCGATACAATATCCCCCGTTACCTTAGCCTTAATAGTGATTTTCAATATCGTTGTGGTTGGCCTCAATAATCAATACGAAAAACTACATCCAATTGCGGTGATTATTGTAGCGATTATAATCGCTATAAATGTTGAACTCATTTTCTTCAAAAAAAAAAAAATCATACATATGAACTTTACAAGATTTGAACATGCAACCTCAAACTCTTATATTAAATGTTTCACCAATAAACTATGACATATTTTATGTATTATTTGTCAAACAATATTTGTATATCTAGTGTAGAAAAGGTTTTTCGTATCGATTTTTGGGATTTAGTGGCGATTGTAAATGATATGATTTCTCATAATTTTATTAATGTGCAAAAATAGTGTGGATATGTATTATTATGTTTTCCATATAGATTTTATACTGGAAAACCATGGCGATTGTAAAATGATACGATTTCCTTAATTATTTCACAAACATACTTGCAAATTGTAGTGAATGTACAATCGCTACGAAAACACAATTTTCTTGAAGTGTTAATGCTTTTAGCACCAAGTGTCCTACTTTAATATTCCTTGTCTTGACTTTCTTGTTGAAGTGTCTAGCCATACGGGTTTGATAACATTGAGTATGATGTAGAGCCTCTAGTCGCTTTTCATCAAGTAGAATTAGCTCTTCATATCTCGCTCTAGTCCATTCTACTACATTGAGTTTACTTTCTAACGCAATGCGTAGGGAAGGTATTTCCAGCTCTACGGGTTGTACGACATCCATTCCATAGACTACGGAAAATTGCATATTCGTCTCTGTTGATGAGCGAATTGACGTGCGGTAACCCTACAGAGCAAAATGGAGTTTGTTAGGCCAATCTTTGTAATTTTCTGTCATCTTCTCGATGATCGCCTTTAGATTTTTATTAGCTAACTCAACTGCACCATTTGCTTGAGGTCTTTATGGAGAAGAGTGATGGTGTTGAATGCCATACTTTTGTAACAATTCTTCACATTCTGCTTGAAAGTGAGTTCCATTGTAACTTATCATTTCATGTGGGACTCCATATCGACAAATGATGTTTCTTTCGATAAAGAGTGTTACATGTTTTGCAGTGATCTTGGCATATGATTTTGCTTCAAACCATTTAGTGAAGTAATCATTTGCTACTAATATGTATTCATGGCCTTCTGTTCCTGGAGGAGTAATTCTTCCAATAATATCTATTCCCCATGTTGAGAATGGCCATGGTGATGTATAGGTGTAGAGGAAAGACGGAGGAACATGTTGCAAGTTAACATATATTTGGCATTTGGGGCATCTTTTGACATATTGATGACAGTCCCTATTCATGGTAGTACAATAATACCCTTCGCGCATTATCTTTTGGACTAGCTTTGCCATTTACGTGTGTTCCACATACCCCTTTGTGGACTATTCTCACAGCCCTTTGGGTTTTCTCTTTGCCTACACATAGAAGAGCTTGACCTTTAGGTACCTTTTTGTGTAACTCGTCGTTGATGAGCACATATTGGGAAGCCAAAACTCTTAAGGCTCGTTTTGCTCTTTTGTCAACATGGGATGGATATTCTCCCTTTGTGACATAATTGAGAATGTCTGTATAACAAGGTTCTTCCTCTTCTTCTTCTTCTTGGGTTACTTCGTCATCCTCTATTGCTTGGATATAAGCCGGTTTATGCCTCTTTTCTATGGTTAAGGGCATTGCTCAATTTCCGTAGGAATTCTAACCATTGAGGCTAGTCTTGCCAAGGCATCAGTAAATTGATTTTCCTCTCTAGGTAGATATGTATTTTATACCTTTTCTAGTTGGTTCGTGAGAGTTTCCAAGTAGGTTTGGTAAGGGGCCAAGCTTTCACTCCTTACTTTCCATCTCTTGGAAATTTAATTTATGATCAATGAAGAGTCCCCAAAAATTCAAAGTTTCTTTACTCCCAAGGCCAATGTTGTTTTGAGGCCTACCACGCATGCTTCGTATTCTACAGCATTGTTGGTAACATCGAAATCTAGCTTTATGGAGATTGGAACATGTTCTTCTTTAGGTGATACCAATAGTACTCCTACACCACATCCCTTTTAGTTTGAGGATCCGTCGAAGTAGAGAGTCCAAGTATCATCTTCTGTGACCATTAAGTCCTCGTCTGGAAAATCATTCTCGTGTATAGGCATTGAATCTTCTATTGGAAAATCCGCTAAGAAATCTGAAACCACGGATCCTTTAATAGCCTTTTGGGGCATGAATCTTACATCGAATTGGGCTAAGTTGACTATCCATCTTGATATTCGCCCATTTAGTGTAGATTTCTCGAAAAGCTACTTGAGTGGATCCGATCAAGATATTACAAAGGCTGTATGAACGAGCATGTAATGTCTTAACTTGGTTGTGGCCCACACCAATGCGAGGCACAATTACTCAAGTGATGTATAGCGTATTTCATACTCGAGCATCTTTTTACTTAGATAGTAGATGGCGTTCTCCTTTCCTTTTACTTCTTGTGCGAGGATATCCCCCATTGTCTCTTTGGTGACTGATAAGTACAACCTAAGAGGGATTCCGGGAGTGCTGGTGCTGATACAGAAGGGTTAGCGAGATAGGCTTTGATCTTCTTAAAGGTTTTTTGACACTCATCGTCCCATATTACTGCATATTCTTTTTAAGCTTTTTGAATATTGGTTCACATATTGTTGTCAATTTAGATATGAACCTACTTATGTATTGCAACCGGCCAATGAATCCCCCGAATTTGCTTTTCGGTTTTGGGTGGTGGCATTAACATGATTGCTTTGATATTGATTGGGTCTGTCTCTATTCCTCTAGAGCTAATGAAGTATCCCAAGAGTTTTCCTCAGGTGACTCCAAAAGCACACTTGGATGGGTTCAACCTCATGTTGTATTTCCTTAAACTTTCAAAGAAATTTCTTAGGGCTACCAAATGCCCTGGTCAATCTTTTGACTTCACAATCATGTCATCTACATAAACTTCGACTTCCTTGTGCATCATGTCATGGAGTAAAGCAGATGTTGCTCGTTGGTGAGTGACACCTGCGTTTATTAACCCGAATGGCATCACCATGTAACAATAAGTGCCCTAATGTGTTATGAATGTTGTTTTCTCCATGTCTTCTTCTGCCATGAGGATCTGATTGTACCCTACATATCCATCCATAAATGAGAGAAGTGTGTGGTTTGTTGTACTATCTACTAGAATATCGATGTGTGGTAAAGGGAAGTCGTCCTTTGGACTTGCCTTATTTAGATCTCGATAGTCGACACACATTCGTACCCTTCCATCCTTCTTCGGAACTGGGACTAATAAATTAATAAAATCGATTCTTTCATCTTTGTTAAGCGTTAGTCCAATTTTAACTTCTCTTTTAATGGTTGGATCTTTTGAGATATCAATCGTTTCAGTATCCTCAATTACCGATGTTTTATTTTCAAGTGTTTCCATTGCTTCAATAAAATCTTTGTCACTTTCATCGTTAGTTAAGCAATGTTCATCATCTTGAGTTAAAGAATGACACGAGGAGTAAGCAAAATAAGACATGTTATTGAATTCGAAAACCATTACATCAAATAAAGTGATGTCCCTTGGGACTTGATTATTAACTATTCTAGGGGAAGACGCTAAAGAAGAAGAACTAGGAGAGGGTGCTACAACTAAAGACTTAGAAGACTCAATAGGGGAAGACTCTGACTCGAACTCTGACTCAGATGATTCATCGAACATTGGTCCTTGTCGTGTTGTTATGGAGATCTTTCTTCCACTTAAAGTAGTCACCTTCACAGTCTTTCGCCATCCTTGAACTAGACCCTCTGCTAGAGTGATAAGTTTGGAAGGGTCAAAGTTATCACTCTGTAGTACTATTTGAATGAGAAAGGAATTGTCTTTGATATGCGTTGGCTCATTCTTTTCATACCCAAAGAGGAGTCCCATGCCGTTAGAGTGGAGGTCGTAGTGATGAGGGGTCCTTTCATCCTCCTTAATTAAGGAGACCTCTTTGTTAAAGCCCCACAAGTCCTCGTCATCTTCATCATGCTCCACGTTTATGATGGGATTTTCAATAGCCTTGATTCACATTGGTGAAGCATCAATTGTGACAGGGATTCCTCCAACTATAGCCTTCACTTGGTGATGAAGGGATGAAGGGACGGCCTTTAGGTCGTGAAGCTAAGGGCGTCCCAACAACAAGTTGAAAGATGCTTTAATATCTACCACTTGAAATGTAGTGGCATGTTCTATGACTCCAGTCGTTACATTCATGGTGATAGTCCCAAGATCTTTATGGCGAGTGTTGTCATAGGCTCTTGTGTAGATGGAGACAAGTCTTCATCTTTTATCCTTAACATTCTCGCAGTTCAGAGTGGACAGACATTAATTGCTGATACATTATCTACAAGAGTCATTGGGACATTCATTCTCCTGCAGATTACTGTGAGATTTAATGCTTTGTTATGCTTATCACCTTCTGAGGTAGGTCGTTGTTAGAAAAGGTGATCAAATTAATGGAACTAGGAAGATCACTCGTGAGAAAGTTAGCCAACCCCTCAGGAGTGGTTTCAGAATCTATTCCTATTTTGTCCAAAGCATTCATTACTGCCAACCTATGTTGATGGGATGTAGCTAAGAGTTTCCATACATTCATATCAACTTTAGTCTTCTTTAATTGCTGGACAACATCATTGTCTTCTATGATAGGTATGGGAACTTGTTGAGTAGTAGGGATTGGTTGTTGCACAGTATTGGGAGGTTGCATTCTCCCGGATCTTGTGAGGACATATATGGATGAATCTTCCTCATCCCAAATGTTGTCCACTAGATATATCGTGGAGAGTGGGGTCTCTTCCATATCCTTGAGGTAGACATACTCATCTTTACTATCCCAAACTCCATTAATGGTAGCATCCTTCTCTTGTGGAATTTGGACAATCTTTTTATCATCAATCAGTTTCTTAATTAAATCCTTAAATTTAAAACAGTGTTCTATTGTGTGTCCCCCTGATTGGTGATATGGATAGTAGAACCTATCAGTCCTCTTTAGCGATTCAAATCGTCTTGCTTCGAGAGGTTTAATCTTGCCACTCTCGGAGAGCATTTTGAACATATTCTCATAGGTGGTCCCAATTGGAGTGTAGGGCTTATGGCTCCTTTTAGGTGTTTCAACTACTTGAAGAGAGAATGGTTTCTTCATAGTTGGTGTTACCTTTTTGTTGACATGTTTATTCAGTTCTTGTTCTGTGCGTTCAAGAACTCTTCTACACACGCCTACCAATTTCTCTACCGAATATACAAGGAGAAATATATCTTTTTTAGTGTTCGGTTGTTGTATTGGGGACGGTTCACTCATGGCGTCAAAGAATACTTCTTCTTATTCTTCAAGGGCATGAGTTTATTTGACTGGTTTTATCAAAGATGAGGGATCAACAGAATTTTCCCCATCAAAGATAGTTAAGGAGTTAGAAAGTGGTGCACTGTTGATGCTCGGCTTCTAGCTTGCAGGAGGCATTGGGAGTTTATTGTTGTCGATCAAGTCCTGTATAGCTTCTTTTAGCTTCCAGCAATTCTCAGTAAGATGGCCCCTACCTTGATGGTATTTGCAGTGTACATTGGGGGTTCTAATTAGCCGTTCTCTTTTTCGACTGGTGGATCCCCAAATGGTCCAATAGTAGTTATATTTTGCATGAAGACGGTCAAATGCGGTGTCATAACTCATACCAATAGGAGTAAAGTTTCTGCTAAATGGTTTCTTTTGTCCTTGATTGTTCATAGCGAGGACTTCATTCAGATTAAAGGTGCTAACATTGTTTGAGTGGGTGGTTTTGGAAGAAGAAGGATTGTCGTTCTTCTTTCCTTTTCAGCCATTATTGGAGTTAGTGTTAGCAGCTTTTTTCTTTGCAAGGTCGTCTTCAATATTAATCCCAATGTCATAGACGGCCTTGAAAGTGTTCAAGTTGCTTTTATACTTGAGATGTTTAGAATATTTTTCTTGGAGATTCTTTATGAACAATCTCACAGATTCCTTTTCAGTAGGTACCTCAATCGTCTTGGCAGAGGTTTCCCTCCACTTATTAAAGAAAGAAGTAAAACCTTCATTCTCTTTTTGTTTAGGTATCTCAAGTTCCCTATGATCAGTTTCAACTTGAATATTACACTTGTACCTATCAATAAAAGCGTTTACAGTGGCATCCCAAGTAGAGGTTTTCTCTTTGTTAAGGGAAAAGAGTCATTGTTGACAAACAATTTCAAGTGATAAAGAGAACAGTGTATGAAAAATTTTCTTATCTATCCCCTAAATGTTCATTATTGTCTCGAACCCTCTTAAGTGGAAGTAAGGATTATCTGTTGCCTTGAACTTAGGGATGTCACTGGCATTGAACTTCTGCGGAAGAAGTTCCTTGTCCACTAAGACCCCTTGTGAGCTAATGCCCTGGAATCGATAGTCATCGGATATTTTGCTCAAGCTTTCCTACATGATCTCCATTTGTTGTTGCCTCGCAGGGTCATTGACTTGAAGAGCTATATTCTTCATCAATTCAGTTAGGTTAGCCACATCCTTCTTAAGTTCATTAACTTATTCTTGAGATGTCATGATCTTCTTAGCTTTTCTTTTCCGAGTGATGGGTTTGTGAAAAAGGAGTATTTGAACGAATGTATTGTCTTTGATTAACCGCCCTTTCTTTCTTGACCAAGCACTGTAAATTAAACCATTTATTTGTTTTAATGACTTGACTCGAATTTGACTTTGAGTTTATTGATTTTAAAAAGCAAAAATAGGGTGTATTTTTGAGGAAGGGTTTAAACAAGTATGGTTTAATCGTAGGATTAATATCCGACTTACCCCCTAAAAAAATGACGGAAAATACGCGCATAGAAGATCTCTAGACATGGTAAAAAAATGTGACATATTATGTGTGTGCTTTAGTGGTGAATGTGAGTGACATACTTTGACTCTTGTGTGAGACCATGAGACTATGTGCCTATACTCAATTAAGGACTTAACATGATTACTGCCATTATTAAATCGACTAAACCGTTTTAGCAAATTTATTAATTAGACTCATCGTGAGGACTCGAGCAAAATACACGCTGTCGACTAACGACAGTACCGTCGCCAGACGCTAAAGGTTAGTGCCAGACGACAGAGTCGTCGTCTGGCGCTAATCTCTAGTAGCGCCACAGTCCAAATCTTTGCGCCATTCTGGAACATCGATCTGGGACTGTTTCCAGTATTTTGCCTAAAAGGGACAAGCCTAACAGTCGTACTAAGCCAAGTTTGATCAATTTATTAGACTTTAAACACTTTGTAATTAGTTAATTAATTAAATTAACAAAGTTTTTTAGTCATTAATTAATTTATTTAACTCATTCATAAGTCAAAAAAACGGTTAGGGGAAAACACATAAAATATGCATAACAAATAATGCACAAGTAGCCATATAGTCACGACATGATGCAATGAGTTTGCAACCTAACCATGGCTCTAGTTCTCTAAAGTTCAAGATACTGGTTAGTCAAAGAGGATCCATGCTTATGAGTCTGGATGCACCGCGTGGAAGCCTTACCTATTGAAGGGTTGGCGCGTGTGGATGGGACCCCACGAGTTAAACTAGCTTTCATGGTTTGGTGAATTCAACAAACTCGGATGTACCCTTCGTTGCCAGGAGCGTTCGATTGGGTAGATGGAGCGTGAATCCCTAGAGGGTTATGGCCATATTTAGAACACATATGGGTTTTAGAAAAAAGGGAAAAACTCAATCAAGAAGTAAAACCGAGGAAACAGTACTAGAAAACTAGTTGAAACAAGAAGGTAGATTTATGGCTCGGTAGTGGAAGAATTTGGCGCAAGAAAATAGTGTCGTCACCAGACGTTGGCACTGTCGCCAGGCGACAGCGCCATCATTTGGCGCTGATGCTGTTTTCTCACCGCTAATTCCTACATGCCTCGGCAGCTTTCTGTTCTTGAATTTTCCAGTTCATTTCGTAGCATTATTTTGACTTTAGTTGTGAAAGATATTTCCCTAGCTTCCTACGTGTAAAATCCTATATTTTTGACGCATTACAGATGGTCTTTCCAATGAAAACCTTTTTATGCTTATGCCAATAATGTTAATCAAAATTACGCACATGAAATACTTAGAACTTTTCGAGTCTCATGCACTCATTCTAAATCATTGCCAAAGCAAATTTTAAGAATTAAAATAGAAATCCTCCCTAGCGTAGTCGCCAAAAAACTGTAGGGAATATTTCAAACCATCCCACACTTGAGCCCCACTGTGATCATACACTTAAGCATGGTGGCACCCAAAGGGAAGGAAGCTAGAGTAAAAGAGTCGCGAACAAGATTTAGGAACTTGTAAATCGTTCACACGGTGAAGGTTACACCCCTTAACGATCCAGGAGATCGTTAACTCCAATAGGTATGGAACCATGACTGGAATTTCGGGGATGAAGGTACAAATCTAACCTAAAAGAGATTGAACTTGCCCTAAAAATAGGCCTCTACTTTATTCTTCTTGTATTCATGTGCGCTTTCTGACTAACATGCAATCAATATATTTACCCTAAACCTGTTTAATCTATGTTGGCTGAATACTAGTGCACAAACAAATCTATTATTCGCGATCACTTACATTATAGTCAAATTACCCTGAACAAAGTTATTAATTATCTTATTAAGCGTGATTACAAGTACAAATTTCCTTTAAATATGCATAAAAGATGTAATCAAGCAATAACAATAATAAACAACAAGCAACATAATAATCATCATAACAATTATAATAAAAATTATAAGCATGATAATAATAATCATATTAAAGCATAATAATATTAGCAAGACCCTAGGCATGATACTAACAAGATTAATAACAAACCCTAGCATATCACTAAACATTAAAGATCAATTAACCCTAACATGACACTAACATGATATTAGGAAAGAAATAGGAAGCATCATAACAATCATACTTGATATTAGAAATTTTAGTTATTACCCTAAACATGATAATAGGAAGCAATAAAACATCCTAACATAATACTAGGAATCAAAATAAAATAATCTAAGCATGATTTCTATATCAGAAGATCAATAAAAAAAATTAAATTACTTACTTCGATCCCTCGTATCTCTTTCTAATAACAAAATACACACGTCAGTAACTTCAAGGAAAATAATAAACAATTAAATTAAATTAAATAATTGAAATAGAGATTTGGGACCAAACCCTTAGAAATATCAAACCTTTCACGTCTAGAGTGAAGGCAACTTAGAACTTGGCTAGGTATTTCTAGAACTAACGAGTGAGGAATTTTGAGAGAGGGAAGGTTTAGAAAAAGAAGAGAGAGAGAGAAAGCTTCTATATTTTAGAGAGAGAAAGAATAGAATTAGAGAATTCTGGTGATTTGAAAACAGGAAAATACGACCCCTATTTATAGGAAAAATAGCAATGGATGGAAGAAAATTATATTCGGAATAAAATTCCTCCTGTCGCCAACGACAGGAGTCAGGGCCAGACGACAGGCTCGTCGCCAGGCGACGAAGGTTAGCGCCAAGCGACGGCTCTGTCGTCTCGCGCTGGTTCAAAAGTACAAAGCGCTTTTACACGCGAAATCACCTTCTAAACCGGTTACAAGTAATTATGCGAAAATCAGATTTAATATATTTTAATCAAAATAAAACTTCTTTTAAAAATATAATTATAAATCATAATCTTATTATAATTAAAGAGAACCTTCTAGGTATTCTTAGAAGATTAAAATCAATCCTAATCACTTTAGGAATAATAATTAATAGGCCCTCCTCTAGATTATTGGGCCGCATTTAAAATCATTGGGCCTAATTTAATTTAATCAATAACTTCCTCATAATTCATCGAAATTGGGCTTAAAATATATCATTGGAAAGCCCTTTTCGAGCCCAATCTAACTACGCTATTATTGGACCCATATCATGGACCAAACCAAATTGGATTGGTTATTTTTCATAAATAGGGTAAGAAAAGAAATATTTTTGAAAACAGAAAGAGAGATATTTTAATAAAAACATCCTCATCACTAGACTTTCTACACTTTCACTTTGTTCGATAATCAAATGACGTGAAAGGTATTTATCACTGGGTTTGGTTTTGGGGAGACATATTTTGGTGTCTACAGCAAGTTAATTATTTCTATCCTTTGAAAATCTTACTTTCTATACGAGTTCATCTTGTATAAAAGGTAGAATTCACATTTCACACAACTTGCGAGTTTATAAGTTAAGAATAAGAAGATAGCTTAATTGTCTAAGTTTGCCAAGTCCATACTTTGTCATATTAGTTTTGGATTTCATGTGTAGCTTTCCTTTCATATACTAGAAGTCAAGTGATTGTATTGGTTGGGTTTGGGTGAGTGAATTATAATTTCATACAGTGTTCTAGGATTCAGTTGTAAGTCTAAGTGTTTAAGTACTAAGGGAGTACGGAGTGAATCTAAGTTAGGAACTTAGATTGGGTAGAATAGGGTTCTACTGTGTAGCAAGTTCGGTCTAGAACTTGTGAGTTTAGATCTGAGTGTAATAGAACTTGCGAGTTTAGGTCTGAGTATAATAGGTTGTAAATTTTGTGTTTTTCCTATTATAGTGAAGTGTTTTGGTGTAGGAAATCCCTTAGAAGGTCGAGGTTTTACTTCCAGTTGGGCCCTGAAAGGTTTCCTCGTAAAACACTGTATGCTATTGATAGGTTGTCGTACACCTGTCAAAAATAAATTCCTAACAAATCCAACTAACAATGTAGCAGGGTAAGCAGGGTCGAATCCACAGAGAGATGGTATTCAATCTAACCTCTAAGAAATTGGAGAAACTAAACAAGTCACGAAATTCGGATAGAAAAGTAGTCTAAATTAAAAGATGGATAAAATAATTAATAAAAAGACCTAGGGTTATGGTTCACCATGTTTATAGCTCTAAATCTATCAAATATCAATAAAAATTCAATCAATGAATTATCTAGAGCAATTGCTAAGCCTACAGTCGGGTCTTAACGCTCTCAATTCAACATATGTAGTTCGGTCGCTAACATAATCAGAATTGCTAATTGTAGGTAAGCCTCTAAAAGTAAGATCTTTCGATTCAAACTCTTATTAACAATAATTAATCAAACAATTGATCAGGTTGCAAGATTAACAACAAAACACTATCAATTAGAGAAATCAATAATCAAAATATTAAAATTATCAATCAAGATTCATAGTATAAACATGGATTCCCAAACCCTAGAAATAAAACTAATCAAACATGAAATAAATAATTAAAGCTAAATCTAATAAAGAAAGCATAATTAAAATAAAGAAATAAAATTACCTCAATGAATAAAAATAGTAAACTCAAGAACAATCCATGGAGAATCCATGGAGTTGCCCATGAGAAAACTAGGGCTAAGAAAACGAACGTAAAATAAAAAGTATGAAAAATCATAAGGAAAAATAATACCCCTTGAGTATTTATAAACTTCCTAAATTCTACTCCAAAAATAAATAAAGAAAATATAAATTACATAAGTTGTATTTTTATTGGACGATAGACGGTGACGTGTCACGAATAAGATCGACGGAATCGAGGGACGAGTAAAAGACGTGTAGCAATGAAGCCTCGTGGCTCTTGTTCACTCGCCAAAACCTGCGGCCGCAGGTCAGCCCCGCGCCCTAGCAGTAGCTACGGAGCCTCGATTGGGCGCGGGGTATGGTCGCAGGCCACCTAGCTCAGATTAAAACAGCCATAGATTCTTTTCTAGGAGGCTTCTTGGGGCATGTGACCTATCATTGGAAAGATTTTCAAGTCTAGTTTCCAACGCAATTTGAATCGCATCAATCCGATCTGTAGAACACAAGTTATGATCAAAAGAGTGGAAAAAGGTCAGTTTTGCCACTTTGTAAAATATCGTTTAACTTCGTTTTTAACTCAAATTCATTTCTGAAAGATGCATAGCGACCCTTGTGAATGCTATATTCATTCCTGATGCATATAAATCTCAAAATCAACTTTCACGAACATGTTATCTATGATTAATAAGCTCGATTCGTCGGCTTCCATCTAAATATCATCCGAATCAACTCCAAACACTTCAAAAGCGTCCAAACGACTATAAAATCACCTGAAACATCAAGACAAACACAAACGGAGCGTAATAGAGCACAAAACAAACAATTTATGCATTTGTGTCCTAAAAAGCAACAAAAGACCTAAAAAGCTACTATAAACTTAGCATAAACGTGCCTATAAATCCTATATAAATGTGATTTATCAAATTCCCCCAAGCTAAACCGTTGCTTGTCCCCAAGCAACACTAGACGAAGACGGAGAAACAAGACAAATAAGACTTCCAGGGAACCAGAATAAGACCGACCTGACTCTCGAGCAAACAATCAAACCAAAGTTATCAAGACCAAAATCTAGCTCGGATACAAATAGAACCACTTAACATCACGATCCACGATTGAAACCAAACTTGGCCACAAACGATTTCCCAATCAAGCTAGTCTTCACCACACACCTTGTAAAATATAAATATTTGATGCAACAAAGGGTAACTTGACAATAGCAAGAAATAACGTTCACTCAATCACAAAATACACATGCCGATCAAAAGGACTTTATAAGCTTGTAATGGGGCTAAGGTAAAGGGGTAGGATAATATTTAGGAAAATGTGAGTAAAGAGCCAACTTGGGGAGCAAAAACATAAACACGATCAAATAATGATCTAACTCCAATTGACATCACCAACTTTCTCCAAACATAATAAAAACCAAGATTGAAATCAACTATACATCGTCATGAATAATTTTTTTCTTTGTTTTTCTTTTTCTTTGCCTTTTTCTTTCATTTTTTCGGCTTTTTCAATGAAGTACACATAAACAAGATTTTTATTTTTATTTTCTTTTTATTCTTTTTTTTTTCTTCTTTCTTTTTCCAAGTAACACTTCTCAACTATAGAAACAACTTTTTTTTTTTCAATGTATATTCCACCATATTTTGCATAAATTAAAGCTTGACACTTAAACAACGACACCACATCAATAAGCTCCCCAAGCTAGCTAGACTTGGGAATAGTAACCAATGGGGCTAAAGTGGCTTGTAATGTAGCTATATATCAATAAATGGACAAGGCAACAACATGAGTGAGCAAAGGGAACAAATATATCTAAATATCATCTGAAGGTTACCTAAAGAACATGGCCTTTATCATATGCGGCATGCGTGAATCATAATCAAATTACTAATAAATCTCAAGCCAAAGTCATTGAAATAACAAATTTCATCAATCACATAAACACAGAGTAAGGTGATCTAACAAGAGAATTGGCTAGCTATACTTGATATGGGACAACCAATCTTCCACAAACCATTCAATTGGTTCACACAATGTCAAATAGTTAGCAATGTATAACACATACCGACTGAATTTTAGAATTATAACTAAGATCAAAAGAAGCTCAAGAGAGTCAAATCAAATTCGCACACGGTTCGAAGTCAAAAATATGAAAAATAGACACAAGTATGCACTATCAAAACAACTAAAAAAACTCAGAGAGCAATGCATTGTTTTTCGTTGTATGTAAACTCCCACTCCTAACGAATGGTACAAACCATACAACACCTACAAAGCAATAAAAACTAAACTAAAACACGGTAACATGCATAAAGTGATGATGACAATCATCCTCCCCCAAGCTAAACATCATATTGTCCTCAATGTGAACAAAGAGGAACTAAAGCATAAATAAGGGAGAGACACAACTCACAAAGGGGTGGGTAAGCGAGGGGAGCGTCAAAGGTATAAACACCTCCACCACAATTGGTAGTTGTAATTGGGTAATCGACGTAGCTAAGGAGCTTAGCTATGTTTGTACCTAGCAAAAGATTTCATCACTTGAACACACATTAGCATTATTATTTAAATAACAAAAAAAGAGATAAAAAAAATGAAAAGAAAGTCGGGTTGCCTCCCAATTAGCGCTGGTTTTTAAGGTCCCGCACGACCCTACTCAATTCGTCAATCGGAAGAATCCAATGCCTTGAGTAACTTATCATACGCCCCTTCAAACATATCATTGAGCACCGCATATGGCTTGACTGCAAGCACACAGATCTTGAAATACAGGGGGTTAGAAAAAATAAAAGAAAAATGAACGGAAAAAGAAAAAGTTAAAATAAAAAGAAAAAGAATGTATACACCTTACCCCTGCTTGCCCCTTAGGCCATGTAGACCTTTTTGAATAATCATCAAGGTCCACATGACCAAGTGTATCATGAAATGGAGACATTTTGAGAAAGTATGGAGGATTTGACATAGTGAATGAAGGAACTAGATCAAGCCTATGGGAAAACGGGATATGAAGGGGAGATGGGTTAGGCTTAACATAAATGCTTTTACCTTCAACTTCACCCTCATGAATAAGCTTGTCAACAAAATCTTCGACTACCAAAAGCTCCAAAACCATTGCTTTCTCAATCAAGGACTTCACGATAATTGGTTGTTCTTCCTTCTCCACTACATCTATATCATCATTCCAAAAAATTTCACCATCGGAATCATAGATAGATGGGAAATTATTCTCCTCTATTGTACTTTCACTTGATGGGGAGTAAATATCATGAGTCAAATTAATATTTTCCTCCACTGAAATACAATCCTCAAAACCAATATCATTATCATCATGTATCACCTGTTGGTTAGTATATTGTTGCACAGCAAGTAATTCAATAGATTTTGAAATACGTTGACAATCATGCATCAATTCATTAAGTTCTTCATGCTGATGAACAATAAACTCATTCATCATATTGAAAAGTTCCCTACACTCCGATGAATTGGGTTGAGTATAATTATCCACTTGGGGTTGGTAAGAGGAATTAAAATCATGCATATAAGACTCACTAGAGTAATAAGAATTTTCACAGGAATTCATGCATATATTTTGTGAATTTTGATAATCATATGATGCATCAAACATAGAAACATTAGCATTACAATACCCAGAATTATAATAATATTGCCCTTGATAATTAAGATCATTCATCCCATACGAATTATAATCATACCACTCCATGAAAACACAATAAGAGTAAAACAAAAAGTAAGTATATACACACTAAAAATAAGAAAAAAAATATATACAGATTAGTCTCACCAAATAAGAAGCTAAATAAAATTAAGCCGTCTCCCCGGCAACGGCGCCAAAATTTGATAGGTTGTCGTACACCTGTCAAAAATAAATTCCTAACAAATCCAACTAACAATGTAGCAGGGTAAGCAGGTTGAATCCACAGAGAGATGGTATTCAATCTAACCTCTAAGAAATTGGAGAAACTAAACAAGTCACGAAATTCGGATAGAAAAGTAGTCTAAATTAAAAGATGGATAAAATAATTAATAAAAAGACCTAGGGTTATGGTTCACCATGTTTATAGCTCTAAATCTATCAAATATCAATAAAAAATTCAATCAATGAATTATCTAGAGCAATTGCTAAGCCTACAGTCGGGTCTTAACGCTCTCAATTCAACATATGTAGTTCGGTCGCTAACATAATCAGAATTGCTAATTGTAGGTAAGCCTCTAAAAGTAAGATCTTTCGATTCAAACTCTTATTAACAATAATTAATCAAACAATTGATCAGGTTGCAAGATTGACAACAAAACACTATCAATTAGAGAAATCAATAATCAAAATATTAAAATTATCAATCAAGATTCATAATATAAACATGGATTCCCAAACCCTAGAAATAAAACTACTCAAACATGAAATAAATAATTAAAGCTAAATCTAATAAAGAAAGCATAATTAAAATAAAGAAATAAAATTACCTCAATGAATAAAAATAGTAAACACAAAAACAATCCATGGAGAATCCATGGAGTTGCCCATGAGAAAACTAGGGCTAAGAAAACGAACGTAAAATAAAAAGTATGAAAAAGCATAAGGAAAAATAACACCCCTTGAGTATTTATAAACTTCCTAAATTCTAATCCAAAAATAAATAAAGAAAATATAAATTACATAAGTTGTATTTTTATTGGACGATAGACGGTGACATGTCACGAATAAGATCGACGGAATCGAGGGACGAGTAAAAGACGTGTATCGATGAAGCCTCGTGGCTGTTGTTCACTCGCCAAAACCTGCGGCTGCAGGTCAGCCCCGCGCCCTGGCAGTAGCTACGGAGCCTCGATTGGGCGCGGGGTATGGTCGAAGGCTACCTAGCTCGGATTAAAACAACCATAGATTCTTTTCTAGGAGGATTCTCGGGTCATGTGACCTATCATTGGAAATATTTTCAAGTCTAGTTTCCAACGCAATTTTAATCGCATCAATCCAATCTGTAGAACACAAGTTATGATCAAAAGAGTGGAAAAAGGTCAGTTTTGCCACTTTGTAAAATTTTGTTTAACTTCGTTTTTAACTCAAATTCATTTCTGAAAGATGCATAGCGACCCTTGTGAATGCTATATTCATTCCTGATGCATATAAATCTCAAATTCAACATTCACGAACATGGTATCTACGATTAATAAGCTCGATTCGTCGGCTTCCATCTAAATATCATCCGAATCAACTCCAAACACTTCAAAAGCGTCCAAACGACTATAAAATCACATGAAACATCAAGACAAACACAAACGGAGCGTAATAGAGCACAAAACAAACAATTTATGCATTTGTGTCCTAAAAAGCAATAAAAGACCTAAAAAGCTACTATAAACATAGCATAAACGTGCCTATAAATCCTATATAAATGTGATTTATCAGCTATGCAAGTTCCTTTTATATCCTGTTTTATATTTCACAAAAGTAGCCAATATGAACTCACTTATAATTCACCACCCGCTTTTGTAGTGTTCTTCTCAACTAACAATAAGAAAATCACATAATTAGTTTTGATTGACCGATTTGTTTTCAAAATTAATAGTTGTTCTTACTTGAGTTAACCTAATATGTGTGTGTATATATATATTTGATTCCTACGAAAGTGAGTTAGTGTATATTCTTGTCTCTTCTCTTCTTTTTGTTTGCTTGGATAAGCTCATCATTTCTCCCTTGGCTTTGTTTTTCTTGAGGATGCGCAGGCACGCCACCCTTGCAGCACGGGCTCGCCTCCCCTGCAGCGCAGGCGTGCCTTCCTGTGTATTTGTTTGTTCTGTTGTTGTTTTCGCGCCTCTATAAATACCTTTGTAAACCCGATTTTTGGGGCAAGTTTAGAATAAGCTTCATTTTACATTTTTGATCTTTTTTCTTAGCTTAGTTGAGAGCTTCTCTCTCTAGTTTTAGGGTTAGTTTAGGAGTAGGTTTTAGAGAGAGAAAGTGAGGAATTTCAATGGTGATTGAGAGATTGAAGATTCAATGGTGACAATTGTGTTGGAGATCTTCTCTATGATCAATGAGCATTCTTAACTCTATCTCATTTTATTGCTTTGTTTGATTTCATATTTGTTTGGTTTGATTTTGACGTTTGATTGTTGATTAGTGTAGTTGTTCTTCATATATTGTTGATTATTGATTTCTTTAGTTGTTAGTTGATTTGATGATGATGTTAGAGTAGTTGTTTGCTAGGAATTGGGTGAAACTTGTATGATTGATTGGTTGTGCTTAATTTGGGGATTGTGTTGATTAATTGTTGAGATTAAAGTGATTAATGGAAGTCTGCATGTGTGTAATTCGATTAGGCCTTGAGAATTATGCTAGATTGCATTGTAGTTTCTAATGATACGGACCATTGATTTAGGAATTGCAATTGTCGATTGAGCTTGATTAGTGATGCTCCTAGTTAGAGTCTCTTGTAGTTGGCGCTAGTTTGACCTCTAGGAGATAGCTTGTTGACTCTTTTGATTGAGCTTTCCATTTGTCTTCACAACCATTGATTAGCATATTGTTCCCGAGTTGCTACAATTGTCATGATTACTTGTTGATCCCTGTTCTTAGTGCTTTATTTGTTTGGTTTCTTTAATTGTTAGTTGTTAGTGTTCTCTCTTTATCTTTGTTTTCGACCTAGCTTAGGCACATAATTGAGAGCGCTTGAACATTACCGTTCCTTTGGGTTCGATCCTTAACTTGCCTCTATACTAGTATATAGGTTTGTTAAGTGTTTATAAATTTAGTTTGACCGAGGGAGGATTAGTTTCAACGACCTAGTTCCACCCCTCGTCACAATCATACTTGTTCGTTTACGGGTATTTTAGGGATTAATAATCACTTGACAATCTAAAAAAATTAGGAAAAAAAAAAAAAAGAATGTACAACAAAAAAAAATGGTTGTCTAAAGCCATGTTCTCTTTTTATTTTCTCTGAACATCTAAGGAAATGTTGGTTCAATGTTAAAATAAGAGAACAGTTATATATAATAACATATCTCTTTGATTTTTTAATATTTTTCTTTCCTTTTGTACCTCTTTGGATCGTCCGTTGTATAGAAACATTGTTATTGTATCGAAAATAAATTTCTAAACCAGAAGTTTTATTAAAAATAAAACTCTAAAATAACTTTTTTATCCTACTAAATCATTCATATTTCATTTAAAATAAAACACTAAAATAACTATTTTATCCTACTGAATCTATCCAACTTTTTTTATCCTATTTTTAAAAACATATATTTAAATAAATCCTACGTGTTATATCATATAACTATATATAAAAGTAAGTCTTGTAGCCAGGCCACGAGACAACGACATTTGAAATTCAAGGTTTTCGTCAAGTGTCGCTTCACGTAGGAGATAAATAGGTATTATTGTGACCCATGTGATTCTAAGTAAGAGATTTTTTAATAAATTTTTTAACATAAAATTGTTGCATATAGTTTTATTATCGATAAAATTCTAATATTTCATATATAAAAAATTAATCACAACTTTTAATAAATAACATACAACTCAATACTATTTCCATCATCAAAGCCACATACAAAAGCATTGTTATATAATTTATTTTAAAATATATTAAAAAATCAATAAAATAAGTTTTAATAAGTAAATATAATTTTAGTTTGGTAAAAATACTTTCAGTTCAGTGAAAATAATTTAAGTTCAATAAAAATAATTTCTAGACAATAATAACATAGATATCTATTTACAAACAAAACTACACAAAGTACACTCCATATGATATCATATGTATGTCTAAATATCCTACATTATAAACACTAATTATTTGACCTTATTTTACATTCAAGTAAAAATATAGTCTTAATTTTATTAACCATTTGGGCATCGCCCGGAGCACAAAACTACACGAGAAAGAGATACTTGACATTTTGGATTGTTGCCAAATGTTGCGTCACGTAGGAAATAAATAGGTATTATTCCGACATATATGATACCTAATAAGTAAATTTAGATATTTTTTTTAAGATAAAAATGTTGTATAGAGTTCATTATCTATATAATTCTATTTTATATATACAAAATTAATCCTAACTTTTAATAAAAATCCTATGACTCGGTTCTATTTCCATCATAAAAAAATTATTTAAAATAAGATACAATTATAATATATTAAATTTATTTTTACAAAAATAGAGAATTAGTAAAAATAATTTAAGTTTAATAAAAATAATTTCAATTTAGTCAATAATAACATAGATATTTGTTGACAAACAAAGCCACAAAATTTACACTGTTATTTAATTAAAAAGCGATTTGCTAGCATATGTCTTAATATCCTACATTATCAAAAGGGATTGTAAGATCGCATTTAACATTCAAGCAAAAAAAATTTGTACTAAAATTTTATCAATAATCTGGGCATCACCCGGGCACAAAACTAGTTAATAATAAATTGTTGTCGATGTGGCGCGACACTTGGTGAAAAATTGAAATGTCAAATGTCGTTGTCTCGTGACCTGACTAAAAATTTAGGTTTATATATTAATTATATTATGTAATACATGATTATTAGAAACCAAGATATGGGTTAACCTAAGTATACACTTGGATAATTTATAAACATTTATTTTTCCTGCTACATTATATTATTATGAGAAATTTTATTCATACGAAATATAAAAAAGATTGCTTACATATAAAACAAAAATTTACAAATTTCTAAATAAATGTATGGTGTATTAAGTCAATAACAAATACTCATTTAAACAAGAAATTAAATCATAGAATGTGATCACCAACCCTATCATAATCATAATGTTATAAGAATAATAATTATAAAATCTCCGACTAATCAGCTAAAGATTCATGACAACAATTCAATGAACAAACAAAAATATTTCTTTACAAAAATCCCTTTGCAACCAACTCAATCAAGGTCCAATCGATCCACTCACACCACCCCCCCGTGTGCATCTTTATGAAATCTCACCTTATATTATAAAATGCAGGGCTTGCAGGAAGCACTGTGGGACAACCCACTCGTGCACCCATTAATTTATATAAATTTTTAATTATAAAATTAATTACAATTTTCTCAAATAATGTAATTGAATTAATTAATTTGTATGGAAGTTGAAATGTCATAATCTATGCACATATATTCAAGGCTGTCTTGATAAAGATCTGTCTCGAACCGACTATTTCATCGGTTGTTGTATTGAATCATTTCATATTTTTTAGTACCATTGAAAGGATTTATCAATGGATGCCGTGACCACTATTCATGGTAGGAAGAAGACAAGGTTGATGCACAAAATCTATGCATTTATGTCAACGGGAACCATGTTAGATCACTAGACATCTTAACATGTATGATTTATATATGGTGCATCGTACCAAGAAGGATTATTTGTGTTAGATTAATACTCTCGTCCATTCGTTTTATTATAATAAGGATTATTTACATACATGCATTGTAGATCAGGGTAACGAAGTATAGGGCGATTTTGCTTTATATGAATAATGAGCTTATCTCAACTTATTATTATTAGGAAAATTTACTTTAAATAATACAACCTTTGTCTCATTCTCCCAAAATAAACCAACCTTTGAATTATTCCAACTTTTATACCCCTTCTTTCCATAATGCACCCAAATGACCGGTTACATAAACAACAGGTCATCCCTTTCTTTCTCCTCCATCCCACCATCTTCCTCCATTACCACCACCTAAAACTCCACCACCCCACCACAAACTACAGCAGCATCTCCCACGCAAATTTGCAGCACCACAACCAAACCACACCACCACCGAGCACCACCACCGTAAATAATAGCCCACCACCTCTAATATACCACCACCATAGCCAGCACTAGAACCACTATCCCCCTCTCTCCATCACCAAAATTAATTCCGAATTCAACCGAACAAACATTAATTCAAAATCATGTGAAAAATAATTATGAAAGATCCAAATTCAACAAAATTAATGAATTAATTCAATAAAAATGCATAATTACATACAACATTTCTTGGTAGTTGAATAATTAGCATCAAATTAAAGAAAGGGGAGTAGGAAAGAGTGAGCAGAGAATATACAAGAGAAGGTGGTGGTTGTTTTAATGGTGGCCATGGATGGTTTGGGGTTCATGGTTTTGGTGGGTGGGTAGTAGTTTGTGGTGGGGTGGTGGTTAAAGGAGAATGCGGTGGTTAATTTTGGTGTTGGTGGTGGTCAGGGCGTTTAAGGGTGACGAAAATGAAGGTGGATAGGGATTTCGGTCGGGTTTGTGGTGGACTGGTGGGGGTGACGGAACTGAAGGTGGGTGGAAATTAGGGCCAATTTCGTGGTGGTTGTTTATTAGTTGTAGTGATGTTGTTGGTGGGTAAGTGGGAGGGGACAGGGGAGGTAGTGAAGGAGGTGGCCATGGAAGAAGGATGAAGGATGAAGGAGGTGGCTCGTGGTAAGAGAGGAGAAAGAAAGAAGTGTTTTTTTTTTTAATGTAAATTAAAATTAGACCAATAACAAAATGACACGTAGGCAAGGTAACTTGTTAAACCGGCTTGGTGACCTGTTGGGTTCATTTTGGGAAGAAGGGGTATAAAGGTTGGTTTATTCTAGAATAATCAAAAGGTTGGTGTATTTTGGGAGAACCGGGCAAAGGTTGGTGTATTAGAAGTAATTTTTCCTTATTATTATTATTTGAGTAATACAATTCCTTTCATCTGCTTTATTTAATAAAGGATAATACATACATACATACATTGATACATATATTGTAGATCAGGGTAATGGAGTATATTAGGGTGATTTTGCTTTATACGAATAATGAGGTTATCTCAATTTATTATTATTATTTGATTAATACAATTCCCTTCATCTGCTTTATTTAATGAAGGATTATACATATATACATGCATTGTAGAGTAATGGAGTATGCTAGGGCGATTTGCTTTCACGGAGTATAGGAATAATGAGCTTATCTTTACTTATTTAAAAGGGAAAATACACTTTAATAATCCCAACTATGGGCGATTTACCTACAATAATCCCAACTATCGATTATTCTACAATAATCCCAACTATTAGGTCAGTTTTCCTCCAGCAGTCCCAAAAACCGGTTACCTACTGAGAGGGTAAACTTTTTTTTTTTTTTGTTTTTTAAATGCCACATGTCATCACATGATTGGATTATCTAAAAAAAATTAAAAAAAAAAAAAGAAAAAAAAAGGGAAAAAAAAAAACAAAAATCGAATTAATCAGCCAACCCAGCCAACCACCACTGTTCCCAGCCACCCACAGCCAATCGGAACCGGCCGACCACCTCCCTAACTTCCCGAAAACGGCCGATCGGCCCTCCCTACCCTCGAAACACACACCCCCGATCAACCCCAACCCCCTAAAACCACTCTCCTCCATTACAACCCCTTCGTCGGAAAATCAATTATTCAAAAAAAAAAAAAAAAAATCAACCACTCCTCTTCCCTTCCTACACCCTTGAAACTTCCCATGGGGGCGAATTCAAGGGTTGGGGAAAGAAGGAGGGTCGTTTTTTATGGTGGGAAGGTTGTTTTCGAGGGTTTAGTGGTTTGGGAGTGGAAGGTGGTTCGGTGGTATAGGGGTGGTTATGGGCTGGCGAAGGTGGATTTTATGGTTGGGAAGGGTCGGTCGGCCATTTTCGAGGGTTAGGGGAGACGGCTGGCCATTTTTCGAGGGGCTGGGGGTTGGCCCTAGTGTTTTGCGGTGGCACAAGGGTATTTTGGTGCGATTTGGGGCCGTTGCTGGTGGTTTCACGGGCAAGGGTTAGGTGTTTTGGCCGGTTTCGGGGGTGCGACTGGTCTTGGGAGTCGTTTCCGGCGTGGGTGGCTGGAGAAGGTGGTGTTTTAGGGTTGCGGCAGGAGGTGGAGGTGGTGGTTAAGGGCTGGAATGGTGGCTGCCGAAATTTTTTTTTTGTTTTTTGGTTTTTTTTTTTGTTTTTTTATTTAATTTTTTTAGAACCACTCACACACTGACACGTGTCAAACAACCTTCAATAATAGGTTGTTGACTTTTGTTGACCGGTTTGGGACTGCTAGAGGAAAACTGACCTAATAGTTGGGATTATTGTAGAATAATCGATAGTTGGGATTATTGTAGGTAAATCGCCCATAGTTGGGATTATTAAAGTGTATTTTTCCTATTTAAAATTAACTAGCATTTTGGCCCGTTCGATGCACGGGTTCATATTTAGGTTATTTCATATGTAGGTATGTTTTTCAGTAGTTGAAACTTGTGATATGAAATACGAACTAATTGTTTCATTGCTAAAACTTAAAAGGAAAAAAAGAATAAGGGTAGAACTGGGGAAAAAGATAAAAGAATTTAGTTACATATATATACATGATGACTGTAGGATATGAAATGACATATTGGTTTAAGTTATATTTTAAGTCTATTAGTTGAAAAGACAATTTTTATATAATTCAATTCATATGTTTATGTGATGTATATTAATTGGTTCAACTTTATTTTATTATGATGTAAATGAAACACTTCATTTTCTTAATTGAATTTGCAAGTTACAGAATGTATAAAGACTTAAACTAAAAGATTAAAAGGGGTGACATGTGTCATGTGTGGTAGTGAGTGACTTGTGATGACATGTGTCATATGAAAAATTATGGTTTGTGTTTTTAAATACAAAGTATAGATATAGATTATAGTCTAAACTTGTTTTGTTGGACCATGAAATAAATTTATTACGGCTATATTGTTGATGTTATAAGTTTGGTATCGAATTCAAGTTGTCTTTATTAAACTTATTTGAGCTTTATTGTTGATTTTGTCTAAACTCATCTATTGTTTGTAAAACTTGATTAAGGCCCTTTTCACTTCACCTTATTTTTGTTGAACTGAAATAATTTTTACTGAACTGAAATTATTTTGCTAAGAGCATCTCCAATGGTTTACTTGTAAGGACTTGCTTGCAATATAAATAAAATTTCTAGCTACATGCTTATCATTGGAGAACAAAAAATTGAGCAACATGCTAGCAATTGTAGCCTAAACAAGCTACATGATTGATTGAAAAAGAGACAAATAAACTTCACTTATATTGTAACATGTGTATAATTATTTATTTATTTTTTAAAATTTATTTTTTACAAACTAAAAAATGTTGTAGCTTACCATTGGGACACTTTGTTGCTAAAAAGTGTTGTAGCTTAAAAATTAATGTGGAAAAGCTAGCTACAATGCAAGCTACAAAGCATTGTACCTTGCCATTGGATATGCTCTAAACTTGAATTATTGATACTAAACTGAAATTATTTTTACTAAACTTAAATTTATTTTAATGAACTAAAAGTATTTTTACCGAGCGTCTATTATATTTCTTCTTTGAAATTACTGGTTTTTACTGAATTAAACTTATTTTACTAAACTGAAATTATTTTTACTAAAACAAACTTATATTAATGAACTGAACATTATTTTGCCAAATATTATTTTTTTAAGGTGAAGTGAACAGGGCCTAATTTGAATTTCTATTTGTAAGCCACGAGTTTAATTACCCTTTTTTTTTTACACAAAACAAAGTTAATTACCTTATCTCAACGTTTTACTTTTTTTAGGTTAAATTACTTAATAAATATAAAGTCATACCACATGATTTTAACTTAACGGTCTATATTATTATTAAAAAAAAATAATAAAACGCTAACGTTTAAAATTTTACAAACAGATAATTTAAATATATTTTAGATATAGAACAGGAGTTATGATACTGGGAGAAGGGTATGGAAACCAATATACTATGTGCATTCAACCAAAAATTCCACATTAAATTAATTAAAACATCTCATTTTTTTTTTTAGCATAACTCGCCCATGAATCATATTTTCAAATATCAAAATTAGTGTTTACAAGCGTACACACTCACTTAAGGGCCTGTTCTTTTTAGCTTAATTTCATTTTAGTTTAGTTCAGTTCACTTTAGCTCCAATCAATTCATTTCATTTCAGTTCACTTCAATTCCTAATTTTCTTCTCTCATAAACAATTCAGTTCATCTTATTTCAGTTCTAAGTTCATTTTAGCTCAATTCAGTAAATCAGAACAGCTCCTAAAACCCTTACTCCGTACATAAATCTTAAAAACTTAAGTTAAGAAATAACATCTTAAGTGTTTAAATAAAAGTCTAAAAGTATAACATGTGGTAACTCTTAAAGGAATTAATCATTAATATAACTTGGTATACTTCCGTGTTTTTATTTATTTATTTATTTTTTTTAAATCCCAACACCCTTAATCCCAACCTGACGGAATATTCAAATTTATATATATAAAACAATCCAGTCCAATTCAATTCAATCCGAATTATTTATTCGGTTTGGATCGAATTAGACTTTAATTTAATTAGAATTACCATGCACTCTTGGTCCAAGTCAATATATGAATAATGTAAAAATCAAAAAATAAAATAAAAAAGATCTAGCATAATTTTGTCCTCTCTAAAGGATCATCCAAATGAATCATGAGTAATTTAACTTTAATTCGAATTTCATTGTCGAATTGAACTTGTATGTATAAAATATTAAAGGTGGGGACTACATGAGATTAAGGCTATATTATTAGTTCAAAAACATGCAAGTATGATAAGATAAAGTGATAAACCCCCCATCATTATGGAAGGCCACCCTGGCTTCACATGTTCATTGGTCACCACATTAGACCTCGATTGTTTTGCTAGTCTAACACTCTATTATATTTTTAATTTTATTTTGATTTGGTAACGGTAGTATAATTATTAGGCCTTGATGTTTGTATATATACGTGACCACCCCATATCACATTTGTATAATTAACCTTACAACAACAAAAATAAAATCTTTGTGTTTCTTTCTTAAGTAAAATGGCTGGTTTCTTTCTTAAGCCAAGTACTCGAGGCCATGCTAGATCAATTAGCTTACCGGCGAGATCACATCCTACCACCCTCAAAATGGAAGAAGAACTTAACAAGCTTCGAAATCTAGAGTTTTCTTCGTCGAATTCATTAGCACCAAATAAACTAGGCCTTGCCATATCTGGCCTTGCGGAGCTCTACAAATCTATAGGAGATCTTCTCAAACTACCTCAAACACAAAATGCCTTAGCCAAACACGACGATTCCTCTTGGGTGGATGAGCTCCTAGAGGAATCGGTATCATTCCTTGATGTATGTGAACACACAAGGGAAAATTTGTTCCTTTTGAGGGAAAGTATAGGGAAGCTTCAATCAAGTTTTAGGAGAAGAAATAACGGTGGAGAAGTAGACATCGATGATGATGTTACTAAATACGTTTCTTTTGTTAAGAATTTAAAGAGAGATATGGGTAAATCCCTTGTTTTTCTAAAACAAATTGACATCAAATTGTCAGAATCTTTGTTGTTTAACAAGGTGAACAATGATCAACACATCGTTGCAGTGGTACGAGTTTTAAGGGAATCGAGCTTGATGTGTAGCATTATTTTCAAGTCGATTTTGGGATACTTTTCGGGTACAGCTTTGCAGCCTAAGGCTAGCAAATGGTCTTTAGTGCTAAAAGTTGTGCACAACAAAGGTCATGTAGGAGATGACCTTAATGATTTGGAGGATGCAGAAATCGCGCTTAATAGCTTGATTGTTCGAAAATTGAGCAAGCAGGGTACGGGTATGATGATTCAACTTGCATGTAAAAAACTTCTAGCACTTGATACAAGAACAGAAGAAATCGAGAAGGATCTCGAGTGCTTGTTTAGGCAAATGATACATGCACGAGTTTCTCTCTTAAACATACTTTCGGATCATTGATTTAATCAATTAGGGAGCAATATGTTCTTGATAAAGATTACAATAATTTTTCTCAAGGATGAATTCTATAAACAGTATCCAATTTTTGGAGGATCTGTTACACAAGTGTTATTTTATTTTTTAAAAAAAAAGTTATTGTTAAGATAATTATGTCAATCATGTACATAATACTCACTAGGAAAATGCAAAAGGAAAAAAAGGAATAATCCTTTGTATTTTTCTAATTGATCGACTAGTTACATGTAAACCTTTAGAGAATTGCATAGATTTATGCGTATTCTATTTCATTGGCTAATCTATATAATATCGTCAAATTTGATTTTAGTTGAAATTTTTTTAGCAGGATAATTCGCTCGTTTAATACCAACTTTCTCAATACATATCATCAATATTTATAAAATTGATGATTTATATTGAGAAAGTACAAATTAGAGTGAACTTGATAAGATCTCAATTGATAATGTTTTCACTACATACTCTGCATAAAATAACAATGAGGGTTGAAGTATTAAAAGATTCACAAACTTATAAGAAAATTGGGTGTACATTAAATATTGTACATCAATTAAAAAGTTATCTTAAAATGATCAAAAGCTATCCCAAATAAATAAAAGCTATCCTGATTAACAATATGATATGCTTTATGAATAAAAAAACAAATCTCAATGACTAAAAGTAAGAATACACTCTTATAAATCTCAATCAAGTCTCATAAGCACCCCTAATTCTTGCTATATTGTTGAAGAATACACCTCATCTCCCAAGTGTCACCACATGTAAGTGTCACCACATATAAGTTGAAGAGAGAGTTAATCACTTTATAAGGCTAAGGGACTACTCCTTTTATTGTCATATTGTTTTGGAATGGAATCTCTTTTGGACTTGTGAGGCGGACTATCTCTCTTTGCTGCGGGTGCGGCCCAGACCCGTATTAAACATGGTATCAAAGCCAACATGACACAAAGTCACGAGTTCAAATCTTATCCACCCCTCCTTTCATAGTGGAATATTTCACACATGGTATGCGGGAGGCCCATGTTACATCCACATTTCAAGCCGCTTAGGAAGCCTCTTTGGACTTGTTAAGTGGACTCTCTCTCTTGGTTTGCGGGTGCGACCCAGACCCGTATTAAACATAGTATCAGAGCCAAGTTCACGATATGGGATCCTAAATGGCTAAAGTTCACTGGGCCAAGAGTAGGTCCATGTGAAGGGGAGTGAAGAAGTACTCTAGCCTGAAAATTCACATGAGACAAAGTAAAAAAGGACCTTACATGTGAGGGTGAGTGTTGAATAATAGACCTCCCAAGTGTCACCACATGTAAGTGTCCCACATTGGTTGAAGAAGAGAGAGTTAATCACTTTATAAGGCTAAGGGAATACGCCTCCTATTGCCATATGATTTTGGGATAGAACCTCCATTAGACTTGTGAATTGGACTCTCTTGATCTCTTGGTTGCAACCCATTCCCGTATTATGAAGATATCAATACTGTTTTATATGTAATTTTTGTACATTGATGATTAAATATAGAATGATATAAATTATAAATTGACAAGCATAGAAGTATAAATGTAATTAAACATGAGAATTGCCATAATTCCATGAATCCCCTACAAAAGAAATTCTCAAACTACTCCCTTCCTTCTTTTATATCTATCTATAGTAATATATAAAGTGAAAGGGGGTTTTGGGTGATAAATTTCACTTTCCCAAAATACCCCTTTCATCTTTTATAATTTTCAAAAGAAAACTACCATAATTTTAAAAATATAACTACCAAAAACCCCCCCCCCCCTTTAATTTATTTATTTTATTAATTTTTTTTGAGGGAAATCATATTTTGCATGAACATTATAATGTACTCATATCTTACTTTTAACCTCTATGATTTCATCAATTTATAAACCCACTAATATTATTTTTAAGATTATATTTTAGGAAAAAAAAAAAATCGAGTCATGCATAATAATTTCTTATGTTGCACACGCAATTTGCGTGTGTCTCACAGCTTGTTAGAATAAAGTAAAAAAAAAATTGTAAATAATGAGTGGATTTAAGATTAAAGTTAATAGAACTAAAAGGGGAGTGAGTAAGAAGTTGTAATAATTGCAGGATTAGATATTCAAATAACATAAATATTAAAAGAGATTGGATGAATATAGAACATTGTAGAATTAAAATGAAACAAGGAAAATAAAAAAGTTATACAGAACAAAACAAGTACTAGGTAACTTCAAAAAACTCACTCTCAAGGGGCTTTCCCGCATACTCAGGTCAAATTGACATGTGAGATCGAGTCTTCAATCTTATAAATTGTCTTCTCCTTATGACCTTACTTACAAAAAAAATTTAAATAAATACATAAAGTAGTAAATAAATAAAATCATTAAGGTACTTCTTTTAAAGAGAAAAATCTTCAAGTTACCAAACTCTCCATTCACGCGTAACAAATGATCTGAACGTGAACATCTCAATGAGTCAATTTCCAGCACAGCAATAATTCCAAAGTTGTTGCTTCTTACAAGTACATCACATGAATGACGAAGGCCCAATAAGCAGGAACCCTAATATGGACTATTATAACACTAAAATAATTACATTCTTCAGAATTCAGTGGTTCAGTGTGTCTTTAACTAGATACACTATTTAACTCCAACTTTGCACGAATTCCCTGTAATCTAGCATTTACAATAATGTCATCATAATGGACAACATAAATTTATTTTTTTTAACATATACATTGGTCTTACAGAATAGATAGTAGAGACTGGTAAAATGGCAATCCTGTACTGTATAACATTTTATGTGCTGTATACTACAATATATTTTACCAAACAATTCACCAACGTATTATTTATTATTGTAAACAATTACTCCCTCCGTTTTTAAATACTTGCTCCATTTCTTCACGGAGTTTTAGGAGAAATTGGAGTAAGTAATAAAATATGGAGGTAGTGGAGTAGTTGAGAAAATAAAAAATTGTAATAAGCAAAAGTAGTGGAAGAATAGGAGGAGAGAGAGTATTATGTTGGGTCCACTAAGTGTGAGAAATGAATTAAATATTGTAAAAGCTTTCCAAAAAAAGAAATGAAGCAAATATTTAAAAACGGCCTGAAAAGAAAGGTGAAGCAAGTATTTAAAAACAGAGGGACTATAAATCATGCCAATGATACGAGTAACAAATTGTATGTAATTCTTACAGTTAGAATACAGTCCTGTGTCATTATTCACCATATCACAATCTTATTCACTAGCTAGCACATTTTCTTCAGAAAATTGTTATTACCACTGATTAACAGTTTGCCACATACTTCCTCTGTTCTTTTTTACTTGACCTGTTTCTTTTATCACGCTTGCCAATGCAAAACTTTAACGGTCAATAACTTTAATTCTCCATAATTAAAAAATATAAAAGTTATATATTATGATAGTACTTATTGAGACGAATTTAAAATGATCCAACATGAATATGTTTTTCCTTACATATTATTCACAAAACACGGTCAAAGGAGGGGTGGTGAATAGTGTAAAAGTCAAAGCAGGTTAAGTAAAAAAGAACAGAGGAAGTAGGATATAGTAACAAAAGTTTATAAAGAAAACAAATGTTTGGAATTATTGCAATATCATGGTACTACTTGTACCGACTAACAAATGACATTTTTCATACAAATTAATTACCACATCGAAAAATTTATATTATAAATCTTGTAAATTAAATTAGATAAAGATAAAAAAGATGTTAACCAATATAAAATCGATTCAAACAAAATCAAATTAGATTTGATAATTTAGCATTATTCAAATTTTAAGTAAATCTAATTCTACTTGATTTTGGTAAATCTAACCTAATCATCTGAATTAAAACCTCTATAAAAATCCACAAAATTAAGAACTTAAATACCACTTGTTACGTCAATTGTTCACTTATTGTTTACAATCCGACGGCATAAAATATTACGAGTATAATATTATGAATTCTATGCACCGTGGCCTTTGTTGGACAATCACACGAGGCCCAGTGTAGTTGATTGTTTTGGACGTATGTCTTAAATCCACTGGGTCCTCTATTAAAAGGCCTTTCTTGTATGTCTGACATTTGTGTTCGTTGCAGACACTAAAAAAATCATTTTCGAAATTGAGGCCAAATTTGAGGGCCAAATCCCTCAACGTTTCTTCATGATCAAATCGTGTAAACTGTATTACAGCTTTTACAGATAATGACTTACACTTTGTTTGGATAGGAAGAAATGGAAGGAAAAGAAGAGAAGAGAAATGGAGGGGGACAAAATCTCTTGTTTGGGTAAAAGATTGGGGGAAGGAAGGGGAAGGAGAGGGAGGGATTCATTTTCCCTCTCTCTTTAATAACCACAATCTCTCCAAAATTGGAGAGTTTTGGAGGGAAAATGGAGCTCACCTCCCCCTCCCTTTCTTTTCCCTTCCCTTCCTCCATTTTTCCTCCCCTTCTTTTCCTTCCTTCTTTGCTATCCAAACAAAGCGTTAGTGTTTAACTCTTTTAGAATATAAGATCATACTTCCTCCAATTCTTGTTAGTTAACAAAACTTGACACAATTTGATTTGACAATATAAAAATAGGGTTATGAGCTAATAAGTTTCCAAACTCTTTGCTAACAAAGTGGTTCAAAATTAAACTCATCATGTGTATGGTAGATAAACAAGCTTGAGGAATAATCGTAAGCTCCTCGAATTAATGTGAAAAACTTGAACTCGAAAATGTTTGTGAACAATTGGTTTAAGCTAGTTTGTGAGCAACTAGTTTAAGTTTGTTCATAAGTTTTTCATGTCCGATTATAACTCGGTCAAAGCTCATTCTATCACAAAAAAAATTATTCTATTAATATTAAAACATCTTTTAATTTTGGTGTCTCTGTATTTCTTTTACTCTTTAATATTTTAAAATTACATATAGGAAAATTGGCTTAATATAATACCAAATGTTAACGGTGTGTGCAAAATAATACAACCTCAACTATTTATTATCATCTGTACAACCTTTTGTACAATATGTGCAAAATGGTACGCTAGCCCCTGAAGAAGGCATCTTAAGGAATATTCCGTTCACATTCATTATTATATTATTTTTATTTTAATTTTTTAAAAATAAAATATTTTTTTTCAAACTACATTTTATGTTAATAATTTTCTCCTACCCAAATTTATAAAGCCCCATCCTTTTGTTAAGCTAGTAATTTATTTTTCTCTAAAGGAAAAAAACATGCATTTTTATATTGATATAATTAGTTTCAGAGAAGATATTGCGTGCGCATGGACGTACAACACTACAAAAATTTGGCCTTTAAGCAACAGGTGAAATCCATTGCTAATTGCTAAAAATCCGTCGCTGGACATAGCTAGCTACGGATTTATCAACGGAATCACTCCGTTGGTAAAAACCTTGTCGCTAAATGATTTTAGAGACGGAAAAAAAAAATCCGTCGCTGGACTTAGCAACGGAAAAAAAAATCCGTTGCTGGATTTAGCAACGGAAAAAATAAATCCGTTGCTAGATTCAGCAACGGAAAAAAAAATCCGTTGCTAGATTCAGCAACGGAAAAAATGTTTTGAATTGAAAAAAAAAGCTGCTATTTGGGTCGACCTCACTCGGGTCAACCCGACTCGGCTTTCCATGTAACGCTCCTTGAATCTCCAATCGCAATATTACTGTTAGTAGGAGTCGAACCCGTGACCTCAATGTCAAATATTGATACTCTTACCAACTATACCAAATATTATTTGTTTACTTTTACGCACATAATTGATAATAAATGAAAGAAATATTAGAGACGGAATTTAAAATCCATCTCTAGTTTAGAAACGGAATTAGAAAATCCGTTTCTAAATTAGAGACGGATTTGAAAATCTGTTTCTAGTTTAGAGATGAATTTAACTTACATAATTCGTCTCTAATGTAATATTTTAAATAATTAGTTTAAAAAATTATCTAGAGACGGAATAAAAAATCCGTTGCTCATATTAGCAACGGAAAAAAAAATTCCGTCTCTAACTTAGCAACGGAAAAAAAAAATCCGTTGCTAACTTAGCAACGGAAAAAAAATCCGTCTCTAAATTTAGCAACGGAAAAAAAATCCGTTGCTAATTTAGCAACGGAAAAAAAATCTGTTTCTAATTTAGAGACGGATTTTCAATTCCGTTGCTAATTTAGCGACGGAATTTTTAATTCCGTTTCTAAATTAGAAACGGATTTTTAAATTCCGTCGCTAAATTAATTTAGAGACGGATTTTTTGATTCCGTCTCTAATTTAGAAACGGATAAAATTCTGTCGCTAGAATTCCGTTTCTATATGGACATTTTTTTGTAGTGCAAACTGTTTGGTGCGGGAAGCTTAGCTGATATATTTTACTCGTTGGCTTATATGTTTTATTTGTTGGCTGACATGATTTTTTGTGTTGGCTAATATATTCCTTTTGTTGGCTTATGGCCCTGTTTGGTAATTAGCTGGTTGCTGATTGTATTAGCTGGTTATAATAGCTGGTTTGACTAGCTGGTTATAGTAGCTGGATTGACTAGCTGGTTATGATCAGCTGATTGTATAAAAATGTTTGGTAAATAGCTGTTAATTGTTAGGTGTTTTAGTGTATTTAAGAAATAAAAAGCTAATTGTACAATAAGCTAATTTTAAAAAGCTCTTATAATGAGCTTTTTCTAAAAGAGCTTTTTGAGCCCAAAAAGCTCTTTTAATAAGCTATATACCAAACACCCAAATTAGCTTTTTTTAATTGGTCAAACATCTAATTGGACAAAATAAGCTAAAAGCTCTTTTAAAAGCTTTTTACCAAACATCTAATTGGACAAAATATGTTTTTTTTTTTTTCCTTTTGTTGGCTGATATTAGACATAATTAATTTGGCTTATATGTTTCTTTAGTTGGCTAATATATTTATTTTGTTGGCTGACATATATATTTTAATTGTTGGCTTATATGTTTCATTTTGTTGGCTGATATGTTTATTTAGTTGGCTTACCTGCTGTTTTTGTTTGCTGATTTCATCCTTTTGTTGGTTGATATGCATCTATATTTTTATTAACATCTTTAATGTTGACTGATACAAAATATTAATTGGCTGATAAGTTACTTGTATTAGCTTAATTATATAGAAAGTATATACAAGTACAATCTATTTTAATTTCATTTTCTCTCCTCTTTCCCCCTTTCCCCCTTTTCCTCTTTTTCTTTCTAGCACATTCACAAAATCATAGCTTATGTACTACGTACTACTAACTTATGTAGAAAGTATGATTTTGTTAATGTATCAGCCAAACATAAGCACATGCTTTCTTTCTCCTCTTGCTTCCTTTCTCACGCTATTTCTCAGCCTTTGTTTCTCACCCCACCACCCTAGACCCAACAAACCACACCGTTCACTAAACCCGCCGCACCCCACCACTGACGGCATCACCATTGAAACCACCAACCACGCACCGAACCAACCAGCCACAAATCGTCTAACCATGAACCCACCAACCACCACATCACCAACCGCCGACGCCGTGCCATGAACACCTCCAATTGTAATTTTTTTTTTGTTTTTTTCGATTTAGGGTTATTTATTTGTTCTAATTTGTGGCGTATTTTAATTTTGGGGATTATTATTTGGGGATTTTGGGGATGTAGATCTGGATTTTAATTCACTGTGTTTGATTTTGCAGGTGGTGGAAGGACGGAGACCGTTGTCGCTACCGCTACATTCTCTAGCCGCACAAAATGTTGGGTGTGGGTGAACGCGCCCTATAGTTTGTGTTAGTTTCAATGCATTATTATACTACCTCCGTTAATAGTTATTTGCAACAAAGGGGGTCTGTCGAACTCCTAGGAAAATTTTTTTAAGTAAGATTATTGAAATATAAGGGTATATGCTTAAGGTCTTAAGTATTAATCCTACTACTACTACCAAAAAAACAGAAATAAACACAATTACCCAAACACCTAAAACCACCAAACCCAAAACTACCAACCACCAAACCCATCGAAACCCATAACCCAAAACTACCATTAAAACCACCAGAATCCAACCACGAACCCAAAAAACCACCGATGAACCCCTTAAACTCTTCGACGATCCATCATAACTACCCCCACCGAAACCCTTCAACGACCCACCAAAAACCACCCCTAACTGCTTCCCTTTGACGAACCACCAAAACCACCCCCACGAACCACCAAAATCAATTCGACTACCACCAAAACCAACCCTACGAACTCAGGGAACCCACCTGCGAACCCAACCACGAAAATTAGCCCCACAAACCACCAAAATCATCGGCACCCTCTCACCAAGACCTAGACGCACTAACTACAACCCACAAACCCAGATCCCAAACCCGCAAAACCAAGAGCGTTTTTCCAGATCTTATTTGAGTGTATTTTTTCTTCAATTCATGAAAAGTGGGTGAAGGAGGATAGATAGAGTTAATGTTGAAGAGGATAAAAATGGAGATATTGGATTATGGAGAGGAAGAGGAAGAAGATGATGAAGGAGGAGAGAGAAAGATAATGGGGAAGATGATGAAGAGATGAATATGGATTGATGATTATCGAGAGATAAAATAAACTTAATTAGATTAGATTAGTTTTTAATCAACTATGTTTTAAGTATGTAATTGATGTTATAAAATTTTAAGTAAGGGTGTTTTTGTAATTTCATTTTAAAAAAAAGTTTCTGAAAATGGAAAGATTTGGGAATGTTGCAAATAATAGTTAGCACTCTTTTTTAGTAAATGTTGTAAATAACTGTTAAGGGAGGTAGTATATTGATATAATTGATTTCAAACAATATATTAAAAGCCAAAATTAACATAATATTTCCTTTATTTCTTTATACTTACAATACACCTTTAGACATACTAAGCTATTTAAAAATGATTAGACTATGTAATCGAATAAATATAACACTTTCTTCTTATCGGTGATAAAATTTTGTTAATTAATTTGTCCATTTATCTAGTCTAATATCTCTTTTAAAGGAGAAAGCCCCAGTTATCTCCTTGATAAACAAAATTCATTTATCAAATGGCAAAATTGTATATAAATCAACAATTTTTTTAATTTTTTTAATTTTTTTTAGGAAAATTAACAATTTTGCTTAGACATCATGGCCAATAAGTCAACTATTGTGTGGTCCATTTTCTAGTCATCATGACATGATTGTAAATAAATTAACTATTGTGGGTATTTTTTCTCCTTTTAAAGTGTGTGTCAAGTCAAAATAATGTGTTATTGTAAATAAAAATGTAGGAATTATATATTTTGGAAAAAAAGTTAATAATTACTCTGTAATTGTGAAATAATCTATCTATATTTATAACTAATCAATTAACTATTACTAAAACAAAATATTGATGATGTCATCAATTTCTTGAAGTGCTTACGTGTCAAACTCTCATAAAAAAATTTCCTCCAATTTTTACTTATGATGTCATCATTTTTTTTGTGCCTTTTTTAGCTAGAAACTAGGACCAATTAGGTATGAAATTTGAATTTGACATCAATATTGTTGTATATACTCCACACTACTTTTGGATATTCATAATACAACAATATTAAATAGACATAGATGTTGGTAGCTGTAGGCGCACTTTGAACGACGCCTACAATTTGGCGACTCCACTGGGGAGGATTCTTGGTTAATTATCGATTTGAGTGATCGATGTTTAATTAAGATGAGTGGATGAGACTTGAAAGATTCTTGAAAAATATTCCTGTGATTAATTTGACATTTTTGCATATGCATTTTAGATTACCTATTTTGCCACAATAGTACGTGTTCTACGTATGTGGCTAGCCTGGGGGATTTAAGTTCTATCAACCCAAAAACGCTCATGGCAATAAGGGTTCATCCGAGTTTTTAAATCCACCCAAACCATGGAGTCAAGTTCGATTTCATCACGAACTCGCGGAGCCGCCCGTTGGCATACACCCTCAAGGGAGGCTGCCTTGCTAACGCATCCAAACTCTTAACCATGGTACCCTTTGACACCGAAAAACTTGACCATAGTGGAACTTAGATCTTGACTTTAGGTTGCGAACTTCATTGCATCATTCGTGACAATGTGCTTATATGTGCCTTTTTTGACTTTTTATTTATTTATTTTTTTTCTCTTATCAAATCTTTTTTTTTTTTTATTATTAGAGTCGAGCCATAGATTTTTTTTTTTTTTTTTTAATTTTTGAGTCACCCGGATTTTTATTTCCGTATACTGCACAAGAGTCAACTTGTTTTGGTCATAGCCGGAATTTTAGAAAGAGTTATGTGTCGTTCCACCTATGGATCTGTAGCCCTGAGTTTTATCTCTCATTTAGAATTGGTTTCGTCTCAATCAGAGTCACAGATCAAAAGTTATAACTGATATACTACAGCCTGTCCAGTTTAGGTGTTTTTTTAGCTTCGACTTTCTTTTTTTTTTTTTAAAAAAAATAAAAAATTATATATTTTCTTGTCAAGCTAGTCTTAGTCAAGTCCTTTAATCCGTGTAAACTCGTATAACATAGGATTATAGATTTTTTATTTTTTTATTTATTTTTGGGAAATTTCCATTAATACACTCCAGGTATTGACTTTTCTCAGCGGTACCACATTTTTTTTTTGACTTCCTGCTGATACACTTGAGGTTTTGACTTTATAATTGACGTGATTAAGTCTGTTAATCAGACGTTAATAACTTAGTTTATTGACATTTTAGGCTTAGTAATAGATTAAATGACTAATATACCCCCATTTTTTAATCGGCTATTTCACCAAATGCCACTGAGTAATTTTAAAATTCATCAAATGCCATCGGACTTTTCAGAATTCACCAAATGCCACTCAATTTTTAAAAAATTCACCGAGTGCCATTAATGACCAACGACCGTTAACTCCGTTAGTCATTAGGGGTTAATCATGACACATGTCATGATATAATTGGTAAATTTATCTTAATTAATAAAAATAAAAAAACAAAAAATAAAAAAATTAAAAAAAAACCCCAAAATTTTCCCAGCCACCCCCTACCACCGCCAAACCCTAGCCCCACCCTTATCTCGTTGGAAAACGGCCGGCCACCACCTTAACCACCAAAATTTGGTCGGCCGACACTTTAGCGCCCCACCTGAACCACCGTCGACCCCCAAAACCACCCACACAAGGTGGTGGTTAAATCCCAATCCCCTTCCCCTGCGCGCAACGCTACCCACTGTCAAATCCCAATCGCCGGCGACCCTAAACCGACCCTAATCCCTACCCTGTCTCGACCCTAAACCGACCCCCAACCCCTACCCTGTCCCGACTCTTTCTCCACCTCGACCACCACCTGAAATCGCATCCCCTTTTGCTGAAACTCGTAACACCCAAAATCGCATCCAATTTCAACAAAAAAAAAAAAAAACAAACAAACTTTACACAAATTAATTCATGCGAGAGGGGGTGGTCGAATTTTGCAAGGGACGGGGAGGGATGGTCGGATTTTGTAGGGAAGGGGGTTAGGGTGGTCGATTTGGGGATTAGGGTGGTCGGTTTTTCATGGGAGAGGGGGTTGGGGTGGTCGGTTTTCATGGGAGAGGGGTTAATGTGGCTCGAATTTTGAGGGGGAGGGGTTAGGGTGTGAGTTCTGGATGGTCGTGGTGGTTAAGGTGGTGGCCGGCCGTTTTCCGGCGAGATAAGGGTGGGGCTAAGGTTTGGCGGTGGTGGGGGTGGTTAGGAAAATTTTGGGGTTTTTTTTTTAATTTTTTTGTTTTTTTTGTTTTTTTTTTTAAATTTTGTTTTATTTTATTTTTATGAATTAATATAAATTGACCAATTATATCATGACATGTGTCATGATTAACTCCTAATGACTAGCGGAGTTAACGACCGTTGGTCATTAATGGCACTCGGTGAATTTTAAAAAAACTGGGTGGCATTTGGTGAATTCTGAAAAGTCCGATGGCATTTGGTGAATTTTTAAATTACTCAGTGGCATTTGATGAAATAGCCGTTTTTTAATCATTTCCCTCCAAAATTTCCCCCTTAATTTTGCTGTTATTTCCCTCCAACTTCCCAACCCTTATTCTCTCCCTATAAAACCCCACTTTCCCTCTTCTATTCTCCATAAAATTTCCCCTCCATTTTTTCGAGCTCACCTCTTCTCCTTTTCTTTTTTTTTTTTTTTTTTTTTTTTTTTTTTTTTTTTTTTTCTGTTGGTCCTTGCTGTTCTGACATGGCTGGTTCTGCAGGCAGTGGTTCCTCTTCTGGCAGCAGATTTGGGAGGTCCATGTGGGTGAGACGAATTCAAAGCAATGGTAATCCACCAAGACTTGATGATATTAGGGTGTCTGACTCAATTTCGAATCCAGGGAGGTCATATTACAAGTGCAGGCATTGTGGTTTGTTCATGTGGGTTCCTGAAGATCAAATTATAGCCAATCATGAAGAATCATCCAATTTGAGAGTATTAAGAGAGGAATTTATTGATTTCACAGACAAAGCATATGAGTTTGCAAGCTATGTTTATATGGTTGTTAGAATTGCTCTTGTGATGTATCTTATTTTACTGTTTGTTACCCTGAAATGAGCATTGTGTATTTAGTTGCCATGTAATTCAGAGACTAAGTGTACTAGGAACAAATTATAAGAGTAAGGTTGTATTTTCTTGGTTTTGAATGAAAATGGAAAAATAATTTGCATTTTGATTGAGTTTAATGGTGTTTGATTAGTTACAATAGAATCAATCATTGAGATCAACTAAAATTAACAAGCTGAACAAATTGTGGGACCATTAAAGTCTAATCAATCATTGAGATCAACTAAAATTAACAAGCTGAACAAAATGGCATCAGTTTCCAACATTCATTAAAGTCTGGAAAATCATTCAAAATGTGGGACCATTCTTAATATAGACAAAATGGCATAATTCTTCAACATTACCATGTAAGTTCAGCAAAAAATCCAAAACATATAGAGTTGACTACAAAGTTTGACTTTCTATCCAAATCACCAAAAAAAGCATATGCTACTACTTTGCAAAACAGAACACTTGCTAGCTTTGAGAGTTTCCTTGAGACATCTGGATTGGTTGGCTAGGCAGCTGTGAGGCTGTCAGCACTGTTTGTTGCTCAGCTGAGGGTCTGCCCTTCTTTCCCTTAGTTTTTTTGGTTGAAGCTACTGCTTGAGATGCTGAAGGTTGAGTTGCTGCAGATTGAGATCTAAGTGCTTCAGATTGCTTTGCTGCCTTAGCTGCATTACTTTGGTCTCTGACCCTAGGGTTCTTGATGACAACAGGCTCATTTGTCTTCAATTCTTTTCCTGTTAAGCCTCCCTTGCAGGTTGTCTTATTATGCCCAAAGCAACCACATTTGCTGCATTTCACTGTTTTTGACCTTTTTCCAGGTTGCTCCTCACCTTCTTTCCTCTTTCTGTTCCTGCTTGGTCTTCCGATTCCCCTCTTCATCTTAGGAGGCATGATGATTCTACCTGACTCATCTGCAGGCCATTGCTCTGTGTCAGGAATTGGGTTGATGGAGACACTATAAGCTTGCTTGTAAGTCTTCACAGAGTACCAGGAACTGACAAAGTCATGTGGGTCCAACTTGGCATCAATGCAAGCCCTAATGGCATGCCTACAAGGCACACCTGTCAGTTGTCATGCCCCACAATAACAAACTTTCTTGTTTAAGCTGAGAGGAAATTGTGATCTTCCCTCATGAATTTCATATTCACCTGGCCTGGACTTGAATACTCTGCATTTTGAGCTAGCTTTTCCTATTTCTTTCACTAGCTTCACAATTTTTGGAGTTATGTCTTCATCATTCCAAGACCTTGCATTCTCCATTCTTGTTGCAATTCTCACCATACATACCCTCCTTATTCCTGCACAACATTATCTTACTTGGAAAAACAAACCAAATCAGAATAAAATGAAAATGTTAACACAGTAAGAGGTGGGTTAATACCTTCTAGCAAAGTCAAAATAGGCCTACACCTATTCACCCCTAGAGTAGAGTTGAAGCTCTCTACAAAATTGGATGTATTGGAGTCATTGCAAACATTTGGGTCAAATGCATGCTTACTCCACTTAGACTTCTCTCCCAATTCTGCAAACAAGTCATGACATCATCTCCTCCTGCTTTCTGCAACTTCTCCATAGCTTTCCTGAATGTGAAAGCTGAAGAAGCATTGCATGCTCTCCAGAATAGAACATACATCATAGGGCCTGGAAATAGCTTCTTGTAGTTTCTACTTAGATGCCTACAGCAGAACCTCCCGTCAGCTTTTGGCCATACTTGTTCTAGTGCAAGTTTAACTCCCTGAAACAATGATTACAACATGAGCATTTGTATGTTTGTATATCAAAAAGAAGAGAATGAAAATTTGAAAAAAGCAACAAACACTTGCCTTTTTCCTATCAGAAATAATTGTCCAATGCTCTCTTGATGAATCTTTTACAATGTTCAGCAAATGCCAAAAGAAGTAGGTCCATGACTGCTTGTCTTCTTGGCCAACTACAGCATATGCTATGGGGAAGATCTCATTATTTCCATCTATTCCCACAGCAAAGAGCAATACCCCCCATAGTTACCTTTGAGGTGGGTTCCATCTACACCAATTAAAGCTCTAACACCCCTTAAAAGACCTTTCCATTGTCCAGTGAATGATATAAAAAGGCTTGAAAATTGAAGTTGTTTAGGGATAGACTCTGTTTCATTCCATGCACAAAAAGCCTTGGACTCTGGGTTTGTTTCTATGCACATCTTAGCATACATTGGCAGTAGTCTATATGACTCATCATTCCCTCCAAACAACTTCTCAATCACATAGCTCTTTAACCTGTACAAGGTTGACTGCCTCATGTAGATGCCATATCTCTGAAAAAGGAGTTCATTGAGTGCTTTTCCAGGAATGTCTGGGTTAGCCCTGATGTCTTCCATGACTTTCTGAGATGCCCATTTCACATTGCAGATGGGGTTGTAAGTCTCTAAGCCCCTGCAAGTGTGTATATTGGGCCATATTTTCTTGATTGCCCATGTTCTGCCATCTGCCAGTCTGCTGGCATGCAATCTCCAATCACAGCATTCAAATTGGCAAACTGCACTGTATCTCTTGTTTTCAGCAAACTCTACATTGATGGCAAACCTTTCTTAAACAACAAAATCTTTCAGAGTGTCCTTGAAGTGAGCCTTGTCAGTAAAAATCATCCAAGGTCTGAGTGTTATTTTACCAAAGTCAGCATCCTCATACATCTCACCATTCTTGTACAATCTCTGAAAATAATCCTCATCATCTTCATCATAAAAAAAATCAAACCATTTTGATGGTTTCCAACTGTCCTTCACTTTTGGAATCCTAGATACTTGTGCTAGCTCATCTGCTGGAATAGAACCCTTTGGTGCAACATCTCCTTCAGAATCCTCATCTTCTTCAACAAGATTGAAACCAGGATTGGGTTGTGTCTCTACAGACTCAGAGCTGTCTACAACAAAAGTCATCTTTCTTCTAACTCTAGAACCACTTGTTCCTTGCACCTCACCCACATTCTCCCCAGCACTACTGCCCTCACTCATATTTACATTAACCATAGAAGCTGATCCTTGCAGCTGACTCACTCTGTCACCAACACCTAGCATCCTTTTCTCTATCACAGTTGATCCTTTCACTAACCCCTTTCTTATAGTTGTTGATCGAGGAACCTTTTTCCTAAACACAGTTGTTTGTGAAGCATTTGTCAATGGGTCAACAGCAGAAGCATTAGGTGTGTCAGTCACTGCCAAAGGTGAAAATCTAGGACTCCTTCTAAGTGGTAAACCCTTGAAGACTGTGTTTGGAGACTTTGGAGATGGTGGTTGCATTGGGGATGTTTTAGTTGTAGCTTTCTTCTTACCCTTTGCTGCACCCTTAACCTTCCTAGAATTCTCTATCTTCTCCATACTTTTCTCAAACTCTTTTCTACCTTTGGTATACTCAGCAGCAGTTTGATTAGTTTCATCTTGGGGTGACTCATAACCCTCAGTATACCTAGGTGGAGAGGACTTAGAAAGGGGAGGTTCAGTTTGGGAAGGGTCAGAAAGGGGAAGTTCAGTTTGAGAAGGGTCAGAAAGGGGAGGTTCAGTTTGAGAAGGGTCAGAAAGGGGAGCTTTAGTTTCAGGAACAAGTTGATCTGTTTCAATTTGAGGGGGTTGTTCATTTGAGGGTGCAGTATGAGAAGGTTGATCAATATGGGGTGGTTCAGATTGGGAAGGTGCAACAAATGGTTATGCAGATTTGGACTTGTTCCTTAGCCTATTGGTCATTCTATTCAAGGCACTTGGTTTCTTAGAAAAACCTACCCAAATGTGATGAATCTCACACTCACCTAGGGTGTGAATCATCTTAAAAAGATCAGCATCATCTAGTAAAGGGTGATTCTTTTCATTGAAACCATAACCAAATGATGGGTTGAGTATAGGAAACTCAGAGTCTACTGCAGCAGTGTCCTCAAAATCCATAACCAAATCAAGCAAATTACATCTATCTAAGTCAACAGCAAGATCAACATGCTTATCAAGGTAATGAAACCTTAACACAACATCACCCATTCTGCAAAAGAAGGTAAACAATATACACACTTACAACATGCATATAAATTCAAAATCATATCCAACAATCCACAACATGCAAATAAATTCCAAATCAGGTATCCAATTAACTATAACATGCACATAAATCCCAATTCAGGTATCCAACAATCAATCAAATAAGCAAATAAATTCCAATTCAAGTAACATACAATCAATGAAACAGGATCATTCCATTTCATCCAAATTAAATACATACTCTACATAAATAATTGAACACACATAATCACGCACCTAATATACCTGAAAAAACCCTAAAATCGCACAAATATACAACATTTACATCATGAATTTAACCTAAAATCGAAAGAAAAACATAACATCACAACTGCACCAAATCATGCAAAAATGAACAGTAGTAGTGCTAAAGTACCTGAATTATGCAAGATTATCCTCTGATGGTTTTGTAGACCAAAAAGATCAGCAAAATTCCCTTGCAAAACCCTTGGACTTCGTCGTGAATTCAGCAGTAAGCAGAGGAGATAGAGATGAAATTTGAAAAAAGATTTTGTTTTGTGTCAAATCGACATAAATGGAAGGGGAAGGGGTTTAATTATGGGTGATGGAGGGAAGGATTAAAAGGGGGCATTTTAGTCTTTTCACCTAATCTCAACTTTTAACCTAGAATTATTAAGTTATTAACGAATGATTAACAGACTAATCACGTCAGTTAACAAGTCATAAACTAGGGTGTACCACAAGGAAGTCAAAAAAAATTTGTGGTGCCGCTGGAAAAAGTCAAAACCCTAGTGGTACCAATGGGAATTCCCTTTATTTTTTATATCCATGAGTCCTAATTCTTCTAGAATTCTAGTCCTCTTCCTAATAGTTTCTTGTGTTTTTTTGTGCTAACCTTAACATGTGTTCTTTATCTTTGATTGTGGTTGATCTTATTTATGACTAATGATTGCCAATGGACCGTTTTCACCTAGTAAATAGCATAAACATTAAAATTGGACAAAATTAAACAAGTTAGTTTGTCTTTGAGTCTTCCGTGCTATTTGGTCATTGGGTCCTTTGTTTTTCACAACGTCTTCATGTCTAGCCATACGATCATACCATGAGTATTAATAAACTCACCTAATCACACATGTTGAGTCATTGCACACACTTTGTCTTCGAGTAATGCACTATATTGTTTATGATCGTATATTAGGACCATGCATGCGTCGTTTTCCGTCGTAATATAAATGAGTGGAGTTTTTCCCATAAGATTTCAAAATTGTTTCTTACACTCTTCCTTTCCAATCTGAGTATTGAGTGAATGCATTAAGTGAGTTCATCCTTACAAAGTACTTGAGTCTAAAATCACTAGCCAATAGTTGGAAGAATAAGGGGAACGTCACTCCTTCCTTCTTTCCTTCCAATCAAAGCATCAACAGCAACAAACTTTTTTCCTCACCAGGCGGCAAGAAGTAACTCATAAACAATCATGAAGACAAAGCATGATGCAAGCTTCTCACCAAGATTTGATGTTTTCTTCTTCTTTTGTTTCAAACCCTCCCCTTAAAAAGTCTAGCATAGGCTCTCGTTATCCATGTGTCTATGTGTTACATTTCTTACCTTCTTCATAAATGAGCATCTCTTTCTTACATTTGATCACGTAATTATCAAAAATAAAAAAAATTGCCGAACTAAACACAAGGTACACCAATGACTTGAGGCACCTTTGGAACCCTGTCATTCCCTATTAACCATTTAATCACATATCCATTTCTTCGTCAACCACTTTGAGCCTTGTCTAACGATTGACCTTATTTATTCAACCCACATTCACTTAACCTAGGGATGAGAAGGTGTGCAATTTGTGTAACAATCAGAAAGAAAGTTCAAATTAAAAAAAAAAGGGAAAAGAATAAGTAAATAAAAAAAAACAATGTCTAAAGGCAAGTGTTCCAATGTCTTCGATATGAACATGTCTCAAATTCCGTCTCTCATTGAGTGCTTGGTACCGTGCCTGAGAAACATGAATGCTAAGTGAGTGATGGACCGCATGATATGAGATTGCCTACATTGATTCACAAGAATGGAAAAAAGAAAAAAAAAAAGAAATTTAAAACAAAAAAAATATATGAAAAATAAAACTTGCAAAGTCTAATACACAATTGCATATCTTAGGGGCTTCTCTCGGGTCTTGAGCCTTTTACCCCTTTCTTCCTTAAACCTTCAGCTTAACCACCTTACAACCTGTAGACACCCATTTGTGTCTCCCCAAAACCAAACCCAGTGATGAGTGCCTTTCACGTCGAATCATAATCGAATGAAACGAAAGTGTGGAAAGGTCTAGTGTTGCGGAAAGTTTTATTTCTTTTCTCTTCTCCCTGATTTTGAAAACTTTATTTTAAGAAAATAGCCAATCCAGTTTGGTTGGTCCATGATATGGGTCCAATTATAGTGTAGTTGGATGGGGCTTGCAAAGACCTTTTCCAACGATATATTATAAGCCCAATTCCGATGAATATTGAGGAAGTTATGGCCAATTTACTGAACTGGGTCCGGTTTGAGCTTTATGAACGGCCCAATGATCTAGGGGAGGGCCTAATATAATTTATCATTCCTAATGCAATTAGGAATGGTTTTAGTCTTCTAGAACATTCTAGAAGGTTCTTTTCATTCCTAATTCGATTAGGACTTTTTAGAGTTTTAATCAAGATCAAATAGCATTTTCGAAGAAATTATATTATTTTATCTTCCAGTACGGTAAACTTATTAGATTTTCAAAAACGCGTTGAAATCCAGTTTGGCGTCCAACCCCAGGCCTTGGCGCCTGGAACCAGGCTTGGCGACAGACGCTAGCCATTGGCGCCTGGCGCTAGCCACTGGTGCCTGGCGCCAGTTAGTCAGGGTTGGCGCCAATGTTGTTTTGCGATCTTCAGACTCTGTTTTGTTAAATTGTCTTTTTTGGCTGATTTTCTCTATAAATATCGTATTAAAAACACCGTTTTCATTCACCACATTCACCAATTACCAATATCAATTCATCAACTCTCTTTATTCACAAGTCTTCATTCGCAATCAATTCATTCATTCATTCATCATCATCATCATCTTTCTTTCATCAATTCTCATATAACATTAATTCATTAGAATTCTTTGGCATTCTTTCTTTCTTGCCTTTTAATACAAAATTCCGCATTCACAAGATCTAGATACACCTAGCCATATTCGAAGTTGCCTTCGCCCTAGACGTGAAAGGTTTTAATTTCTGAGGGTTTGGTCCCAAATCTCTATTTCAATTATTTAATTTAATTGTTTTGATTATTATTTTCCTTGAAGTTACTAACGTGTGTATTTTGTAATTAGAAAGAGATACGAGGCATCCAAGTAAGTACTTTTATTGATTTATGATGTAGAAATCATGTTTACATTGTTGTTATGATTCCTAGTATCATGTCTAGGTTATTTTTAATATTAAATATGATTGCTATGATGCCTTTTATTCTCTTCCTAATATTTATTCATGTTAGTATCATGTTAGGGTTAAAGATTTGATTTTTATCGCTTAGTGACATGCTAGGGTTTGTTATTAATCTTGTTAGTATCATGCCTAGGATCTTGCCATGCTTTAACATGATCATGATGATTATGATTATGATTGATATTATTGTTATTAATGATGTTGATTATTTATTTATGTTGCTTGATATAATTTATACTGTTATTGTTTGATCACCTTTTTATGCATGTTAAAGGGAATTTGTACTTGTAACCACGCTTAATAAGATAATTAATAATCTTGTTAGGGTAATTGTGATTATAATTCAAGTGATCGCCAATAATAGTTTGTTTGTGCATTAAATTCAACCAACATAGATTAAACAGGTTTAGGGTTAATCTATTGATTGTATGTTAGTTAGAAAGCGCACATGAATACGATCAGAATAAAGTAGAGGCCTATTATTAGGGCAGATTCAATCTCTTTTAGGTTGGATTTGTACCTTCATCCCCGGACCCTTATTTGGTTCATGCCCTTATGGAGTTGACGATCTCTTGGATCGTTAAGGGGTGTAACCTTCACCTCGTGAACGGTTTACAAGTTCCTTAAAAAACTTGTTGGCGACTCTTTTGCTCTATCTTCTATCCTTTTGGACGCCACCGTACTTTAGTGTATGATCACAGTGGGGTTCAAGCTAGTGGGATTTTAAAGGCTTGAAACTATTCCCTACAGTTTTTGGCGAATCCACTGGGGAGGATTTCTATTTTAATTCCTGAATTTGTTTCGGCAATGATCTAGAATGAGTGGATGAGACTCGAAAAGTTCTAAGTATTTCATGTGCGTAATTTTGATTAACATTATTTTCATATGCATAAAAAGGTTCTCATTGGAAAGACCATCCGTAATGAGTCAAAAACATAGGATTTTACACGTAGGAAATTTGAGAAATGTCTTTCACAACTAGGACTGAAATAACACCGCGCGAAACTGGATGATTTTATTGAGCACAGAAAGCTACTGAGGCATGTGGGAAGTAGCGTCAGGGGCCAGAGCTTGGCGCCAACATTTTAGTCGTAGCGCCAGACGCCAGTATTGGCGCTAGGCGCTACAGCTAAAAGCTGGCGCCAGTCTCTGTTTGCTGGCGCCAATTTCCCCCAATACCGAGCCAGAAATATGCGTTCTAATTTCGACCGGTTTTTCGTATTGTTTGCTTGATCCTGCTTCCTAATTGAATTTTTTTTCTCACTTTTCTAAAACCCATATGTGTTCTACATATGGACATAACCTTCTGGGAATTCATGCTCTATCTACCCGATTGAACGCTCCTGGCAACAAAGGGTACATCTGAGATGTTGAATTCACCAAACCATGGAAGTGAGTTTTTTCTAAAAACTCGCGGTGTCCCATCCACACGCGCTAACCCTTCACGGTTAGGCTTCTGCGCGGTGCATCCGGACAATTAACCATGGACCCTATTTGACTAAACCATATCCCGATCTTTAGAGAACTAGAGCCATGGTTAGGTTGCGAACTCATTGCATCATATTGTGCCTACTTGACTAATTGTGCATTATTTGTTGTGCATATATATTCTATGTTCCTCTTAACCGTTTGTTGATTTGTGTTGAGACTAAAATTAATGACTTAAAGAACTTTGCCTAATTAATCAATTAATTAATTAATTTGAGTCAATAAAGTCTTTTTTTTTAATCGAAATTGACCTAGTACGAATTTAGGAATACCCCAGTTGACTAATAATACCAAAAACAATCCCAGACCAAAGCTCCAATATTGGCGCCAAAGTCTGAGCTGTAGCGTCACATTGTAGTGTGTAGCGCTAGACATTTACTTAATTGTCTGGCGCCAATCACCATATTGTGACGCCAGTCTTGTAGCTTGGCCGACAGTTCGGATTATTTGTCGAGTCATCACCTAGGGTCTAATTAACTAGTTTGCTAATTAATTCGGTTAATTTCCGCTGTCAATAACACCTTGTCGAGTCATTAATCGAGTCTTGGTCACATAGTCTAGCCACATGGTCATAACACGAGTCTCAACATGTCACCTACACTCACTAGTCTTAGCACACACTTTGAGTACACATCACCATGGCCATGTCTTAAGTTCATGCATGAGTCGGTCTTTTCCGTCGTTTAAGTTGGGGGTACATTTTATTCCTAGTTCTTCATATCCCTCCATCTAAATCTTTCTTCACATTATTCCAATTTTTCTTCACTTCCTCCATCCATTGCATGTTGAATAAAGTTTGAGTCAAATAATTAACAATAAGTATCCCCAAATTCCTTTCCCACAGTACTTGGTCGAGGAGAGAAGGGCGATTAATCAAGGACAACCTCTTTATTCAAGTCTCGCTTTTTGATAAACCGATTCGTCAAAAGAGGAAGGCTAAGAAGATAATGGAAACTCAAGAAGAAGTCAATGATCTTAAGAACCAATTGGCTACTGTGACTGAGACACTGAAGCTTCTCGCACTTAAGGTCAATGATCCCGTGAAGCAACAACAGATGGATCTCATGCAAGAGAGTCTAAGTAAGCTATCTAGTGACTATAAATTTCAGAGCATGAGTTCACATAGGGTTCTCGCTGGACAAGGAACTTCTTTCCCATAAGTTCAACGCCATTGACATCCCTAAATTCAAGGCAACAGATAACCCTTACTTCCATTTAAGAGCTTTCGAAACAATAACGAACATTAAGGGTATCGATAAGAAGGTTTTTCCCTCTCTGTTCTCACTATCTCTTGAAACCGTTTGCCAAAAATGGTACTTCTCCCTTGGCAAAGAGAAAACCTCTACTTGGGAATCGATAGTAAACGCTTTCGTTGATAGGTACAAGTGCAATATCCAAGTTGAAACCGACCATAGACAACTTGAGATGCTAAGACAAAAAGAGAATGAAGGTTTTACTTCTTTCTTTAATAAATGGAGGGAAACTTCCGCCAAGATGATTGAGGTCCCCACCGAAAAGGAGTATGTGAGGATGTTTATCAAGAACCTTCAAGAGAAGTATTCAAAGCACTTAAAATATCAACACAACTTGAATACTTTCAAGGCCGTTTATGACATAGGTATTGAAATCGAAGATGACCTCGCAAAGCAAAAAGCTACTAACAATAGCAACCACGGTGGCTGGAAAGGAAAGAAGAGCGACAATCCTTCTTCTTCCGAAAACGCCCACTCTAGTAATAATGTTAGTACCTTTGACCATAATTGTGTCTTAGCCATAGATAATCAAGGATCTAAAAGGAAACCCAGGCGAGAGTTCACACCTATTGGAATGACCTACGATGCTGCTTTCGATCGTCTCTATGATCGAGGATTAATCAAACCTATTGGCCCTACCGAGGATCCAACACCAGAAAATCGATCTTCGAGATGGAATCCAAACTCCTATTGCAAGTACCATCGAGGGCGCGGTCATACTACTGATGAATGCTACAGGTTTCAATACTTGATTCAAGATCTCATAGAGGCAAATAAGATCCCATTGCCTCTAGCTAGCGAGAAGACTGGGTGAAGATGAAGCGAACAACACAAGATAGAGGCGATCTTCAACGACAAGATTTCGTGACCTCTTTTTTCTATTTCTTTTTTATTTTACCCTCTCCCCAATAAGTCTAGCATAGGCACCTTTCTTTTCCTTTAGATTATTTTGTAGGATCATTATTTATTTTCTTTTAATAAAATGAGCATTGATTTCCTTATATATGATCATTTCATTACATTGCATTCAAAAAAATAATAATAATAAAAAAAAAACATGTCGAATTGAGCGCAAGGTATACCAATGATTTGAGGCACCCCTTGTAGCCACATCATATCTCCTTTCGCCCTTCAATTATACAATCCTTTCTTCATAAACCACTTTGAGCCTCGTCTAACGATAGACCTTTCTTTTTTCAACCTACATCTACCTAACCTTGGGATGGGATGGTGTGCAACTTTTGCAATTCTAAAGAAAGATTGAGCAAATTCAAAAGATTAAAATAGCAAAAAAAAAATAATAAATAAAAGTGTACAAAAGGGCAAGTGTTCCAATGTCTTTGATATGAAAATATCTTCGATAAGAACACGTCTCAGATTGCGTCTCTTATCGAGTGCTTGGTACTGTGCCTGAGAAACATGAATGCCAAGTGAGTGATAGACCGCATGATCGGGATTGTCCACACTTATAAAAATAAAAATAAATGCTAAAGCAAAGAGAGCTAAAACAAAGAGTAGAAACTCAAGTATAAAAATACAAAGATTCAAAAGCAAGGTTGCACACCTTGGGGGCTTATCTAGGGTCTTGAGCCTTTATCCCCTTCTTCTTCAGCCTTTAGCCTAACCACGTTACAACCCATAAAAAGACCTTTTTGAGGTATACACACTTGTGCGAGGTTTGGCTAGAGCTACGTTCGGCCTGATTCCTAACGGATACGTAGGCAACCTCACATCGAGGTGCGGCCGTAATAAACATGCATTCATATTCACATTCACACACTTGCACCATGATCATATCAAGGAATCTCCAATGCTCATCCCTTTTCACTTAGAGCTAGACTTGGGGGTTGGTCCTTACATCATTAGCTTACCTAGCCTAAGAGTCACCATTATTTGGCTCTTCTAACAATATGTTTTCCCACACACTTAGCTCTTGCGGCCTAACTTTAGTGTCACTATCACACACATCATGCATACATGACCAAATATATTTCCCTTAGGAACCCATTGTCATGAAATCTTAACGCTGAAGCATGCTTCGTCAAAATCACTCATAATTGTCATTGCATCACGAAGCATGAAGTACTTAGCCTCCGTGCCTAAGTTACCCAAATGCTTTCATAATTGAGTCAACAGTTGAGATAGCCTAGGATGAATTAATCCTTGAACCTTGAGAGATAGTATCAAACAACATTTGACTAAGCTCATTCAACATGCATCTTCAAACTTTTGATTTTCTTTTTCACGTCTTTCTTTTTCGGGAGAAAGTCGGTACCCTCCACAAAAATGACGGAAAATTTTTGCTTTTTTGCATTTTTCGAGTCGCACGATCACATTACAATGCACACACAAGTCATGTACACACTGAGTCATGTCGTGTCATATCACTTTGATTTGAGTCTAACACATGTGTCATTTCACTTCGAGTTGAGTCAACCTCGAGTCAGTCAAACATATCGAGTCAAGTTTATACCTTGAGTCGTGTCAAGTCGATGAGTCAAGCAACATTAAACCTTAGGTCAACCCTAAGATAACATTAAGCTTTAGGTCAACCCTAAGATAATTAAAGAAATTGGCAAAGTTCTATAGTAAAAAATAAATACAGGTGCAGCAGAACAGGGAAGACCCTACTCCAGTTCCTGGCGCCAGAAATATTTCAGCAACGACAGAGCTCGAAGCCTCTCAGAAAGGTGATTTCGACTTCATACAGCAATTTCGGGTTCCTTGGTGCGCCAGTTAGCCCCTATAAGCAATTTGACATGATTAAGTAGTCAGTTTGATTACAATCACAATAAGTGATCGACCTGATGAAAGATCGTCCCACTTAGCTTAAAGCACCTAATCACGGAGACACCGACATACTGGTTTTAGCGAAAGCAAAGTTCAGACGAGCTTTAGAGATCGACAAACGTTGGTCTTCGGAAATTTTTCTTCAGAACATTATCGCAACAAACATTCAAGCACCGAAGCTCTTTTGTTCAGAGACGCGTGAACATTTCCATCAAAAGCTCTTTTGCTCCAGAGACGTGTGGACATTTCATTCAAGCTCTTTTGTTCAGAGACGCGTGGACAATCCTTTTCAAGCTCTTTTGCTCCAGAGACGCGTGGGCATATCAATCAAGCTCTTTTGTTCAGAGACGCGTGGGCATATCAATCAAACTCTTCGTTCAGAGACGCGTGGGCATCCTATTATCAAGCTCTTCGTTCAGAGACGCGTGGACACATCATTCAGAAGATCATATAAAAAAGAAGCTCTTTGTTCAGAGACGAGTGAACATCGAAATAGTAAGGTGGCGTTCCCTAGATTGTGGAAAGTTGTCACAAACAACTGAAGGTAATTTCGGGCGAAGTTGTCTTCGATCATATTCCCTTAGGCATGGAAGATGATCATAATGCGGATGAGAATTATTTAAAGAGAAATAATTTTCGATGGTATTCCCTTGGACGTGGAATATTATCAATGCGGATGGAGATTGTTTCGAGAGAAATAATCTTCGATGATGTTCCCTTGGACGCGGAATATTATCATTGCGAAGAAGGATAGTTTCAGGCGAGGCAATCTATCCCTGTTCCTTGACCAAGTACTGTGAAATAAAATAATTCACTTAATTGTTTGACTCATTGCTCAAGATAGGAAAGGGAGGAAAAAATAGACCTTTGAAAATAGGTGAGAAAACTCCACTCATTTTTTTATTATGACGAAAAAAAGGTGCATGAACCTAATATACGATCATAAACAACCTGGTGCACGAATCGAGTCGGAACATAAAGAAAGTGTGTGGACTATACTTGACTCGTGAGTGACTAAGTGATGTTATAAGACTCGTGGTATGATCGTACGGCTAGACATGTGAACAATAACCAAAATGACTGACGCGAGGACCAAATTAACACGGAAGACTTGACTGACGCGTTTTTTTTTTTTTTTTTTTTTTTTTTTTTTTGGAAAATCCACCGTGTCACGGTCGACATTCCCGTGCCACGGTACGGTACCCCGTTAAACGGTGCACTGTACCGTGACACGGCATTTTTTTTTTATTTTTTTTATTTTTTTTTATTTTGCTTATTACTAAGTGAGTACGGTCCATTGGCAATCGTTAGTCACCATAGACAAAGAAAGATCGTTAAGGTTAGGATCAAAACGACCAAACATAAAACATGTAGGCACAATGAGTCAAAGAATAGTTCGCAACCTAAGGTCAAGTTCTATGTTCGACTATGGTCAAGTTTATTTGGTGTCAATAGGGTACCATGGTTAAGAGTTTGGACGCGTTAGCAAGGCAGCCTCCTTTGAGGGTGTATGCCAATGGGCGGCTCCGCAAGTTCGTGATGAAATCGAACTCGACTCCATGGTTTGGGTGAATTTAATAACTCGGATGAACCCTTATTGCCATGAGCGTTTTTGGGTTGATAGAGCTTAAATTCCCCGGGGCTAAGACGTATGTAGAACACATACGTTTTTTTCAGAAAAATCGAAGGAAGTTGACTGTGAGAAGAGAAAATAAGCCATTGGACTGATTTTAGGACTGCCGTGACACGGCAGACTCTGCCATGACACGGCAGTCAAAAAATCTGACTGGTGCCCTGTTTGCTTTTGCGCGCAACCAAGTTATCCAATTTTTCCAACGAGACAGACCTGAATGCGACGTTAAAATGTCTATGTAGATGCAAAAATGCCAAATTAATCACAGGAATATTTTTTCAAGAATCTTTCAAATCTCATCCACTCATCTTAATTAAATACCGATCACTCAAATCGATAAATAATTAAGAATCCTCCCCAGTGGAGTCGCCAAATTGTAGGCGTCGCTCGAAGTGCGCCTACGTTAAAAGCATGTTGTGAATATGCTTGGCACTCATAGGAAGTGGGAATTGACATTACGATTAGGGACAAATAAAGTAGGGAGCCGCCAACAAGTTTTTAAGGAACTTGTAAACCGTTCACGGATCATAAAAGGCAACCACGATAAAGGGACAACGATAGGCAACAACGATTGACCCGTGAAGGTTACACCCCATTCATAATCCATGAGATTACTAACTCCATATGGTTCGGAACCACGAAAGGAGGATCGGGGATGATGGTACGAAGTGAGTCATGGAGTCACATTCGCCCGTATTGGCCTCTACTCGATTCTTATAGTGAAAAGCATTCCTGTGATCTCAAAGGCATACAAACAATAATTCAATTCGCTCCAAACTTTTATTTAGTTAAATTGGTTTAAGATTAATGCTCACATAATTCTAAAATATTGGTGATCACTTCAATTGATAATAAGATTAAAAGGATCCTAAACCGGTTGTCCAAATTATCTTATTAGGCGTTATTTTCAATTACATATTCCCTTTAAACATGCAATATAGTGATCATAAAAAACAATAGAATAAACATTAATATAAAAACCAATTAAATCATAATTCCAACAACATAAAAATCGTTAGAAAAACAATAATAATAAAAAGAGCATGATCCTTACTTTGAATCTGTTTGTTTGCAACTACAAAATAATAAACGAGTTAGTAACTTCAAGGAAATAATAAAACAATAACTAAATTAAATTAAATAAAATAAGGTTGATTTTGGGGCTAAACCCTCAAACGATTCTACCTTTCACGCCTAGGCTTAAGGACAGAACCTCGAGTAAAATATGGACTCCTTTGAGTGCTTGAAGAAGGAATTTTGAAGTGAAAAGGGGTAGGCTATTGTTTAGGTTAATAGCATAAAAGAGAGAAAATAAGAATAATAAAATTCTGGTTGCCCCGTACATCAGAAATGAGGGGGTATTTATAGGGAAATGTGCAAAGGGAGCACACGGAACCCTAAAATGATAAAAACCCTAAAAAAGTATCCCGTGACACGGTCAGACTGTACCGTGACACGGTCAGACTGTACCGTCAGACGGTACAAGTTCCCGTGACACGGTCAGTTTTGGAGTGACGCGGGAAATTTTCAGAAAACGAAACGGAAAACTCGTTAAGGGTTTACGCGGAAAGGACACGGAACTTCCCGTGTCACGGCAGACCTCCCGTGTCACGGGAAGTCCCCCCGTCAGACGGTAAGGGTTCCCGTGACACGGTCAGGCTGTACCGTGACACGGTCAGTTCCAGTCCATTTTTCCGTCTAAATTCATTTTCAACCCTAATTTCTTTCGGCTTTTTAAGTGCCGATTGATAATTTCGGGCTTTTTCCTTACTTTTATTATTCGGGCTAAAATAAGAAAATAATGAAATAAAAATAAATAAAATATTTGGGCCAAAAATAAATAATAAATAAAATAATAAAATAAAAAGGTTTGGGCTTAAAATTAATTAACAAGTTTGGGCTAAAATTAAAACTATGCTTTTACCAAACACCAAGACTGATCATAGACCTTTCAAAAATATGAATTTAATAAAATACAATTTTTTAAGCACTCTCGGGATTAAATACTAAACCCGACCAATAGTGGCGGTGAAAGGTTATTTATCATCGGGTTTGGTTTTGGGGAGACATTTTTAGGTGTCTACAGAAGCCCCCACTTTGACTGAGTTTGTAGAAACGTCAGTTTCGAAAACGATAGTCAAAGTAGTCGATAGGGACGGAGAATGATTTAAGACGTTTTGCGATCCTAAATCACTCTGTATACGCCGATACCTGCAGAAAAATGTTAATTCCACAGATAAAAGAGTAAAGGGATAGAATACATATCTGGCACCAGTGTGTCGGTGACAAACGAGTTTGGTATTTTCCTATGCTTGAAGGAATCTACCGAGTGATGTTTGTTGAAATGCTTTCCATGCTTGAGGAAAGCCGACAGATGAGTTTGGTAGCTTTCTAAGCCTGAAGAAACCTACCGGATGACACTTTCCATGCTTGAGGAAAGTCGACGTATGAATTTGGTGTCATTCTATGCTTGAAGAATTCCACCGATAATGCCTTCCATGCTTGAGGAAAGCCGACAAAGGAATTTTGTGGTTTTCTATACTTGAAGAAAAATCCACCGATAACGCTTTCCATGCTTGAGGAAATCCGACTTGGCGGTTTTCTATACTTGAAGAAAAATCCACCGATAATGCTTTCCATGCTTGAGGAAAGGCGACTTGGCGGTTTTCTATGCTTGAAGAAATCCACCGGATAATACATTCCATGCTTGAGGAAAGTCGACAGATGATGAGATTGCAAGTCTCTATGTATCGAGAACCTTGCGTCATGAAATGATGGTGGTCCGCTTGTCCCCGGACGTGGGCTGTAGATGGTCCGCTTGTCCCCGGACGTGGGCTGTAGATGGTCCGCTTATCCCCGGACGTGGGCTGTAGATGGTCCGCTTGTCCCCGGACGTGGGCTGTAGATGGTCCGCTTGTCCCCGGACGTGGGTTGTAAATGGTCCGATTGTCCCCGGACGTGGGCTGTAGATAAGACCTGCAAAAATAAATTTGCCAATGGACTCGTATACACTGTGATTGACTTGACCACTAACTTGACCAAGTTTGACTTGATGTGACATGACATGTGTATGACTTGTGTGTGTGTGTGTGTGTGTGTGTGTGTGTGTGTGTGTGTGTGTGTGTATGTGTGTGAAGACACAAGCAAACGAAGATGCAAAAGCAAAAATTTTCCGTCAATTTTTGTCATGAGTGGAGGGTACCGACTTTCTCCCGAAAAAGAAAGATGTGAAAACTGAACTTTTATTTTCGAACTTCCTTCGATGAAAAGTTTTTTGAACTTCCCCAAAATAAAATAATGAAAAGGGAGAGAATTTTTGAACTTCCTCCTTGAGCAAGACGAAATGATTCGTATGGATTGAATTGTTTGTCCTGAAAATAATGTATGCATGATGCATGTTCTTAGGCCAGGAGGCTAAGGACAATTACATCATGTGACACGATAGATGAATGAACTTAAGTCATGGAGCTAAGCATCATATATGGTGTAAAGAAGCGATTTTGAACGTCACTTAGGTCTGGAAGCTAAGCACGTATAACACGATAGATGAATGAACTTAAGTCATGGAGCTAAGCATCATATATGGTGTAAAGAAGCGATTTTGAACGTTACTTAGGTCTGGAAGCTAAGCACGTATAGTGATTATTGCATAATGAACGTTGCTTAGGTCAAGGAGCTAAGCACGATATGCTTTGTATGATTAAAAATCATTGATATATAAATGTTTCTTAGCACATTATGCGAAACAATGAACATTGCTCAGGTCAGGAAGCTAAGCAAGTATGCAATGTTTCTTCTACTGAATGTTGTCTTTAAATATGATGAAGCATGCACAGTGTTGAAACAAGATTTCATGATAAAGGGCTCTTAAAGGGAAGGATGATTGATATGGATATGGATGTGTGAGTGAATTGTGTGAATGTGATACTAAGGCTGGCTGCAAGGGTTATAGCGATGGAAAGAGATGTGAGAAGAGTTAAAGATGATGACTCTTCAGGCTGGGTAAGCTAATGTGATTTGGGTTCAAGCCCCCAAGTCTAGCTCTAAATGGGTAGGGATAAGCATTGCTTATTCTTTGACTCGATCATGCATGGATATGAATATTAATGTGGCCGCACCTCGATGTGAGGTTGCCTACGTATCCGTTAGGAATCAGGACGAACGTAGCTCTAACCGAACTTTGCACAAGTGTATGTACACCTCAAAGAGGTCTTTCAAGGGTTGTAATGTGCTTAAGTTGATGGTTTAAGGAAGAAAGAGGTAAAAGGCTCAAGACCCGAGAGAAGTCCCCAAGATGTGTAATTGTGAATTTGAAAATTTTGAATTTTGCAAGTTTATTTTCAACACATTTTTTTTTTTTTTTTTTTTTTGTTTTGGATTTCTTTTTTTTTTTTGAATCAATGTAGACAATCTCAGATCATGCGGTCCATCACTCACTTAGCATTCATGTTTCTCAGGCACGGTACCAAGCACTCGATGAGAGACGCAATTTGAGACGTGTTCATATCAAAGACATTGGAACACTTGCCTTTAGACATTGTTTTATTGTTGCTTTGCTGCTTTTTTTTTTTTACTTGCTTTTTGAATGTTATACAATTACACATCTTCCAATCCCAGAGTTAAGTGAATGTGGGTTGAAGAAATGAAGGACAAACGTTAGACGAGGCTCAAAATGGTTGATGAAGAAATGGAATTTGATTGAACGGTTAACAGGGAATGACATGGTTGCAAAGGTGCCTCAAGTCATTGGTGTACCTTGGGTTTAGTTCAGTAATTGATTTTTTTTTTTTTTTTTTTTGAGAATGAATGAATGAATGAAAAATTCTATGATCGTGATGTAAAGGAAAATTGCTCATTTTATTAATGGAAAAGGTGAACGAAACACATGAAACATATAAAAAAATTCAAATTGGAAAACCTATGCTAGACATGAATGGGGAATGGAGAAGAATGATAAAGAAAGAAATCATGAAATCTTGCACAAAGGATCTGCGTGCCTTGTATTTATTACTTCTTGCCGCCAGGAAGTTTGTTTGCATCCATCAAGTCTTGAATGACGTCCTTCAAATTCCAACATTGCTCTGTAGTGTGGCCCCTTCCTTGATGGTACTTGCAATAGGCATTGGGATTCTATTTGGCGCTCCTTTCTTCAGGTTTTGGCTCTGGAAATGGTCCAATAGGCGTGATCAAGCCTTGACCGTAAAGGCGATCAAAGGCCGCATCATAAGTCATTCCTAAATGAGTGTAAGTTCTTTTCTTCTTGGGCAATGGAGTATCAAGAGCTAACACTTCATTGATATCAACTTGGCTTATATTGTTGGTAGTATTTTCGTGCTTAGAAGAAGAAGAAGAAGGATGGTCGTTCTTCTTGTTTTTCCAAGTGTTATTATTGTTACTACCAGCAGTCTTTATTAGCTCATCCTCGATATTGATGCCGATGTCGTATACAGCTTCGAAAGTGTTCAGTGAAAGAAATTTGAGATGTTCCCTATATTTATGAGTCAGATTTTGAATAAAGAGGCGAACCATCTCTCTTTCTTTGGGAGGATCTACCAAGAGTGAAGCTGTTTCCCTCCACCTGTTCAGGTAAGCGGTGAAGCCTTCATTCTCTTTCTGTTTGAGAATGGAGAGTTCACGTTCAGAAGTTTTAGTTTGAATGTTACACTTGTAATGATTCATGAAACTGTCGGTGACATCTTGCCAAGTCGCAGTATGCTTGGCATCTAAGGAATAAAACCATTGTTGGCAAGCATGTTCTAAGGAGAGAGGAATCACCGTAGGGAAGAGTGTTACGTCCAATCCCTTAAGAGCCATGGTTGCAGAAAACGCCTTCAAATGGAATATTGGATTGTCAGTAGGCTTGAACTTTGGAATATCAGCAGTGGAGAACTTTTCAGGGAGTTTGTCCTTCACATCCAAAGGAGTGGGAGGCCGTTCCACATAAGTGAAATCCTCAGAGATCTTACTCATTTGTTCCTTCAGTTTATCAAGGGTGGAAACAGTGACCTTATTTTGTTCCATGGTAGTGACCCTAGTGGTAAGGGTTTGCATCATGGAAGACAGTGCCTCAATTGATTTGTTGATGTTCTCAATGTCTTTTTTAGTGGCCATTGAAAGGTGATGAGTAACGGAGATGACAAAGTTCTCTTTGAACGCCTATTAGATCTGAGAGATTGTTGCGGTAATGGCTCGAACCGTATTGATCTATCCCTGTTCCTTGACCAAGTACTGAGAAATAAAATAATTCACTTAATTGTTTGACTCATTTCTCAAGATAGGAAAGGGAGGAAAAAATAGACCTTTGAAAATAGGTGAGAAAACTCCACTCATTTTTTTATTATGACGAAAAAAAGGTGCATGAACCTAATACACGACATTTTTTTTTTTTTTTTTTTTTGCTTATTACTAAGTGAGTACGGTCCATTGGCAATCGTTAGTCACCATAGACAAAGAAAGATCGTTAAGGTTAGGATCAAAACGACCAAACATAAAACATGTAGGCACAATGAGTCAAAGAATAGTTCGCAACCTAAGGTCAAGTTCTATGTTCGACTATGGTCAAGTTTATTTGGTGTCAATAGGGTACCATGGTTAAGAGTTTGGACGCGTTAGCAAGGCAGCCTCCTTTGAGGGTGTATGCCAACGGGCGGCTCTGCAAGTTCGTGATGAAATCGAACTCGACTCCATGGTTTGGGTGAATTTAATAACTCGGATGAACCCTTATTGCCATGAGCGTTTTTGGGTTGATAGAGCTTAAATTCCCCGGGGCTAAGACGTATGTAGAACACATACGTTTTTTCAGAAAAATCGAAGGAAGTTGGCTGTGAGAAGAGAAAATAAGCCACTGGACTGATTTTAGGACTGCCGTGACACGGCAGACTCTGCCGTGACACGGCAGTCAGAAAATCTGACTGGTGCCCTGTTTGCTTTTGCGCACAACCAAGTTATCCAATTTTTCCAACGGGACAGACCTGAATGCGACGCTAAAACGTCAATGTAGATGCAAAAATGCCAAATTAATCACAGGAATATTTTTTCAAGAATCTTTCAAATCTCATCCGCTCATCTTAATTAAATACCGATCACTCAAATCGATAAATAATTAAAAATCCTCCCCAGTGGAGTCGCCAAATTGTAGGCGTCGCTCGAAGTGCGCCTACGTTAAAAGCATGTTGTGAATATGCTTGGCACTCATAGGAAGTGGGAATTGACATTACGATTAGGGACAAATAAAGTAGGGAGCCGCCAACAAGTTTTTAAGGAACTTGTAAACCGTTCACGGATCATAAAAGGCAACCACGATAAAGGGACAACGATAGGCAACAACGATTGACCCGTGAAGGTTACACCCCATTCATAATCCATGAGATTACTAACTCCATATGGTTCGGAACTACGAAAGGAGGATCGGGGATGATGGTATGAAGTGAGTCGTGGAGTCACATTCGCCCGTATTGGCCTCTACTCGATTCTTATAGTGAAAAGCATTCCGGTGATCTCAAAGGCATACAAACAATAATTTAATTCGCTCCAAAGTTTTATTTAGTTAAATTGGTTTAAGATTAATGCTCACATAATTCTAAAATATTGGTGATCACTTCAATTGATAATAAGATTAAAAGGATCCTTAACCGGTTGTCCAAATTATCTTATTAGGCGTGATTTTTAATTACATATTCCCTTTAAACATGCAATATAGTGATCATAAAAAACAATAGAATAAACATTAATATAAAAACCAATTAAATCATAATTCCAACAACATAAAAATCGTTAGAAAAACAATAATAATAAAAAGAGCATGATCCTTACTTTGAATTTGTTTGTTTACAACTACAAAATAATAAACGAGTTAGTAACTTCAAGGAAATAATAAAACAATAACTAAATTAAATTAAATAAAATAAGGTTGATTTTGGGGCCAAACCCTCAAACGATTCTACCTTTCACGCCTAGGCTTAAGGACATAACCTCGAGTAAAATATGGACTCCTTTGAGTGCTTGAAGAAGGAATTTTGAACTGAAAAGGGGTAGGCTAGTGTTTAGGTTAATAGCATAGAAGAGAGAAAATAAGAATAATAAAATTCTGGTTGCCCTGTACATCAGAAATGAGGGGGTATTTATAGGGAAATGTGCTGAGGGAGCACACGGAACCCTAAAATGATAAAAACCCTAAAAAAGTATCCCGTGACACGGTCAGACTGTACCGTGACACGGTCAGACTGTACCGTCAGACGGTACAAGTTCCCGTGACATGGTCAGTTTTGGAGTGACGCGGGAAATTTTCAGAAAACGGAACGGAAAACGCGTTAAGGGTTTACGCGGAAAGGACACGGAACTTCCCGTGTCACGGCAGACCTCCCGTGTCACGGGAAGTCCCCCCGTCAGACGGGAAGGGTTCCCGTGACACGGTCAGGCTGTATCGTGACACGGTCAGGCTGTACTGTGACACGGTCAGTTCCAGTCCATTTTTCCGTCTAAATTCATTTTCAACCCTAATTTCTTTCGGCTTTTTAAGTGCCGATTGATAATTTCGGGCTTTTTCCTGACTTTTATTATTCGAGCTAAAATAAGAAAATAATGAAATAAAAATAAGTAAAATATTTGGGCCAAAAATAAATAATAAATAAAATAATAAAATAAAAAGGTTTAGGCTTAAAATTAATGAACAAGTTTGGGCTAAAATTAAAACTATGCTTTTACCAAACACCAAGACTGATCATAGACCTTTCAAAAATATGAATTTAATAAAATACGATTTTTTAAGCACTCTCGGGATTAAATACTAAACCCGACCAATAGTGGCGATGAAAGGTTATTTATCATCGGGTTTGGTTTTGGGGAGACATTTTTAGGTGTCTGCAGCGTCCAACCCCAGGCCTTGGCACCTTGAACCAGGCTTGGCGCCAGACGCTAGCCATTGGCGCCTGGCGCTAGCCACTGGTGCCTGGCGCCAGTTAGCCAGGGTTAGCGCCAATGTTGTTTTGCGATCTTCAGACTCTGTTTTGTTAAATTATCTTTTTTGGCTGATTTTCTCTATAAATATCTTATTAAAACTCCGTTTTCATTCACCAATTACCAATATCAATTCATCAACTCTCTTTATTCACAAGTCTTTATTCCCAAACAATTCATTCATTCATTCATCATCATCATCTTTCTTTCATCAATTCTCATATAACATTAATTCATTAGAGTTCTTTGGCATTCTTTCTTTCTTGCTTTTTAATACAAAATTCCGCATTCACAAGATCTAGATACACCTAGCCATATTCGAAGTTGCCTTCGCCCTAGACGTGAAAGGTTTTAATTTATGAGGGTTTGGTCCCAAATCTCTATTTCAATTATTTAATTTAATTGTTTTGATTATTATTTTCCTTGAAGTTACTAACGTGTGTATTTTGTAATTAGAAAGAGATACGAGGCATCCAAGTAAGTACTTTTATTGATTTATGATGTAGAAATCATGTTTACATTGTTGTTATGATTCCTAGTATCATGTCTAGGTTATTTTTAATATTAAATATGATTGCTATGATGCCTTTTATTCTCTTCCTAATATTTATTCATGTTAGTATCATGTTAGGGTTAAAGATTTGATTTTTATCGCTTAGTGACATGCTAGGGTTTGTTATTAATCTTGTTAGTATCATGCCTAGGATCTTGCCATGCTTTAACATGATCATGATGATTATGATTATGATTGATATTATTGTTATTAATGATGTTGATTATTTATTTATGTTGCTTGATATATTTTATACTGTTATTGCTTGATCACCTTTTTATGCATGTTAAAGGGAATTTGTACTTGTAACCACGCTTAATAAGATAATTAATAATCTTGTTAGGGTAATTGTGATTATAATTCAAGTGATCGCCAATAATAGTTTGTTTGTGCATTAAATTCAACCAACATAGATTAAACAGGTTTAGGGTTAATCTATTGATTGTATGTTAGTCAGAAAGCGCACATGAATACGATCAGAATAAAGTAGAGGCCTATTATTAGGGCAGGTTCAATCTCTTTTAGGTTGGATTTGTACCTTCATCCCCGGACCCTTATTTGGTTCATGACCTTATGGAGTTGACGATCTCTTGGATCGTTAAGGGGTGTAACCTTCACCTCGTGAACGGTTTACAAGTTCCTTAAAAAACTTGTTGGCGACTCTTTTGCTCTATCTTCTTCCCTTTTGGACGCCACCGTACTTTAGTGTATGATCACAGTGGGGTTCAAGCTAGTGGGATTTTAAAGGCTTGAAACTATTCCCTACACAACCCTTGAAAGACCTCTTTGAGGTGTACACACACTTATGCAAAGTTCGGTTTGAGCTACTTTGGCCTGATTCCTAACGGATACGTAGGCAACCTCACATCGAGGTGCGGCCACATTCATATTCATATCCATGCATGATCGAGTCAAAGAATATCCAATGCTTACCCCTACCCATCTAGAGCTAGACTTGGGGGCTTGAACCCACATCATTTAGCTTACCTAGCCTAAAGAGTCATCATCTTTGACTCTTCTCACATCTCTTTCCATCGTCATAACCCTTGCAGCCAGCCTTAGTATCACATTCACACACTTCACTCACACATCCATATCCATATCAATCATCCTTCTCTTTAAGAGCCCTTTATCATGAAATCTTGTTTCAACACTGTGCATGTTTCATCATATTTAAAGACAACATTCATTAGAAGAAACAGTGTATACTTTCTTAGCTTCCTGACCTGAGCAATATTCATTGTTTCATGCATCGCATAATGTGATGAGAAACATTTATATATCAATGATTTTTAATCATACAAAGCATATCGTGCTTAGCTCCTTGACCTAAGCAACGTTCATTATGCAATAATCACTTCATCTGTATACGTGCTTAGCTTCCAGACCTAAGTGACGTTCAAGATCGTTTCTTTACACCATAAATGATGCTTAGCTCCAAGACCTAAGTTAATTCATTCATCGTGTTACATGATGTAATTGTCCTTAGCCTCCTGGCCTAAGCACATGCATCATGCATACATTACTTTCAAGAAAAGCAATTCAATCCATGCGATTCATTTTATCTTGCTCAACGAGAAAGTTCAAAACTTCTTTCCTTTTTTTGCGTCTTTTCTTTTGAGGAAGTTTAAAAAAACTTTTTCAAATTTTCTCATCGAGGGAAGTTCGAAAATAAAAGTTCAGTTTTCACATTTTTCTTTTTCGGGAGAAAGTCGGTACCCTCCACTCATGACAAAAATTGACGGAAATTTTTTTCTTTTGCATCTTCGTTTGCTTGTGTCTGCACACACACATATACACACACACACACTCACAAGTCATACACATGTCATGTCACATCAAGTCAAACTTGGTCAAGTCAATCACAATATATACGAGTCCATTGGCAAATTTATTTTTGCAGGTCTCATCTACAACCCATGTCCGGGGACAAGCGGACCATCTACAGCCCACGTTCGGGGACAAGCGAACCAACTACAACCCACGTCCGGGGACAAGCGAACCATCTACAGCCCACGTCCGGGGACAAGCGGACCATCTACAGCCCACGTCCGGGGACAAGCGGACCATCTACAGCCTACGTCCGGGGATAAACGGACCATCTACAGCCCACGTCCAGGGACAAGCGGACTATCTACAGCCCACGTTCGGGACAAGAAAACCAACCACAGCCCACGTCCGGGGACAAGCGGACCATCTACAACCCACGTTCGGGGACAATCGAACCACCATCATTTCATGACGCAAGGTTCTCGATACACAGAGACTTGCAATCTCATCATTTGTCGACTTTCCTCAAGCATGAAAAGTATTATCCGGTGGATTTCTTCAAGCATAGAAAACCGCCAAATTCCTTTGTCGGCTTTCCTCAAGCATGGAAAGCATTATCGGTGGATTTCTTCAAGCATAGAAAAACACCAAAATCATATGTCGACTTTCCTCAAGCATGGAAAGTGTCATCCGGTAGGTTTCTTCAGGCTTAGAAAGCTACCAAACTCATCTGTCGGCTTTCCTCAAGCATGGAAAGCATTTCAACAAACGTCATTCGGTGGATTCCTTCAAGCATATGAAGCTACCAAACTCATTTATCACCGATACACTGGTGTCAGATACGCATTCTATCCCTTTAATCTTTTATCTGTAGAACTAACATTTTTCTGCAGGTATCGGCGTATACAGAATGATTTAGGATCGCAGAACGTCTTAAATCATTCTCCGTCCCTATCGACTACTTTGACTATCGTTTTCGAAGCTGACGTTTCTACAAACTAAGTCAAAGTGGGGGCTACGTTAAAGCATGTGTGAATATGCTTGGCACTCATAGGAAGTGGGAATTGACATAATACGATTAGGGACAAGGAAAGTAGGGAGCCGCCAACAAGTTTTTAAGGAACTTGTAAACCGTTCACGGATCATAAAAGGCAGCCACGATAAAGGGACAACGAAGGCAACAACGATTGACCCGCGAAGGTTAAACCCCATTCATAATCCATGAGATTACTAACTCCATATGGTTCAGAACCACAAAAGGAGGATCGGGGATGATAGTACGAAGTGAGTCATGGAGTCACATTCGCCCGTATTGGCCTCTACTCGATTCTTATAGTGAAAAGTGATTCCTGTGATCTCAAAGGCATACAAACAAAAATTCAATTTGCTCCAATCTATTATTAAGCTAAATTGGTTTAATATTAATGCAACACATAATTCTAAAATATTCCGGTTGTCCAAATTATCTTATTAGGCGTGATTTTCAATTACATATTCCCTTTAAACATGCAATAAGGTGATCGTAAATAATAATAGAATAAACATTAATATTGGAAGCAATTTAAAAATAATAGCGTTAGTCAAATCAAATATAAAATGACCTAATCATGATACTAGCAATATGAAAATAAAATAAGAGTAATTAAATTAATTAATTACTCACATTCCGCGCGTTCCTTTAAATTGCTACATCATGAATAAACTGTTAGTAACTTCAATAAAAAAATATAAAGCAAATTGAAACAATTAAATTAAATAAAAAGTAGAGTTGATTTGGTCCAAACCCTCAGTTAATTCTACCTTTCACGCCTTGGTTTTAATTATAGAACTTTGGGTTATGTTTGAACTCCTTGGAGTGCTTAAGGGAAGAATGGTGTAATTAGAAATATAGATTTAAGGCTTAGAATATGAGAGAGAAAGAAGAGAATAATTTTTGGTGTAAAAGAGAGGAAGAGAGAATGATTTCATGATCAAGATTGTTGATCATTTAAAAAGGGGTGATATGACCTCTATTTATAGGAAAAAAAAAGAGGGTCGAAGAATCAAGAAAAGATCGAGTTCGAATCGGATTAAAACTCTTGCGATAGACATCAGTTTTTGCGGTTTTTGTTTTTATAATATCTTTTGATCCAAAATTTGGAATAAGATAAATAAGATATCGTTGGAAAGCTCTTGAAATCTACTTTCTAACCCAATTAAAATCAGATTAAAATATTTTTTAGAAGTAAAGATATGGACGAAATAGTGAGAAGGTGTCAATTTTGGATAGAGTTTGACATTTTATTCATATCTTTTTCGTTATAGCTCGAAATTGATATTATAATATATCATTGGAAAGATAATTTCAAGGGCTATCCAACCATATAAAATTTGGATAAAAAATATGATTCACGAAAATAATATCTGTCTATCTTTGAACGTCTTTCAATTCGGATATAAATAGGATTTTCAAAAAAAGGAGTTTTATTCGATTTCAAACTCTTTAATCTTATCTTTTCAAAAAGGATGATTAAGATCTTTTAGAAACTTATAGAAGCTTCTTATTAATCCTAATTGGTTTAGGAATAGGATTAAATCATTTGGACCCTCCACATGATCATTGGGTCGCAGGTAAGGTGGGCTTAGGTTCGGTTTGGGCTCGGTTTAATATTTTGGTCATAACTTATTCGTTATAACTCGGATTTGGGCTTATAATATATCGTTGGAAAGCTCTTTTAAAGCCCCATCCAAATATTCAATCATTGGACCTAGATTATGGACCAAAATAAACTGGATTAAACGTTTTTATAAAAAGGACACGAAATGAATGATTTTAAAGGACACGAAATGAATTATTTTGGGTTTAAAGGCACGAAAAGAGGAAAATAAGTTATGGTTTGGGGAAATGGGGCTAGGAATTGGGTTTTTTTATGAAATGGAAATATGGATTTAAGCACTCCAAAAATTAAATACTCAACCCGACCAATAATGGCGGTGAAAAGTTGTTCATCATCGGGTTTGGTTTTGGGGAGACATTTTTAGGTGTCTACAGTAGCTAATTATACATATTTTTTTGAACAAATTAATACACATTTTTTTAATTTTTTTAATAGTAAATACACATTTATTTAGCTTCCACTCTAAACGTATAAGCTTAATGAATTATACATTTATACAACATTAATATATTTAATCTAACCATCATTTTAGTATATTTTTAATAACATAGTAAATATTACATTATGATGCAACATTTTATAACTAATTTTTTTTAAGTACATGTCTTTTTTTTTATATATATATAATTATATAACAAATATTTTTTAAAAAAATAACGAGCCAAATCATATTACACTACTAGAAAACAGACAAATAGCGACGGAATGCTTCGGACGGACATAAAATTCCGTCGCAAAAGTCAAAATTTCCGACGAATTCTAAAATCCCGTCAGAAAATTCCGACGGAATAAAAATCCGTCGGAAAATTGGACTTTTGTAACGGAATTTTCTGTCGTATAGTACCATTTCTGACGGAAATTCCGTCAGAATCTATTTTTTTGTTTTTTTAAAAAAAACTCTTTTAGAAACCCTAAAATCGGGGCTTCCCAGCCTTTCACTTTCCTCCTCTCCTTTTTCTCCTCCTTCACTCTCCTTTCTCTTCTCTCATTCCGCCTCTTCTATTTCTTCTCTCTCCTTTCGCATCTTCTTTCTCTTTCTCCTCTTCTCTTCTCTTTCCTCTTCTCTTTATCTCTTTTGTTCTTTGTTGTTGCTGTTCACAGCGCCGAGGAGTAGGGTTGGTGGTGTTCCAGCCGCCGACGAGCATGGTTGGTGGTATTTAAGATGCCCACGAGCATGGTTGGTGGTGTTCTCGTCAATTTCTTGCCGAATTATATAAATTAATGGTTTTTCATGTCAAGTTCAACCATGAAAACTCTAGATCTAGAGTTTTCATGGTCGAATTTGACCTTTAAAACCCAAATTCGAGCCAATTTTGGGGTTTTGTTGGTGAAATTCGTTCAAGGTATGTACTTTTTTCTTATTTTTTTTTAGATTTAAAAAAAAAAATTTATAGTGAATTGTGGTGGCGGTGGACTTGTCGGTGGCGGTGGTGATTAGATCTAGGTCAGGGTTTGGGTGTTTTGGTTAGTGTTCAGTGAGGGTTTGGCCGTTTAGGTTAGGTGGATTTGGTGTGGGTGTGTCTGGTCGATTTTAGGTGGGTGGGTGAGGGTTGGTTTTTAGGCGTTAGTGGGTTTTGGTGGGTTTTTCTAGGTCAGCTTTGGTTTAGGTGGTCGGTGGTCGTTCGCTTAGGGTAGTCTGTGGTTGTTGTGGAAAATAATATTTGAGGAGTTTTTTAATTATTTTTGTTACGGTGGAGGTGGGGGTTTAGCGGTGGTATGGGGTGGTGGGGGCTTTTATTTTGTTTTTTTTAAAGGATTTTCCGATGGAATTTCCGTCTGGAATTTCCGACGGAATCTTTGTCGAAAAAGTTCGTCTCCGACGGACTTTTTCGTACACATAAAACCTCTTCCGACGCAAGAAATGCGTCGAAAAAGTGTTTTCGACGGAAATTCCGTCAGAAAAGGTCGATTTCCTACGAATACTTTTTCGACGACACTTTCCGACAGAATTCCGTCGAAAACACGATTTCCGACGGAAAATAGGGTGTTTCCGACGAAACTTTTCCGTTGGAATTAAGTTGTTTTCTAGCAGTGTTAGAAAGTTATCAACAACAAAATATAAAAAATTTTAGAAAAAATTACTAATCAACCACCTTGCAACGTACGGGTACTAATCTAGTACAGTACTAAAGTAGCAACTGCTGATTTCATCTTTATTCAAAGTTGTACACATGGCACTGTTTCATGAAAAAATTTTCCGCTCAAATGTTTTTTTTTTTTTTTTAGAAACAAAATGCTAATTAATTATAAACAGTTTGTAGATCTTTTTTAGGTAATTAATTTAAAATAAGTACCTATTACTTTGGTGATTTATGTTGTATTAGGTTGTTGGAGTCCTTATAGGATTTTTAGCATAATTGAGGTCAATTAATTGAACTTATGAACATTTTAAACTCAATTTTTTTTTTTTACAAAAATTCAAAGATAAATTACTGGTAAACTCGTGCATCGCACGAGTGCTAACCAAGTATTATACTAAAAGATAAGCAAATCAATTGAGGATGACAAATGTCACTCTCTCAATTGGCTTATCTTAAATTAAGTATAAAATATATCTATATAATTACTGTTACATATTCAAGCATAGTTATTTTTGTTCAACTTTGAACAATAATGCAAGTTTCTATACACGCATAAGATTTTCATGATTTCCTAATATAAATATTGATTTAATTTTTTATAATAAAAAATGTATACTTTTCAATACTACTAATAATACATAACGTCTTTCCAACCTTTATTTATTGTCAAGTTAAAGAATAATAACTAATTTGAAGCAAAATGATTAAAGTGGCATAATTAAGGAAACAAATATTTCGTATGTATTTCGTATTTTGAAAATGCTAATATTGTTTTTTTTTTTTGATGAAAATCAAATAATATCGATAGAATTTAGTTTGACATCAACTATGAAATGATCAAGACAAACTTAAAAAAAAAAAAAACAAATGTACAATATAATATTGTGCACCTATTATAAAAGCTACGCTGTAATGAATGAGAATTACTTATGCATTAATGATAAAAGTTACCCAAAATAGTTTACAAGTTATCCTAAATTCAATACAAGTTATCGGATGAATACATAAGTGTTTGATAAAGATACAAAATAGTGTAAAAATTATTTTTATCGGTTGTTCTACTCCTTGAAAAATCTTGAATGCTGAACCGAAATGTTGTCTTGGAAAAAAATATATAATCTTGAACATAAATTTAATTTGAATTGGCCTTTCATTTTCTATACAATGACCTTTTGTTTTTCTTTCATAAGAAAAATTGAACCAAAAACCAATCTAAACAAGAAGAATAAAAGTTAAATTGAATTAGACATTTGACGAGAAAGGATAGATATAAAATGTATTAAAAGTATAACTCGTGTTTAAAATTGTAATATTCATATTAACAATGCTATTATTTATGAATTTTTTTAGAAAAACTAACATTTTGATTTAAAAATCGTGCATTGTTCATGCACTATACTAGATATATATACAACAATCATGTGCAATAATTTATGTTGGTGTAGTGGTGATTGGGACTACACTTGGTAGGGAGGACCCGTGTTCGATCTCCTGCAATAACAACCGGGAGGGGAGTGGAACCTAACAATCAAGAACTGATCCTCAAATTCGAATTAGCTCAAAGGGTGAACCGGATAGAACACCAAAAAAAAAAAAAAGATTGAGCGACTCAATGCATATATGATGGGAATTAACTTATCCTTTATCTATCATATACAAAACTCCAAAGTTTATATTTTTTTCAAAATATAATGATAACATTTGTAAATTTATGCTAATATGAAAGATATAAACCTATCAAAATTTATATATAGTGAAATTGTTTAATAACTTGAAATTGTTTAATAACTTATATCAAATGCATAATAACTTATTAAAATTATTTGCGTGTAGTCATTAAATGTGTCGGATGTTGTGTAGCTATGCAATGTTTTGAGCTACTTTGATTTAGTGATTGTACGGTAAAAGATATTGACTTCGATCTTGAAATACTACCTCCGTCAACCAACAAAGGGGTATTATTTGTGAAACATAAATTATTCCTTTGTTGCACATAATAATTAGCGGAGGTAGTATAATAGTCTAATAAATTCTAAATAGAAAAATTAAAACAAAAGAAAATGGAAATAGTAAATGGCTTTATATACTGAAATAAACATAACCTTTTAAATCAATTTAGCAAATTCAAGCTAAGAGAGAATTTTAAGGCTTTTAAAATTAAATGAGGGCAAATATATTTAAAGAACATTTTAGAGATATAAATGTCCATGCATTATTATAAGAATTTTGTTAAACTTTTTATAATTAAGGGTAGGGATAAATTTTAATATATACTCCGTACATTTTATTTATATAAAATTATCAGTATCCATACCTATATGCGAAGTATTTGTATTGTATAGTATATTTAATCAACTGTTGGTTAGTTATATGACAATTATATAATATATAGTTTTTGGCACAATGCATAGCTTAGGAAAATATATGTACTGGTAGGTCAGATATAAGGTTATTATTGTGTCTATGGATTTGGTGAATGCGATAGTTAAAACATGTATTAGATTGCTTGTAGCTACTGATGCGGATGGTATGATAAGAAAATTTAAGTTTTTTTCTCAACAGGAGATATAAATGAATTAGTCTACTTCTCTTATATAGTTATATGGAGTATTATTCAGTTATTTTTCAATTAATAATATAACATTATAAAAAATTAAAAGAAATTCAAATAACATAAAATACTATTCAAATTATGTTCCTTTTTTTTATTGACGATTAGTATTTTTTTTTTTGAAACACCTTTATTAGTAATTGAATTACCTTTGTTTTATTTTTATTTTCCTACGGGTTTAATAATTTGATATATAAACCGTGCATCGCACGAGCACTGTACTAGTATAATAATGAATATGAACGAACCGTTTTGCACATACTACCTCTATTTTTTTAGTTGCAACTTTGGGGTATTATTTGAGAGATCTAAAATATTCCAAAGTTGCAACTTAAAAAAATCGGAGGTAGTATATACCTTCTTCGATGGCTGGTGTACCATTTTGCACATATAATACAAAAGATGGTACTGCTGAAATTAAAGCAAATAACGGAGGTCGTATTATTTTGCACCAATCGCTGATAGTTGGGATTATTTTAAGCCAATTTTTCAATTAAGCATCAAAAAGGTATGTTTCAGATCAAAATAATGTTTATTAAAAAAAAACATACATGTTATTTCACAATAAACATTTCTTTTTGCTATAGAATGATTAAAAAAATAAATTATAAAATTTAATTGATGTGATGAAGAAATAATTTTTAAAGGGAAAACAAAGTTCGTTTATTCAATCAACCTCGATTTAAGGTCAATTAATCTCGAGCTTAAACTTGAAAAGCTCACAACACTTTACAATTAAACAAGCCAAACTCTTAAGTCTTAACAGGCTAATACAAGCTCAAACAAGGCTTTTAAAAGCGTGGACACGACTTGGGGAAAATTAAATAAGACAGATATGATACCACACAACTAAAAGCTCATATACCACTTGTTATATGTTAGGTACATTATAGCTTATTTTTATACAATCCGACCGCATACAGAGTAATAATATTATTTTAATGCACCGTGGCATCTGTGGGAAACCACACAAGGCCCGGTGACATTGATTGTTTTGAATGCACGTCGTAAAACAACTAGGTCCTCTGCTAAAAGGCCTTTGTTGTTTGTCTGACATCTGTGTTTTACTGACATATATGTTACACAGATACTTGAAAATCATTTTCGATGCTGCAGCTAAATTTGAGGGCCAAATTCTTCGGTGTTTTGTGATCAAGTTTGCTTACGCTCGCGGCTAATTACGACCCACACAATTTATTTGTTTTTGGTTGATTAATAAACACAATTATTCATGTTTCAATGTTGATATATGGGACATAGGATTATAAAATGTTATCAAACAACTCTGAAATAGGAGTTGGAGGCTGGACTACTTCAGAAATTGAAAAGGTGGTTTTTGGTCTATGGGAAATTGGGAAGAAGTTTGTTTTTAAATGATTTAATTTAGTTATAATAGATTAGATACGATATTGAGTAATTGAGACTGTGGATAGAAGTGAGAGAAAAACTAAGATACTGTATTTGTATAATTGGATTTATTGTTATTCATCTAATAATAAATTAGATCATTAATGATACTCTACTACCATAATGGTGGGAACTAACTTGTATTATAAAATACCTTCTTAATTGGGAAAAGGCCAGGTCTTTTGCCTCATGTAAATTAACCCTTCGTGCATGTGATGTGTGTTTAAATTTTAGACCGCAGGTTAACTAATAAATTTATTTAATCTGTGCAAAATTTCGTACACATTTTTTTTTTTTTTTACTTGCATCACAATAGAAGGTAAAAGCATGAATTCTCATTATAGCTTTCTTGTATTGTTCTGAAAGAATTTAAAAGAGAAATTAATTGCTCATCAATCAATGTTCACAGGCAAAGATGAGTGATGGAGTTAAAGAAAGCTATATTGGATGGGTGCTCGATTTTAATTGAATGAAGTTCCTTTTTCTATTTAGTAATAAGTATCTAAAATAAGTTAAATAGAATAGGAAAAATGGAATCTAAAAATCCAACCTTTAGCCGTTCTGACAATAAAAATCTAACCTTCGTTTAATCTCACAAAAATCCAACCTTTGCCCCCTACCTTCTTTGACAGATCCATTACCTATTGATGACCGGTTTTTGTAAGTTACATGCCACGTGTAAGCTATTAATTGGTTAATTATTTTTTAAATTATTTAAAAAAAATTAAAAGAAAAAAAAAAAAACAGAGAACCCCCATCCCCACCGTACCCCACCACCACTACCACCTTAGAGTGGTCGGTTTTTGAAGGGGAGGGGGTTTTGAAGGGGAGGGGGTTAGGGTGGTCGGATTTTGAAGGGGAGGGGGTTAGGGTGGTCGGTTTTTGAAGGGGAGGGGGTTAGGGTGGTCGGATTTTGAAGGGGAGGGGGTTAGGGTGGTCGGTTTTTGAAGGGGAGGGGGTTAGGTGGTCGGTTTTTGAAGGGGAGGGGGTTGGGTGGTCGTGGTTGTGTGGTTTTGGGTCGGTGACTGGAAAACATGGAGGGGAAGGAAAGAGAAAGGAAGGAGGAAGAAAAAAAAGGAAAAAAAAAATAGGGTGGTCGGTTTTTTAAGGGGAGGGGGTTAGGTGGTCGGTTTGTGAAGGGGAGGGGGTTGGGTGGTCGTGGTTGGGTGGTTTTGGGTCGGTGACTGGAAAAGATGGAGGGGAAGGAAAGAGAAAGGAAGGAGGAAGGAGAAAGAAAAAAAAGGAAAAAAAAAATTTTTAACCTGTTTAACAGGTTCAAGGTCAAATGGATCTGTCAAAGAAGGTGGGGGGCAAAGGTTGGATTTTTGTGAGATTAAACGAAGGTTGGATTTTTATTGTCAGACCGGCCAAAGGTTGGATTTTTAGATTCCATTTTTCCAATAGAATAAGTCTTAAGGAGATCAGGAAAGTGGAAAGGAGACAACCTATATAGGAAAAATGCATGTCCTATGACCGTGCAAGACAAGTTTACGACCGTGGATGATTGAGGATCAACCACATTTCTTTTAATGTTTGAAGCTCTAGATCTTGTAGCATAATTGTGCTACTATTCCTCCTATACCGTGCAAATATGATGATTAACCCTACTTTTCTAGAAATTATTCCCCTTAAGCTTGTGTAAAATAGCATGATACTAGCTCTTTTCTTGGGTTAATTTTGAAGACTCCAAGATTACTAGCTAGTTATTCAAGTATCACTTCACCTACATATTACTTTGCATTTGTTAACACTTTAGTTTTGGTTATACTTGAACAATTAAGCGTTGAACTTAGTTTAACGACATTTGGTTGTAGCCTGGCCTTTTCCTCTATTTTAAGTGTTGTAGTTCCTTTACCTTACTCTAGCATGCATTGCTTTCTTTACATACTTTAGTTTCTTTGCCTTATTTAATATATGTACTTAAATACCATATTCATGGCTTGTTTTCTTGCTTATTAGCAGTAAACTAGCAGATCTTGTAGGTGTAGCTAGTTATCCTTTAGGCCTAGGGTTTGGGTGAATGTTTGAAGTGCCATGGCAAGAGAATTCTTTTTCTCCTTACTTGTTATAATTTTGGTGCTTGCATAATTTGCCATCCACGGTGAATCCAGTACAGGTTAGTAAAGTATCATGGCATGATGAAAATTATTCTTTTTCCCCTTGTTTGTAATAGTTTAGGGCTTGCACACTTTTGCCAAGACGACATAGAGTTCTTATATATGTATTTGTTAAGACTTGCTGAGATCATGATAAGATTGACCTAGTTTGATTAGTTTGTGTTCCTTACCTATAACCTTGTCTTAAAGACAGAGGTGCAAACTGATTCAAAGATGTTTGTTTTCTACCACAACACCTTATATAACGCTTGTATGTATCGTTCTACTGTTCTAGGTGTGATGCTTCTCTTGGCTAAGGGTGTCTCATCTCTACACCGATGTTTTTTTAGCTTGAAGCTAAACCTATAAGGTGTTGGTAGGGGGTTGTCTACCTAAATCGCTTGGAAACGTGAATCATTCATGGAGTGATGGAGCCTATTGGTGGGAATAATTTGTGCTACTGCACAACAGCAACCTAATAATTTGTAAATGCAAATTGCCAAATCAACATGTGATGATCTTAATAATTTTCTCTAAAATGGGTTATAATCAATGAAATCAACAACTTAATCGATAATGATATATATTCCACGAATTTCATTGATAATAATTAATAAACCATTTTAGTGAAAATTAAGATCATCGCACATTATTTGTTGAATTTTGTTTTCATAATATTTCAATATTAATTATTTTGGTTAAGCTCTTTGTAAAATAGGGAATTCGGACGGCAGAAGTATTTTGAGCATAGTTCTCTTACCCCTCAATAAATATATAAAGGACAAGTATTATTTTCTCAAGCAAATAAATTTTATTAAGAAGTCAACTGAAGACGATTCTCATTAATTTCATTGATATAAATTAACACATTGACTAGGATGAAATGGGACAACTTATTACTATGCCTAATTTTCCAAAGTAATTGTTTCACAAAATTAAAATAGTCAAATTGATACTCGGAAAAGACTTTTAGAGACAATTTAAAGAAGATAGTAAATACACAATAGTACTCAAATAATGATATAATCCATCTAATTATTAATTCCATTTGTTAAATCAGCTAAAATTAATATGTTTGTACAATTATGACGAGCCTATATCATCTAAACAATAATGAAAAAAATACCTAAGACTATACTAAAATCTAAATGTAACTATTAAACACAAACTATTTTCATTATTAAAGAAGCTCTAGTCCTAGCTAATTGCTTCAAAATATTGTTTAAACCATCTTCAATTCCTCTCAAAGAAACCTCCAAAACCTCTAATTTCTTGTTAACAATATCACAATCAAAACTCTCTTCTCCATCAAATGCATGTAACACAACATCAACATTGCTCAACTCATTCCCATTTTTTAACAACTTTACTGCTTTACTCTTCTTAACGACCAACCTCGAAATCAAACCAAACGAAATTGATTTTGACTTTGACATCAATGGCATCGACAAGAATCGTAGAAGTGACTCGAGTACTGAGATACTTATAATACTAACACATCTCAATACTCGAATCACCTCGAAATCACCAGACTCATTGAACTCATCATTTCTCGATACTAGACTCCCTTCGACCTGCCTTAGTTGTAAGGCAAGTCCTTTCGAAGCCTTCACAATCTCTTTTCTCAAACAAAAATACTCTGATACACTACTCATCTCGCTGTTTGAGCATCGAAACGCTCGAACAGCTTCTAATAACCTCAACAATAACTCTTTCGAAGCACCGCATATTTCAAGGAGTCTCGATGATCCTTCTATCAACGGTATTTCGTGTTTAGCGAGCGAAAGGGAGAGTGTACGATGCGCAAGAAGTGGTAAACTAAGCACATTATCAACACATCTGTACAATCTAGCTAAACCTGTTAAGCCAATACAGATTGTTTCGGTTACAGAGGTTGATTCTGCCTCGGCTTTCCTTAGCTTGGTTAACTCGTCCTCGACTTTTAGAAGGATCGGGTTCGATTGGGGTGGGTAGCTAACTGATCGAGTATGGTTCGAGGTAGCCATTTTTATGAGCTTGTTCAAAGAGAGTATTTAGAAAGTTTAATATTAGAAATGTTGATGTTTTTTAGAAATGTTGATGTTTTAGAATTATATGAAAATAAAGTTGTTATTTATAGAAAGAGGAAATAATATAAGGACAAAAAAAGGGGATCATAACAGCTAAGTGTGGGTTTAATCAGTAAGTATGATATTTCGATTTTTTTTGTTGGCAAATTTTATACCATAAATTAATAAACAAATCACAAATGGTTGTTTACAGCTGTACATGGAACTCCGTCTGGGTTGGCTGAGAAATGATAATTTAAGAGTTGAGTTTATTTTATACAAGTAATTATGAATTTAAGGTGCGATTAGTACTCATGAGGCTACAAATTTCTAGGAAAGAATTTGACACAAAGACACGGTTCATGGACATTCTCACACATACCCATGCTCATAGTTGTAGACACTTAAAAATGTCTCACCAAAATCAAATCCGATGATGAACAACCTTTCACTGTCATTATTGGTCAGATTGAGTATTTAATCTTGGAGTGCTTAAATCTATATTTTCATTTCATAAATCTACCCAATTCCTAGCTCATTTCCCCAAAACCACAAATTATTTTCCTCTTTTCATGGCTTTAAACCCAAAATAATTCATTTCGTGTCCTTAAATTCATTCATTTCGTGTCCTTTTATAAAACGTTTAGTCAAATTTATTTTGGTCTATAATATTGGTCCAATGATTTAATAATTGGATGGGGTTTTAAAAGAGCTTTCAAACGATATATTATAAGCCCAAATCCGAGTTGTAACCAATAAGTTATGGTCAAAATACTAAACTGAGCCCAAACCGAACCTAAGCCCACCTTACCTAATACCTACGACCCAATGATCATGTGGAGGATCCAAAGAATTTAATCTCATTCCTAAACCAATTATGATTAATTGGAAGCTTATATAAGTTTCTAAAAAATCTTAATTATCCTTTATGAAAAGATAATATTAAAGAATTTAAAATAAACTTATTATTCTTTATGAAAAGATTAATTGGAAGCTTATATAAGTTTCCAAAGTTTAGATGGTTGAATAGCTCTTGAAATTATCTTTCCGATGATATATTATAATATTAATTCCGAGGTATAACGAAAAAGACATAAAAGAAATACGAAACTCTATCCAAAACTGACACCGTCTCACTATTTCGGCCATATCTTTTATTCTTCAAAATATATTAATCTGATTCAAATTGAATTAGAAATTATACTTCAAGAGATTTCCAACGATATCTTATTTATCTTATTCCAATTTCTGGATCAAAAAATATGATAAAAACAAAAACCGCAAAAACTGTTGTCTATGTCAAGAGTATTCTTCCGATTCGAATTCTTATTTTTTCTTAATTCTTCGACCCTTTTTTTCCCTTATAAATAGAGGTCATATATCTCCCCTTTTCAATTATCAACAAGCTTGATCACCAAATCCTTCTCTCTCCCTCTCTTCTACACCATAAAAATCATTCTCTCTCTCTCTCTCTCTCTCTCTCTCTCTCTCTCTCTCTCTCATATTCTAAGCCTTAAACCTATCTTCCTAATTACAACATTCTTCCCATAAGCACTCCAAGGAGTCCATACTTAACCTCAGGTTCCGTCCTTAAACCAAGGTGTGAAAGGTACAAATAATTCAGAGTTTGGACCAAATCAACTCTACTTTTTATTTAATTTAATTTCAATTTAATTTATATTTTTATTAAAGTTACTAATAGTTTATTCATGATGTAGCAATTTAAAGGAACGCGCAGAATGTGACTAATTAATTATTTTAATTACTTATTTTATTTTCTTATTGCTAGTATCATGATTACGTTAATTTATTATTTGATTTGTCTAACAATTTATTGTTAAATTGCTTCCAATATTAATGTTTATTTTATTATATTTATTGATCAGCATATTTCATGTTTAAAGGGAATATGTAATTGAAAATCACGATTAATAAGATGATTTAGACAACCGGTTTAGGTTCCTTTTTAATCTTGTAATTAATCAAGTGATCACGATATTTTAGAATTATATGTTGCATTAATATTCAACAAATTTAGCTTAATAATAGTTTGGAGCACATTGAACCTTTGTTTGCATGCCTTTAAGATCGCAGGAATACTTTTCGCTATAAGAATCGAGTAGAGGCCAATACAGGCGAATGTGACTCCATGACTCACTTCGTACCATCATCCCCGATCCTCCTTTTGTGGTTCCGAACCATATAGAGTTAGTAATCTCATGGATTATGAATGGGGTGTAACCTTCACGGGTCAATCGTTGTTGCCTTTTGTTGTCCCTTTGTTCGTGGTTGCCTTTTATGATTCGTGAACGGTTTACAAGTTCCTTAAAAACTGTTGGCGGCTCCCTACTTTGCTTTGTCCCTAATCGTAATGTCAATTCCCACTTCCTATGAGTGCCAAGCATATTCACAACATGCTTTAACGCAGGCGCATTTCAAACGACGCCTACAATTTGGCGACTCCACTAGGGAGAAGTCTTGGTTATTTATCGATTTGAGTGATCGGTATTTAATTGAGATGAGTGGATGAGACTTTAAAGATTCTTGAATTGTATTCCTGCGATTTAATTGACATTGTCACATATGCATATGCAATTTTAGGTCACCTATTTTTTCACAATAGTACGTGTTCTACGTATGTGGCTAGCCCGGGGTATTTAAGCTCTATCATCCCGAAAACGTCCATGAGAATAAGGGTTCATCCGAGTTTTTAAATCCACCCAAACCATGGATTTGAGTTCGATTTCATCACAAACTCGCAGAGCCGCTCGTTGGCATACACCCTCAAGGGAAGCTGCCTTGCTAACGTGTCCAAACTCTTAACCATGGTACCCTTTGACACCTAAAAGCTTGACAATAGTGGAACATAGATCTTGACTTTAGGTTGTGAACTTCATTGCATCATGGTTGACGATGTGCTTATCTGTGCATTTTTTTTAATTATTTTTTTTTCTCTTATCAAACCCTTTTTTATTTTTTTTAGAGTCGAGTCATAGATTTTTTTTTTTTAAAATTTGAGTCAACAAGGATTTTTATTCCTGTATACTGCAAAAGAGTCAACTTGTTTTGGTCATATCCGTAGTTCTAGAAAGAGTTACGTGTCGTGCAACCTATGGATCTGTACCCCCAAGTTTTATCTTTCATTTGGAGTTGATGTCTTCTCAATCAGATTCACTGATCAAAAGTTATAACCAATATACTACAGCCTGTTCAGTTTAGGTGTCTTTTTAGCGTCAACTTATTTTTTTTTAATTTTTTTTTATATCTTTTCGTGTCAAGAGTCTTAGCCAAGTCCTATAATCCGTGTCAACTCGTATAACAAAGAATTATAGATTTTTATTTTTATTTATCTATTTTTTTTATACCCATGAGTCTTAACTCTTCTAGAATTCTAGTCCTCTTCCTAGTTTCTTGTGATTAATTTTTGTGCTAATCTTAACATGTGTTATTTGTCTTTGATTATTGTGGTTGATCTTATTTATGACTAACGGTTATCAATGGACCGTTTTCACCTAGTAAATAGCATAAACATTAAAATTGGACAAAATTAATCAAGTTAGTTTGTCTTTTAGTTTTCCGTGCTATTTAGTCATTGGGTCCTTTGTTTTTCACAACGTCCTCACGTCTAGCCATGCAATCATACCACGAGTCTTAACAAACTCACATAATCACACATGTTGAGTCATTGCACACACTTTGTCTTCGAGTAATGCACTATATTTTTTATGATCGTATATTAGGACCATGCATGCGTCGTTTTCTGTCGTAATAGGAATGAGTGGAGTTTTTCCCATCAGTTTTCAAAATTGTTTCATACACTCTTCCTTTCTAGTTCGAGTGTTGAGTGAATGTATTAAGTGAGTTCATCCTTACACAGTACTTGAGTCTAAAATCACTAGGCAATAGTTGGAAGAATAAGGGGAACGTCACTCCTTCCTTCTTTCCTTCCAATCAAAGCATAAACAACAAGAAACATTTTTCCTCATCAGGCGGCATGAAGTTACTCATAAACAACCATGAAGACAAAGCACGATGCAAGCTTCTCACTAATATTTCATGTTTTCTTCTTCTTTTGTTTCAAACCCTTCCCCCTAAAAAGTCTAGCATATGTTGTCTTTATCCATGTGTCTATGTGTCACATTTCTTACATTCGATCACGTAATTAGCAAAAATAAAAAAAGTTACCAAACTGACACACGGTACACCAATGACTTGAGGCACCTTTGCAACCCTGTCATTCCCTATTAACCATTCAATCACATATCCATTTCTTCATTAACCACTTTAAGCCTTGTCTAACGATTGACCTTATTTATTCAACTCATATTCACTTAAACCTGGGATGGGAAGGTGTACAATTTGTGTAACAGTCAGAAAGCAAGTTCAAATAAAAACAATTAATAATAATAAAAAAAATGTCTAAGGGCAAGTGTTTTAATGTCTTTGATATTTGATATGAACACGTCTCAAATTGCGTCTCTCATCGAGTGCTTGGTACCGTGCCTGAGAAACATGAATGTTAAGTGAGTGATGGACCGCATGATCTGAGATTTCCCACATTGATTCAATAAAAAAAATCAAAGCAAAAAGAAATGTTGAAAATAAAATTTGCAAAGTCCAATTCACAATTACACATCTTGGGGGCTGCTCTCGGGTCTTGAGCCTTTTTACCCCTTTCTTCCTTAAACTATCAGCTTAACCACATTAAAACCCTTGAAAGACCTCTTTGAGGTGTACATACACTTATACAAAGTTTGGTTAGAGCTACGTTCGGCCTGATTCCTAACGGATATGTAGGCAACCTCACATTGAGGTGCGGTTACATTCATATGCATGACTGAGTCAAAGAATATCCAATGCTTATCCCTATGACCCTATCTATCTAGAGCTAGACGTGGGGGCTTGAACCCACATCATTTAGCCTACCTAGCCTAAAGAGTCGCCATCTCGACTCTTCTCACATCTATTTCCCTCACCATAGCCTTTGCAGCATCACCTTAGTATCACTTTCACATACTTCTTGAACACATACATAGCCATATCATCTTTCACTTAGAACCCTTTATCATGAAATCTTGTTTCCCTACCGCGCATGCGTTATCATCTTTTAATAAAACATTCATTAAAAGAAACATTGTATACTTGCTTAGCTTCCTCACCTGAGCAATGCTCATTGTTTCACGCGTCGCATAATGTGCTAAGCAACATTTATACATCAATGATTTGTAATCATACAAAGCATATCGTGCTTAGCTCCTTGACCTAAGCAACATTCATTATGCAATACTCATCAATCACTTCATCTATATACGTGCTTAGCTTCCAAACCTAAGTAACGTTCAAGATCATTTCTTTACACCATATATGATGCTTAGCTCCCTAACCTAAGTTCATTCATCTATCGTGTCACATGATGTAATTGTCCTTAGCCTCCTAGCCTAAGAACATGCATTATGCATACATTATCTTCAAGAAAAGCAATTCAATCCCTGCAATTCATTTCGTCTTGCTCAACGAGGAAGTTAATAACTTCTTCCCCTTTTCATTTCTTTTCTTTTGAGGAAGTTCAAAAACTTTTTCAAAATTTTCTCATCAAGGGAAGTTCGAAAATAAAAGTTCAGCTTTCACGTCTTTCTTTTTCGGGAGAAAGTCGAAACCCTCCACCCATCTCATGACAAAATGACGGAAATTTTTGCTCTTGCATTTTTGGTTGCGTGTATTTGCACACACACACCATATACACATACAACCACAAGTTATGCACATGTCATGTCATGTCAAGTCAAGCTTGGTAAAGTCAATCATAGTCTATACGAGTCCCTTGGCAAATTTTATTTTGCATGTCTCAATTGCAGCCCACGTCCGGGGACAAGCAGACCATCTACAACCCACGTTCGGGGACAAGCAAACCATTTACATCCCACGTTCGGGGACAAGCGAACCATCTACAGCCCACATCCGGGGACAAGCGGACCATCTACAACCCACGTTCGGGGACAAGCAGACCATCTACAACCCACGTTCGAGGACAAACAAATCATTTACAGCCCACGTTCGGGGATAAGAAAACCATTTACAACCCACGTTCGGGGACAAGAGAACCAACTACAGCCCACGTTCGGGGACAATCGAACCACCATCATTTCATAGCGCAAGGTTCTCGATACATAGAGACTTGCAATCTCATCATCAGAAAAGTCTTTCCTCAAGCATGGAAAGTGTCATCCGGTGGATTTCTTCAAGCTTAGATACCTGCCAAAATCATCTGTCGACTTTCCTCAAGCATGGAAAGTATTATCCGATGGATTTCTTCAAGCATAGAAAACCGCCAAATTCATATGTCGACTTTCCTCAAGCATGAAAAGTATCATCCGGTAGATTTCTTCAAGCATAGAAAGCTACCAAACTCATCTGTCGACTTTCCTCAAGCATATATGGAAAGTATCTCAACAAAACATCATCCGGTGGATTCCTTCAAGCATAGAAAGCTACCAAACTCATTTGCCACTGATACACTGGTGTCAGATAAGCATTCTATCCCTTTACTCTTTTATTTGTGGAACTAACATTTTTCTACAGGTATCGGCGTATATAGAGTGATTTAGGATCGCAAAACGTCTTAAATCATTCTCCGTCCCTATCGACTACTTTGACTATTGTTTTTGAAACTAACATTTCTACAAACTCAGTCAAAGTGGGGGCTTTTGTAGACACCTAAAAATGTCTCCCCAAAACCAAACCCGGTAATGAACAACCTTTCACAGCCATTATTGGTCGGGTTGAGTATTTAATCTTGGAGTGCTTAAATCCATATTTCCATTTCATAAACCTACCCAATTCCTAGCCCATTTCCCCAAACCATAACTTATTTTCCTCTTTTCGTGCCTTTAAACCCAAAATAATTCATTTCGTGTCCTTAATATCATTAATTTGTGTCCTTTTATAAAAACGTGTAGTCCAGTTTATTTTGGTCCATAATCTTGGTCCAATGATTTAATAATTGGATGGGTCTTGAAAAGAGCTTTTCAACAAAATATTATAAGCCCAAATCTGAGTTACAACGAATAAGTTATGGTTAAAATACTAAACTGAGCCCAAACCGAACCTAAGCCCACCTTACCACGACCCAATGATCATGTGGAGGGTCCAAAGAATTTAATCTCATTCCTAAAACAATTTGGATTAATTGGAAGCTTATATAAGTTTCTAAAAGATCTTGATTATCCTTTATAAAAAGATAATATTAAAAAGTTTAAAATTGAATAAAACTCCTCTTTTTGAAAGTCCTAATTCTATTTGAATTGAAAGACGTTTAAATATAGTCAGATATTATTTTCGTGCCTCATAGTTTTTTTTTTCCAAATTTTAGATGGTTGGATAGCTCTTGAAATTATCTTTCCGATGATATATTATAATATTAATTCCGAGCTATAACGAAAAAGATATAAAAGAAATACAAAACTCTATCCAAAACTGACACCGTCTCATTATTTCGGCCATATCTTTTATTCTTCAAAATATTTTAATCTGATTCTAATTGGTTTAGAAAGTATAGTTTAAGAGCTTTCCAACGATATCTTTTTTATCTTATTCCAATTTTTGGATCAAAAGATATGAATAAAACAAAAACCGCAAAAATTGTTGTCTATGTCAAGAGTATTATTCCGATTCGAATTCTTATCTTTTCTTAATTCTTCGACCCTTTTTTTTCCCTTATAAATAGATGTCATATCTCCCCTTTTCAATCATCAACAAGCATAAGCACTAAATCCTTCTCTCTTCCTCTCTTCTACACCAAAAAAATAATTCTCTCTCTCTCTCTCTCTCTCTCTCTCTCTCTCTCATATTCTAAGCCTTAATCATATCTTCCTAATTACTCCATTCTTCCCTTAAGAACTCCAAGGAGTCCATACTTAAACCGAGGTTCCATCCTTAAACCAAGGTGTGAAAGGTACAAATAATTGAGAGTTTGGACCAAATCAACTCTACTTTTTATTTAATTTAATTTCAATTTAATTAATATTTTTATTAAAGTTATTAACAATTTATTCATGATGTAGCAATTTAAAGGAACGCGCAGAATGTGAGTAATTAATTATTTTAATTACTTATTTTATTTTCTAATTGCTAGTATCATGATTAGGTTAATTTATTATTTAACTTGACTAACAACTTATTGTTAAATTGCTTCCAATATTAATATTTATTTTATTATATTTATTGATCACCATATTGCATGTTTAAAGGGAATATGTAATTGAAAATCACAACTAATAAGATGATTTGGACAACCGGTTTAGGTTTCTTTTTAATGTTGTTATTAGTCAAGTGATCATGATATTTTAGAATTATATGTTGCATTAATATTCAACAAATTTAGCTTAATAATAGTTTAGAGCAAATTGAATCTTTGTTTGCATGCCTTTGAGATCGCGGGAATATTTTTCGCTATAAGAATTGAGTAGAGGCCAATACGGGCGAATGTGACTCCATGACTCACTTCGTACCATCATCCCCGATCCTCCTTTCGTTGTTCCGAACCATATGGAGTTAGTAATCTCATGGATTATGAATGGGGTGTAACCTTCACGGGTTAATCATTGTTGCCTTTCGTGGTTGCCTTTTATGTTCCGTGAACGGTTTACAAGTTTCTTAAAAACTTGTTGGCGTCTCCGTACTTTGCTTTGTCCCTAATCGTAATGTCAATTCCCACTTCCTATGAGTGCCAAGCTTATTCACAACATGCTTAAACGTAGGAGCACTTTGAGCGATGCCTACTGTAGGGAATAATTTCAAGCCTTTAAAATCCCACTAGCTTGAACCCCATTGTGATCATACACTAAAGTACGGTGGCGTCCAAAAGGGAAGAAGATAGAGCAAAAGAGTCGCCAACAAGTTTTTTAAGGAACTTGTAAACCGTTCACGAGGTGAAGGTTACACCCCTTAACGATCCAAGAGATAGTCAACTCCATAAGATCTAGAACCAAATAAGGGTTCGGGGATGAAGGTACAAATCCAACCTAAAAGAGATTGAACCTGCCCTAATAATAGGCCTCTACTTTATTCTGATCGTATTCATGTGCGCTTTTTAATTAACATGCAATCAATAGGATTAACCCTAAACCTGTTTATCTATGTTGGTTGAATATTATGCACAAATAAACTATTATTGGCGATCACTTGAATTATAATCACATTAACCCTAACAAGATTATTAATTATTTTATTAAGCATGGTTACAAATACCAAATTCCCTTTAAACATGCAATAAAAGTGTGATCAAGCAATAACAATAAATATAAAGCAACATGATAAATAACAATAAATATCATGACAATAAAATTATAATAATAATAATAATCATCATAAATAAAATAATCATCATCAAAATAATAACAATCATAAATTATAACAGTTATAATCATAATCATGTTCATGTTAATACTAAAGCATAATAATAGCAAGATCCTAGGCATGATACTAACAAGATTAATAACAAACCCTAGCATGTCACTAAGCAATAAAAATCAAATCTTTAGCCCTAACATGATACTAACAATCACAAATATTAGGAAGAACATAGGAAGCATCGTAACAATCATATTTAATATTAAAAATACCCTAGACATGATACTAGGAATATCATAATAACAATGTAAACATGATATCTACATCATAACATCAATAAAAACCATTAAAGTACTTACTCTGATGCCTCGTACCTCTTTCTAATTACAAAATACACACGTTAGTAACTTCAAGAAAAATAATCAAACAATTAAATTAAAATAATTGAAAGAGAGATTTGGGACCAAACCCTTAGAAATTAAAACCTTTCACGTCTAGGGCGAAGGCAACTTCGAATATGGCTAGGTGTTTCTAGATCTTGCGAATGCGGAATTTTTTATGAGAAAACAAAGTAAGAAGAATGATGAATGAAGAATGCTAATTAAAACTGATTGTAGAACTTGTGAATGATGAGAATTGGTGAATGATTAGAGAGAATAGGTGATGAATGAAATCAATTGGTGAATGAATGAATGTAGATGATTGATGAAAACGGAGTTTTTAATACGATATTTATAGAGAAAATCAGCCAAAAAGATAAATTAGACAAAACAAAGTCTGACGCTTAGAAAACAGAGCTGGCGCCAACCCTGGCTAGCTGGCGCCAGGCACCAACACCAGCGCCAGGCGCCAATGGCTAGCGCCAGGTGTCAGGCCTAGTTCCAGGCGCCAAGGCCTGGGGTTAGGCGCCAAGCCTGATTCCAACGCGTTTTTTGAAAATCCGATAAGTTTGCCGTACTGGAGGATAAAATCATATAATTTCTTCGAAAATGTTATTTGATTTTGATTTAAACTCTGAAAAGTCAACAAAAGTCAATTTATCAATGCTAATTGAATTAGGAATGAAAATAACCTTCTAGAAGAATCTAGAAGACTAAAACCATTCCTAATTGCATTAGGAATGATAAATCATATTAGGCCCTCCCCTAGATCATTGGGCCGTACATAAAGCTCAAACTGGGCCCAGTTTAGTAAATTGGCCATAACTTCCTCAATATTCATCGGAATTGGGCTTATAATATATCGTTGGAAAGGTCTTTGTAAACCCCATCCAACTACACTACCATTGGACCCATATCATGGACCAACCAAACTGGATTGGCTGTTTTCTTAAAATAAGTTTTCAAAAACAGAGAGAAGAGAAAAGAAATTAAAACTTTCCGCAACACTAGACTTTCCACACTTTCGTTTCATTCGATTATGATTTGACGTGAAAGGTACTCATCACTGGGTTTGGTTTTGGGGAGACACAAATGGGTGTCTACAGAAGCCCCCACTTTGACTGAGTTTGGAGAAAAACAAGTTTCGAAAACAAAAGTCAAAGTATCGATAGGGACGGAGAAAGATTCAGAATGTTCTGCGATCCTAAATCACTCTTGTAACGCCGATACCTGCAAACTAGCATTAATTAAACAGATAAAAGAGTTAAGAAACGCGTATCTTGCACCGTCGAGCACACGTCTCTGAAAGTAACCGATTGTTTTGATGACCTCCTGCAAGCTAGAGAATGCCATCCCGCTTGAAATCTGCTACGCCTGTAACTGATTCCAAATTTGGAAGATTGCTTCGCCTGAAACGATCCTCCTCCGCAATGATAATATTCCGCGTCCAAGGGAATACTATCAAAGATCACTTCTCTTGAAACAATCTCCATCCGCATTGATAATATCCCACATCCTAGGGAATACCATCGAAGATTATTTCTCTTGAAATAATCCTCATCCGCATTATGATCATCTTCCATGCCTGAAGGAATACCATCGAAGTCATCTTTTGATGCGATAATTTCCCAAAGGAAATTACCGATGATCCACGCCTATCGATCTTTAAAAGTTTGCCTGAACTTTGCTTCCGCTATGCCTGTACGTCGGTGCTTCCGTTGCTTTGAACCTGTATGTCGATGCTCTTTTGCTCTTGAACCTATATGTCGGTGCCTTTTGTTAATAAGCCAATGCTTAGGCGCTTTAAGCTAAGTGAGACGATCTCTTATCAGGTCGATCACTTCATGTAGTCAAGCCGATTACTAAATCATGTCAAATTGCTTAGAGGGGCTAACTGGCGTACCAAGGAACCCAAAAATATGTTGCAGAAGGCTAGCACAACTTCATCAGGTGGCCGGATGCTTTGGCGTCGCTGAAAAACCATCAGCGCCACACAGCTGGCCTTAGCGCCAGGCGCTGATATTGGCGCCAAGCGCCAAGCCAAATTTGTGACGCCAACGCATAGGGCTTGGCGCCAGCACGGGGATTTCCTTAAATACCCCTTTCCTCTTCATTTCGCTGCTTTGTTCGTCGCGAAACTGCTCGAAAGAAGTCCGAAACTTCAATTGCTCGGTTCTTGCTCGTTTCTCAACCGAATTCGCTCAAATTTGTTGCAAATCAAAGCTCTTTTCATCTATTTTCCTGATCTATGTAAGTTTTCTTCAAACTCACATCAGTTTTTATGAATTCTTAGCATGTTTATTCACGAATTTCATGAAAATTCAAAACTTATAATGCTCAATTTGCTTTGTTTGTCAAGTTTTATGCCATGAAATTGCTTGATTATGTTTGTATATTTCCTTGGGAGTAATTTGAGACTTGTTTGACTCAATTTGGTGAAGAAATGAGCAATTTGCCATTGTTGGACCTCTTAAGGTCGTGAAGAACAATGTGACTCGTTCTTGATGTTTTTGCTAGCAATTCTTGTCCAATTTGTCACAATAATCACTATAGTGTTGCAAGAAATTGTTTAATTGCTTGAAAAAATGTTGTCATGCTTAAGTCGAATTTGTGCTCTGTTTTAGTACTACGTACTCTGTTTTTGCGAACATAGTATCATGCAGCTAGGCGAACCTTAGATACTATAGAACCTTAATTCATGAAAATTTTGTACAATGTAGCATGGCTAGACAATGAGGCTCGGGTTCACGGTCCCGAAACACTAGACGGGAGCATGAGCTCGTAGAGGATGACATCACGTCTTCCACTTTGCTTGGTCGACTTCCGGAGTGGGATGAGCGTACCCTGTTCTTCGCCCCTGTCCACCACAATTCTGAGAGGGTGAGACGGGGCACCAAGCCCGGGAGGACACGGCATCACGACTCTGGCTGTGATGGTTTAGGCAATTTGTACAGGATGTACATCGTCAAGGATCTTGAGACGAGACTCCTATGGGAGTCTTGCGGGCTAGCTACTCTGTTCGAGACCTCTGAGGCTATGGTCGCCTCTAGCGGGGGTCATCATGTAGTGCGCGCTTTGGTGGAGTTTTTCTAGGACACCACCAACACCTTCCATTTCCCCTGGGGCGAGATGATGGTCACCCCTACGGACTTCAGTCTCATCACAAGACTAGAGTTCACTTCTGTGCCACTGCCGTTTGACAGTGGAATCGACGTCTTCTCTTCGGAGGTCGAGGAGCTGTTAGGGCCGATTGGTATTCGGGCCCGAGCTGAGGTCGAGACGACTTAGTTTAGTGCTAGGGGAATTCGCCGCTCGACGCTGGCAGCGGCTCTTGATGACGATGCGACCACCCGAGAGGAGCGGGTGCGTATCTTTGTGCTGATGTTGTTGTCAGGGACATTCTCCCCTGACAAAGGTAGTAGAGCGTTGCTTTACTATCTTCCTGCTGTCCGTGATCTTCACCGGATCAGGACTTATGACTGGGCCAGCTTGGCCTATGCTGACTTTGTTGGTGCGCTGAGGGACTCGTGTCGACACTGGTCCTTTGGGACGAACGTTGCTTTGTCTGCCTTTTGGAAGGTCGTAGAGGTAAACATTTATTCCCTATAAAGTTTAGCTCTGCATATTAGTTAGCATTTACCCACACTTTTAACTCCTTGTAGATTTGGTTATACGAGTATTTTCCTTCTGTTGCGCCGGCGAGACCATCGCCGCGGGGATTTCCAGTGAGCGCCTCTTGGGGCCGCCACCATGTGGACATGTCCACTACACATGTCCGGAACCGGATCATCTCGGTACAACTTTCATTGTTTATCTTGCATTTTTCGCGGTGCTTAGATATATTCTTGCCTGATCGATGCTTTTTATAGGGATCTAAGGTGATATACCGGCCGTGGGGCGGTTGGACAGTCCCTGGATTAGCCGTACAGTACTCTATTGAGCGTCGCTATTTTTTGGGGACTTATGGAGCGGTCGCGTACTTAGGAGAGAGGGTCGCTAGACAGCATTCTTCTGATGTCTTCGTCGTTCCTGCTGCTCCACCACGTCATATGTTCGACGAGACGCGGTTCTCGAGCATGTATGAGGGAGCTGGCACCCCTTGGCGGTCCCATGTGATCCTCGGGCGGTGTTATGCTGAGGAGCTACTACCTTTGTTAGCTCCAGCCCCCGTACCGGCTGAGGATGTGACGGTAAGATTTTCAGCTCTTTACTTTCCACTAAGTAGCCCCCAAGTAATGTTTTACTGACCTTTTTGTCTTATCAGGACGGTGTTGCTGAGTTCGTGCCACCCCGTATGTCCATCCACTACCAGGGGATGTACGGGCCGATCGAGGAGATGATTTCTCCGGCTCCCGAGGGAGAGCGCTTCGTAGAGCGGTCGATTCCTCGCCACCAGACTAGGGTAAGCCTAGTTTTTTCAGAATTTTTGTGTTCATGTATCATGCATTTTTACTGACTTATTTTTCTGACAGTTTTCACGCGAGGTGGTTTCGGCGATGGCCCGATGCATAGATGCCTTCCGGAGCCAGCTTGTCCGGATGAGGAATGCGGCCACTTGCCGTCGGGATGACGTCATCCGAGAGGTAGCCTTTCTTTACTCATTATTTTTGCATTGCTGCTTCAATTTTACTTTGTTTCTGATTTAATTCTTTTTGCAGGGCCATCCTATTGCTTCTCACACCCGCGCGAGACCTGAGGGGCGGAGGGATCCAGCGAGGTTTAGCTCGAGACGTCGTCGCACTTCGTTAGGAGGCAGAGGCGGTCGCTCTGAGGCTGCTCGAGCTGACGTTGCAGAGGGCTCGGGATCTTCTTCTGAGGGTGCTCATGCTGCACCGGTAGGAGAGGCTACCTCGGCTTTCAGAGGTGGTGGGATGTTTGAGATAGGCTCGTCATCGCAGCAGCCTCCGCAGCCTCAGCCTCAGGTTGATCCTGGCTGGAGGGGTCCTTTATTGAGTCTTCCTCCTCCAACGGAGACTGGAGCTGGAGCTGGAGCTAGAGCTGGTGGAGAGGTGACTCCTCGTACGGCGCAATTTTATGACAAGATGGGCCTACGTCCTCCGACGCCGTAGTTTGTTCCTGTGTATATTTTATTTTGACTTTTTTATAGAACTTTGCCTTAGACTCATTATTTATAGACAGATTTTGTATATTTATGTTATTATGAATTTATTTAATGTTATGTGTATGTTAGTGTGTGCAAGAACAAGTGTGACAACAATTTTGCGCAAAAATTCCGTCATTTTTATTATTGATGGAGGGTATCCGACTCTCTCCCCCAAAAAGAAAAAATAAAAAAGGAAAAAATCGAATGAAAGTGTCGGGTGTTTGGAATTTAAAATAAAGCCCAAAAGGAATAATATAAATTAAAAATAATAGCTATATTTAATTAATTAAGAAAAAGGATAAAAAAGATGTTTAGGAAAAGTAAAAGGAGCCATAAAGTCATTAACCGACTCGAGTCTAATATTAAAAACGCAAGTTGAGCACGCGCGACTGGTCTGGAAACTTGGCGCAAGGCGCTACACTTAGCGTGTGGCGCCAAGCGCTGGCGGTTGGCGCCAATCACGGGATTGTGACGCCAATTGACGCTGATACCGTATTTCAGTCTGATTAAAATTCCTCGCAATTTGTGTATAAATATCCCCCCTGCCCAGTCGATTCTTCTCATAATTCCAGCGAATAAATAATTCTCTTCTTTAGAAAAACCATAATCATGTCTTTAGTCACCAAGACCTTCACCCAATACACTCATGAATGGTGTCGATCTCTTAATGCGAGGGAGAGAAAAAAATTAGATTTATTTCACCTGGGGGAATTTATGGCATCAAAGGGGTAGATCTTGACCTAGACTTCATACATACCGCTTTAGAGTTTTGGAATGTTGATACTCATTGTTTCAGAATAGGGTATGATGAGATTAGCCCTTTGCCGGAGGAATTTGGTGCTATCTTAGGCTTCCCTACAATAGACCTTATAGCAATCCCTAGAGTAGATGCATACTATTATAAGGATTTTGAGCGCTTCTTTAATTTAAAGGAAAGGGATTTATCAAGAATAGTGGATGGCAACATAGTTAATTTGAAAGAATTTGCACGCCATTATTTTGATAAACCTCTTTCTGAATCTTTTCATATATATAGAAGAAGGGCTTTCTTATTTTGCATGCTTAACCAATTTTTTCTTAGTAGCGGTAAAAATAACGAGGGTCAATCAATTATAACCACTGTACTAGAACAAATTGAATCAGGGAGAAATCCAATGCCATTAATAGTTGGAGAGACTATGATTAGTCTAGATGAATTGAAAAGGGACCCAAAAGCGCCTCTTCGCGGTTCTCCAATGTTATTACAGGTAGAAAAAATAATATTTTTAATTGCAGAAATCAAAAAACATATTTTTGTATTGTAATAACAATTTATTTGCATTGCAATTTTTTTTTACAGATGTGGCTAATGGAGAGGCTAGGATTAATTAGCCCTCCGGACGATATTGAAAAATATACTCCCAATTGCTTCGTGAGAAGGAAGAAGCGCATCCCTAAAATTGGGCGCCATGGGTGGAGAAAAGTCTTTGAATCACGTGATTTTGCTATCAAGTGGGTCATCCCATGGTGGAAAATAGAAAGGATGGTTGGTGTTAACAAGCAACCTTTCTGCCGTCTTCCAAGCTTGTCTCGTGTAACTTATTATTATCCCTGCAGGGTAAAAAAGACAATACGGCTTGCTTCAGAATATTCCTTCCAGAGATCTTTGTCCTCCCTTTGAGTACCCTGTATCTCAAGAAGTAGATATATTCGATGATTACTGGAGTGCTAGACCTTTATGGGAAGTGATTACCCAAAAGGTCCCTCCTTCTTTGCCCAATGATGTAAAGAAGTGGTTGTTGAAGAAATCTTCGATTGATCAGGGTAGAACCGATGTGAAGAATCGTCTAGGTGACAGGGTGATTCCTGCCAAGGAATGCTTAGGTGCAAGAATTGAATTCAAAACACCTGCAATGCCTAGGAAGAAAGGTGCTACCAAAGACAAAGGGAAAAGGAAAGCTAACACCACAGATAAAAAGGCCTGGGTGGAAAAGAAGCATGGAGTGTTAGCTGAAGGGGAGACCATCTACTCTAAAATTTATTGTAGGTCCTCTAAAGGATGCCTACTAGCTAAAGTCATGGATGAAGAGGAGGAAGCAGACAAGAATTGGAAAAGAGCTAGAAAGGAAAAGAAAGATTAAGAGCATTGCTTAGCTTTAGATTTATTAGACTTAGATTGTTATTTTTATTTAAAGTTAATTTATTTCAGCTTTATTTAAATTCCATCAATAATGTAATTTTATTTTATTAATGAAATTTTAGCTTTCAATTAAATTATTTACTTTAAATTTATTTTATTAAAGCAATGAAAATCGAAAAAAAATTAATTTTCCAGAAATTCTTCGAGTACGGAAGTCGAAAATTTTCCGAAAACACCGAAATTCACCCAGATTTTATTCCCGAATTGGCGCCAGTCATTGGCATTTGGCGCATGCCATTAAAGTCTGGCGCCAGGCGCCAATTCCATCGGCTGACGCTGATGACTTCTGGCTGGCGCCAGGTTCTGTTCTGCGACGCCAATAATTCGCCGATTTTCTGTTGAATTTTTAATTAATTCTGGAACGCGGAGATGTCGAAAAATAAAGTGGTCGCACCCGTAAAGGGTTGCCTACGTATCCTTTCTTAAGGAATCAGGCCGAACGTAGCTCTCTTGAGTATCCTACTCAAGTAATTATAGGTATTATTTCTTAAGTTGGTCAAGATTAGTCATGTTTGAGAATTCATTGCCATCCATATCAGTTAGTTTTGCTGCCCCTCCTGATAGGATTGTCTTTACAATGTAGGGTCCAGATCAATTAGGTCTAAATTTTCCCCTTGGGTCTAAAACATTTTTCCTTAATGCTTTTAATACCAAATCTCCTACTTTGATATTTCTTGTCTTGACCTTTTTATTAAAATGCCTAGCCATACGAGTTTGGTAACACTGAGTGTGATGTAGAGCTTCTAGTCGTTTTTCGTCGACTAGAATCAATTCTTCATATCTTGCCCTAGTCCATTCAACTTCATCGAGTTTACTCTCTAGCGCAATGCGTAGAGATTGTATTTCTAATTCGACAGGTTGTACGGCATCCATTCCATATACCAAGGAAAATGGCGTATTTCCTGTTGATGTACGGATTGACGTGCGATAACCCCACAATGCGAAGTGAAGCTTGTCAAGCCAATCCTTATAATTTTCCGTCATTTTCTCGATGATAGTCTTTAAATTTTTATTAGCTGCCTCAACTGCTCCGTTTGCTTGAGGTCTATAAGGGGAAGAATGATGATGTTGAACGCTATATTTTTGTAGCAATTATTCACATTCGGCTTGAAAGTGAGTTCCATTGTCACTTATCATTTCATGTGGGACTCCATATCGACAAATAATATTTCTTTCGATAAAGAGTGCTACATGTTTTGTAGTGAGTTTAGCGTACGATTGCGCTTCGACCCACTTTGTAAAGTAATCAATTGCTACTAGGATAAATTCGTGGCCTCCTGTTCCTGGGGGAGTGATTTTGCCAATGATGTCAATTCCCCATGTAGAGAATGGCCATGGCGATGTGTAGGTGTAGAGCAAAGATGGAGGGACATGTTGTAAATTGGCATAAATTTGGCACTTAGGGCATCTTTTTACGTATTGATGGCAATCCCTATTCATTGTAGTCCAATAATATACTTCTCGCATTATTTTCTGGACTAACATTTTGCTGTTTACATGAGTGCCACAGATTCCTTCGTGAACTATTCTCATTACTCTTTGTGCATCCATCTTTCCTACACATAAGAGAGCTCGACCTTTAGGTACCCTTTTATGTAGCTCGTTGTCTATGAGTACATATTGAGAAGTCAAAAGTTTCAACGCTCGCTTTGCTCTTTTGACAGCATGAGGAGGGTATTCTCCATTGGTGACATAATTGAGTATGTCCGTGTACCACGGTTCTTCTTCTTCTTCTTCTTCTTCTTCCTCTTCTTGGACTAAGTCGTCGTCTTCTATAGCCTGGATATATGCTGGTTTGTGTCTTTTTTCGATAGTTAGAGGGATTTGCTCGATTTCCATGGGAATCCTAACCATTGAGGCTAATCTTGCCAAGGCATCGGCAAATTGGTTTTACTCTCTAGGTAGATATGTATATTCAACCTTCTCTAACTGATCGGTAAGAGTTTCTAGATAGGTTTGGTAAGGGGCTAGGCTTTCTCTCCTTACTTTCCACCTCTTAGATATCTGATTGATGATCAAAGAAGAGTCTCCGAATATTCTTAACTTGTTTACTCCCAATGCTAAAGCTGTTTCAAGGCCTACCACGCACGCTTCATATTCAACAGCATTGTTGGTAACTTCGAAATCAAGGTTTATGGAGATTGGAACGTGTTCTTCTTTAGGTGATACTAGTAGTACTCCAACGCCACATCTCTTTTGGTTTGAGGCTCCGTCGAAATACAAGGTCCAAGTATCATCTTCAGTGACCATTAAGTCTTCATCTGGAAATTCATTGTCTTGTATTGGCGTCGAGTCTTCTATTGGAAAGTCTGCTAGAAAGTCTGACACCACGGATCCTTTAATAGCTTTTTGTGGCATAAACCTTACATCGAACTGAGCTAGATTGACTATCCATCTTGAAATGCGTCCATTGAGTGTAGATTTCTCGAACAGATACTTGAGTGGATTTATTCGGGAGACTACGAAAACGGTATGCACCAACATGTAATGTCTTAACTTAGTTGTGGCCCACACCAAGGCGAGGCACAATTTCTCGAGCGGTGTATAGCGTGTTTCGTATTCGAGCATCTTTTTACTTAGGTAATAGATTGCGTTCTCTTTGCCTTCTACTTCTTGTGCTAGCATGGCTCCCATTGTCTCTTTGGTAACCGTCAAATATAACCTAAGAGGTATTCCGGGAAGTGCTGGGGCTAATACGGGAGGATTTGCGAGATAGGCTTTGATCTTTTCAAAGGCTTTTTGACACTCGTCATCCCATATTACTGGTACATTCTTCTTGAGCTTCTTGAAGATCGGTTCGCATATTGTCGTCAGTTTTGATATGAACCTACTTATGTATTGCAACCGACCAATAAATCCTCAAATCTGTTTCTCAGTCTTGGGCGATGGCATTGACATGATTGCTTTAATCTTGGTTGGATCCACCTCTATTCCTCTAAAGCTTATGATGTATCCCAAGAGCTTGCCTGAGGTGACTCCAAAAGCACATTTTGATGGATTCAACCTCATGTTATATTTTCTTAGCCTTTCGAAAAATTTCCTTAAGGCTACTTGATGGCCTGGACGGTCTTTCGATTTTACAATCATGTCGTCGACATATACTTCGACTTCTTTGTGCATCATGTCATGGAGTAAGGCAGTTGCTGCACGTTGGTAAGTAACACCTGCGTTTTTCAACCCGAATGGCATTACCGTGTAGCAGTAAGTGCCCCATGGTGTTATAAAGGTTGTTTTCTCCATGTCTTCTTCTGCCATGAGAATCTGGTTGTACCCTGCGTATCCATCCATAAACGAAAGAAGCGCGTGGTTTGCCGTGTTATCTACCAGAATATCGATGTGTGGCAAAGGGAAGTCGTCCTTTGGACTTGCCTTATTTAGATCTCGATAGTCGACACACATCCTTACCCTTCCGTCTTTCTTTGGAACTGGGACGACGTTGGCGACCTATTCGGGGTATTTGGATACCTTGATGAAACCTGCAGTTATTTGTTTTTGAACTTCTTCTTTTATTTTAAGTGCTACGTCGGGTTTCATTCGACGCAACTTTTGTTTTACAGGTTTCATTTGACGCAACTTTTGATGAAACCTGGAATTAGTGGTATAGTGTGTTGAGCTTTTTCTTTATTAATGCCTGGCATATCTTCATATGACCAAGCAAATACATTGATAAATTCTTTAAGTAAGTTAATTAAATCGGTTCTTTCTTGTTTATTCAATGTTAATCTGATTTTAACTTCTCTTTTATGAGTTGAATCATTCGAGATGTCAACTGTTTCAGTTTCTTCAATTACCGGTGTTTTCTTTTCGAGTGTTTCCATTGCTTTAATAATTTCTTTGTCTTTTTCATCGTTAGCTAAGCAATGGTCGTCATCTTGGGTTAGGGAAGAACACAAGAAGTAAGGAGAATGAGAAATATTATTATACTCTGAGATCATTACATCAAAGAGTGATATGTACTCAGGGACTGGATCACTAACTATCCTAGGAGAAGAAATAGGAGGGGGAGGTGTTACTACTAAAGACTTAGAAGACTATAAAGGGAAATACTCAGACTCAGACTCAGACTCAGACGACTCCTCAAACATCGGTCCCTGTCCTGTCGTGATTGATATCTTCCTTCCGCTTGGAGTAGTCAATTTGATAGTCTTGCGCCACCCTTGTAGTGAGCCTTCGGCTGGAGTAATTAGCTTCGAGGGGTCGAAGCTTTCACTTTGTAGGACCGTTTGAATGAGCGAGGAGTTATCTTCTTCATAAGTTGGCTCATTCTTTTCTCACCCAAACAGTAATCCCATGACGTTAAAGTCAAAGCATGGGGGTGCTTTCTCCTTATGGACAAGAGTTGGGATTTCATCAGTGAAGTAGCAATCCAAGAAAATCTCGAATCCCGGTTGCCTTATGCCGTTTACAACAAATGGCTCGGGAAATTCATGGCATGGATAGTCCTCTCCTTCTTTTATGAACTGACCATTAAGTGTAATAGGGTACTGATCCATTGGAATTGCTTTCTTTTGAATGCGAGCGTCCCTACGTGCTTTCAACTTTTCCTGGGCTCGCTTGAGATCTTTCCGAGTCGGTTCAAAACCAAGTACGAAAGTATCTAACTTAGGGAGGCCAGGTGACTCCAGCGGTTTTGCTATTCCTTTCTTCTTTCCTAAAGTCATCCCAGGAAAGTGTCCTTGTTTCTTCAGCATGGCGTTGACGGTCGTGTTGGAATGGGGGTCATGGCAAAGAGATGTCCTTTCGTCCTCCTAGATTAAGGAGACTTCTTCGTTAAAGCCCCATAGGTCTTCGTCATCTTCGTCGTGCTCTACGTTAATGATTGGATTCTCTATGGATTTGATTCTCATAGGCGAAGCATTGATGGTGATTGGAATTCCTCCAACTATAGCTTTCACTTGTTGGTGGAGAGATGAAGGGACGGCCTTTAGATCATGAAGCCAAGGGCGTCCCAACAATAAGTTGAATGAAGCTTTGATGTCCACTACTTGGAAAGTAGTAGCATGTTCTATTGCTCCTGCCGTTACATTTAGGGTAATCTTGCCAAGAGCTTGACGACGAGTATTATCGTAGGCTCTTATTCCTTGTGTGAGATCTCATTTCGTAATTTTTTGTGAGTTTATGGGTGAAGAAATCATTGTGCTTAAACTGTAAGTTTGCCAAACTTATAACTTTGTCATATTAGTTTCGAGTTTTGTGCATAGCTTGCCTATCATTTACTAGTGTCATATATTTTGTATTGGTTGGGTTCTTGGGTGAGTGTGTTAAATATGTTTTGCATATAGTGTGTAAGCTTCTAGTGTGAAGCTGAGCGAGTACTTTGGGAGTACGAGTGTCATATATTTTGTATTGGTTGGGTTCTTGGGTGAGTGTGTTAAATATATTTTGCATACAGTGTGTAAGTGTAGACACCCATTTGTGTCTCCCCAAAACCAAACCCAGTGATGAGTACATTTCACATCGAATCATAATCGAATGAAATGAAAGTGTGGAAAGTCTAGTGTTGCGAGTAGTTTTTATTTCTTTTCTTTCTCTCTATTTTTGAAAAACTTTTTTAAGAAAACAGCCAATTCAGTTTGGTTTGGTCCATAGAAAAGGTCCAATAATAGTGTAGTTGGGTCGAGTTCAAAAAGAGCTTTCCAACGATATATTATATGCCCAATTCCGATGAATAATGAGGAATTTATGGCCAAATTACTAAGCTGGACCCGGTTTGATATTTATATGCGGCCCAATGATCTAGAGGAGGGCCTAGTATTGATTTATCATTCCTAATGCAATTAGAATTGATTATAGTCTTCTAGATTCTTCTATAGGGTTCTTTTCATTCCTAATTTAATTAGCATTGATAAATTAAATTTAGTTGACTTTTAAGAGTTTTAATCAGAATAAAAGAAGTATTTTAAAGGAAAATACGATTTTGCCCTCTCGTACGGCTAAATTTTATCAAATTAAGAAAACGCGTTGAAATTTATTTCCAGCGTCTAACGACGGGACCAGCGCTTGACGCCATACCTGGCGTCTGGCGCTAGAGTGCAGCGTTTGGCGCCACACGCGTGTTTGGCGCTGCAGTCGTGTTTTATTCTTTTCGATACTCTATTTAGTTTTTTATCATATCCGGCTGATTTTCTTTATAAATATCCTTCTAAAATTCTGTTTTCAATTATCGCCAATCCTCATCAATTCTTATTCTCTTTCTCACCAATTCTCATCAAGAAATTCTTGATTACTCTCTCTCTCTCTCTCTCTCTCTCTTTTCTAAACTAGCTTTTTGCATACAAAATTCCGCATTCACAAGACCAAGAAACACCTAGCCAAGTTCGAAGTTGCTTTTTCCCTAAACGTGAAAGGTTTGATTTCTGAGGGTTTGGTCCCAAATCTAGTCTAAACTTTCTTTAATCTCTCTTTCAATTATTTGATTTAATTGTTTGATTTTATTATTTTTCCTTGAAGTTACTAACGTGTATAATTTTGTTATTAGAAAGAGGTACGAGGCATCCCAGTAAGTTATTTATTGTTTTTTTGATATTATGATATAGAAATCATGCTAGGTTGTTATTATGATTCCTAGTGTCATGTTAGGGTGTTATGATTCCTAGTATAATGTTTAGGGTAACAACTATCATTTCTAATATCAAATATGCTTATTACGATTTCCTACGACGCCTATTATTTTCTTTCCTAATATTAATCCTAGTATCATGTTAGGGTTAAAGCTTTGATTTTTATTGCTTAGTGACATGCTAGGGTTTGTTATTAATCTTGTTAGTATCATGCCTAGGATCTTGCTATTTTTATGCTTTAACATGATTATGATGATTATTTTTATTGTGATTATTATTATGTTGCTTGATTATATTTATTGTTATTGCTTGATCACGCCTTTTATGCATGTTTAAAGGGAATTGGTACTTGTAATCACGCTTAATAAAGATAATTAATAATCTTGTTTAGGGTTAATTTGATTATAATTCAAGTGATCGCCAATAATAGTTTTATTTGTGCATTAATATTCAACCAACATAGATAAACTGGTGTAGGGTAAACCTACTGATTGTATGTTAGTCAGAAAGCGCACATGAATACGATCAGAATAAAATAGAGGCCTATTATTAGGGCAGGTTCAATCTCTTTTAGGTTGGATTTGTACCTTTATCCTCGAACTACCTGTCATGGTTCCAGACCTATTGGAGTTGACAATCTCCTGGATCGTTAAGGGGTGTAACCTTCACCCTATGAACGGTTTCCAAGTTCCAAAAACTTGTTGGCGACTCTTTTGCTCTATCTTCTTTCCCTTTGGACGCCACCATGCTTAAGTGTATGCTCACAGTGGGGTTCAAGTTTGGGGCAATGCTTAAAATATTCCCTACAGTAAGCTTCTAGTGTGAAGCTGAGAGAGTACGTTGGGAGTACGAGTGAATCTAAGTTTGGGACTTAGATTGGATAGGATAGAGTCCTACTGTGTTGCAAATTCAGTGTGGAACTTGTGAGTAAAGGTTTGTGTATAATAGGTTGTAATTTGGGATTGCTTTATTATAGTGAAGTGATTTGGTTTTGGAAATTCCTTAGAAGGGTCGAGGTTTTACTTCCAGTTGGGCCCTGGAAGGTTTCCTCGTAAAAATCTGTGTGCATTGCAAGTTCCTTTACAGTTTATTTATATTTTTATAGTGTTTGCCTCAACTAACAGATTTTATATCATGTTTTGGATAATTAAAATTATTATTCATGTTTAGAAGGTTTGATTTTGAAAGCATATGGAATTAAATAAAAAGGAGTTTGAATAATTATTATTAAAAGTTAGAAGTATTGGATTTAAAGAGAATTTATTGAATTATTATTATTAAAGCTTTATAAGCATGTTAGTAATCCCACTATGTGGATTTGGTTTAGTTGATAAGACTTTAGACTTTGTATGACCGAGTCTTTACTCAAGAATATCCTTGTAACATAAAGAGACTAGCTTGGGGGGTGTGCACACTTGGGTGAGGAATTTGTTTTAAATAAATTGGATTTTAATGAGGAATTGGTTTTATTGAATTTGACTATTGATTATTATTATTGAAATTGGTTTTGGAATTATCGGTTTAATTATTTGAATGGATGGAATTGATTTCAAAAGCATGTTTTCTAATGAATTGAGTTAATTACATTATCTTGCACTTAGCGTACTTAGCATATTTTGCTAACCCGTATTACCTACTTCGTATTTGTTTTGGTTTGCCCTGTTTACCGTAATGGTAAGCAGTGTTGACTAATTTCAGGTGGAGTCAATGATTGAGCATTTGGAGTCCCGGGAATGGTTTCATCTATATTAGGAAATGTTGGTCTTTATGTTTTTTTTGAGTACTCATGACTATAGTTACTATTTATGGTTTATTATAAATAAAAGAAGAGTATTGAAGTTTTCTGCTGCAAAGTATTGGTTTTGTTTAGTAAGTTTTGAGTAGCCTTGCGTAATCATGCGGCGGTAATACGCCCAAGTCAATCTCTACGGTATAAGTATACGTATTATACTAGTATTTCCATAGAGGGAGATTTGGGGGTGTTACAAAGTGGTATTAGATTTAACGGTTCTAAAAAGGTTAAAATTAGGAATAATAAAAATTGTGGGTAGACTTAAGAGGGTATATAGGATAGATAGAGTTTTGCATTTGTGTGAGAGTCAAAAGCTTTATTTTTCATAAAAACTATTTTCCTATTTGTGGAAAGATGAAGGAGAAAAGGATTCTCGAGTTCTCTACAGAGGCCTATAATGGGTACGACTCTCTGTCTAGGAAAGGCTCACCACAACGTCGTAGGTAACTTTCCTAGCCTGGGAGACGCGGGCTCGACTGTCCTATATCTTGTCAATCTTGATTCAAGTACATCTTTATTATTTTTTAAAATAAAAAGAATTTAAATTATTTGAAACTTTAGTATGCAATTATGTGTGCATTAAAGTTGGTGTTAAGCACCTTAGAGTATGGTCATAAGGCCCAAATTTTTTTGAGTTATTGGCCATGGTTGTGCTTGGTAGATTGAGTTATGAATTTCTTAATGCAAATGGATTTTAAATCAAATTGTTTATGTGAATTAGCATTGAATTAATTGTTTGCATGTGTGTGTGAAACAAATGGAAATGATTGATGAAATGAGACAGAATTACTTTAACTTGCACTACTTGAAAGATAATGGAGTCACAGTTACTGAGTTCATAACTGGAATTGTCACTCTGGCCTTAACCCTTTATGAGAAGTATAATCTGGATATAAGATATGTGGCAAGTATTTGGATCATACGAGTTTTACATGTGGTAAATATGGTTGAGTTGTTATTTTGAAATTAAAGGATTTGGTGATTAATATGGGATAAATGAGGAGTTATTTTGGATTGTTATCATGAATATTTGGAGGATTTGTGTTATCAAGTCTTCACTAATTTTTGGAATATGATTTATGTTGAGCAAGGAAGTATTATATGTGGTAATGATGAGTTGAACTAGTTCTATATAAGTATTGGAGTAAGGTATGTATTTTTGGGAGATACGAATTGGATATTAGCATTAATTTATGATAGTTTGTATCTAGTGGTGGAAAGTATCCATATGGTGTGAGGATGAGTATTGTGGTTATTATTTAAAGAAAAATGGATGATGGTTGAATCTTTGAACACTACCAAAATTCGGTTAAATTGCGACTGTTTTTCTACGATCGTTTAAAAAACGGTCGTAAAATATGAAATTTGGGACCAATTTTTATGCGGTCGCAATATTACGACTGCTTTTACAACGGTCGCAAATTGGCGACCGGTTTTAGCCTTTTAGATGGTCGCTAGGATGTTTGAACAATTAAATTTAATTCTAAATTAAAATAAATCGTTTGCGACCGTCAAAGACGGTCGTAAATGTCATAATCTACAACCGTCAAAGAGACGGTCGTAAATGTCATAATCTGCGACCGTCAAAGACGATCGTAAATTTCATAATCTGCGACCGTCAAAGAGATGGTCGTAAATTTCATAATCTGCGACCATCAAAGGCGGTCGTAAATGTCATAATTTGCGACCGTTAAAGAGACGGTCGTAAATGTCATAACACGGTATAAAAGGAGCCAAACCCTAAGAGTTTCTCAGCTCTTAGCCTCCGCCTCTTTCTTTTCTCTATCCTCCTCTTCTTTTTTCTTTCTCCTTCCTCTCCATGGTTCCATCTCCTTCCTTTCTCCTTCCTCTCCATTTTTGTTCTTCATTTTCTCATCTCCATTTTCGTTCCAATTTTCGCTCCCCTCCATTTCCGTTCTCTTATTCTCCGATAGCTTTGTGGTGTTAACTAGTTCATGGTTTTTAAGGTCCAATTCGACCATGAAAAGTCTAGATCTAAACTTTTCATGGTTGAATTTGGCCTTATTAAACCAAATTCGAGGTAAAATTCGAAGTTTGAGGTATGTTTTCGTGTTTTTGGTTTATTTTTGTTTTTTTTGGGTGATTTTCGTTTCTTTTTTGGTTTGATTTTGTTTTTTTTGTTGATTTTTGGGTTTGATTTTCGGGTACATTTTAATTGGATAATTTTGTGGGTTAATTTTCCTTAAATTAAGGGTTTGATATTCAAAGTGAAATCGTTTGATTTTTGTTATTTTTTTATTTGATTTTCGCTAAATTTTGGGTTTTCGTGTTATTTTGTTTGATTTTTTTCTAATTTGGTTTACGGGTGGCTTTTGTGGTGGTTGATTTGGGTTTTCGTGGGAAAGGGGTGTGAATCCGGGGTGGGCTGAAGTTTTTGTGGAGGATGGAGTTGTTTTCAAGGTGATTCGGGGTGACTGGAGGTGTTTTCGAGGTGATTCGGGGTGGCTGGAGGTGTTTACATGGTGGATGAAGGTGTTATCGGAGTGGCTGGAGGTATTTTCGGGGTGGCTGGTAGTATTTAGGGTGGACGGTGGTGGTGGGTAAAGGTGAATAGGGTTGGCAGTGGTGGTGGGTTGGTAAGTCTGGATACGGGGTAGGTGTGATTTTCTATTTTTTTTTAATTTTAGCGACGGCTTTAGGCGGTCGCTAAATCTAATTTTGTGACCGCTGACTATACCGGTTGCAATTATATTTATTTGCGACCGTTTTCCAAATGGTCGTTGAAAATATAAAAAACGGTCGCAAAAAAATTGCGACCGTCAAGCGGTCGTAAATTTTTTTTTTTGCGACCAAGTTAATCACGACCACCACGTTACAACCGTTGACGGTCGCAATTATGTTTAGTGACCGTTTTTGTTATTTTCAACGACCGTCAGAGGCGGTTGCAATTTGGCCGAATTTTAGTAGTGGAAGAAACTTAATACAAAAGTTAGAGGATTTTGAGTCAATTCAAGTGAAAGGATGTAATTGAGATAAATGTATTTGTTTTAAATCGAAGTTTATTTTGAAGAAATAATATCTTGTGAAGGGATTTATTGAAGTTAGTTAAAGGAATTATTGTTTGGATGGTTACTCAAAGGATTTTACTCTAAGGGATTGACGACAAAGTTGATTGATACAGAGAAGTTATAAGTGATGGAATAATCAATGATTTTCATTGAGTTATCAAAGAATTGCCTTAACGATGAGTTATGAATTATAACAACCAGATTGAAGAACTTGAAGTTATCAGAAAAGATGATGGAGTTTTTAAATGTTTAAAACATTATGAAGTGACTAAGACTTAATGATTACAATTTAAGGAGGTATTACTAGGATCTATGAATATGTTGGGGAAATTGTAAATACTTTTTGAAGACAACCTGATACAAGTTATTAATCTATGAGCGATAAGAAGGTTAAGATAGGATGTGTTCCTTTTATGCTTGGTACCTACGACAATGTTGCTATGAAGTTGAATATGTGATTATTGTAATTATAGAGTTTCTTTATGAAAAAGTAAGACTTTTATTGAAACAAGTATTTTATTACAAGTATGCAAAGAATTTTAAAATAAACAGTCTTCAAAATAATGTTTTGTATTCTTTGTTTTTAAATAGTTGTTTAGATTGAAAACTTTCATAGATCTTTTAAAATCTTTTATTAAGTATTTTTATTTCAGTTCATACTTTGTAATTATATATATACGAGACTTTTACAACAATTTCTCCCAATGTAAATATTTTAAATTATTTTTCGAATGACTTATAAAAATATTTTTGGAGTTTAGTCACTACTTTTATTCGTATTCAAATCATTTCAAAAACTAAGCTCTTTAGATGTTTGAAACTTTCTGGTTTTCCCTCCTTTGCTTAATGATTGTTGATAAATTGTTAATATAGTTTATTTATTTAGTGAGTTGACGTGTTGGTCAAGTTACGGGGGCGTAACTCCTTTTAAGGGGGGTAGAGGGCGATAGAGTTTTGCGCATCTACTTTTCGAGTCATTTTTTAGTGATTTCGAGTCTTACTTGAGTTTGGTTAGAGTCTTGAGTCAAGTTAGGATTGTGCATGAACCAATAATTTCAAAATGATTTTCGTTTCTTTTGGCTAAGTTTCGGGTCGAAACTTATTTTAAGGGGGGTAGACTGTAATACCCGGTATTTTCATACGCATTTTCTAATTAATTGATTAGGAATTATTTTATTAAAAGGGTATTTTAGTAAATTTATTTATTTGAAGCTAAAATGATATTTGAATTTTGGCGCCAAAAGTATTTCAAAAATTTATTATTATTTTGCATAAGATTTATTATCCATTTACATTATTTTTAAAAACGATTTATTTATATATTTCAGATATTTTAATTAACGAAAAATTATATTTTATTAATTATAATAAATGGCCAAATGTTCCCATTTATTTAACTAGGAAATTTGGATTTTCTATATATAGAAAATATGATTTTCTTAGTTAATTATTGGTGAATAATTGGTACTTAATTAATTAATTAATTATTCTATATTATTTACACAATTATTTTTATTCCTTAAACCGAGCAAAAATCTTCCTAAATACTACTAAGGGAATCCGAAAATCTGAGCTATGGAAAGCTCAAGATTTTTGGCCCTCTTGTTTTATTTTGGGCAAAATTATTTTAGTAAATTGTATTTTTAATTATCTCCCAAAATCTCTTATTTTCCTTAATTCTATTTTTTCCATCTTCATAATAATTGATCATCATATTTTCTTGCCTTTTATTCCTCTTGATTATTCCCCAAGTAATTCCAATTGCCATATTATTTTTCATGACTATACACCTTCCATATTTTTATTATGCACAATCACCTTAATATCAAAACCTTCCATATTTCTTTCATTCACTTCTCCAACTAATTCCATAAACCCTATTTGCCATAATTCTTCCCAAATTCTCTTGCCATAATTCTTGCATGAGCTATCCTATAAATACCTCTTCATACCTCTCACATTCTTCACATCAATTCTCTTCTTTTCCTCTCCTCTTTTTTTACACAAATCATCCCGTTTACCTTTGAAGCCAATTTTCGGGCAATTCTGGTCAATTTTTGGGGTATTGATATTTCACAAAAAGATTGTTCCTCTCGAAATATCCTTGGGGTTAGGCTCAAGAATCACCCAATTTGGAAGTTATATTAAAGGAGTTACAGCCTCTACAAGTTCCGCCCATTCTTTCCAACGCAAATCCAATTCTTTTCTTTTCCTTGGTTTCTTATCTTTTCTTCTTCTCTTCTCTTATTATTATTATTATTATTATTATTATTATTATTATTATTATTATTATTATTATTATTATTATTATTATTATTATTATTATTATTATTATTATTATTATTATTATTATTATTATTATTATTATTATTATTATTATTATTATTATTATTATTATTATTATTATTATTATTATTATTATTATTATTATTATTATTATTATTATTATTATTATTATTATTATTATTATTATTATTATTATTATTATTATCTATAAAACAAAGTCATACAACCTACAATAAATTAGTGGGAAGCCGAGATACAATCTGGGCCCCCACTCCTCTAGCTATTGCAAATCCTACCCTAGTGAAGATATGAGCTGCAGCACGAGCCCCAATGTCTTGCGTCGTCGAGAACCTCTGAATCCGCTTCACTAACGCAACAGCCTCTTTCTCTAATTCCCCAAGCGAAGAAAAGGAGAAGGGAATGAAACCATATCCAATCGCCTGACATCGAGCTTCATACTTAACCCGCTTCCAATGAGCTGCATCAGCCACAACCCGCCCAGGAATGAAGTCAGATAGCCCTGACTGTGTCAAAGGAGAAGACCCTGTCAAATCAACACAGACATCACGGCCACGATCCCATGAAAAAAGTAACATATCCGCGGGTCTGAGGGCCTCATCGTTCCCTCCGGCCAACCCAATGTCAACCTCTTTTCTCACTGAAATCCCAGAACGATAGCAAACATCAACAAGGGTATCCCGAACAACATTATTATTATTATTATTATTATTATTATTATTATTATTATTATTATTATTATTATTATTATTATTATTATTATTATTATTATTATTATTATTATTATTATTATTATTATTATTATTATTATTATTATTATTATTATTATTATTATTATTATTATTATTATTATTATTATTATTATTATTATTATTATTATTATTATTATTATTATTATTATTATTATTATGGGGGATTTATAAATATTTATTAAGAGTAGTTTTAATTATATAAAATCGGATTTTGTAATGATGTTTATGACAAATTAATTTAAAAGGTTCATGTACATATAGTTGGGGGGTTTTTAATTATTTGTTAACCTTATATTGATTAAGGTTATATTTATTTGTAGGGTGTGTTCGATCAAGATTCTTGAGGTTCTTTTGGTGTGTTTTGCTAAACAAGGATCAAGGTACGTTAGGTGGCTAGATACCTTGAACGTGATTGGTATGAATAAGCATGTTTGAATGATTTTATGATGATTGAATTAAATTAATTGAATTGAATTATGATTTATGAAATAAAAGTATATTTAAATAATTGGTTTTAATAATTAAATTGAGTATTAATTTTATATCATGTTTTGGATAATTAAAACTATTATTCATGTTTAGAAGGTTTGATTTTGAAAGCGTGTGAAATTAAATAAAAAGGAGTTTGAATCATTATTACTAAAAGTTGGAAGTATTGGATTTAAATAGGATTTATTGAATTATTATTTTTAAAGCTTTATAAGCATGTTAGTTATCCCACTATGCGGATTTAAATTGGTTTATTTGATAAGGCCTTTGACTTTGTATGACCAAGTCTTTCCTCAAGAATAGCTTTGTAACATAAGGAGACTATCTTAGGAGGTGTTCACACTTGGGTGAGGAATTGGTTTTAAAGGAATTGGATTTTAATGAGGAATTGGTTTTATTGAATTTGACTATTGATTATTATTATTGAAATTGGTTTTGGAATTATTGGTTTAATTATTGGAATGGATGGAATTGATTTCAAAAGCATGTTTGCTAATGAATTGAGTTTACATTATCTTGCACTTAGCGTACTTAACATATTTTGCTAACCCATATTTCCTACTCCCTCCGTCCCTTAATACAATGCCTCTGTTGAGCATATATTCCTCACATAATAAAGAGAAAGAGGCATTATATTAAGGGACGGAGGGAATATTAGTTTTGTTTCGCCCTGTTCATCATAATGCTTAGCAATGTTGACTAATTTCAGGTGGAGTCAATGATTGAGCATTTGGAGTCCCGGTAATGGTTTCACCTATATTAGGAAATGTTGGTCTTTATGTTTATTTTGAGTACTCATAACTACAGTTACTATTTATGGTTTATTATTAATAAAAGAAGAGTATTAAAGTTTTCCGCTGCAAAGTATTGGTTTTGTTTAGTAAGTTTTGAGTAGCCTTGCGTAATCACGCGGCGATAATACGCTCAAGTCTATCTCTACGGTATAATTACACGTATTATACTGGTTTTTCCGTAGAGGGAGATTTGGGGGTGTTACAGTTTGACATAAAAGAGGGAGGAAAATTGTCTAATTGTTGTAGGTAAATAATATGAAACAAAGGTAGTATGAGTTTTAAAATCTCAATTCCTAATAATGTTAAGTGGTATAAGTAGGAATAATAATCTAGGAGTGGGGATTATTCCTCCTACTTTTAAGATATCTAGTTCGCTAACTTGAGTCGGATTGACTTGTGAAGATTCTGGTATAAAAGGACTCTTTTTCTTACCTAAAAATCAATACTTCTTAAGTACATGCATGTGTCTTTTTAGTTGACAAGTCTTTTTAATCACATTTGTTATTGCACAAATTCAAATTTCAAACATCATTATCTTTACTTAGTTATCTAAAAGAAAATTAATAAAGTGTATTATAGTCTGAAAATAAATATCATGATCAATTTTAACAAAATCTCACTTGACTATTTCTTATTATTACATAAAATAAAAAAAAAATGTCAAAGACAAGTGTGTGAATAGTGTTAGTGTCTAAGCGTGTCAACTAATAAAAGAATGGAGGTAGTACTAATTTAAGTATTTGAATCTTACTCCCTCCATTTTAAAATACCTGCTCCATTTTTTATGCGTGGAGCTTTAGGAGAAATTGACAAAATTACTCCCTTCGCCCCTTAATACAAAGCCTCTTTTTGTTTTTACGTGGGAATTAAGAAAGTTGTAAATTCTTTAAAACTAATGATTAAAAGCACATATATGCATGTGGGGTAAGAGAGAGGTAGAGAGAATGAAAAGGCAATGTGTGGTCCCTACAGGCGTGCACTAGTGGAAAAATTGATATTAGCAGCACCCTATTAGCAACTGGCATTATATGCGTTAGTTACTAAAACACTAATTGCAACTAACCAAAATAATGTCAGTTACAAATACTATGTCATTAGCAACTGACATAGTAATGAACGCTGTTAATATTTGGATTGAAAAAGTAAAAATACCTATTTATAACTGGCCTATTTGATGTTAGCTACAAAAACTGTAGCATTTGCAGCTGGCATAACAATGTTTGCTGCTATTAATAATTGTTTTAATATAATAAAATACTTGTTCGCAACTGACCTTTAGATGCCTGCTAAAAATATTAGGTCAACTAATATTTGACCAAATATTTGTAACTGACCTAGAAAGGCCAGTTGCTAAAAGTACTCGCTTCTCTCTCATCATAAGATTCATAACCCCCCTTGTCTGCTTCTCTCTCTTCTAAAATATCAAAAACCCAGCATTCTCTCTAATTAGCCTTCTCCTCCATACATTGTCCCTGAACTTCACTCACCTCCATTGTAGTAAACCCTAACCTCAGAATAATCAAAACTATTTCTACTAATTTGAAGAAAGATTCAACCTCCTTGCTTAGATCTTTTGAATTTTCAATTGTTATTTGCTCGAATTTAAGGAATTTTTTCTCGATTTTTGCGGTTTTTGTAGTTTGAATTTTGTGGGGGTTTTGGGTTGATTTTTTGCTCAAAAATAGGGGGTTTGCCTCACATTTTCCAGGGATTTGATTATTAGTCGAATTTAAAGGTTTTGATGTAAGATTTTTGGGACATTGTGCGGCTTGCCAGCTTCGGGGTATGGGGCTTAAGGTCGTGGTTTTAGAAGGGCCTGGTGGAAGGGTACACACGAGGAAGATGTGTGGGGAGGAAGAGGATTTTTTTAGGTGATGCGGATTTAGGCGGGAGCGTGCTGGCCGAATCAATGGAAATCCATTCGGAGTTCTGGCGAGGCAATTGGGATTTCCGCTTTAAGGTGAGTGATATTTGTCCTCTTTATTTGCCTAATGGAAAAGTTGTTGATTCAGATTGAATGTCTTGTTGTTTGTGGTATTCATGATAAAAAATCCTTCTTTGGAGCTCAATATTTAGGTGTTTCTTACTCTCTCTTTTCAGATCTATCGTTTTTTCATTCATTTTTACATTTTCATGTTTTTATGAGAAATTTGATGTCAAACTCTAAAATTTTCAATTATTATTTATTATTTTGATTGTAGTTGTTGATTTCATGGCGGAGATTTTACGACACTTGTAGAGAGGGTGATGTTTGACACTTGTAGAAATATCCACTGCTGCTAAGTTTAAAGTGAACAATCTGCTCATGCATTCTTTTCTATTGATATGAGGTTCTTTTCACTTATAAGATTATTGTTTTTTGAAATAAGATGAATTCTTGGGTTTGATTGATTTGTACTAGGATTGTAAATTATGGTGGTTTGATTTTGATTTCTGTTGTTTAGGTGTGTGATAATTGTGGGTGTGTGCTAATTGTGCTACTCACAATTGCTGGGCTTATAATTAGGTACGTACTTAATCCAATAAAAATGTTGATTATATTGTTGTTGTGTTTTTTTTTTTTTAAGAAATGTTGTTTTTGTTGATATGTGTATGTATGAAGCTAAAATTGAATGGTATATGCTGGGATTAATAACTGGTTGTTTATTTTCCTCTTTATCATACACTCATGAACATGATGCCCGCTGATTTGTACATTTGCATAAGATTTGTACATACTCACTACTTGATTCAATCCCTGAACCTTCTTTTCATTTAAACTAGTGATTGAGTAGCCCGGGCGTTGCCCCTTATCCACGGCTAAGCAGGGCTGTGGTGCCCCTTATCCGCTGGAGACTTAACATTGACGGAAAGATTAAAAACAAGTGTACATGTGAACCTCTAATCTTTAATCTTATCGTTGGATTTATTGGTCTTCTTGACCTGATTCTCCTTCTTAGTATGCGCCGAAAGCTGTCAGTTGTTACCTTTTTCTTTTATATTTACTTCCGTTCTTAAGAGGTTGTCAAAGATCTATATGGAAATATTGTATGTTTTAATTGACACCCTTTTTATGTGGGGTTGAACTAGGAAATGAGGTGTTCTTAGTTTTGCAATGGCTGGTTCAACCACGTTCGGACTTGTTACTGGAGCCTTTTTACTCGGTTTTGGTTCAAGTGAAATTCCCCAAAGCTTCTTGGAAGAATGCAGACTAGACATTTCGGCAGAAACTATTGTCCCATAAGATTGCAAAAATGGCTTCGAAACTGGATGAGGCTCATCAGAACTTCTCTAATGCAATTGTGGTAAGCTTCTATTGTGTCATATAGAACTGGTACCTTAACTATTACTACTAACATTTTTCATTTGATGTCAAACTCAAATGAAAAATGTTAGTAGTAATATTTTTGCTTAGTCATCTTAGTATTCAAACTCCTAACTATCAAGTACTTGAAATGGCTGTAATTTGTAAATATTTCTACACACACACATTCAAGTGTTAACTAGCTATAGTATCTAGTTTTGTGATTCAAGTGACCCTTACGCCTTATAAAGTTATAATGTAGGTTTTTACAATATTTCTAAAAATAAGAATTTCTAATCAATTGTTGTTTATTGTACTTTTTATGGTTAGCAGGAAATCCATGGCTAATATAGTTGATTTGAGTCGTTGCTCCTCCTAAATCAAGTTGCTCCGCGACGATGTTGCTGCAGTTTTTTTTATAATTTTTTTTTATTAATTTTTTTGTGTGTATATTGCTAGCCTTGTAATTTTTAAAAATTTGTATTTCCGCAAAATTGACATAAATTTGGGGTTTTTTAAAAGTATTTGAAATACGTAGCATTTGTACATAAAATTGTGTTTTTTTTAATCTATAAAAATGACTATTAGCAACTGGCCGAATTACGTGCCAGCTGCAAATACATACTATTAGCAGCTGGCCGAATTACGTTCCTGCTGCAAATACATACTATTAGCAGCTGGCCAAATTATGTGCCAGCTGCAAATACATACTATTAGCAGCTGGCTGAATTACATGCTAGTTGCAAATAGGTACTATTAGCAGCGAGCTTAATTATTGGCCATTTGAAAATAATGCCTTTTTAAGTTTGCAACTGGCTAATAAGTACGCCAGTTGCGAATAATGACTATTAGCAACTGGCAAAGGCCAGTTGCTAAAAATATTCCTATTAGTAGCCCTCGCAATAGCAGTACCATGCGCCAGTTGCTAAGAGTCATTTTTTGTCAGTTGCTAATAGGATTTTTTTCTACTAGTGGTGGGTACCTTGTATTATACAGTCTTTCGTGAAAATAACATATTATACAAATGTAAAGAACATTATTATAGTGAAAAAAATATACTATTAAAATGTAATGAACATATATCTAAAGTAAAAAGAACATATTTGTACCAAAAAAAAGGTGAAAAAAACATATGTCCATGTTTTTTTATTGTCAGTGTAATGTACTTTATTTGTGAGGCAATGTTCATTGCTTATTGTGAAATGTCGTTAAATTTTGTTTTAAAATTATTGTGAATATACATAAATAATGTTCATTACATAATATTTTTCATGTTCTTTATTCATATTACGGATGTTATTTACATATATACAAAAAACATAACGTTAGATGTTCTTTACAAAATATCTATATGCTCTTTACAAAACAGCTTTATGTTCTTTAAAAAACTGTTACGTGTTCTTTCCGTATTGTTTTGGTTGTACCTTGTTGGGCACATACTACTGTACCTTAAAATTTTCAATAAAAAATAATTAGTTATTGGGAATAATTGAAGAGATAGAGAGAGAAAGTGTTGAGAATTGATGTTAAAAGTACAAAAATAAAGGTAAAAAGATGACACTACATCAAAAAGGGTAATGTAAAAAATACAACCTTTAAATAGAAAGAGACATTGTATTTTGGTTTTCCCAAAAAGGAAATGAGGATTTGTATTAAGAGACGGAGGGAGTAATAAGATATGAAGGTACGTAGTGGGGTAAGAGGAAAAATAAAAAATTGTAGAAAACTAAAGTAGTTGAGAAAATTGGGGGAGAGAGTATGAAATTAATAAAATTTGATTTATGTTAGGTACACTAGATGAGAGAAATGAAATAAATATTATAAAAGTTTTTCAATTTAGGAAATGGTGTGAGTATTTAAAAATGGCTGAAAAAGGAAAGTGAGGTAGCTATTTAAAAATCAGCTATTTCACTAAATGCCACTGAGTACTTTCAAAATTCACTAAATGCCATTAAGGTTTTCAAAATTCACCAAATGCCATCGAGCTTTAAAAAATTCACCAAATGCCATTAATGACTAACGGCCGTTAACTCCGTTAGTTATTAAGATTAAATCTAAACACGTGTCATAATATGATTAGTTCATTTTAATTATTTATTTTAATTAATAAAAATATTTTTTCTTCGTTATTTTCATGGCAAAAATTACTTGGGTATAGTTTTGGAGGTCATTTTGAATCTTTATGGGAACAAATTAAGCTCATAATTGACAAAAAAATAACGTAAATTCTCCGTTTTATGTGTTGAAAAATATTTCGATTACCGTGTCTTTTTTTTAACCATTAAAATTAATCGGGTAGTGTTTTAGGGGGCCATAAACCCTTTATGGGCACAAATTAAGCTATGATCCGTTTTGTGTGTTGAAAAATATTTCGATTAGCGTGTCGTTAATTTTTAACCATCAAATTGATCGGGTAAGGTTTGGGGGTCATTTTGATCCTTTATGAAACAAATTAAGCTCGGAATTGACTAAAAAATAACATATATGACCCGTTTTGTATGTCCATATCGTAATTGTTTTTGGAAAAAACGCAAAACGGGATATTTATGTTTTTTTTGCCAATTTTGAGTTGAATTTGTACCCATAAAGGACCAGAATGACCCCCAAAACCTTATCCGAACAATATTTGTCACGAAAATCGAAAAAGGACTATTTTTATTCATTAAAATAAATAATTATTGTGTATTAACTTTAAATAGTTTAGTAATTTGGCCATAACTTACTCATTATTCATCGGAATTGGGCTTATAATATATCGTTGGAAAGGTCTTTTCAAGCCCTATCCAATTACACCATTATTGGACCCTTATCATGGACAAAACTAAACTTGAATGCACATTTTTCATAAATTAGGTAAGAAAAGAAATATTTTTAAAAACAGAAAGAAGTTATATTTTAATAAAAACATCCTCATCACTAGACTTTTCACACTTTTGCTATGTTTGATAATCAAATGATGTGAAAGGTATTCATCAATGGGTTTGGTTTTGGGGAGACACAAATGGGTGTCTACACCTTCAAATTCTTAAAATAAGTTTGTTCCCAAAAAAAAAATAACCATTACATACAATTTCAATTAGTCCAAAATATTTACTGCCTACACTAAGATTAGTCCTAAACTTCAGCAGCCACAAAAAACTTCATCACCTTCCTTCACATCTGCAGAAACAGAAAAAAAAAAAAAAAAAAAGGAATTAAACCTCATGGAAGAGTACTTTCACAAGGAATTTTTTGATATTGAACAAATACTGAATGAGGGACCATTTTAGTACATGAGTGAGGATGAGTACATGAAATATGATGTTGATGCTGATGTTGACAGTAGTGAAGAAGAAGAAAACTACATTGAAGAGGATGTACCACAACAGCAACAACAAACAAGCAGAAAACAGCTAACAGTCCACACAAAAAGACAAATGGTGGATGACATTTTACTCAACATGCATGAGGGGGAACTCAGGAGGGGAATTATGTCAGACATGGCCAGAAAATATGGGATACACAGAAGTACAACCCTTAGGGTCAGGAAATTTGTAAAGCAATGTATAGCAGAAGGGAATGTGATTGATGTTAGAAGCAAAAAACTTGGTAAAACAGGTCCAAAACCAAAGGACATCACTGATGAGTTCTTGCAGTCTGTGCCATTGTGTAAAAGGACAACAAATTGGAGTTATGTATCAACCCTCAAAATTTCACACTCCTTTCTCCATAAATTGGAAAAAAAAGGCAGGTTAAGAACACATACATCAGCAAACCATCCAACACTTACATCTAACCACAAAGTGGAAAGGCTAAAGTGGGCACTATAGCATCTTCATCCAATTCCAGCAGTTGATAACCCAACTTTCACGGATATGCAACAACACATACACATTGATGAGAAGTGGTTCTATATGAACCCTAAGAAAAGGAGGTTTTTACCTATTACCAAAGGAAGAAAACCCCTACAGATGCCAACAACCAAAGAGATACAAAGTTAAAGCCATGTTCATGGGGGTCATTGGGAAACCCTTGTATGACTGCAATGGACAGATGTTGCGTGATGGAAAGTTTGGTATCTTCCCATTCACTTACAAATAGAGGGCTAAAAAGAAAAGCAAAAACAGAAATGCAGGGGTCATGGAAACTAAGGCTGTGGAGAGTGTAAACAAGGTTGAAATCAGGAAAATGCTACTGCACAAAATCATTCCATCAATAAAAAGACAATACCATCCTAGTCTTCCTAAAGACATATTAATCTAGTGGGCAATGCTAGGCCACATCAGATTCCTATGGATGAGGAATTCATTGCAGCCTGCACATCTGATGGTTTTAACATTCAAATGGTGTTTCAGCCTGCACAATCCTCAGACCTAAATGTGTTGGATTTGGGTCTGTTCAAGGTCATACAATCTCTACAATATCAGTCATTCCCTACTACATTGGATGAACTCATTGACAAAGTGCATGAGGCTTATGAGTGGTTTGATCCTATACTAAACAAGTACACATGGATCACTTTACAAGGGGTCATGATGAAGATTCTGGAAAAGGAAGGGGCAACAACTTCAACCCACCACATATGGGCAAGTATAAATTAGATAGTTTAGGTCTACTTCCAGAAATTTTAGAATGTGAAAGGGGACTCATTCAACAAGCAGTTGACCACCTAAACACACTTTTCATTCCAGTAAACCAAGATATCCCAGAAAACACTCAGTATGAGGTGGATGCAGAATAGGGACAGAATAAGACAATCATTTAAGGCAAGCATGACTACCACACATAACCAAACAAGTATTCAAACCATTATTTTTGTCTAAGTAAGCTACTGTTTTTTTGTTCATGCTTATTATGGTTTGGTTATGTGTATTTTGGTAAATTACCTATTTTTATTATAAGGCAATCATGTATTGAATGATTAGGATAAGGGACTTTTTTCCATTAAATCTTTTGTGTTCAAATCAATTAACTATGAAAATTCAGGTTTCAATTGTATTCCATCGGATAGTTAAGTTTATTTTCAGTCAGATGTTGTAGGTTGTTACCTCAACAACATCTGTATAAGACAGTTGTTAGAGCTAAACCACCCTACATATCCCACTCAAACTATGTCCCTTCATCATTTGGAATTTCAGAAATCACATAGCATTGAATGAGGGACTCAATCATACAACACTGAATAAGGGACTAAATCTCAAATCCAAAGGCATAGACTAGCAAGAACTCTTAGGAAAATACAGATGGGGACTGGTTAGGCACCAACACATGCCTCATCATACATCAACATACATTCCCTAGGCCAACATGGGACTCAAACAATCATTAAGGAAGAAACATGCATACACCAGTAGCACTAATCAACATTGGTAAACAAATCCCAATCTAACATGAAAAGATGCATACACAAGGTACAAGCATTTAGTATATAACCAGGACTAGATGGACATGTCAAACCAGCATATTAATTAGCAACCAGTATTGTAAACAAGAACAGGGTACGCATCCAGTGGCTACACAAGCAGAGGGAATATAAGTAGGAGAGTATGCAAAAGCACACAAAGATCATCAACAACCAATAATTACATGCCAATAGCATCCAAAAAGTATCAAACAACAAGGTGTACAAAAGGGTAATAACACCCATTTCAACATCAACCAACACAACATTAAGCATCCAAAAAAAACCAACAGGATAATTAAACCCTTTTCAACATCAACCATCAACATAAACATAAGAAAGCAGCACAACTAGTTAACCATACAAAAAATGACGAACATGGTAATTAAACCCATTTCAACATCAACAAGCAACATCAACATAACAAAGCAATAAATTAGGGTTTAGGAATAGTTACGCTACGCTGATAAGTTGTTGGAGGGGGGAGTCATTAGGGTACTTGTCCCTAAGGTAAACCAGATAGCAAGGGTCTTAGTCGTTGTAGTCCGGAGTAAAGACAGATTTAACCCTTTTCCTCCCATTGGAGCTGCTGGAAGAGGCAGGTGACTTGAGGGACTTAGGTAAAACCCTCCCCCCAGGCACGGGCGAGTCTGGAATGACCACCACCTCAATAGGGGGTTCAGGAACTACAAAATCCACCGTATTAGAGTCACTAGAGGACTCCTCCACCATAGCAACAACGTTTGAAGGCCCGACAACACCCTCCGTAGTAATAACAGGACCCATTTCTAGAGCATTAGCCTCTTTTTCGGCCAGATATGGATGTCCTTCACCCTCGTTAGCACCCGTCTTCTCCTCGTCCTTATCACTCAAAAAGTATTCGCTCAATTTCGCTGCGATTTTCCCTCGAGTGTAACGGCGAAAAAAAGCAGTGCAACGGCGAACAGGCTTCAGAATACCAGTGCCTTGTTGCAACTTGTAGAGCGTAGAACCCTCAGATCTACGCTCAGGGGTGGTGTTTTTAGGGGACTCATTGTCGTTTGGATTTATAGTTGTTGAGAGGGAAAAAATTGAATTAGGGTTTTGCAGGAGAGAAAGGGGAGAGATAACTAGAGAGAGAGTGACAAAAATGAAAGAGGGGGGAATGGTTTTGAATAATTTCTGGAGAATTCTCCTGAAATGATGAATGAAGGCAGCAAAATTGAGACATCTTCAATGAAGATCAATGAATGAGGTGGTTGGGAGATGAAAGGGTTTGGAAGTCAGAGGGTATAAGGGGGTTAAATTTTGGTGGGAATCAATAGAGTGTGTTAGATATAATTGTGTAAAATTAAGAAATGTTAAACAAATTTAAAACAAAAAAATTAAGGGTAAACATGTCTTTTAACACTATAAATTTTACTAACAATAGAAATAAAAAATTTGTTGCAGATAATAGGAAGCACCCAATTATGGCAAATGTTGCAGATAATTGAATGCGGAGGGAGTATAATATTATCATATAAATTATTATACTAATATAATCGAATAGTATAATATACATATTCATATATGTATATATTTATAACACTAGTAGAAAAATACAAAAAGGAAACCCCAAATGCCACCGGTTCAGGCCAAACCGGTGGCAAAAAAGGCCTAAAAATGGGCGGATTTTTAGACAAAGAGAAATGGCACCGGTTCGGCTCAAACCGGTGCCAAAAATACAAAGGGCACCGATTTAAACCGGTGCTAATTGAACCAGGGCATTTTAAAAAAAAAAAGCGTGACCTTTACTCTTCTCTTTCCTCTCTTTCTCTTTCATTTTCCTGCTTAGCATTCCTTGACTTCACTGTTTCATTAGAGACGAACCCTCCCCCTTTTCCCTCCACCACAGCCGCCACCTTCACCGGCCACCAGGGGTGTCGAAAACCACCGCCCTTCTCTTTCAATCCTCCCCTGCGCTTCTGTTTTCCCTTTCTTTCTCTTTCAAAGCTGCTGCCTCCACCAGCATTATTCGAAAACAACAGCCCCACCACCGCGCACCGCCTCCACCACTCCACCGCAGCGCCCTTCACCATTGCGCACCACCACTGCTACCTCCACCACCGAGGGTCGTCCTCAATATCTCCCCCCCTTAGCTTCTTCCACCTCCAACTAGTTTAGGGTAAGTTTTTATTTTTTTGTTAAAAAATTGAACAATTATTTTGAAATATCTAATTCTATTATTTTCAATAGCATTTTGAACAATTATTGTTAAGCAAATTAAAGTCAAGAAATATATATATAATTTTACCCTAATTTTTTTAATTTTTGAATTGGTTGTTTATTTAGAAATATTGAATACATAATTTAGATTAGAGTAATTTTGCATTACATTGTTCCTTAGTTGAAAAATTTGTATGTTTTAATGGGTTATTTTAAGGTTGATTTAATGAGTACTTTTTAATATAGTAGAGATTAGTAAAAATGTTACTTAATTAGTTGAATTTTGGTATGTTATTATGTGTAATTTTAGGTTGTTTTAATGGGTAATTGTGAATAAATTAGAGAATTAGTGACCTTGTTACTAATTAGTTGTGAATAAATTAGAAAATTGTGAACAAATTAGAGAATTGTGATTACATTAGAGAATTGTGAATAATTTAGAGAATTGTGATTAAATTAGAGAATTGTGCATAAATTAGAGAAATAGTGATATTGCCACTTAATTAGTTGTGAATAAATTAAAGAATTGTGAATACATTAGAGAATTGTGAATATATTAGAGAATTAGTGACGTTGCTAATTTTTGTTTTTTTTAATAGATTTATATGTGAATTGAAGCACGAGTTTAGCTTGAGGACTACATATTGAGCTCAAGTGGGTAGTTGCTATGTTGGTATGACTTTTAAACTTTACTAAGCTATATTTCTTTCTATTTATCCATTTAATAAAAGTTAATTCATGAAATTGCAACTTGTGTATTGTTTAATTGCAAATAAATACAACAATATATAGATAACTTGCATCATCATATGCCTAGATACCCATTCAAGGCTTTCTCATTAGGAGAAAGTCTTGAATAGTCCCCGGTTGGGACTGTTCTTGAATGTGTACTCTCACTTAGGTGGTGAATGTATGTTTTCTTTTCGATTTTAAGGAACTTCTTGGCTTACCATTTCCTCACGATGTTCTCTGGGTACATATATGGGTAATTAATTATCTACATCGTGTACTTGGAGAGCTAGGGGGAAATGCTGCCGGATTTTCAATAAAATTGGAAAGTTGACATACATTCACTAGTGAGAGTAGACATTCAAGGATGGGTTAGTTTGTAGTGATAAAGACCCTTTGGAAACATGCATTTTTCACTATATGAATGGTATATTCACGTTTTTTACTTGAATTTGATTTACATAAAATATGTAGCAATTATACATTTTTCATTATGTGTTGTTATATATGTTTAGAGAAAATTTACTAAATGGAGAAGGATCGTGGTTAGATGTATGGTAGACGTGATACATTGGAATTTTGGAATGGGGTTCAAGAGTTTTGCGAGAGGGCTTTAGCTTATCAACGCAAACTGGGTGGCAAAGGCCTTTATTGTCCTTGTGTTGATTGTAATAATGTGAATGTGGTCGATAGTGTTGAAATCATTAGAGATCATGTATTATGTCGTGGGTTTAGGCATTTATACCATGTGTGGATTTGGCACGGAGAATGTGGAGAGTACAGTGGGGATCTTGATCGGAATGATGTGCGTCTTAGAAGCAATGAGATTCATGTGGACAAGGAATACGAGAATGATGACTATATTGTTGATAATGGTGAGGATGGAGCCGATGATGATCAGGCGGATGAGGTCGAGGATGAACAAGTGGATGAGATGTTGCATGGTGTTGAAGGTGGAGCGTTTGAGTTATTATCGGAGGCTTCCAAAAAGCCTTTGTATCCTGGGTGCAAAAAATACTCCAAACTATCGGCCGTGCTAACACTTTCAACACTAAGTCGAAGAATGGGTGGATGGACACTAGTTTCATTTCTTTGTTGACCGCATTAAGTGATATGTTGCCTGATGGGAATGAAATTCCTAAGTCTTACTATTACGCAAAGAAGCTCATGTGTCCCTTTGGTTTGGAGTATAAGAAAATACATGCATGTCCTAATCACTGTATTCTGTATCAAAATGAGTATGAACCATTGCGAGTGTCCACGATGCAAGCGGTCGCGCTACAAGCGCATGAGTTGCAATCCTGGTACGGAGGGACCTCCTGCTAAGGTGTTGTGGTATCTTCCCATTATTCCAAGGTTTAGCCGTCTGTTCTCAATACCAAAAGACGCTAAAAACTTGAAATGGCATGCAGAGGGAAGAAAGAAAAACAGAATGCTGAAGCATCCAACTGACTCTCCACAGTGGAAGAACATTGATTTGAAGTTTGAGAAATTTGGTGATGAAGTCAGAAATTTAAGGCTTGGGTTGTGCACGGACCGAATGAATCCATTTGGCACTCTTAGTACCCAACACAACACATGGCCGGTACTTTTAGTGATTTATAATTTGCCTCCTTTTCTGTGCATGAAACGTAAGTATGTAATTCTTTCATTGCTAATAACGGGGCCTAGGAAACCTGGAAACGACATAGATTTTTACCTTGCGCCGCTTATTGACGACTTGAGAAAGATGTGGGACGAAGGGGTTTCCGTTTTCGATGCTCATTAGAACGAGATGATCACATTGCGTGCAGCCCTTATGTGAACCATGAATGACTTCCCTGCATATGGAAACTTGTGTGGGTACAAGGTCAAAGGGAAAAAATCATGCCCCATATGTATTGATGACACATCAAGCGTATACCTTACTCATTCTCCCAAAGATGTCTACTTGCGGACTCGAAGGTTCCTTAGGCGTGATCACCCATACCGTAGGCAGAAAAAGGCTTTCGATGGAATAGTGGAAGAGGATACTGCACTTAGACCGTTGACTGGTGCTGAGATTTGTGCTCGGGTGAAAGGGATACGAATGGTGTTTGGAAAATCAGAAAAAACTGTGGTCTCAGCTGCCCTATTTAAGAAAGAATCAATCTTTTGGAAGCTTCCGTACTGGAGAGAACATGACGTTAGGCATTGTCTTGATGTGATGCATATAGTGAAGAATGTGTGTGATGCTCTTTTGGGAACGCTTATGAATATCCAAGGCAAAACAAAGGATGGAAAGGGTGCACAGTTAGATTTGAAAGAGATGGGGATTCATCCAGAATTGTGGCCTCAAGAAAAGGTTAGAAAGGGGAAGGAACTGAGAAAAGAAGATGAAAATTTTTCGAAAAAAGGGAAGGAGAAGAGCAAGGGAAAGGGAAAGGCCAAAGATGCGTCAAAGAAGAAAGTTGAGGGTAAAGGGAAGGATGAAAAGAATTATTTACCCCCGGCTTGCTATACATTGTCAAGGGTAGAGAAACGTATGTTTTGTGCATGTTTGTATGGCATTAAGGTTCCATCGGGGTACTCATCTAACATGAAAAGATTTGTAACCTTGAATGGAGAATTGAAGCTGACAAGTATGAAATCTCATGATTGTCACATTATAATGCAAGTATTCCTTCCGATTGCAATCCGTGGTATTCTACCGAAGCACGTGAGGGAAGCGATTACAAGCCTTTGTTCTTTTTTCAATATAATTTGCAGCAAAGTGCTTGATCCTTTTACACTAGATGCTTTGCAAGCAGATGTGGTTGTGACTTCGTGCAAATTTGAAATGTATTTCCCACCCTCATTTTTTGACATAATGGTTCATCTGGTTCTTCATTTGGTGCGTGAGATTAAGTTGTGCGGTCCAGTGTTCATGAGGTGGTGCTACCCTTTTGAAAGACACATGGGTACATTACAATATAAAGTACGGAACCGGACTCACCCTGAAGGAAGTATGATGCAAGGGACCGTGGGTGAGGAGATAGGTAACTTTGTGGCGGACTACATAGCCCTTGCTCAACCTATTGGTCTTCCTACTTCTCGACAAGAAAGGTAGACTTGATGGTCATGGCACAATTGGGTCAAGACGAATGTCACCTGACCGAGATCAGTTCTTACAAGCACACCTTTATGTGTTGCACCATGTTTCAGATGTGCAGCCATATTTAGACGAGCACATGGCTAGTTTGGGTGACGAATTTCCATCGAAAGGTGAAAGGGCACTTATGCAGTTACATAATAAGAGGTTTGTTAATTGGTTTTGTGATTGAGTAATGAGTCGATTGGATGATACTAATGTGACCGATATAGTACGGTGGCTTGCGTACAGTCCTAGCGTTGATGTTCGATAATTTGAGGGACATGACATCAATGGGTACACTTTTTGGACCGAGGGCCATGATTTGAAATCTTCCTCCACCCAAAACAGTGGTGTAACGCTTGATGATTCAGCACCTTTCACTGTTCCTAGACCTATTATACTAAATGACATAGACAACAAAGCAGGTTATATGCGATCAAACCACAACGAAGGAATTTCAGATTGAGGTAGTATGATTAAAAGTTACTTATGGTTTCATTGCAAATATAGTTTAGTTATCATGTATATAGGAGCATAAGTAGGCGAAAATGACCATAAATGACATAAATGAGCTTGTATTTGACCCAAATCCTTTGTTTTGTATATAAACTAACATGTTTATAATTTGAAATTGCCTAAGTGTACTCATTATCATGCATATACAAGGTCATAGGACCATCAGTAGGTGAAATGGCTTAAATGACTTTCTACTTAACCTAATTCCTTTGTTTTGTGTATGAACTAACATTTAATCATTCTATGAACTCATATTCATTATATTTAACATGTTTTTAGTTTGAAATTGCTTAAGTGTACTCATTATCATTCATATACAAGGTTATAGGACCATAAGTAGGTGAAAATGGCTTAAATGAGCTTTTACTTAACCCAATTTCTTTTTTTTGTGTATGAACTAACATTTAATCATTCTAACAACCCATATTCATTATATTTAACATGTTTGTAGTTTGAAATTGCCTAAGTGTACTCATTATCATGCATATACAAGGTTATAGGACCATAAGTAGGTGAAAATGGCTTAAATGAGCTTCTACTTAACCCAAGTCCTTTGTTTTGTGTATGTACTAACATTTAATCATTCTAACAACCCATATTCATTATAAATAAAATGTTTGTAGTTTGAAATTGCCTTAGTGTACCCATTTGCACTCATACTTTATTATACACTAATATTGTTTTATGATTACTTTGACAAGTGCTTATATCTCATAGAGGACGATCATGACCCTCATTGTGTAGAGGACATAGACGATGATGAGTGTAGACACCCATTTGCGTCTCCCCAAAACCAAACCCTGTGATGAGTATCTTTCACGTCGAATCATAATCGAATGAAGTGAAAGTGTTGAAAGTCTAGTGTTGCGGATAGTTTTTAATTCTTTTCTTTCTCTCTGTTTTTGAAAACCTATTTTAAGAAAACAACCCATCCAGTTTGGTTTGGTCCATAGAAAGGGTCCAATAATAGTGTATTTGGATGGGGCTTGAAAATGGCTTTCCAACGATATATTATAAGTCCAATTCCGATGAATAATGAGGAAGTTATGACCAAATTACTTAACTGGGCCCGATTTGATCTTTATATGCGGCCCAATGATCTAGAGGAGGGCCTAATATGGATTTATCATTCCTAATGCAATTAGAATTGATTTTAGTCTTCTAGATTCTTTTAGAAGGTTCTTTTCATTCCTAATTCAATTAGCATTGATAAATTGACTTTAGTTGACTTTTTAGAGTTTTAATCAGAATAAGAGAGTGTTTTTAAGGAAAATACAATTTTTCCCTTCTGTATGGCTAAATTTTATCAGAATTAAGAAAACACGTGAAATTAATGATTAGCGCCTGGCGCTAATGTCCAGCGTCTAGCGCTAACCTGTTTTATTCTCGTCGAAACTCTAATTTGTTTTTCTATTTGTCCAGCTGATTTTCTCTATAAATAGCCTCCTAAAATCTCTGTTTTCCATCATCAAAAAATATCATCAATTCTTATTCTCTCTAGCTTTCAAGAATTCTTCTCTCTCTCTAATTTTCTCTACAAAATTCCGCATTCACAAGACCAAGAAACACCTCGCCAAGTTGGAAGTTGCCTTCGCCCTAGACGTGAAAAGTTTTAATTTCTGAGGGTTTGGTCCCAAATCTCTCTTTCAATTATCATTTAATTTAATTGTTTGATTATTTTCCTTGAAGTTACTAACGCGTGTATTTTGTTATTAGAAAGAGGTACAAGGCATCCAAGTAAGTGCTTTAATTGATTTATTGTTATTATGATATAGAATTCATGTCTAGGTTGTTATTTTGATTCTTAATGTCATGTTAGGGTGTTTTGATCTTCCTAGTATCATGTTTAGGGTAACGACTATAAGTTCTATTATCAAATATGACAATTATGATTTCTATGATGCTTCCTATTTCTTTCATAATATTCATGTTAGTATCATGTTAGGGTTAAAGCTTTGATCTCTAATGTTTAGTGACATGCTAGGGTTTGCTATTAATTAATCTTGTTAGTATCATGCCTAGGATCTTGCTATTATTATGCTTTAACAGTACCATGTTAGGGTTAAAGCTTTGATCTTTAATGTTTAGTGACATGCTAGGGTTTGCTATTAATTAATCTTGTTAGTATCATGCCTAGGATCTTGCTATTATTATGCTTTAACATGATTATTTTAATTATGATTATTATGATATTTATTTTTATCATGATGATGGTTATGTTGCTTGATATTTATTGTTATTGCTTGATCACGCCTTTTTGCATGTTTAAAGGGAATTGGTACTTGTAATCACACTTAATAAGATAATTAATAATCTTGTTTAGGGTTAGTTTGATTATAATTCAAGTGGTCGCCAATAATAGTTTATTTGTGCATTAATATTCAACCAACATAGATTAAACAGGTTTAGGGTTAAACCTATTGATTGCATGTTAGTCAGAAAGCGCACATGAATACGAACGGAGTAAAGTAGATGCCTGTTATTAGGGCAGGTTCAATCTCTTTTAAGTTGGATTTGTACCTTCATCCCCGAACTACAAGTCATGGTTCTAGACCTATTGGAGTTAACGATCTCTTGGATCGTTAAGGGGTGTAACCTTCACCTTGTGAACGGTTTACAAGTTCCTAAAACTTGTTGGCGACTCTTTTGCTCTATCTTCTTTCCCTTTGGACGCCACCGTACTTAAGTGTATGATCACAGTGGGGTTCAAGCTAGGGATAATGCTTGAAATATTCCCTACAGTTTTTGGCGACTCCACTGGGGAGGATTTCTATTTTAATTCTTGAAATTTTTTTTGGCAATGATTTAGAAAGAGTGAATGAGACTCGAAAAGTTCTAAGTATTTCATGTGCGTAATTTTGATTAACATTATTGTCATATGCATAAAAAAGATCTCATTGGAAAGACCATCTATAATGAGTTAAAACATATGATTTTTACACGTAGGAAATTTGAGGAATATCTTTCACAACTAGGATTGAAATAATGCTACGTGAAACTAGAAAATTTTATCGAGCACAGAAAGCTGCTAAGGCATGTAAGAACTAGCGTCAGAAAACAGAGTCTAGCGCCACTTATTTGACTATGGCGCCAGGCGACAGCTTCTGTCGCCAGGCGCCAAAGCCAAATTGTTGGCGCCGGCCTCTGTTTGCTGGCGCCAAGTTCTTCCAATACCGAGCCAGAAATATGCGTTCTAATTTTGACCAGTTTTTAGCACTGTTTGCTCAATCCTACTTCATGATTGAGTTTTTCTCACTTTTCTGAAACCCATATGTGTTCTACATATGGACATAACCCTCTGGGAATTCATGATCCATCTACATGATGGAACACTCTGTGCCACAAAAAGTACATCCGAGAATGTTGAATTCACTAAACCATGGAAGCGAGTTTTTAACTCGCGGTGTCCCATCCACTCGCGCCAACCCTTCACGGTTAGGCTTTCGCGCGGTGCATCCGGAAAATTAACCATGGACCCTCTTTGACTAACCCATATCCTGAACTTTAGAGAACTAGAGCCATGCATGGTTAGGGTGTAAACTCATTGCATCATATCGTGCCTACTTGACTAATTTTAATTATTTGTTGTGCATACTCTATGTGTTTTTCCTAACCGTTTGTTTGACTTGTGTTAAGACTAATAAGCTGATTAATGACTAAAAGAACTTTGCCTAATTAATTAATTAATTAATTTGAGTATTTAAAGTTTAATAATTTAATCAGAGTTGACTTAGTACGATTTTAGGCATACCCTGTAGAGTAATAATACCGAAAGCAATTCCAAATCGATGTTCTAGCAATGGCGCCGAGATTTAAACTACAGCGCCACTATGTGGAGCGTAGCGCCTTGCGACAGTCCCGCCGTCTGGCGCTACACTGCAAAGAGAGGCGCCAGTCCTGTCGTTTTGGCGACAGTTTGGTTTATTGCTCGAGTCATCACCTCGTGTCTAATTGAACAGTTTGCTAATCAATTTGGTTAATTTTTCTGATGATAATACCGTGTCAAGTCATTAATCGAGTCTAAGTACTAAGTCCCATGGTCTTACACAAGAGTCAAAGCATGTCACTTGCACTCACCATGTAAAGCACACACTAATATGTATGCACACTTTGACCATGTCTAAGAGAGTCTTGTATGCGCGTATTTTCCGTCATTTTTTTAAGGGGGTAAGTCGGATATTAATCTCCAATTTAAACCACTTCATTGAACCCTATACTTGATTCCCAAAAATATACGTACACCTTATTTTTGCCAAAAATATGCACCCTATTTTTGCTTTTCCTTTTTCAAAACCCGTAAAGTCAAAGTCAATTTGAGTCAAGTCACTAAAACAAAAATGGTTTAATTTACAGCCCGTAGTGAAGAAAGGAAGGGCGTTTGATCAAAGACAACCTTTTTATTCAAGTTCAACTTTTCGACAAACCAATCGCTCAAAAAAGGAAAGCTAAGAAGATAATGGCAACTCAAGAGGAAGTTAATGAACTCAGGAACCAATTGATTACTGTGACTGAGGCGTTGAAGGTTTTAACCCTCAAAATCGATGATCCTGTGAAGCAACAACAGATGGACCTCATGCAAGAAAGTTTGAGCAAGTTGTCTAGTGACTACAAGTTTGAAGGCATTAGCTCACAAGGGGTCTCGGTGGACAAGGATCTTCTTCCGCAGAAGTTCAATGCCAACGACATCCCGAAATTCAAAGCAACTGGCAACCCTTACTTTCACTTGAGAGCTTTCGAAACAATAATGAGCATCAAGGGTATTGACAAGAAGGTGTTTTCCTCTTTGTTTTCTCTATCTCTTGAAACCACTTGCCAACAATGGTTCTTCTATCTTGAGAAAGAAAGAACCTCTACTTGGGATTCCATAGTAAACGCTTTCATTGATAGGTACAAGTGCAACATTCAAGTTGAAACTGACTATAGGGAACTTGAAATTCTCAAGCAGAAGGAGAATGGAGGTTTTACTTCTTTCTTCAACAAATGGAGAGAAACCTCTGCCAAGATGATTGAAGTACCAAGCGAGAAAGAATCTGTGAGGTTGTTCATCAAGAACCATCAAAAGAAGTACTCCAAGCATCTCAAATACCAGAATAATCTCCATACCTTCAAGGCCGTCTATGACATTGGAATTAATATTCAAGACGACCTGGCTAAGCTGAAAGCTGCTAACAGTAACTCCAATAGTGGCTGGTAAGGCAAGAAGAACGACAATCCTTCTTCTTCCAAAACCACCCACTCATAGACAACGAGTTACATAAAAGAGTACCTAAGGGCCGAGCTCTCTTATGTGTAGGAAAAAAGGATGCTCAAAGAACAATGAGAATAGTCCACGAAGGCATTTGTGGAACTCACGTAAATGGCAAAATGCTAGTCCAAAAGATAATGCGAGAAGGATACTATTGGACTACCATGAATAGGGGTTGTCATCAATATGTAAAAAGATGCCCTAAGTGTCAAACATGTTCCTCCATCTATACTCTACACCTACACCTCACCATGGCCCTTCTCTACATGGGGAATTGACATTATTGGAAAAATTACTCCCCCAAGAACAGGAGGTCATGAATACATGCTAGTAGCAATTGATTACTTCACAAAGTGGGTCGAAGCACAATCATATGCTAAAATCACTGCAAAACATGTAGCACTCTTTACCGAAAGAAATATTATTTACCGATATGGAGTCCTACATGAAATGATAAGTGACAATGGAACTCACATTCAATATGAGTGTGAAGAATTGTTACAAAAATATGGCATTCAACACCATCATTCTTATCCTTATAGACCTCAAGCAAACGGAGCAGTTGAAGCGGCTAATAAAAATCTAAACACTATCATCGAGAAAATGACAAAAAATTACAAGGATTGGCCTGACAGACTCCATTTCGCACCGTGGGGGTATCGCACGTCAATTCGCATTTATGGAATGAATGTCGTACAACCTGTAGAGTTAGAAATACCATCTCTACGCATTACATTAGAAAGCAAACTTGATGAAGTTGAATGGACTAGGACGAGATATGAGGAGCTAATTCTACTTGATGAAAAACGACTAGAAGCTCTACATCATACTCAATGCTATCAAACTCGTATGGCTAGGCATTTTAATAATAAGGTCAAGACAAGGAACATCAAAGTAGGAGACTTGGTGTTAAAAGCATTAAGGAAGAATGTTTTAGATCCAAGGGGTGAATTTAGGCCTAATTTGTCTGGACCCTATATTGTTAAAACAATCCTATCAGGACGTGCAGCGAAATTAACTAATATGGATGGCAATGAGTTCTCGAACATGACAAATCTTGACCAACTTAAAAAGTACTACCCATAATAACTTGAGTAGGATACTTAAGAGAGCTACGTTTGGCCTGATTCCTTAAGAAAGGATACGTAGGCAACCTTTTACGGGTGCGGCCACTTTACTTTTTGCAAGCCTCACATCCTAGACATAAAAACTAATTCGACAGAAATTCGACGAAGCACCGGCGTCACAGAAATAGTTCCATCTCCAGCTGATTAACTCTAGCGCCAGACAACAGTGTCTGTTGCCTAACACCAAACTGCCGCAGCCGGCGCTAGTCGTGAAGAAGCGGTGCAAGTTTTATGGGAGCACCTGGGAATATTTCGGTGATTTTCGGAAAATTTTCGAATTCCGTACTCAAAATTTTTTCTGGAAAATTAAATTTTTAGTTTTTATTGCTTTGATAAATTAAATTTAACGGAAATTTCATGAAATGCCCCTGAGTAATTTTTTTATTCACCAAATACCCATCAAAACTTTCAAATTCACCAAATACACTTGAGTTTAAGAAAAATGTCACCAAATGCCCTTATTGACTAACGGCGGTTAACAGCGTTAGTCATTAATGACTAATACGCCACGTGGCAGCCTCTAATTTGGTTGTTGTAATATTAGTTAATTAATTATTAAAAAAAACACTTAAAAAAAATTAATTTTTTTTTTAAAAAAAATACCCCAACCACCCAAGACCCACCCCACCCCCAACGGCCGACCACCAGCCGCCACCGCCACCACAACCAGATCCCACCCCTCCCCCTCCGCCGGTGGTCCCTTTTCGCCGGCGAGGGCAACCCCCCCTTCCGAGACCCCCTCCCCCACCCCCAGCCCCCTCTCCCTCCGTTTCCCGTCCCCTTAAACCCCTCCCCATCCCTCGAAAAACCCCCCCTCCTTCGCGGCCGGCGTCCAAACCCCCTCTCCGGCGCCGGCGAACCTTTTTCGCCCCACCACCCGCCATCCGCACCCCCTAAAAACCGAAACCGAAAAACCACAACCCTAAAAACCGAAAAACCCCCAAATCGAAACCCTAGATTTCGATTTAGGGTTTTTTCGATTAAAGGTAATTTTGGTTTTTTGGGTGGTGGTTTAGGGGGGAAAGGGGGTGGGGATGGCGGGGGGTGGGGCGAAAAAGGTTCGCAGGCGCCGGGGAAGGGGGTTTGGACGCCGACCGCGAAGGAGGGGGGGTTTCGAGGGATTGGGAGGGGGTTTAAGGGGATGGGAAACGGAGGGAGAGGGGGCTGGGGGTAGGGGAGGGGGTGTCGAGGGTGGGGGGGCTGGCCTCGCCGGCGACCAGCATCGGTTCCGGCTGGGAGCTGGCGACCGCCGCCGGCGCCTTCTGGCAGGGGCTGGTGGTGGGGCGGGGTGGGGTCTAGTGGGTGGTTGGGGTATTTTTTAATTTTTTTTTTTATATTTTGAAAGTTTTTTTAATAATTAATTTATTTATATTACAACAACCAATTAGAGGCTGCCACATGGCGTATTAGTCATTAATGACTAACGGTGTTAACCGCCGTTAGTCATTAAGGGCATTTGGTGAAATTTTTTTAAACTCAGGAGTATTTGGTAAATTTGAAAGTTTTGATGGGTATTTGGTGAATAAAAAAATTACTCAGGGGCATTTCATGAAATTTCTGTAAATTTAAAGGAGATGATTTAATTAAAAAGCTGAAATTTCATTAATAAATAAATTACATGGAATAAAGCTTAAATAAAACAAATTAAATTTAAATTTAAAACTAAGTCTAATAATTGAAAGTTAAGCAATGCTTTAATCTTTTTTCTCTTTCTTTGCTCTCTTCCAATTTTTGTTTGCATCCTCTTCATCATCCATGACTTTAGCTAGTAGGCATCCTTTAGAGGACCTACATTCAATTTTGGAGTAAATAGTTTCTCCCTTAGCTAGGACTCCATGTTTCTTCTCTACCCAAGCCTTCTTCTCTGAAGTGTCAGCTTTTCTTTTCCCTTTATCCTTTGTAGATCTCTTCTTCTTAAACATCATAGGTGTTTTGAATTCAACCTTTTCACCCAAGCGTTTTTTAACGGGAATCACTTTGTCACCTAGACGACTCTTCACATCAGTTTTACTCTGATTTTTCTTCATGTCCTTTGAAGGTTTCTTGAGAAGCCATCTCTCCACATCATTGGGCAAGAAAGGAGGAACCTTTTGGGTATTCACTTCCCATAAAGGTCTAGCGCTGCAATACGCATCAAATTTTTCTACTTCTTGAGAAACGGGGAATTCATAGGGATGACGAAGATCCCCAGAAGGAATTGTTTGAAGTAGGCCGTACTGTCTTTTCACCTTGCAGGGATAATAAAAAGTAATCTTGGATAAGCTTGGAAGACGGCAAAAGGGTTGGTTGTTGACACCAACCATCTTCTCTATTTTCCACCAAGGGATGATCCACTTGATGGCAAAGTTGCAAGAGGCAAAGACTTTCTTCCATTCATGGCGCCCCATCTTAGAGAAGCGTTTCTTCCTTCTCACAAAGCAATTTGGAGTGTATTTTTCAACATTATCGGGAGGACTAATTAATTCTAGTCTCTCCATTAGCCACATCTGTAAAAAATTCAATGCAAATAAATTAATATTACTATACAAAAATATGTTTTTGATTTCTGTAATGAAAAATATTATTTTTCTACCTGTAATAAAATTGGAGAGCCCCGAAAAGGTGCTTTTGGATTTCTCTTCAATTCATCAAGATTAAGCATAGTCTCTCCAACAATTAATGGCATTGGATTTCTCCCAGATTCAATTTGCTCCAAAACAGTTGATATAATCGCTTGACCCTCATTAGTTCTACCACTAGACAGAAGATATTTTTTAAGCATGCTAAAGAGAAAAGCCCTTCTTCTATAAACATGAAAAGACTCAGAATAAGGTCTATCAAAATAATGGCGTGCAAATTCTTTCAAATTAACTATGCTCCATCTACTATATTTGTTAGATTTTTGTCTTTTAAATTAACGAAGCGCTCAAAATCCTTATAATAATATTCATTTATTCAAGGGATTACTGCAAGATCTAATGTAGGGAAGCCTAAGATAGCACCGAATTCTTCCGGCAAAGGGCTAATTTCATCACACCCTAGTCTAAAACAATGAGTATCCACATCCCAATATTCTAAGGCGGTATAAATGAAGTTTATATCAAGATCTACCCCCTTGACACCATAAATACCCCCCATATGAAAAAGTCTAATTCTTTTCTCTCCTTGGCAGTTGGAGAACGACACCATTCATGAGTGAAGTTGGTAAAACTCTTAGTGATTAAAGACATGATTATTTATTTTTAAAAGCTAAGACTATATTTAATCTGCTAAAATTATGAAGAAAATCGGCTGATCAAGGGGCTATTTATACACAACATCGACATAGTTTCAATCCGGAAAGGATTCGGAGTCAGCGCTCATCAGCGCTAGACGCCAGACTCTGGCGCCTAACGCCAGAACCTGGCGCCAAGCACTACGAAATAGCGTATGGCGCTAACGCAAAATGCGTGGCGCCAGGTGGCGCTGACGTGTCTTATCATACGAGCTTTTCAAAAACCGCGTTTCTATGGCTGATTCGAGTCTGAACAATGACTTTACGATTTTTTTTATCCTTTTTATATCCCTTTAATTAAACATATCAATTATATTATTTATATTTTTTTCGGATTTTATTTAGACTTAATTTTTAAGTTTTTTTGTAAATCCAATATTTTTATTTTTCGTTTTATTTTTTGGGGGAGAAAGTCGGATACCCTCCATCAAAAATAAAAATGACGGAATTTTTGCGCAAAATTATTAATTATCACAATTCTTTGCACACACAAACATGCACATAAAAATGAAAAATAAATGTTAAATAAGTAAACTCGTAATGATATGTATATACAAATATGTCTAATAAGTGAGTCTAATAAAGGCAAAGTTCTATACAAGTCAAAATAAAAAATAAAAAATAAAAAAAAACAGGCATAAATTACGGCGCCGGAGGACGCAGATGATGAGAGACCCCCATCATATCATAAAACTGCGCAGTACGAGGAGTAACCTCTCCTCCAGCTCCAACTCCAGTCTCCTCGGGAGGTGGAAAACTCAGCTCATGACCCGTCCACCCAAGATCACCCTGAGGCTGAGGCTACGGAGGCTGCTGCGATGACGAGCCGACCTCGTACATCCCACCACCTCTAACAGCCGAGGTAGCCTCTCCCTGGCCTACCGGCCCAACATGTGCACCCTCAGATGAAGAGCCCAAGCCCTCCACCGCCTCGGTCTGAGCAGCCTTAGAACGACCATCCCGACTGCCAGAGCCAGTACGGCGACGTCTCGAGCTAGACCTCGCCGTGTCTCTCTAAAACTCAAGTCTCGTCCGGGTACAAGAAGGAATGGGCTGACCCTGAAAGAAGAACCTAAGTCAGAAACAATCAAAATAGAATCAATAATGCAAAAATAAGAAGGAAGGCTACCTCCTAAACGGCGTCGTCGCGACGACACGTAGCCACATTCTTCATCTGAACGAACTGGCTCCGGAAGGCATCTATACACCGTGCTAATGCCGTGACCACCTCGCGCAAGAACTATCAAAGAAATAAAGTTAGTAACAATGCATAACATACATGAACAAAATTGCAAATAAATAAAGCTTACCCGAGTCTGGTGACGAGGAATCGACCGCTCCACGAAGCGCTCATCCTCAGGAGCCAGAGGAATCATCTCCTCGATCGGCCCGTATGTCCCCTAATAATGGATGGACATACGAGGTGGCACAAACTCAGTAGGTCCAGCCTGACAAATGCAAATCAAAGTCAGTAAAATATCACTTGGGGGCTACTTAACGAAAGGTAAAAGATGAAAAGCATACCGCCACCTCCTCAGCCAGAACAGGGGCTGGATTTAACAACGGCAGCAGCTCCTCCTCATAGAACCGCCCAGGGATCGCATGAAATCGCCAAGGGGTACCAGCCCTCTTTGACATGCTCACCAGCGTCGCGCCATTGAACATATGACGCGGCGGAGGAGTAGGAACGAAGAAAGTGTTTGAGGAATGCTGAATAGCAACCCTCTCTCCAAGATATGAAATTGCTCCATATGTCCCTAAGAAATAGCGACGCTGAACGGTGTACTGCGCAACTAACCTAGGGACAACCAAGCCGATCCACGGCCGGTACCGCACGTCAGGCTCCTGCGAAGAACACCTATAAGATAAGAATCTACTTAAGGTAATACGAAAGTGTTCAACTATATAAAGAACCATATCGAGAGGATCTGATCTCTTACATAAGCAGTGGACATCCCAGCGCGGCGGCCTCCCCAACAGGCGCTCACTTGAATCTTGCGTGGCGACGGTCTCGCCGGCGCAACTGAAGGAAATTACTCGTAGAACCAGATCTACAAAAGGCGAAAAGTATCAGCAAGTGCTAACCAAAGCTTAGAGCTAAGCTTTATGGGAGATAAAGTATACCTCTACTACTCTCTAGAAGCCGGACAGAGCAACGTTCCCCGTGAAGGACAGCTGTCGACACGAGTCTCGGAACGCTCGAACAAAGTCTGCATAGGCCAAGCTGGCCCAGTCGTAAGTCTCGATCAAGTGAAGATCACGGACCGCAGGCAAGTAGTAAAGCAGCACTCTACTACCCTTGTCACGGGAAAACGTTCTTGACAGCAAGATAAGCATAAAGATGCGCACCTGCTGCTCTCGGGTGGTCGCATCATCCTCAAAAGTTGTCGCCTGAGTCGATCGGCGAATGCCTTTAGCGCTAAACTAAGTCGACTCTACCTTAGCACGAGCCCGAGCAGCAATCGGACCCAACAGCTCCTCAACCTCAGGTGAGAAGACACTGATCTCGCTGTCGAACGGCAGCGCAGTAGAACTAAACTCCAGTCACGTAATGAGATTGAAGTCGGTCGGGGTGACCATCATCTCACCCCAAGGGATGTGGAAAGTGTTGGTGGTATCCCAGAAGAACTCCACCAGGGCACGAGCCACGTGGTGACCCCCGCTAGAGGCAATCATGGCCTTCGAGGTCTCAAACAGTGCAGTCAACCTGCAAGACTCCCATAGAAGTCTCACCTCTCCATCGACACTAATATGCATCTTGTAAAGGTCGCCTAGGGTATGGCAGCCTGAGCCGTGGTAGCGCGTCCTACCAATCGTGATCCCACGTCGCACCCTCTTAGAGATGTGGTGGACGAGGGAGAAGTACAGAGTCCACTCATCCAACTCAGGGAGGGGACCAAGAGAAGTGGACGGGTCGGCGTCCTCCTCTACGGGCTCATGCTCCCGTCGTGTGTATCGGGACCATGAACCCGAACCTCGCTGTCTAGCCATGCTACATTGTGCAAAATCATCATAAATTAAGGTTCTATAGTATCTAAGGTTCGCCTAGCCGCATGATACTATGTTCGCAAAAAAAAAAACAGAGTACGTAATACTAAAACAGTGCACAATTTCAAAATGAGCATACACGGCATTTTTCAAGCATCCAAACAATTTCTTACGATACTATAGTAATTATTGTGACAAATTGGACAAGAATTGCTAGCAAAAACATCAAGAACAAGCCACATTGTATTCCCGACCTTAAGAGGTCCAACAATGGTGATTTGTTCGTTTCTTCACTAAATTGAGTCAAACAAGTCTCAAATTACTCCCAAGGAAATATATAAACTTAATCAAACAATTTCATGGCATAAAATTTTACAAACAAAGTGAATTAAGTATTATAAATTTCAAATTTTCAAGAAATTCGTGAACAAACATGTACAAAATTCATCAAAATCGGAGTGAGTTTGGAGCAAACTTACATAGATCGGGAAAGTAGATGAAAGAAGCTTTGATTTGCAACAAATTTGAGCGAATTCGGTTGAGAAACAAGCAAGAACGAGTGAATTGAACTTCATCGGCGATTTCTCGAAACAAAAAATGAGTAGTAGTAGCGGAAATGACGAAGAAAGGGATATATACAAAAATCCCGACTCTAGCGCCAAGCGACAGGCCTTGGCGCCAGACGATAGAGATTAGCGCCTGGCGCTAGAGCCAAATATGTGGCGCCAGTGATATTTCAGCGGCGACAGAATGCTCAGCCACTCAGTGCGGTTATTTCGACCTCTTACGACAATTTTGGGTTCCTTGGTACGCCAGTTAGCCCCTCTAAGCAATTTGAGATGATTTAGTAATCGGCTTGATTACAATTACATAAAGTGATCGACCTGATGAATGATCGTCTTACTTAGCTTAAAGCGCCTAAGCGTTGGCTCATCGCAAAGCACCGACATAATGGTTCATATAGCAAAGGCACTGAAATAATGGTTCATACAGTAGAGGCACCGACATACAAGTTCACAATTCAGAAGGCACCGACATACAGGTTCAAAAGCAGTAAAAGCGCCGACGTACTGGCATATCGGAAGCAAAGTTCAAGCGAGCTTTTAAGATCGACAAGTGTGGGTCTTCGGTAATTTTCCTCAAAATATTATCGCAACGAATGAGGATAGCTTTAGGCAAGGATATCTTCGACAACCTTCCCTAGCTTGCGAAGAGTTGTCACAAACAATTGGAGGTGATTTCAAGCAAACTTATCTTCCATCGTGTTCCCTGGCTTGCGGAAGATGGTCACAAAGCGCTAGAAGGTGGTATCAAGCGAAGCAATCTTCGATGGGGTTCTCTAGCTTGTAGAAGTCAATCATGGCGGAATTGGAGGCAGTTACAGGCGTAGCAGTCTTCAGGCGGTATTCTCTAGCTTGCAGAAGATCGTCAAAACAAAAAGCGGGATGGCGTTCCTGGCTTACGGAAGGTTATCACAACAACAACAACAATGCAGCAACAAATCGGTCACCTTCAGTGACGTGTGCTCGACGGTGCAAGATACGCGTTTCTTAACTCTTTTATGTATTTAACTAACACTAGTTTGTAGGTATCGGCGTTACAAGAATGATTTAGGATCGCAGAACATTCTGAATCATTCTCCGTCCCTATCGATACTTTGACATTTGTTTTCAAAACTTGTGTTTCTCCAAACTCAGTCAAAGTGGGGGATTTTGTAGACACCCATTTGTGTCTCCCCAGAACCAAACCCAGTGATGAGTATCTTTTACGTCGAATCATTATCGAATGAAGTGAAAGTGTGGAAAGTCTAGTGTTGCGGATAGTTTTTAATTCTTTTCTTTCTCTCTGTTTTTGAAAACCTATTTTAAGAAAACAGCCAATCTAGTTTAGTTTGGTCCATAGCAAGGGTCCAATAATAGTGTAGTTGGATGGGGTTTGAAAAGGGCTTTCCAACGATATATTATAAGCCCAATTCAGATGAATAATGAGGAAGTTATGACCAAATTACTAAACTGGGCCCGGTTTGATCTTTATATGCGGCCCAATGATCTAGAGGAGGGCCTAATATGGATTTATCATTCCTAATGCAATTATAATTAATTTTAGTCTTCTAGATTCTTCTAGAAGGTTCTTTTCATTCCGAATTCAATTAGCATAGATAAATTTACTTTGGTTGACTTTTTAGAGTTTTAATCAGAATAAAAGAGTGTTTTTAAGGAAAATACGATTTTGCCCTTCTGTACGGCTAAATTTTATCAGAATTAAGAAAACGCGTAAAATTAATGATTAGCGCCTAGCGCTATTGTCCACCGTTTGGCGCTAACCTGTTTTATTCTCGTCGAAACTCTGATTTTTTTTTCTATCTGTCTGGATGATTTTCTCTATAAATAGCCTCCTAAAATCTCTATTTTCCATCATAAAAAAATATCATCAATTCTTATTCTCTCTAGCTTCAAGAATTCTTCTCTCTCTCCAACTTTCTCTACAAAATTCCGCATTCACAAGACCAAGAAACACCTAGCCAAGTTCAAAGTTGCCTTCACCCTAGAAGTGAAAGGTTTTAATTTCTGAGGGTTTGGTCCCAAATCTCTCTTTCAATTATCATTTAATTTAATTGTTTGATTATTTACCTTGAAGTTACTAACGCGTGTATTTTGTTATTAGAAAGAGGTAAGAGGCATCCAAGTAAGTACTTTAATTGATTTATTGTTATTATTATAAAGAATTCATGTCTACGTTGTTATTTTGATTCCTAGTGTCATGTTAGGGTGTTTTGATCTTCCTAGTATCATGTTTAGGGTAATTTAACAACTATAAGTTCTATTATCAAATATGACAATTATGATTTCTATGATGCTTCCTATTTCTTTCCTAATATTCATGTTAGTATCATGTTAGGGTTAAAGCTTTGATCTTTAATGTTTAGTGACATGCTATTAATTAATCTTGTTAGTATCATGCCTAGGATCTTGCTATTATTATGCTTTAACATGATTATTTTAATTATGATTATTATGATATTTATTTTTATTATGATGATGATTATGTTGCTTGATATTTATTGTTATTGCTTGATCACGCCTTTTATGCATGTTTAAAAAGAATTGGTACTTGTAATCACGCTTAATAATATAATTAATAATCTTGTTTAGGGTTAATTTGATTATAATTCAAGTGGTCACCAATAATAGTTTATTTGTGCATTAATATTCAACCAACATAGATTAAACAGGTTTAGGGTTAAACCTATCGATTGCATGTTAGTCAGAAAGCGCACATGAATATGATCAGAGTAAAGTAGAGGCCTATTATTAGGGCAGGTTCAATCTCTTTTAGGTTGGATTTGTACGTTCATCCCCGAACTACCAGTCATGGTTCCAAACCTATTGGAGTTAACGATCTCCTGGATCGTTAAGGGATGTAACCTTCACCTCGTGAACGGTTTACAAGTTCCTAAAACTTGTTGGCGACTCTTTTGCTCTATCTTCTTTCCCTTTGGACGCCACCGTACTGAAGTGTATGATCACAGTGGGGTTCAAGCTAGGGATAATGCTTGAAATATTTTCTACAATGAGTATGAGGACGAGTACAAGGATGAGGACGAGGATGAGCCTTATGATGTGAACAAGGTGGATGACTTGATGAGACAGAGGATCAGGCTCAAGAGGAGTTTGAGCGTAGGCTTAAAGAATCTGAAATTTCAGCTGAACGTGCACCGCCTATTGAAAATAATGCATGTGATATTGTTGGTGAGAACCCGATTCCTGAAACTCATGGCCAAGGACAAGACCTAAACAACACAGTTGGTGGAGGGAGGGTAAAGGCACCGGCTCAAAGAAAGGGAAGGGGTCCGATGAGAAGGTTTAAGAAACCAGACGATCCCATTGTCATGGAGTATGACAACAACGGCCAACCCGGGGCCAAATGGCGTCGACAATATCCTAATCAGGTTGGCATGTGTGCACGAAAAATCCCTATTACACTTGTAATGCGGCAAGTACCTCCGGGTTTGATTCAAACCTTTTGGGATGATACAAGGGTAAGTGTGTTTTTGGCACATTTAGACAATTTAAGAAACTTTAACCTTATGGTTGTTAGTAAATAGAAAATAATAATCGGTTTTTATTTGTGCTTGCAAAGGCTGTTTTCTATTCCTAATGATGCCGAGAAGAGAAGGGTGTTTGAATCTTTATTAGTGGAAAGATTCAGAGGCTTTAAGACCAAATTAACTAATGGATGGATCTACAACAAGAAGAAGAAATCAAAGAAGAAGAAAGCTTATGAGGATGACCTTCTCCCGTGGCAAAAATGGCCGACTGTGTCAAAAGAAGACTGGGAAGAGTTCGTTAGAATGAAGACTCAAAAGAAAGCCATTGTAAGTTTGTGTAAATCTGATCTCAATTGAATAATAGCTTGACTCTTTTTGTAGCAATGATACTAACATTTGTTTTTATGTAGGAACTTCGAGAGCAAAATAAAAAAAAATGCAGAGAAGAAGGAGTACGTCCATCGTATGGGGCCTAAGACATTTGCTGAAAAGAGACCTGAGTGGATCGAAAAGGGTTTATACCCAAAATCGCTTCTAGTGGCATCAAAGGAACCCTTTAGTTCCATGATCACTACTTTGGTGAGTCGTGCTGGTGATTTCTTTTGTTCTCTCCATACGTTTGATAAGGAAAACAAAAAATGGGTCATCAAGGCTCCGGAAACCAAAAAATGGCAGATAAACTAGTAAGTTACCTATGAATTGTTGAATTTTAAGTCGCTTTTGCATCAAAATCACTATACAAACCATTAACTGTATTACTGACATCCTTTTTCCTTTTGCTACAGCTTGAGCACACTCAAGAGCTGGTGGAGGGAAAATTAGTCCCAAGTGTGGAGAATGACCCTTTCACCATGGCTTTGGGAAGGCCATACAAAGGTTCGGGAGGGTCATTGCTTGGATAGTAAAAGGTGATGGGTCCAGAATACACGAAATCTAGTAGATCTCGAGCCAGTGTTAACTCACCGGGGAGTTGGATGCCAAGGTGGCATCAATTAAGGAACAAGTACGCAACGAGTTAGTAGGTGAATTCAATGCTTGGGCGAAGCAGTTGAACTTACCGACTTTGCCGTTCCTCGCGAGTACACCAGTCGACTCATGTTCTCAACCAAAAGGGCAAGGAGAAGGTGATAGACATGGAGGAGATGAGATACATGGTGAAGATGTGCCACCTGAGGTAATTTCAATTGGGTTATTAAAAGTTTGAGTTAATTGAGATCTGAGGTGGCATGATTGATGAACTAATGCAGTTTCCTACTCCTACACATGCGGACTCGAGGGAGCTTGATAATCCAACACCGCATGAATATCAGGAGTTACAGGTGATTTGTAACCCTTTACCTTAATGAATTTCGTTATATTATCTATGGTGCAGTAAAAGACCTATTTAACTAACTTCTTTTTGTACTTGTGTAGGAAGACACCCGATGTGCACTTCTAGCCCCGGGGTATGCAAATAGTATGGAGTTGAGTTTCGTGGTGTATGGTAGTGCAAAAGCGACGACCGGTGCTACGGCGAGGCCACATCATTACTCGGTTGGGATCGCTTCGGTGGTTGAGGGGTTTGAAGACATCCCACTACCCGTACCGATAGAGGAGGTTAAGATAACAAAGCTTTGGAAAGCTATAGGTAGCTTCGTTGATTGGCCACGTGCGTGGGTCAGGTTGATTAACGAGGTAAATTATTTATTTCATAATTTTTTTAGTGTTAAATAACCGTTAGGCACTCTCTAACTGCACCTCTGAAAAAAAAACCGCCGAAATAAATCGACTCCCCGGCCCCCATCTCCGATGCCGAGGCAGCGGCGGCCTGGGCTGGTGCTCCCTGCGCTGCTCCGGCCTCCAGAGCAGCTGCCCGGGCAGCTCCGGCCTCGGAATCAGCTAGCTGCCGGGGCTGCTGCACCCAGGCAACCGCTGCCGGGGCTGCCTCAGCCAAGGCAGCCGCTGCCTGGGGTGCAGCAGCCCCGGCAGCGGTTGTATTGGCTGCTGCAGCCAAGGCAGCAGACTGCCTTGGCTGCTGTAGCCAAGGCAGCAGACTGCCTTGGCTGCTGCAGCCTCGGCAAGCGGCTACCAAGGCTGCAGCAGCCTTGGCAGGCGGCTGCCGGGGCTGATGTGGCCTCGGCCGGGGCTGCCTTTGCTGTTCCGGCAGCGGGGGCAGCTCCCTCGGCTATTCCAGCCTCGACGGAAGTTGCAAATTTTTTTAAAAAAATATTTTTAGCCATTTTTTTTTCTCAACTGACTCGGCGGAATGGCTTCTCACATGCCTATTTTTTCTTCATTTCTCAACTTATGAACTTATTCTTTCTCAAACCATATCATAATTACATATTTATAAGTGAATGTGACTTGAAATGACATAAAATAAGCTCATTTGTAAGTTTTTTGCTCCATTTCATCAAAATAAAGCAATTTCTTTCCAAAATGGCTTCTCACTTGCCTATTTTCTTCAATTCTCAACTTATGAACTTATTCTTTCTCAAACGATCTCATAATTACATATTTATAAGTGATTGTGACTTAAAATGACATAAAAGAAGCAAAGTTCTAAGTTTTTGGGTCCATTTCATAAAAATAAAGCCATTTTAAGCCAAATTGGCTTCTTACATGCCTCTTTTCTTCATTTCTTAACTTATAAACTTATTATTTCTAAAACCATCTCATAATTACATATTAATAAGTGATTGTGACTTGAAATGACATAAAAGAAGCTAAGTTCTAAGTTTTTGGGTCCATTTCATCAAAATAAACCCATTTAGAGCCGAAATGGCTTCTCACATGCCTATTTTCTTCATTTCTCAACTTATGAACTTATTATTTGTCAAACCATCTCATAATTACATATTTTTATAAGTTAATGTGAGTTGAAATGACATAAAAGAAGCTAATTTCTATGTTTCTGGCTCCATTTCATCAAAATAAAGCCATATTGGGCAAAATGGCTTCTTACTTACCTATTTTCTTCATTTCTCAACATATAAACTTATTCTTTCTCAAAAATCTCATAATTACATATTTATAAGTGATTGTGACTTGAAATGACATAAAATAAGCTAAGTTCTAAATTTTTGGGTCCATTTCATCAAAATAAAGCCATTTTGAGCCGAAATGGCTTCTCACTTGCCTATTTTCTTCATTTCTCAACTTATAAACTTATTCTTTCTCAAACCATCTCATAATTACATATTTATAAGTGATTGTGAGTTGAAATTACATAAAAGAAGCTACTTTCTAAGTTTATGGGTCCATTTCATCAAAATAAAACCACTTTAAGCCAAAATAACTTATGATATGCCTATTTTTTTCATTTCTCAACTTATAAAATTATTCTTTCTCAAACTATTTCAAATTTTGCATGGAAGAAAAACATCAAAGAGAAAGAGGGTGGAGAAGCCTAAAAGCATTGATCAACCTAAGAAGAAGCTAAGTGAACAACGGTCCAAGAGTGAACAAGCGTCGAAGTTGCACTCTTCGAAAGGTTCACCCATGCCACCTACTCCACTTGTTGAAGACATTGTTCTTCAATCGCTCTCTGTTGACATGACCTTTCTTCACAACCGTGCTTGTCATTTGGTCGATCCCATGGAAGTTGCACTTCCTAAGGCAATGTTCCACTATGATGAGGATGCAGTTGCATGGATCAGCAAAGAAGATGTGAAGGAATTTCTACGTGGTGCAAAGCTTAACATTTACCTCATTCAAAAATTCATGAGGTACTTCAATGCCCACATAATCTATACTTTTTTCAAGTTATTCAAATTTATGGTGATTATCCTACATGTGATTAATTATTCAATGTTCATGCACGCAGAGCACTACAGGAGCACTTAACTGAAACTGATTCTCCTTGTAAAGTTGGGTGGTTATGCCCCAAGAATTTATCCACTACTAGAATCATAGGCAACCCCCATGACGTGTTGTACTATGTTGAGCAAAGTATCAGGGAATCAGCGCGTGCGGGAGACAAGTTCATATTCGTCCCATGTTATAAAGAGTAAGTCTAACCATGTCAAATTCAATCGATTTGGCCTCATTATATGTTGACTCCTAAATATAAAATTTCTTGTCTATTGTGAACTTATGTAGGGAGCATTGGAGCCTCATGGTGATTGATAATTACAATAACACAATTTATCACCTTAATTCAGCTCGATCATCGGAGAAGTGGCTCGTGAAGTCTATATTGCAAAAGTAAATATATATATAGCTACCTAGTGATGATTATTGCTAATAATAACTAATTTAGGAGTCAAACGACTAACCAAATTTGAATGTACTTTATTTACTACAGTGTTATGAAGAAGCTACATTGTCGTGCTCCACAGGGTCCAACATGGAAGTCACCGTTGGTAATTTACATGATATTGTGATTATCTTCAAAATCTATGTTATTAGTAAATATTTGCTAATTTACTGATGTGATTTGTTTGTCATATGCTAGTGCGCACAACAAGAAAATGGACTTGATTGTGCTTTGTATGTGATGAGATTCATGCTTGACATAGTGACTCATTCTACGGACAGTCAACAGCTTGATGAGGTAAGTCCTAAAACTTAATGAAATGCTATTTTGATGTGATTTCTAGCCTTAAACACCTAATATTACCCAACATTGACATGTTATGAGAAATAAAAAGGTCATTTGACAAGAAAGCTAGAAAAGGGGCTGAATAGAAGTCATACAGGCCATATTTGGGTCATTTTGTGTTAATACGCTCTTTTGATGTGATTTCTTTCCTTATACACCTATGACTAGATAATATTGACATGTTATGAGCTAAATAAAGTTTATTTTATAAGAAATGTAGGAAATGGGCAAAGTAAAGTCATATAGGCCATATTCGGACCATTTTGAGTAAAAAGCGTCTTAAACCTTATTAAAATTCTCTTTTGAGGCCATTTTAGGGCTTAGACACATATAACTAGGTGACATTGACATGTTATGAGAAAGAAATAGTTCATTTGATAAGAAATGTAGGAAATGGGCTAAATAGAAGTCAAATAGGCCATATTTGATAAATTTTGAGTAAAATACGTCCTAAAACTTAATGAAATGCTATTTTAATGTGATTTCTAGCCTTAGACAAATAATATTACCCAACATTGACATGTTATGAGAAATAATTGGGTCATTTGATAAGAAAGGTAGAAAATGGGCTGAATAGAAGTCATATGGGCTATATTTAGGCCATTTTGTGTTATTATGCTCTTTTGATGTGATTTCTTTCCTTATACACCTATAAATAGATAATATTGACATTTTATGAGATCAACAAAGTTCATTTGATAAGAAATGTAGGAAATGGGCAAAGTAAAGTCATATAGGCCATATTTGGGCCATTATTAGTAAAAAGCGTCTTTAACCCTCATAAAATGCTCTTTTGATTCAATTTTAGGTCTTAGACACATAAAACTAGGTGACATTGACATGTTATGAAGAAGAAAAAATTCATTTGATAAGAAATGTAGGAAATGAGCTTAATAGAAGTCATACAGGTCATATTTGGGCCATTTTGAGTAAAATGTGTCCTAAAACTTAATGAAATTCTATTTCGATGTGATTTCTAGCCTAAGACACCTAATATTACTCAACATTGACATTTTATGAGAAATAAATAGGTCATTTGACAAGGAATGTAGAAAATGGGCTAAATAGAAGTCATATGGGCTATATTTGGGCCATTTTTTTGTTAATATGCTCTTTTGATGTGATTTCTTTCCTTATACACCTATAACTAGATAATATTGACATGTTATGAGATCAATAAAGTTCATTTGATAAGAAATGTAGGAAATGGGAAAAGTAAAGTCATATAGGCCATATTTGGGCCATTTTGAGTAAAAAAGCTTCTTAAACCTTAATAAAATGCTCTTTTGATTCAATTTTAGGGCTTAGACACATAAAACTAGGTGACATTGACATGTTATGAGAAAGAAATAGTTCATTTGAAAAGAAATGTAGGAAATGGGCTAAATAGAAGTCATATAGGTCATATTTGATAAAATACATATTATTTTGCCTAATTAATTAATTCTAACATAATTTTTTTGTATTTAAAGTTTTGGAAGGTACAAAAGGATGGTCCGTTGACAATCAAGGAACTTAATGAAGTTCGTGACATGTTGGCGTCTTTTATCACCTTTAACATGTAAATGTCATTTTTAATTGTAACTTTATGTTAACTTTTTAACTATATTATTATTCATTATTTACTTACTATCATTTGTATATATATATATAACACTTTTTTTTTATTGTATAGCATTTGGGAATATTTATATTTATACATATATGAATTCTTGTTTTAAATATTATTTGTATCTTATTATAATATTTAATAATATTATTATTATTAGTAATTATAATAATAATATTATTAATAATTTTATTTAATATTATTGCTGGAATTACAGGTTATTATTGCTGGAAACAGGGTGTTTTTTTTTTAATATTATTGCACGAAAAATGGAAAAAAAAATATTTAATGAAAAGGCACCGGTTAACTGGTGTCAAAACTAGTTGCCACAAAAAAAAACGCGAGAGATTATTTAAGGCACCGGTTAACCGGTGCCAAAACCGGTTTAGGGCATCGGTTTTGAACCGGTACCAAAAAGGGGGGTAATTGGCATCCCCCACATTGAAACCGGTTCAAACCGGTGCCTTAGACCGAGTTTGAACCGATGCCCTTTGCCTTTTTTCTACTAGTGTAAGTACACTAATGTATCCCGTTATAAAAAAAAAAAAGTAAAGTAAAAGATTTTAGGTTTTTTCTAAGCTATGCCCCCAAGGTTATTGAGTTTTTAAGGTGTGCTCATGTTTTTTTAAAATTACAAGATATACCCTCCAACTAAAGGTGTTTATTCAACCGTACCCTATAACGTTAATTCAATGCTAGTAGTTGTGTTAACGGTTCATTACCACACTTTGGAGAGAAATTTCACGCCCAAATTGGGTTAGAGTTATATAAGTAGGTTAACATTTAACATTTTTTTCCAAATTTTCTCATCTGCTTTTTCTTCTGTCTTCTAAAAGCAACAATTGATATGTCAAGCTCTCGGTGTATTTCTTATTCTTTTTTCCCATCCGCTTCTTATTACTTCCTATTTATTTTCAATTCTAACGTTGAGTTTACATTCGAAGGTACGGTTGATTAAACAATTTAAGTTGGAGGGCAGAACTTGTAATTTTGAAAAAGCATGGGCACACCTTAGAAACTTAACAACCTTGAGGGCATAGCTTAGAAAAACCAATATACTAATAATTTAAAGGGAAATATTAACCACAATAAGTTGAGCTTTAAGCGAGTGGTCTTCCAATCATAAGTTCAACTTTATTTAATTCAAAAATAAGTAAAATTTTATGGTCACTCTTCCAATATTAAGTCATGATTTATTATATAAGTTAATAACAGGTTAATGTTTCATGTGTCAAAACATTATTAGTGTGATTTTTTTTAATCAGTTTTTTAAAGTGTTGTTAAATTTAATAATCCAAATTAAAACCTAACTAACACAATTATCAAATTAAGATAACATTAAAAAAATGAAATATACAACCAAGCTCTCAACTGACAGACCACCCGCCACCCCAACCAACGACCTTCATGTTCCAGCGACCTACAGAAAAAACTCCATGTGGCCCCCACCACTGCCCGTAAACCCTCTTAGCGTCCCCTACCCCAGTCGGCGACTCCACCTAGCCCATTCCTAACTCAATTACACAATCTCAATCTGCGAACCCCCACCCACGAACCCTTGTTCAGGAACCCATAACCACTACCCTCATCGATGAAACCTTCATCCAGCTCCACCTTAGCCGATCGGACCCGTAAAACCTCCACTCTAGCCGGCGCCCATCGCAAACCCAAGACCACCTACCCCGACACCTCAATTTCTAAAAAAATTATTTATTAATTTTTGTATTTAAATTTGATATTAAGGTTATTAATTTGTTATTGATTAAGTTAAAATTTATTTAATTGAGAGTTAATTATATTACAAGTCAATTGAGGAATTGTTTGACCGGTCACGTATAATAATACCCATTTATGAAAAATAGATATATAAGTTAGATTCATTTTTGAATTAATCAAAGTTAAAATTAATATTAAATGATTACCTAAATTTTAACTTATTGTTGTTAATTTTTCCAATTTAAAGTTGGTGAGATTTAATATTTGAACTATTTAAATCATGTAATAATTGCATTGGTATTATACTACTGAGTAGTTATATACTAATTTAGACACTAAGTCAATTATAACAAAGAATTTTGAGCAATTACTGTATACGGCTTAGGGTTCATTTGGCATCAATGTGGTATTCTATTTTTTGGTTTTTTGTTTTTCAAAATCATATAATGTATGTCATATAATTAATCACAAATTAGTCAAACTTATTTAGATCATGATAATTTTGAAATCTGACAACAGAAAAGTGAAAACACTTATTTTTCCTTATTTTTGGTTTTTTATTAAAAAAAAAAATCAAAAACTGAAAACAAAAAAACGATGCCAAACAAGGCCTTAGTTTTTTGTTTATTGTTTTTTATTTTTGGGCTTTTCCCTTGTTTGCATGATTAAAAAAAAATACTACATCTGTTACATATTAGTTGCAATTTTGGGGTATTGTTTATAAGCAAATATATTAAAATCGGGATTCTATTTTGACTCAAAAGGGGCTCTCAGAATCGAATCGTAGAATCGTAAGATTCTACTGAAATGCATAATCAAAACGTCATATCGAAATTTAATCAAATATATTTAAATTATAAGTTTGAAACCTAATTATTAATAGAAAATAATTGTTTACTCATAGAGCAGCCAATAATTAACAATATATATTTACAAATAACTATATATGCGTGTTCTAAACTTGTAAGGATTTCTCTAATTAAGAGAAATATGTAAAATCGAGTAGAATCGTAAATCAAATCTTATGACATGCATGAAACGTAAAATTGTAAGATTCTAAAATTTAAATCGGAGTTTTAATAACAATGTTTGTGAGAAATAAAATATTTCAAAGTTGCAACTATATGTAACGGAGGTAGTAGATACAATGGCTAGCCATGAGCCAAATATAGTAAACTTTTAAATCCAATTAGTGGGCTAGGGCCATATCAAAATAGCCCATAATCCTAAAGGACTAGAAAGAAGTAGATGGTTTAAAAACCCTCCATCTTACATTGTTTTTCCATGTTTCATTTTGGGTGTCACGAAATAACCTTTTCATTCTATATTTCCCATTTTGGTGGCCTTGGATAAGATAACTAAAAGTGAAAATAAAATATTTAATTATAATGTATATCAATTACACCAATTGATTCTGGCTTTTGGCATACATTTCCAAATTAATACTATTTCTGGAAATATTAAATGCTTATCTAATTCCCTATCGACGTTTGTTAGCAAGATCCTTAATTTTTATTTATTCAACTATCTAAACAACCATCATATATTTATGCCCTCACACATGTTCTTTAAATTTTTTTCCTTTTCTTTGTCATGCACTTATTATTTGAGTCATACTCACCTTTTTTGTACTTTTCTTTTATTTTACGTACTTGTAGACACCCATTTGTGTCTCCCCAAAACCAAACCCAGTGATGAGTACCTTTCGCGTCGAATCATAATCGAATGAAGCGAAAGTGTTGAAAGTTTAGTGTTGCGGATAGTTTTAATTCTCTTCTCTTCTCTCTATTTTTGAAAACTTATTTTAAGAAAACAGCCAATCCAGTTTGGTTTATCCATGATATGGGTCCAATAATGGTGTAGTTGGATGAAGCTTGCAAAGACCTTTCCAACGATGTATTATAAGCCCAATTCCGATGAATATTGAGGAAGTTATGGCCAAAATACTAAACTGGGCCCAAACCGGATTTTACCTACGACCCAATGATCATGAGGAGGGTCCAAAGGTTTAATCTTATTCCTAAACTAATTAGGATTGATTAGAATCTTCTATAAGTTTCTAAAAATATCTTAATTATCCTTTTTTGAAAAGATAAGATTAAGGAATTTGATTTAAATATAAACTTTCCTTTTTTATAAAACTTTCCTTTTTTAAAGTCCTAATTCTATTCGGATTTAAACATGTTCAAAGACAGTCAGATATTATTTTTCTGCCTCATATTTTTATCCAAATTTTATATGGTTGGATAGATCTTGAAATTATCTTTCCAATGATATATTATAATAATAATTCCGAGCTATAACGGAAAAGATATGAATAAGATATCAAACTCTATCCAAAACTGACACCGTCTCACTATTTCGTTCATATCTTTTTTTCTACAATATATTTTAATCTGATTCCAATTGGATTAGAAAGTAGACTTCAAGTTCTTTCCAACGATATCTTATTCGTCTTATTCCAATTCCTGGATCAAAAGATATGATAAAAACAAAATCCGCAAAAACTATTGTCTACGAGTTTTATTTCGATTCGAATTTGGATTCTTTTCTTAATTCTTCGACCCTCTTTTTTCCTATAAATAGAGGTCATATCTCCCCTTTTTCAATCACCAACTTTCATCAAGATTTTCTTGATTATTCTCTCTCTTTTCCAAACTTTGTTTTCACATACAAAATTCCGCATTCGCAAGATCTAGAAACACTTAGCCATATTCGAAGTTGCCTTCGCCCTAGACGTGAAAGGTTTAATTTCTGAGGGTTTGGTCCCAAATCTCTCTTTCAATTATTTAATTTAATTTTTATTATTATTATTTTCCTTGAAGTTACTAACGTGTGTATTTTGTTATTAGAAAGAGGTACGAAGCATCAAAGTAAGTACTTTAATTGATTAATTGATATTATGATGTAGAAATCATGCTTATATTATTATGATGTTCCTAGTATCATGTCTAGGGTATTTTTAATATATTAAATATGATTGTTATGATGCTTCCTATGTTCTTTCTAATGTTAATTCATGTTAGTATCATGTTAGGGCTAAAGATTTGATTTTTATTGCTTAGTGACATGCTAGGGTTTGTTATTAATCTTGTTAGTATCATGCCTAGGATCTTGCTATTTTTATTATGCTTTAATATTAACATGAACATGATTATGATTATAATCGTTATAATTTATGATGATTGTGAATATTATTATTATTATTATTTTGATGATGATTATTTTATTTATAATTATTATTCATGATGTTGATTATTTATTATGTTGCTTAATTATATTTATTGTTATTGCTTGATCACACCTTTCATGCATGTTTAAAGGGAATTTGGTACTTGTAATCACGCTTAATAAGATATTAATAATCTTGTTAGGGTTAATTTGATTATAATTCAAGTGATCGCCAATAATAGTTTATTTGTGCATTAATATTCAACCAACATAGATTAAACAGGTTTAGGGTTAATCCTATTGATTGCATGTTAGTCAGAAAGCGCACATGAATATGATCAGAATAAAGTAGAGGCCTATTATTAGGGCAGGTTCAATCTCTTTTAGGTTGGATTTGTACCTTCATCCTCGGACCCTTATTTGGTTCTAGACCTTATGGAGTTGACGATCTCTTGGATCGTTAAGGGGTGTAACCTTCACCTCGTGAACGGTTTACAAGTTCCTTAAAAAACTTGTTGGCGACTCTTTTGCTCTATCTTCTTCCCTTTTGGACGCCACCGTACTTTAGTGTATGATCACAGTGGGGTTCAAGCTAGTGGGATTTAAAGGCTTGAAATTATTCCCTACAGTACTCCGTACTTACTTTATGTCCTTTCTACTCCAATTTTTTAATTTTCATGGAATTTTCAAAATAGAAAACACAATCCAGGACAAAGGGAGCGTTACTCCCTTCATGTTATAATAAGTGTTACATTTGATAGTACATAATTTAGGCAATTTAATTTACTTACATAATGTAAGGTTAGTTAGGTAGTTGAATTAGAGCAGTAAAAAATTGTAAAAGATAGAAAATGGGGTTCATAGTTTATTCCAAAATAGAGAGTAAAGAATATAAAATGAAAGAAACAATAAAAACTAGTACTCTCTCCGTCCCATAACACTTAACACAATTTCCATTTTAGTCTGTCCCACAATACTTGACACGTTACTTAATATAGAACGGGACAACTAATTAATAAAAATAAAAATCATGTATCTTCTTCCTCCTCAACTACCCCAATCCCACCCCACTTGTTGTTTTCTTGTACTTTAAAAATACAAAAGATAATCTTTTATACAATAACACTACTAGAAAACAGGTGATTTCTGACGGCAAAATTCCGTCGGAAAAGAGTTGGTAGGAAAAAAGGCATTTTCCGACTAAATTTTCGTCGGAAACACTTTTCTGATTGAATTCATTCCTCAGTAGAAGTTTTTCTGGCCCAAAAAAGTTCGTCGGAAACTTCCGACGGACACAAATCCATCCGAAGCTTTCGACGGAAATTCCGTTGGAAATCCTTGCAAAAAAAAAAGGAAAAAACTGCCCCACCACCAGTACCTCCACCGGCCAACCGCAATAAAAAAAACCACTAGTTTATCCCCACAGCCCGCACCACTGCTACAAGGCCCCACCACTTCCTTAACGCCCAGATCTACATTCCTAACCCTAAACGCACCACCACCTTAACCCACCAAACCTAACCCAAATCTGCAATCTGGCCTAATAACCAAAAACCACAACCACAACCACAACAATTCGACCATAAATAACAACCACAATAATTCGACCAAAAATAACAAAACAACAATAAAATCTTAAAAAAAGTAACAAAATTAAGAATAAGAAAACATACCTTATAAACTGAAAATGGCCTTGATTTTCAACTCAAATTTGGTTTAAAACAGCCAAATTCGACCATGAAAATCTAGATCTAGAGTTTTCATGATCGAATTTGACCATTAAACCTTCGTTTTGACCATAGAAACCTTCGTTTTTGCCAAATTATGCGAATATTGTGATTAAATCCAACAATTTGACCATGAAAACCACCAATATTGTGTGTGGTGTTAATTTTGAAAGAGGAGAGGATGGAAAACCGTGAGAAACAAAGAAAGAAGAAAGGGAAAGAGAAGAGGAGATAGAAAAAACGAAGGAGAAGGAGGAAAGAGAAAGACGAAGGAGAAGAAGGAGGAGGAGAGAGGGAGAACAAATAGAGGAGAAAGAGGAAAGAGAAAGACGAAGGAGAAGGAGGAGAGAGAGAGTCACAAAGGAGAAGGAGAGAGGGAGTAAAAGGGAAAAAGGAGAGATATGGAACAAACAAAGGAGGAGCGAGGAAAGAGAAAGAATGAAGGAAAGAAAGGAAGAAAGCGGCGCCCAACAACAACTCATCTAGAGTTGAGAGGGTTTTCTTGTTTATAAAAAATACTACTATTTTAATATCTGTCGGAAAAATCTGTCGGAAAGCACTAATTTTCTGATGGATTTCAATTCCGTTGAAATTTAATTAATACCCGACGGATTTACCCGTCGAAATTTTCCAGCGGAATTTAAATCCTTTGTAAATTACCTATTTTCTGACCGATTTAAGTCCCGTCGCAAATTTTCGACTGATTATCCAACGGATTTAATTAATTTATCAAAAATATCCGACAAAAATTACGTGTCCGTCGAAAATAAACTGATTTCTAGTAGTGTAAACAAATGTTTTGAATAGACCCACTTGTTGTTTTTTTAAACTACATGTCCACTCCAACATCCCAAGTATTATGGGACGGAAGGGGTAGCAGTGAGTTTGGGTGGAAACCATGAAATCAAAGAGGAAAAATATAATATTAAAATGTAGTGTTTTTTTGCCAAATAAAAAAGCATAGAATAATCACTTCTGATTCATGTAGCCGACCCACTTATAGGATTAAGGTTTTGATAGATTGATTTGTAACAAAAAAAAAAAAAAAAAAAAAAAAAAGTAAACACCCTCTGTCTCATAATACTTGATAAAATTCCCATTTTTGTCCCTCCCACAATACTTGACACATTACTATAAATGGAATGACACCAGTAATAAGAAAAATATTTTCCCACATTTTTTCCCTCCTCAACTACCTAGGGCTGAGCAAAACTACCTAAAAAATCAAAAACCTGAAAACCTGATCCATAACCATCCGAAAATTAGGCTTCCCGATTTGATAACTGTAGACACCTAAATGTGTCTCCCCAAAACCAAAACCGGTGATGAATACCTTTCACGTCATTTTCGAACGAAGTGAAAGTGTGAAAAGTCTAGTGATGCAGTTGTTTTAATAAAAATACTTTTTTCTGTTTTTTAAAATATTTCTTCTTATACTCTATTTATGAAAATTGCCAAACCAATTTGGTAAGGTTCCAATAATAGTGTAGTTGGATGGGGCTTAAAAATACCTTTCTAATGATATATTATAAGCCTAGTTCTGATGAATAATGAGGAAGTTATGGCTAAAATACTAAACTGGGCCCAAACCGGATTTTTTCCTATGACCCAATGATCATGTGGAGGGTTCAAATGTTTAAACGGATTCATAAACTAATTAGGATTTATTAGAAGCTTCTATAAGTTTCTAAAAGATCTTAATTATCCATTTTTGAAAAGATAAGATCAAAGAACTCGAAATTAAATAAAACTTCTCTTTTTGAAAGTTCTTGTTCTGTGTGAAATGGAAGATGGTCATATATTATTTTCCTGCCTCATAATCTTTATCCAAATCTTATATGGTTGGATAGATCCTGAAATTATCTTTCCAATGATATATTATAATATTAATTCCAAGCTATAACGAAAAATATATGAAAGGAATACGAAACTCTATCCAAAACTGACACTTTTCCTTTATTTCGGCCATATCTCTTAGTCTACAAAATATTTAATCTGATTTAAATTGGGTTGGAAAGTAGACTACAAGAGCTTTCCAGCGACATATTATATGACTTATTGAACTTTTGGATCAAAAGATATGATAAAAACAAAACCCGAAAAAAAACTGTCCTAGCGCCAGACAACAGTGTTTGTCGCCAGACGAAAGAATCAATTTTATTCCGATTCAAATTCTTACTCTTTTCTATCGGTTTTTGGACTGTTTTCTTATAAATAGGGTCCTAGACCCCCGTTTTTATTCAATCAACAATCACCAATCATCTCTCTTCTCTCTCTAAGATAAAGTTTATTATCTCCTTATTCTTTTTCTAAGCCTAGCCTTTTTCAAAATACAATTTTCCTTATTCATAAGTTCTAGACACACCTAGCCAAGTTTGAAGTTTCCTTCGCTCTAGACGTGAAAGGTTGATAATTTCTGAGGGTTTGGTCCCAAATCTCTATTTCAATTATTTAAATTAATTATTATTTATTATTTTCCTTGAAGTTACTAACGCATGTATTTTGTCATTAGAAAGAGATACGAGGCATCCTAGTAAGTAATTACTTTAATTGTTCTTTTCTTATAGAAATCATGCTTTAATTATTTTAATTCCTAGTATCATGTTAGGATGTCTTTATGATTCCTAGTATCATTTTTCGGGTAATAACTAAAATTTCTAATATCATGTATGTTTATATGATGCTTCCTATTCTTTTTAACATCATATTAGTATCATGTTAGGGATAAAGCTTTGATCTTTAATGTTTAGTAACATGCTAGGATTTGTTATTAATCTTGTTAGAATCATGCCTAGGATCTTGCTAATATTATTATGCTTAATTGAGATTGAGAATATTATTATGATTGTGATTATATTATTATGTTGCTTGATATATCATTGTTATTGCTTGATCACACCTTTTATGCTTGTTTAAAGGGAATTTGTACTTGTAATCACGCTTAATAAGATAATTTATAATCTTGTTTTAGGTTAATATGATTATAATTCATGTGATCGCCAATAATAGATTTGTTTGTGAATTAATATTCAACCAACATAGATAAACAGGTTTAGGGTAAAACTATTGATTGCATGTTAGTCAGAAAGCGCACATGAATACGATCAGAATAAAGTAAAGGCCTATTATTAGGGTAGGTTCAATCTCTTTGAATTTGGATTTGTACCTTTATCCCCAAATATCCAGTCATGGTTCTAGACCACTATGGAGTTAGCGATCTCATGGATCGTGAAGGGGTGTAACCTTTTCACCTTATAAACGGTTTACAAGTTCCTAAAAACTTATTGGCGACTCTTTTACTCTAGCTTTCTTTTCTTTGGACGTCACCATGCTTAAGTGTATGATCACAGTGGGGTTCAAGTGTGGGATGTTTGAAATATTCCCTATAATAACCATAACGATTTTGGGTACCTGTTCCGATAATTTGTTACCGGGTATGGTTATTGGGTATCATTTTAAAATTAGTGGTTACCCAATCCAATCTGATCAATATTTTTTTTTCCTACTTAAATCTGTTTTTCCAATTTCTAAATTCTTACTTTACTTTATAACCACTTAGTAATATAAATGATTATTAATACTATGACAGATTTGGTTAAGAGCATGTGGTATTGTTGTTAATTAATGGTAAATGATATCATAATAACCACATTATTAAGTTTAATTATCATTATTGAATATCTTATTGGGTATCCGATACCCGATCCGAAAATTCGGGTACTCGAAGTCCTGGTACCCGAACTTATCTATTCGGTTTATGGATATCAGTTTTGGTGATATTGGTTAATGATTACCCAAACCGTTGGTAATAATAGTACGAGTACTCGTCCCATGCTCATCCCTACAACTACCCCACTCTCATCCACTTTATTTATTTATTTATTTATTTATTTTATTTTTTTTAATATAAAAATACAAAGTGAACCTTTTATACAATAATAAATATTTTGAATAGACCCACTAGTAGTTTTTTAAACATGTTCACTCTAACGCCCCAAGTATTATGGGACAAAGGGAGTAATACTTCTTCCGTTTTTAAAAACTTTTTCCACTTCTGCATACACGGATTTTTAGGAGAAATTACTGAAAGTAATAAAATATGGAGGTTATGGGAGTAAGTGGAGGAATAAAAAAATTATAAAAAGAAAAAGTTGAGAGAAGTGGATGAGAGAGAATATTAAATTAATAAAATATATTATATGTTGGGTTTACTTTTTGAGAGAAAATGAATTAATTTTATAAAATTTTTCCAAATAAAAAATGGAACAAGTATTTAAAAATGGCCTAAAATGAAAGGTGGAATAAATATTTAAAGATGGAGAGAATATTTAATACTTTCTTCAATTCTATTTAGTTGACACGTTTGATTTAGGTACATATATTAAGGAGAGGAGAGAGTCCGAGAAAGAATGAAAAAACAAATGGACAACTTGACACGTTTGATTTATTAACGTTGTGGACTGACAAGGGAATAAACGCGTCGTCAATTGTCTATCCCTAGATCAAATACAATTTATACAACCTAAACAAACCTAATACGAGTATAAGGCAAGCATAGGGGTCGAACCACAGAGAACGGTAAACACCACCAAATGTTATCGACAATTAAGCTAGTCCGGAATAGGAGATAAATAAACTAAAGTCTAAAAATGCTAAAACAAGAAATAAAACATTAAGGGAAATGGTTTAGATATAGCATTCACTTGAACATAAACAAAGGCATAGAAATTGAATTAATTATGAACTAAACATGCTCGAATATCGAAATAAAGGATCCAATCTAGCCGCCTTCCGGGGTCAATTGGCTTCTCCTAACATAGCCTCTATGTTTCTACATTAGAACCATATACTAGGAGGTACTATTAAATAACAATCGATAGTAATGAACCTTAACTAAGTCAACTTCCGTTTCTTGTTAGCAAAGATTCACCTTTAATCAACCAACAATGTGCACTTGCGAGAATATTAAAGAATATCAAGCATATAAAGACTTTAATCACAAATAAATCAATTCTAAACCCTAGAACATGCTCAAGGTCCAACTACACCACAACCATCCCCTTAATAGGGAAGTTACTCACTAATCATGTTAATAACAAGATTAATTAACAAACAATCAAGGATAAACATGATTAACAAGCAATACCAAAAACTAAAATAATAATCACAATAAAACAAATAAAAATAGAGGAGAGAGAGTAAGAAATTGCTCATTAATTGAAGATGAAGATCTACAAAGGATTGAACAAGCTCCTTCTTCAAAATCCAAGTTCATTAATGAAGAAAACATCACTTTCTCTCTCTACCAATAAAGACTAATCCTAACCTACCCTTAAAACTAATTAGAGAGAAGAATAGATAGTTCTTCAATGTTTTTCCTAATTACCCCAAAATTGGGTATTTATACTAAGCTAGCCAAAATAAGAAAAATAAAAGAAGGAAAATAAAATAAAGAAAGAAAAGGAAAATAAAAAGAAAATAAAATAGAAAAGAAATAAAAGAGAAAAGAAATAAGAAAAGGAAAAGGAAAACAAATAAAAATAAAAGAAAACCAAAATTAAATCCCAAAAGCAAAAAAAACAATCAGACGTTTTTTTCTTTCTTCTTCTCCTTCACATTGGCTGCTTCAAGTTTGAACTCCATTGAAGCGCATCTCATCACCACCGTTCATCAACCATCATCATCAAATCGAGGTCGTTCGACCCTCTTTAAAAACCATGTGCGAGTCTCGTGAAATGGTTCGATCGAACCGGTGGTTGGTTTGACCGAACTACGGGGTTGGTTCGGTCGAACCATGGGTATGTTCGACCACTCCTCTTCGAATAACAAAACCCCCAAAGTCTCTTACTCGAAGTTTGGTCAAACCACCAACGGTATGCTCGAACTTGATTAATTTTCTATTTGCTCTTATTTGTGATGCAATGGTGGGCGATTTGGTTGCTTAATTGGAGAAGTGGAGGAGATGCGGCAGGGACTGTTTTGGGCTTCTAGGTGTTGGCTGCTGTAATTGGTTGAGGGAGGTTGATTGCGGTGGTTTTGGTTTGGTTTGGGTTGTGGTGGTGCGGCTGCTATTGTGGGGTGATGGTGCGAATTGGAGCAGGGGAAATGGAGGTGAGTGGTGGTGTGTGGTGTGCGCTGTTGCGGCTGGTGGTGCTGGTGTGTGTGGTGTTTGCGGGGTTGCAGTTGGTGGTCAGATGCATGTGAGTGGAAGAAGAGGGAATTGTGATGGTGGCTGTTACTGGGTGTTGGTGCGGATTGGTAGTGTGTGGTGTTTGGTTGTGTGTGTTGGAAGTTGGACTGGTGGTGAATGGTGTTGTGTGCGCTGCTAGGTGGCTGGTGCAGTGGGTTGTTGGTGTTGTTGCGGGGTGAAGCAGGGGAAGTTGGATGAGGGGCTGCTGTGGTGTTGGTTGCGCTGCTAGGTGGCTGGTGCAGTGGGTTGTTGGTGTTGTTGCGGGGTGAAGAAGGGGAAGAGTGTTGTGTTTTGGTGTGGTGGAGGATAAGGTGAAACGTGGGGTGAAGGTTAAGGGGCAGCAACAAGTAGCAGGGCAAACCCGAGACTCACTCCATTTGAATATTGTAGCGTATGCCTTGAACCTCGAACACACCTACAAACACGAGCAAGATTGAGGAGAGAATTGGGACAAAGAATAAAATAAAATGAAAATAAACAAAGGACGAAATAAAACAAAACCACGACAAATAAAATAAAATAAATAAAATAGAAATAAATAAAATAAAATAGAAAATAAGAGACATAAAACTAAACTAAAAATAATTAAAACTACGCAAGCAAATAAAATAAAAATAAAATAGGAAAATAGACTAAACTAATAAAATAAAGAAAATAAACTAAAACACACCAAAATTACCAAAATAAACTAGAAACTTTATTAAAGAGAAAACAAGAGAATAAAAGGAAAAATAAGGGAAAATAAACACGAAAATGACCTAAACACTACCCCTAGGAGTGACATAAATGTCACTTATCATGGACTGACACATTAATCTGAAATCGCAGCAGATGTGCTAAGAACGGAGCAATTCTCATCCTCAACTAAGTTGAGGCAAGAATGATTCAACTAAGGGTATAATGGGAATTGCACATTTAGGTTCTAAAAAGTTTCTGTAAAGTGAAAAGATTCTGGAAAGTGTGTGGTTCCCACACCCACCCACACATCTTCCTGATTAATTAATTTAAAGTGTTAAAAAACACCCAAAAGATTTGAAATTTAAATCTGTAAAAGAGGAGAGAGAAAACCATTTTTCCAAAAAATCATTTCGATTGAAGGAGAGTGAGAGTGTGCGAAAAAACAAACCGGTAAGAAGTTCCCAATGTCGCGTTTTTTGGGTTTGTATTCAAGCAAAACTTGGAGCATCGTCCGTGGGTTTCTATTCAAGGGGAGTGTGTGATAGCACTTTCGCCCTAAATTGGTCGCGCCATCAAATGTAAGTATGAACCCTAGTTGTTTAAGTTTTGAAAGTTTTGTTTTTTTGTTTGGTTTTTGTACTTCTTGAAAGTTGTTTGTTGAAAAATGTGTGATGAATTTGTGAAAAGTTAGGGTTTGAATTTGTAAAAAGTTAGGGTTTGAATTTGTCAAAAGTTAGGGTTTTTACTTGAAATTCTGCCCTTTATTTGTCAATTGTAGTATTAACTGTTGGGAAATTGTTATGTATGTTTAAAATTGTTGAAATGTATGTGAAATTTATTATTTTTGTATAAGATTGCATTATATGGAAATTAAACTCATGTATTTGATGGGGAATGTTGACTGCAATTTTGTTTGGCAAAGTTACATGCATTTCAACTGATATACTCATGATGGGAGAAATTTCTGTTGAATTCCTCTTAAAATTAACTTTGTGAATGTTGTTGTTGGCCCCTAAGTTGTAGTTTTTTGGTTGTTTGTTGATACCATAATCTTCTGTTTTTGATACCAAATATGTCTATGTTTGATACCATAATCGACAGAGTTAAGATACCATGTTGTGGCCTGTTGGTATATGTTTTAGAAACCTTTTTTAAGGTTTTTGAAACCATAGAATTGTTAGGTGTAAGTAGGTTTGTATATATGTATGAATTTGTTTGGGTATGAACCTACAAACAGATAAATGTACAAATGTACTGGTTAAGAGTTATTTTTCCTCCAAAGTAGTACATTTATTATGTATTTTTTTTTCCCGTGTGTTGTAATGTAGTTAGTGATGTCGGAGCAGTTGAATGAGACTTCTGTAGGATGCAAAAGTAATTGGGGGGTATGTATGCATGGTTGATTTCAATTTGTAGTATATATCTAGAAGAAATAAATGTATTTATTTGGCTGTTTGTTGTATGTATTTTGCAGTGTACACTTAAGCAGATAATGAGGACTAGAAGTGGTACACTCGTTGCTTCTTCTAGCAAACAAGCAGAACAACAAGTAGAGAGCAAGAAAAGGAAAATGGAAGCAGCTGTTGTCGAGAATGTTGATGATGAACATAATGACTACGACAAAGTCTTCAGTGGAGCGGGTGATGATTCTAATGATGCAGACTATGAGGAGGAAGTTGAAGAACAACAGTACGCTGAAGATGATTTATCTGTTGGTGACTATAAGGTGGAGTTAGAGTATTTTGTTACTAAGCACACTGATAAGAAGCGAAAAATTGTTTCGAGACCCCCACCACAGAAACAGACTAGAGTTGTGAGAAGAGTACAGAGGCCCTTAGTAATTGAAGAACAAGATAATACAATGGAGGAGGTACATGAAGAGTTAATTTTTAATTGGTTTGTCCTGTTATTGTCAATTGGTGACTTTGATATGTTTTTCTGTTGTAATTTTGTTTGTTGATTATTTGTAGTTTGTTGTTGGACAACCAGGGCGGACGTTAGGTGAGCCTGCCAAGCAAAGAGGGTTGTTAGTTGCAACACAGCAAAGGAATTGCAGCTGGAAGGTATAGTTTATTAAAGATAATCTGTTATGTAATTGTATGCTGAAATGTGGTTTTTGAAGTGTATTTTTCCAAATTGTTTCAGCCAGCAAACTTCAATTGTCGAGTCAGTGCATTTGTTGATCTTATCAAGGCGATGAAAATAGATGAGAAGAAAATAGAATTGTTGCAGGATAATGGGTTTGAGTCCTTGGTTAAGCTGCCTTCAACAAAGATTGATCGCAGGTTCTATTACTGGCTTATGGGAAGGATCGATCCCGAGAAGAAGGTTCTCACTACGGGAGATGGAAGGGAGCTACCCTTGTGCCCTGAACAATGGAGGTGCATTTTTGGGCTTCCTCGTGGTACAAACCAAGTTCCTGTTAAAGTAACAAATGCAGCCATGCAAGTGAGGGTTGATGGGATAGTTCAGCACTATGGTGAGGTAAAGCCAGATGGTATATTTCACATTAAGATCCAGCAGGTAGTTGATGAGCTGCATTTAATGTCGATTAACACAGAGCGTGAAAAGGATGAGTTCATGAAGGCGTTCTTGCTAGTGATGTTGGGACTACTCATATGTCCGACTACCAATGGTCAGAGCTTAGCTACTTCATTACTACCCGCTGTTTTGATAGGTGATGGTGTGTAGTATTTTGATTGGTGTGCATGTGCACACAGTTGGTTGATGACCTGTGTAAGAGATTTTAGGAGGAGGCTTAACAAGAGAGGCTATTCAGCCAGTTGTGGTGGATGTGTGTTATTCCTTCAGGTATTATGTTATATAAGTTTATTTAAAAACTCATTTTTTTTTTCTATGGTTGTTTAAAATGCATATTGTTGTCAGAGATATTTTACTTGGACCACCTTGCATTGCCTCCTCTGAGTTGGGGGCATTTTCCTAGGTCGAAGGTTTGGACAGAGAAGAAGTTTGTTGCTGCAATCCAAGCTGATTTGCTACCATCACTAGACTATGGGAAAGTGAAGGTGAATATGTTGTACTTTAACTTGGTTTACTTTGTGATTGTGTTGTGTGAGGAATCTGTTTAATGTTTTTGTTGTGAAATCATTGTAAACTGTTGATGTTGCATATGGGGAACGACATCCTATGGTTGGAAGGGACTCATGCCAACCGTTAGAAGTCCGCGTTGCAGATGAGGTAAACTTTGTTTTCTGTGGTTAGTTACAGACTATGATATTTTATGTTTAAACTAATGTATTTATGTTTTTTTCAAGGTATTTGAAAAGATACAACAACAAAGGGGTTTCTGAAAAGGCTAGGATTAGCTGAAGAAATAACAGAGTAGGTGAACACGTACCCCTTAACAGCTGGGAAGCAGTATTTGAGTGTTGAAATTGGGATGGTGTGCATTGTATACCACCACTTGGTATAATGGCTGATTAGTGACTTTTATGTCACTTTTAGGGTGTTTATTGAGTCGCTTTCCGGCTTATTTTACAATAATTTAGCCTATTTTTTTCTTTATTTCTTTTATTTGCTTATTCTTGTCTTTTATCTTTATTTTGAGTATTTTAGTAGTTTTTATTAGTTTTTAGTTTATTTTGTAGTTTTAGTTCATAATTTCCCGCTTCTCTCTTTTTATTTATTTTATTTTCTTTTAGTTTCTAGTTTGTTTTATTTTATTTCATTTTATTTTATTATTTCTTTAGTTTTAGCATTTTATTTTACTTTATTTATCTTATTTTATTTTACTTTATTTATCTTATTTTATTTTATTTTATTTTATCTTTTAAAATTCCCCTCGTGTTGTTTTTGGTTGTAGGTGTTTTCAGGTCCGTGGTCGATCGGGTTCAAGGTCCGAGGTCCACCGCCAAAACCACCATAAACCACCACACAAAATCGCATCCACCTGCAAACCTCCAGCATCAATTCTCCCCTGTTCCACCACTTTCACCACACATAAACCGCACCTTCCACCAGCCACCAAAATCACCACCAGCCTCCACAGCCACGCAACCACCAACCTCAATTCACCACCTCACCTCCAACTCACCTTCAAATTTATCTCCATTCACCACCTCCAACCACCTGCCACGCACTCCCACCAATCTTAGCACAACACAGCACCGTCACACACTCACCAAACCACCACCAATCTCACCTTCACTCACCACCTATCACAACTACAACAACGCCCACAACAACCACCTCACGCAACCACTTGCGAACCACCACCTGAACCACGCAACTCCCCTGATTTCCCTCTCCTCTTCACACTGATCCGCAACATCAAATCAACAACCAATTAACCACCATTTCACACCCCATGTTCCACCGTCACACCACTCCCACGCATATCCAACAACCAATACGCCACCAATCAACCACCAACCAGACCCCCACACCTAGCAGCCGCAACAACTACACCAAAATCGGCCAACACCGCAGCAATTTCCGGCCACCATCATACAAATTTGCGCAAGAAATAGAGCAAAATCAGAGCAAATTACGAATTATCATGGTTCGACCAAACCAAAGGAGTTCGGTCGAAGTTCGAGTCAGAATCTTTTGAGCTTTTGTAATTTGAAGAGGTGTGGTTGAACACACCCATGGTTCGACCGAACCAACCCCGTAGTTCGGCCGCACCAACCCATGGTTCGACCGAACCATTTCATGAGCTTCGTGCGTGACTTTTAATGAAAATCGAATGGCTGCAAAGTGATAATTGCTGATGATGATGGAGTATGAACGGTGATGATGATGCGTGAATGGGAGCTTGAATTTGAGCAGGTGAATTCGAAAGTGAAAGGAGTTTGGGGGTCTGATTGTTTCGTGGTTTTAGGGGGAAATTAGTAGGTTTTGGGTTTTTCTTTTTCCTTTTCATTTTCTTTTTTATTTTATTTTATTTTTAGTTTTTTTTTTTGGTTTTTAGTTTAGTATTTTAAATGTTTTAGTTTAGTTTTATTTCTTTTTTTATTTCTTTTATATTATTTTAACTTGTATTATAAATACCGTCTTTGGGTTATTTTTTAAAAACTTTTCAATCAACATTTTAATTTAAGATAGATTAGATTAGTTTAGCATATATTTTCTCTCTCTTAGGGTTAGTTTAGGAGTAGTGTAGAGAGAGAAAGCTTGGATTTCCATGGAGTTTTTGAAAGATTGAAGAAGCAACTTTGTGGAACTTCTTCTCATCTATTCAATGAGCATTTTCTAAATTTCTCTCATCTTTATTTCTTGTTTAATTCTTAGTTTTTGCTTTTTGTTTATTGATTTGGGTAGATTAATTAGTTTATTTGTTTAATCTTATTTTTATTCTTATTTTACCTTGTTTTCCATGTCTTTCTTCATTATGTTAGCTTAGATTTTGTTCTAGGGAAATGGATGAAGGTTATGTTAATAAATTGAATGACTGATTGTGATTAGTATGGAATTGTTTCTTGATTATTGTGTATGGATGATGCTTTTATGGATTAAAATCTTTCTAGATAATTTATTCTATGTTCTTAATTGTGTTTCAATCGATTGTGCGAGAGTGAGTTGGTTGAGAGCCCTAATTTCTTCCATACCTTTGCTAGGATAGTTGCACGAGAGTGAATTAGTTTAGTAGGATAATTAACATGCTTAATTGTGCGAGAGTGAGTTAAATGTGTTGATTGTTCCTAATCAAGGTCATTTTCATCTAATTGTATGATGTTATTGAATGTATTGATGTAATTTGATTCCACTTTCCCTTGTTTTAGTTATTTGTTCTTAGTTGTGTTTAGTTGAACCTCTCTTTATCTCACAAGCTTTCCTAGTAGTCTAATTAGCACAAATTGATACACTTAGTCCTTTTGGGTTCGACCCTTTACTTGCCACTAACTAGTTTAGTGTAGGTTTAGGTATTATAAATGATTAATTTGGTTAGGGTTAGTAGTCCCAATGACCTACTTTTAACCCCGATCAATGGCATTACTCCGTATCATAAACAGTATCATCCTTTTACTAGTATACACCAACCTAGTCTTAGATGTGATAACAGGCTAGAGAAGGTGTATTTGAGGACGTGGGCATTTGTACTATAACTACATAAGTTAGACGTGATCAACATAACCAGTATTCATAACCCCAAACCTAAACTGAATAGAGAAACCTTACCTTCACATTATTTTTAACACTATGTTTAGAAGAGTTTTTGGTCACAATGGTAAAAACAAATCCATTCACTCACAAGTGTCCATCAATGAACTTAAGGGGGGGCAACAGATCACGTACCACCCACGGGCTATGATTTATTTCACACCCCCGTCATCGACTACGGGGAAGGCAGAAGTGGATTACAACGACATGTTTTACTACAACGACGGTATCGACTACTGACAAGGCAGACCAATTGCTTCATAGTATGTCAAAAAAGGCATACGGTCACAAGAGTATGAGAGAGACGGGTTAGAGCCCAAGTGGATGTCAAAACCAGGCAGCGGGAGCCCTGTTGTTGCACACCTCCCATACGCCCAAGATCATCCCAACATGCATCTTAGGTTCTGGGATTTTTTGGACTGGATGTCGTCCAAATTGAAATAATCAAACTCCCCAAAAATGTATCCCGATGAACTACTACCTGTTATAGATCCAACCCCCAGTATAAACGTTGAAAACCCCGTTGTCTACAACTTCCCAGATCTCCTTGCCCCTTTGTTTGTGGCTGAATACGCTGACTCGGTTCATGTGATGCGTGTGGACTCTCTTATGCACTATCTATGCTTTAAAGTGAATTTGAAGTGGTTTTGTTTTCGTAAAGGAAAATACCATGAGGTAGACATCCACTCTGAGAGAAGAAACTATGATGCGAATGATACTAAATACATTCCGAAGGGAACGGTAGCGGTCCATTGGAATGCCATGGGTATAAATCGTCCTTCATTTATACCCAATTTCAAGGCCCTATACAACAACTTCAAGCCATGGGTATGGGTTATCACTGAATCTCGAGTTAGTAGAAACACGTTAATTAGTGTAGCGGGTGACCTTCCAGGTGATTATAGGGTATCGTGTTTTGGACCACGAGGATGCACTGGAGGTGCTGTGTTAATGTGGGATCCAAGACTAATCCCCCGTTTTGCTGATGCGGATCTACTTAACAATTTTGACATTTTTAGCGTTCATTTCCAACTTAGACAATACCATGCAGCTTGTGGATGGTATTTAATTGCAGGATAGTTTTAACTTATGTGTTATTGGACTTATTTGAGTTTAAACGTTTTTTTAAGTTTAAGTAATACCATGCTGCATGTAGCTGCTTTTGTTCTATGTATTATGTGATTAGTTAAGTAAGTAACATTGCAGGGAAGACCATAAACACCTTTAGTACCTTTCGTATACCAACTACAGATAAAATGCTTTAAATGGTAGGACATGCGTAATTCAACTTACTTGATGAATAACACCGTTAAGCCCAAATTAAATAAGTGGTCTAAAATAATGTTTCTTTTTATGCGGGTTTTGCATGACAGTTTTAGAAGTTTTAAGTTCTAAAATAATGTTTTCCTTGTAACAAAACATGGTACCATCGAGGCCTTGGTTTGTAATATTTTCATACTATCTTGTTGTAAGTTGGTATATTAGAATGGTTCACCACATTTACATTATATGTGTAATTGTTATAATGTTTTAGTAATTTAAAATAATGGGAATAAAAGCATATCACTTCCATTAAAGCAAATAAATAACGTAGTCAGTCACTACTCTGAGTAAATTCATTGTAACTACTCCTCACTATACTTTAATGCAATAACCCTTGATGGGAATAAAAGCATTAGACATCTAGTCTTTCATTCACCTACATTAAATGAAGTAACATATGAAGTAGTTTAATTAAATGAAGATATAAACATAAAATATTTGTATCAACACCATATGCCGAGTGTTCCGACAGTACCGTACGACAAATCCCGGTAGTATCAAACCTAAAGAATTGTAATATACTAAAAGGTACGAGGATGGTATAGTATAGTTTGTAGTTGGTATGTTATCAACCCTATTATAAGCCTTGTTGGTATCCTAATTTTAAGTGCTTAAGTAGTTAATGATTTGACTTACAGTCCGTACCTTTGTAGTAATTGGGTTTGCATCCCCCAGCTATTATTGTTTTATTGAACTAAAGTTCACATGAATAAATTTCCTCTACCTAAGAATTTTACTTTTACATTTACCACAAGGGTTATATCACATTTGTGTTTGCATTTATCCAAACACTTATCAAAGCATCTAGACAAATTTTTTTGCTATCATTTCCTACGTATTTCAGCATGAAAAATCAAAACAAAAACCCAAAAAACAATCACGGTTCACCATCTTCTTCCAAATCAAGACCTAACAGACCCATGACCCGTCGATACACTTACGCTGAAAAGAGAAAGGAGAAAGTTGAAGACTTTGACATATGCAAGGAACTTGAAGAACCGGGAGAAAGGGATGTGAAGAATACCATCGGTGCAATTATTCTCGAGAACCGATCAAAGAGTCTGATTCGGCCATATCAACTTGTCGTTTATAGTGGTAAAGGATTGGGTGCTATATGTGGTTTAAGATTTCATCCCAATTACCCTTACTTGTCACCACTACAACTAGGGCCATCTAGAGATTTCAAGAAGGATGCATATTATTTCTTATTTTACTTACTAGATGTGTACAATGTTGCTTTTATTTTTGATGTGGTGAAATTGAAAAAAATCCTCCCAAAATGCATGCAAGAAAAACGTGCATATAAATGGATAGGTAAGTTCTTTGCCTTGTTTAAGCCAATACAAGGTTGGTTGGAAGATGTTCTTGAACATCTTGAGAAAAATGTGCCGGAGTCGGGTAAGTGGGGTATGATAATTTTAGGTCGCAAATTCTCCGGAGAAAATGGAGTAGGTGTTCATGTTGCTAATATAATAAGCATCACTTATGAATGGGTGAACTTCTCCCACGACAATTTGAGGTACGAGCTTGAAGAAGGCGAACAGAACTTCCTTACGTTCAAAAACATGATGATGGAGGCCAACGGGATAGATGTCATGGAAATCATGGATAATCTACTCACTAATCCATACATGACCGATCTACACCCTCAAGATTACAAGAACCAGATGGATGTGGCGGTCAAGAAGCTTGCGGACTGGCTGTTTTGGGATATGGATTTAAGTTTAGATTCGGACTACACCACCACAGACATTGACACGGATGGAAGTGAAGAGATCTGAATCCGTAGTGTTGTGTTATTATTAACCCTAATTTAAGTAGTCAAAACCATCCACCAGAAGATGGTATAGACTATAATGAAAACGTACTACCTTGTAGTGTGATGGTATCACTAGTCATTCTATAGATTCTTTTGGTTTTCTGGCTAACTGTTTAAGTATTTCCTTTTAGTTCTGTTGTTATGGTTAAGCCTTAGTAGTAGTAGGTAGTAATATGTTGTTATGGTTAAGCCTTAGTTATAGTAGCTACTAATATGTGTTGTTAATTTATTACATGTCTATGTAACTCATGTTTATTTTAAATGTGTATGTATCAACTCTCCTTTCGTGTGTCAGTATTTATGAAATTATTCAGTAGTAGTGTTGAAATGGTGCTAGTGAAGTTCGTATACCATCTTATAGTGAATGGTATTTAATAGAAATGCTAATGTGAGCAGTTAATGGCATCTTTATGGCATCAACAATATGTACACGGAATCTAATTTAATAAACTCGCGTAAAACTTATTAAAATATAAGTAACAATCTAACATGATGATGGAGGCCAACGAGTTAGCTGTCATGCAAAACATAGATATTTTACTCACCAATCCAAACATCACTGATCTCCACCCTCGGAGTTACAAGAACCAGATGGATGTGGCGCTTAAAACCTTGCAGACCGGCTCTTATGGGGTATGGATTTAAGTTCTAAATCGGAGTACACCACCACGGACATTAACACGATAGAAGTGAGGAGATAAATTAAAACTGTCTATAGGCATTATGGTATCAGTAGTCTTACTATGGATTGTGTGGTCATTTGGTCAACTTGTTGTCTTAAGTAAGTGAACTAGTTGTCTTAAATACTTTATTGGTGTTAAAAAGTATGTTCGATAGTTGGTTGTTTATGTAGTTGTAGTTGTCTTAAGTAAGTGAACTAGTTGTCTTAAATACTTTGTTGACAACGTTCAACGTTAACTATGTATAAACTCCCGTTTAAGTGGTTATTTATGAAATTGCTTTATTTATATAGTAGTCGTAATTTCCGAATAATAACAATCTATCTACATACGATAAATCTAACATCTGGCTTTATTTATATGCACCTATTTATAACCAACTACATAATGCATGTAAATTGGCCCTAAAAATCACCAATTTAACAGTATATCGTCCTGTTGACAATTGGTATAAGTCAATTCGAAATGATTACCATCCTTCTGGTCTTTGATATAAATGGCCAGTGTGTCTATTGAAACCGTGTAAAATACAAATAAATATGTAAATTACAGCATTGGTATCATTAAATTACAGACAGTCATTACACCTACACCTAAACCTAAATTTGTACTTTCAAGTTCCCTTCATTTACTAGCTTTTACTCATCCCACTTAGTTCTACTACCAAGTACTACTCTGATTCCCTTTATTTATAAAATCCTTTACTTCCCTTATATTTACTACTTGTACTACCAAGTTCTACTTTCCTTGCCTTTTTTCATAAACCCTAAAACTTCAAAAAAAATAAAAATAATAACCAACTATGGAAAATAAGAAAAACATTGAAGGGGAATCTTCACATGGATTGCAAACAAGATCGATCTCTCGACGTTATACATACGCCGAAAAGGGAAAGGCAAAGATGGACGACTTTGATCTTTCTAAAGAATTGGGTGAACCTGGTGAACGAGATGTTAAAGACACCATTGGCTCCTTAGCTCTCGAAATGAGATCAAAGGGTTTAATCTTCCCGTTTCAGCAAGCCCTTCTGAGTGGTAAGCGTTTGAGAGCCATTCACGGGATACGTTGGCATCCAACGTACCCGTATTTGACACTTCTTGAACTTGGCCCGCCAAATGCTTTTAAAAAGGAGGCTTACTGCTTAATGTTTTACCTGCTAGATGTGTACAAGATGGCTTTCATCTTTGACATGGTGAAGTTGAAGGAAACACTTGTTAAATGCATGATATACAAGCGTCGGTACAAATGGCTTAAAAATTTCTTCTACATGTTAAAGTCATTAAAGGCTTGGTGGCAGGATGTAGATGTCCATCTTGAGACCATTGTCCCACAATCAGGCCAATGGGGTATTCTCACTTTGGGCCGAAACTTCTCCGAAGAGAGTGGAATAGGGGTTCATGTTGCCGACAAGGTGAACATCACATACGAATGGGTGAATTTCTCTCCATACAATGTGAGACACGATTTCGAGTGGCAGCTAGATGACGACAAATACCTCGAGTTCAAGGACATGATGATGGAGGCTAACGGTGTTGATGTTATGACCAACATGGATATCCTCCTCAGGAACCCGTACTTAATATTTCTACACCCCGAACAGTACAGGATTCGTTTGGATGATGCGGTGGCTAAATACCAACATCGGCCATTCTCTGATACGGATTCGACAACCTCAGACACCAGCTTCTGCACAACCAGCGATACGAATGGTAGTGAAGAAATATAACCCAGCCTATTGATGGTACTGTCATCATCCCATGGTCCATTTTGATAGTATCTATCGCAATTATTTTGGTATTGTAGGTGAATGACATGTCGTATATATTTTTTTTTAAAAGAATATCAGTTTATTCATCATTGTAATGATGCTAATCTTGTTCTTCTATGTATGCTTTATTTATGGATGTTTTAAACAATCTCATTTTCCATTCCTAATGATTCATTACATACCTCCAATACTACATTACATAACTCCAATACTACAACACATAACTCTAATACTACACTACATAATACTACTTCCATTAACAAGTAAAATAGTATCAACTGACACAATTTTAGTACCAACAAAGTCTTCCATTAGAAGCGTAATTGGAGATTCCAAGCCCGCGCTTGTTATGCGGAATGGACACCGCCTGCCTTGTAGTGACATGTTTGTACTCTTTAATACCATCCATTCTCGATACCATGACTTAGTGTTATTGTCATACTGGTTAGAAATAAACATTTTGTTCGGAATCAAACTTTCCCACGAACTGCCAAGCGACGCCTTTATTTCTCACCCCGAACTGTACGTGCTTAGAGTCGCCCGACTACCGTTGTTGTCAAATACATCAATAACCTCGTTAAACACTATAAACGCAAGATTATACTTAATTGCTATTTCTTTAATTTTCCGTGCTACAACCTGTAACGTTCGTTTACGTTCCATAAAGCCATAATATGTGTTGTCGTGCTCATACCTAAACAAATATGCTATTGAATCAAGAACAACAACCTCTGTGTGCCTACATCGTTCATAGGAGTTAATCACCATCAACTCCACTTGGTTAAGAACTAGAAAAAATCTGGTCAACATTAACAATTTTTGTAACGTGTACTAAGCTAAGTGGGTTTTCATCAATACTTTGGGAAGGACACAAACGCGCACTAAGACTGTGTAGTCGTTGAGCCGGGAAAACCGGACATGCTTGTATGTATATTGATGATCCATAGAGACCACCATCCCCCGGATACAAAAGACACGTCAACAACAGCTGCAAACAAATCTGAGTTTTGCCCACCCCAGATTCACCAAATATTTCAGTGACTTCACCGGTACAAATTCCCCCTTCAAGCATAAAGTCTACTCTTTCACATTTGGTTCGAAATTTTTGTTTCATTTTTGCAAAGATATAATATTCTTTCAATGGAATAAGATCAATAAAGTATGTGGCCTAGCATATTTATAAAATAACTATAGAGAATCTTTTGGGATTACATTATCCATACAGTACAATTTTATTTCATTGCCAATGAGTCCGTGGGTGTAAAAGCCCATTCAGTACAGTCTCATTTATTCCATTTCTAGTCTTATTGGTATATAAGTGGAACCCATAATGTCCCATCGTAACTGATATTGGTGGAACCCAAATCAACTACTGTTACCATTCTACCTCTTAATGGTATGAATTGCGTATATCATTCCCACTTGTAATGATATCAAAATAAGATAGCATTATGATTCCTTGGTATAAATGACAATACAATGATACCATTATGACACATATTGATACGTTAATATTCTACAGAAAATTCTTAACACAACACACTACTTTATCTAACCAATTATATAGTACATCCAGCTGAGTTTATTGTAAAAATTAATTAATAATTGAATGATTTGAATATTGTTGCAAATGATGTACGGACATGTTAGTAGGGAACCCGTTGTTCAATACATGGCCGTGAGGGGGGAAATATTGTTGGCCATGGTACGCATTGTTGGTGAAGTACCTAACTGCATCAGCGTGCTCATTCATGTGAATTCCACCTACTAACATCCTTCCGTTGAACGCTGATGGGCCACTCCCATTACTTGCAATTGTATATTGGCCCTGTGAAAAAACACCCTACTATAAGGCTTGCAACTGTATTAAAAATAAGAATACAGTAAACAATTAGCAGAAAGAATTACCTGCTGCTGATATACTTGCTGTGGAAAATATTGACCAACAAACATATTAGGAGGAAATGGTACTTGCACACAACCATAATCGCAGCAATAAGATAAGCAACCGTACACTACTATAATCAGTACGCCCTAACCACACAAAAAATAGTACACTTACCTCGCTTTGTAAGCTCAATGTATGAACAGTCCCATTATCCAAATCAGTCTCTGTTCCTATTACTTGTTTCTTCTTGCCTCATCCTGTCTTGGTCTGCTTATTTGAACCCCCTTTTTCTTTCGGTGACACAAACCGAGAGACTTTTGGTCTGCCTTTTATATTATTCCCCCCCCCCCCCGAGGTTCAGGATCTTTCACATTAGAATTTGGTGAATCTTCTGGTCGAGTGCTGCCTTTGTTAACTGAGCAAATAGGAGTTTCGACAGTAAGAGGAACAGCCTGTTGCACCATCTTAATTTCACCACTAGGCCTTTCATCACTGCTAGAACCTTATCCTGAACCTTCAGCCAACACTTTTAGTTCATCAAGCTTTATGTTCATAGACTGAATCATATCCATCAACAACTCAACAGCTTCTTCAGATGTTGAAGCTCGCATAATAACAGGTTCAACAGCAAGCATCAACTTATCGTATCTCATCACATCTTTCGTTTTGGACGCATCATGGTAAGAAACTTTGGTAAGGGTATGTTTCCTAGTAATATCCTTTCTCCACCTATCTAGAATATACATGGGAAGGAACCTCAGTAACACCATTCATGTCTAATACCTTAATTATGTGTCTACATACAATCCCATGACATTCAAAGTGACGACAATCATAATACGCCTCTTTTTTCTCCTTGTTGTACAACATTGTATACTCCTTCAACCTATTTTGCCCCTTCTTTTGCAGGGGGACTTCTCTCCTCCTTTTCTTGCAATATATCCAAACACAATATGAAAAAACATGCTCTTCCTCAGTAGGTGACACCATCTTCTTTGGCCCAACAGGGGTCACATACGCCACTCGGTTGCACTGATTTTGAACCTCCGCAAACTTTGCATCAGTATACACTTTTTGAAATTTACGTTCCAACCTGAATTCCAAGACCAAAGGCCTTACATATTGGGTTGAGTTCGCGTCCGCATCCTGCTCATCACTAGCCCGTCTTTCCATGGCCTTGAAATAGTTTGGAGCAAATTCACAACGGCGTGTTTGCCCGTGAATATACCCATCAAAGAAGTTGTTGATGCTCTTAACCCTTTGAGTTGTTTGCATTCCTGCCTAAAACACATCCTTCACATACGCGGGAATCCACATCTCCCTTTCCTCAAACAGGCCTACAATAACAAATATTTGTATTTCAGAAAACTTAGAACAATGCAACATAAGACTGACTAAATTACAATACCTAACAAAACCTCCAAATTCTAAAATCAGAGTATGACAACTGAACTCATCAAATCACTGCACTACCACATGATCATAGCTCAGCAAGTTCCACATAAATAAATTCAAACAAAGCATATGTAGCACATCCTAATGGATGAAGCCATGTTTCTAAACACAGCAAAGGTCCACAAGGCTAATTTTCACAATAATAAGAAAAAAATATATATTGAAAACAAAGAAAAAGAATTAGAATGACAAACGGAGTCTTATCAGAGAAAAACAAAAAGGAACGATATAGAGATGAAATTCGAGAATTTTGTAGTCAATAAATAGGTAGCAACATTGACTGCATACCACAAAAGCAGACTCTAAGGAATCTATGAGTTGCCCATATGTTTCTTCTGAGAGCTCCAGCATTGGGCAGGACAAGAATAACTAGTTTATGTGTTTCAAGGACCTTCTAGCAATATACCATAGCATACAGATTTTAGAATATTGGATGCAACCCATGCAGCAGGTTGAACAGTATATACTAAGCTCTCAAAAGAGTTAATTAAGGCCTCCAAGAGCCTTAGCATGCAATGGGGACCAGGTGATGAAAAGAGTCCTAGCATGCAATGGGGACCAGGTGATTTTAGAATTTGATGAGTTCAGTTTGGTACCATCAAATTTAAATTAAGTACCAACTAATCCCAAGATGGTTCAGTACTTTCTCTTTTGCTTCATTTAAGAAGTAACATCCAACTCCACGATGGTACCATCCAATGCCATGATGGTACTCCAATGCCAACAAACAGCATTGCCAGGAAGCATAATACATAAAGCAATACATCAGGCATCAGGCAGAATAGAGGTAGGGGAGAACATAACTAACAAAAATTAACCAATATAAGAAACAACAGCAAGCACTATGAACATCGGTTATTGTTCGAGCTTGAACTTTTTTATAACTTCCCACCAAGAATCAACAAACTCCTCCGGGGTAATGCTGTTGTAGATCACATTATGCAACTCATCTTTCACATCTGGATAGTTAGACAAACCACCAAGTTTCTGCCCAAACTTCTTCATGATATGCCACATACACCACCGATGGCGTGTTTGAGGCATGGGGAAAACAACTCTAATCGCCTTCCTCATCGCTGCACACTGATCTGTCATGATCGCTGCCGGGATCTTGCCTCTCATGCAAGACATCCAAGTCTTGAATAACCACTCAAAGGTCTCCGCATTCTCATGAGAAACCAACACACATCCAAGAAGGATAGTCTGACCATGGTGATCAACCCCAACGAAATTCGAAAATGGAAGTTTATACTCATTTGTTAGGTACGTCGAATTTAAACATACGACATCCCCAAAATAGTTAAATGCCTCCCTACTTCGAGCATCAACCCACATTATGTCTTTCAACCTCCCTTTCTCATCAAGAAGGTTCATGTGAAAAAAAATTTGATTATCGGCACTCATCCTATGAAAATAGTCCAACATAGCCGAGGCATCACCATTTTTAAACTTCAACCTCCTCTTTCTATTCACCAAGTTGTGCATATCTTTTTTAGTGAATCCCATATTCCCAACACCATTTCTTTGGCTAGCCATATTGTTGTAAATCTGCCCAATTGGTGCGCCGGATCCATGATCATTTTCAATCTTATTCTCCAAGTGCTTTGTAATATTCTCCTTCCTATACATAGCTATGTGTTTGGTCAACTTAGGACTCACTAGATGATTATGCTCATTCACAACCTTCTTTACCAACCAACCACCTTCATCATTACCTTGCCCATACATCATAACCGGACAATCACATTTTTTAGTCTTCTTCTTCACCATTGGTCCTTCCTTAACCACAACCCTCTTACCATTAACCTTCCTTCTGTATGCTGTCTTCCCATAGCACTCACACTTCCATACATAAGTGCGATATGAAGTTCACTTCCCAGCATTTTTAGAGGATGGCTTCCCACCACCTATACGCACAACACCAAACCCTTCTTGCCTCCCATAACCACGATAATACTTATTCATTTCATCCCAGGTACCAAACACCATTCCCAATTCTGGTTGAGGTAATACACTACCGTACCACTGTCTAACTCCCTCTCTAAACCAACAATACAGTCTTCATTCAAGTCAATAAAGTCCCTATTGATAATAAAAGAATGAACACCTTCAGATGGAGGCTCCTTATTTAGGTCAAAAGCCTCCCATCCATCATCGTTCTCAACACTTTTAGGAAATTCATCGCAGTCTGAGCTATCTGAACTACTATCTGAGCTGTCACAGTCATTCTGCTTAATATGGGAACAGATTCAAATCAGCAATTAGGGAGGGAATTACAAGAACTATATACAGCACAAGGACTCAACCCATGAACAGGTCCAAACACATTACACCGCACGATAAGAATGCATAATAAATAAACGCCACAATTTACACCACACGATTTCTCCATTTCAATTGTGCCAAAACAGTAAACACAGATATACAACAACTATATACAGCAATTGCATGCCAAGTTTCCACAAACACATTCCAACTTAACTAATTCTTCTTGAATATTTTCAATTTTTAAATTAAATTAACTAAACACAATAAAAAAATGTGAATTAATACACTAAACATTCTGAATTACAGAGATCTTACCACAATTATTTCAATTTCTCTATTCACACAATCACCACCATAATCCATTTTGTCGACAACCTACTAAGGCTACTAAGCTTGCCACCAACTCGTCTCTTAATCAGGTCCAAGCTCTCCACCAACTCGTCTCTTTTAGCTGCAGATTAGGTCCAAGCTTACTCCCCAGCTTAACTCCCAGCAATCAGGTCAAAGCTTCAATTATTAAATTTGGGAAAATTTCGATCTTGTCTTAATTCAATTGCAGCGTAGTAATTAGTGTAAATGGGGAATAAAATTGCAATTACGATTATTATTGTGGAACAAAAATGGCGAAAAAAAAAAATAAGCAATTACATTATTTGTTTGGTGTAAAAAATTGAGACGGAAAATTTTAATGAGATTTTGGGGAAAAAATTTGGGGGAAGAAATTCTCCCCGCCATTAATTTGGGAGAATTGTTCATCCTCACACTAAAAAAATGTGATTCCTTTACCGACATTTGTGAGATCCCCTCCTCAAACTTTTTTTATGTGCTTTAGTGACTCATGCGGCCCACATGTACTACACCCTCTTTATTGATTTCAGAAATATTAATTTTCCTCTTTTTTTTGGTTAGTTGAGTCATTCTTGCCTCAACTTAGTTGAGGATGAGAATTTCTCCTAAGAACGCGCATCGTCATATTTTAATTTCTATTATTCATAAATTACTATACCTGCTATAAATGTCCAATCTTTCAAAACTTTTTTTTTTTTTTTTTTTTTTTTTTTTTTTTTTTTTTTGGTAAGAATCCAATCTTTCAAACTTAAACTATCACTAACCCTTTTTTTTATCTCCCAAAAAAAAAATGGCATTATTTGGCAGATTTATAATCTCTAATAAGAAATCATCAGATTCAGATGGATCTGACAGTTGTGACAAAAAGGGTAGATCATCAGAAAATATTTTAATCAACAACAGCAGCACCAAGATTAAGACGAGATCGGGTCCATTGCTTCAGAAAAGTTCAATTTTATTTGGGTCAAGTGATATGTCTAACCCTGGTAAGAGTGGCTAATCATATGCTTATAATTATGCAATTAGATGAAGTTGAAAAGCTGATGAGATATTTTATTTTCTCGCTTTTCATTTCACACTTGTTATTCGTTATTTTAATCACCTGCATTTTTCATATAAAACGTACAAAAATTTATTAGTATGAATGGATATATTAAAATGAGCAAAACAAAATAGCATATTACTCCCTTCGTTTTTAAATACTTGCTCCATGCACGGAGTTTTAGAAGAAATTTGAGAAAAGAATAAAATGTGGAGGTAGTGGAGTTAGTGGAAGAATTAAAAAATTGTAAAACAAAATCAAAATTAGTGGAGAGAATTGAAGAAGAGTGAATATAATATTAATATGTTTGATCCACTTGGTGAGAGAAATTAATTAAATATTGTAAATACTTTCCAAATAAGGAAATGAAGTAAATATTTAAAAACGGACGAAGAAGGAAAGTAGAGCAGGTATTTAAAAATGGAGGGTGTATTAGGAAAAATTGGAAAAAAGTAATAAAATATGAAGATAGTGGGGTTTGTTAAGAATAAAAAATTATACTCCCTCCGTTTTTAAATACTTGCTACATTTCTCCATGTGCGAAGTTTTAGGAGAAATTGGAGAAAGTAATAAAATATAGAGGTACTGGGATTTGTTAAAAATAAAAAATTATAAAAACCAAAGTAGGTGTGAGAATTGAAAAAAAGATAATATGGAATTAATATTGTTGGGTTCATTTGGTAAGAGAGATTAATTAGCGGCTATTTTACCAAATGTCACTGAGTACTTACAAAATTTATTAAATGCCACCAAACTTTTCAAATTTACCAAATACCACTGACAAACAATACAATGACACATCGTGCCACTAATAGCATATGGACGTTATTTTTCCGTTAATGCAATTCTTATTTCACCAAATGCCATTACTTTGGAAAATTATTTCACCAAACGCCATTACTTTTTAAAATTAATACACAATAATTAGTTATTTTAATGAACAAAAATAATACTTTCGGTTTTTTCACCAAATGCCCTTGAACTTTTCAAAAATTCACCAAATAACCTCAAGTTTTTCAAAATTCACCAAATATCATTGACGTTTATTAATATTCACACATTGAACTCAGAATACCCTTGACGTTAAAGTTTTATTAGCAATAAAATTTAATTCGCCAAATGCCCTATTTTTGTTAAATAATTAAACAAAATACCCTTATTTTTGGAAGTACAATTTCTAGTTTGAAATTTAAGGAAACTAGTCGTTAGTTTTGATTCTCACCCTTTTTTTGCATAAATACTCGATACATACCATCCATCTTATAGGCTTAACCACATATTTTTAACACCATGAGTTGTTAATCTAAATTATCCTCCTCAATGTATGACTACTTTCGTATAAGAGTTGCAAATGTACTCTATTCATAAAAAGAAGTGTTGGAGACCTCGTAAAAAGAGGGCTAAATGAAATAGAGGTGATTACTTACGGGCTTAGGACGGAAAACGAATCAGGCTATAGTTCATATTTTGTCTAACGGACATAATACAGCAAACTCAAGCCCCTTTTATGCAGCTTGACAATTAGTCTATACCCACCATAGTAAACAGTCTGGGCTTGTCCGCGGACTAGTGGACTCAGAACTTCTTATTACAAATTTTCTCATACTACAACAAGATTTATTTGCAACTCTTACACAAAAGTTCTCATACATTGAGGTGGATGACTTAGATAGGTAACTCATGGTGTTACAAATTTATGGTTAAGCAAATAAAAAGGATGCTATGTATTAAGTATTTATGAAAATAAAGGGTGAGAATCAAAACTAACGGCTAGTTTCCTTAAATTTCAAACTAAACGTTATACTTCCAAAAATAAGGGTATTCTGTGTAATTATTTAACAAAGTTAGGGCATTTGGTGTATTAAATTTTATTGCTAACGGAACTTTAACGTCAAGGGTAATTTGAGGTCACGGTGTAAATATTAACAAACGTCAGTGGTATTTGGTGAATTTTGAAAAACTTGAGGGTATTTGGTAAATTTTTGAAAAGTTCAAGGGCATTTGGTGATTAAATCGTAATACTTTTTCGATTATCGTGACGAATATTGTTCGGGTAAGGTTTTTGGGGCCATTTTGACCCTTTATGGGTACAAATTAAACTCGAAATTGGCAAAAAAAAAAAATGTAAAAATGTAAAATGCTATTGTAAAAAAAAAAGGGGTCAAAATGACCCCCAAAACCTTATCCGATCAATTTTGATGGTTTAAAAGTAACAACACGTTAATCAAAATATTTTTCAACACACAAAACGGAGCATTTACGTTATTTTTTTGTCAATTCTGAGCTTAATTTGTTCCCATAAAGAATCAAAATGACTCCCAAAACCTTACCCAATCAATTTTGATGGTTAAAAAAAAACGACACGTTAATCGAAATATTTTTCAACACATAAAACGGAGTATTTACGTTATTTTTTTGTCAATTCCGAGCTTAATTTGTAAACATAAAGGGTCAAAATGACTCACAAAACTATGCCCAAGCAATTTTTGCCACGAAAATGAAGAAAACATATTATTTTTATTAATTAAAATAAAAAATTAAAATGAACCAATCATATTATAACACGTGTCAAGATATAATCTTAATGACTAACAGAGTTAACGGCCGGTAGTCAATAATAGTATTTGGTGAATTATTTAAAAGCCCGATGACATTTGGTGAATTTTGAAATCTTTGATGACATTTGGTGAATTATTTAAGTACTCAATGGCATTTGGTGAAATAGCCGGATTAATTAGATATTGTAAAAGCTTTCCAAATAAGGAAATGGAGCAAATATTTAAAAACGGTCAAAAAAGGAAAGTGGAGCAGGTATTTAAAAACCCGAGGGAGTATTGTTTTAATAAACAGACCATTGTGAATAGTATGTGAGATTGTGAATAGTATTTAAGTTCAATTCTTTCTGTTAATTTTAATTTGCTTTTTTCGACAGTTTTGCAGTGTTAGTGATGTTAATGGTGGTTTATTTATTTTTATTTTTTTTAAATTTTCTTTTAAATATTTTTTAACCTGTTGAATGTTGATTGTTATATTCTATATATCATATTTTAGGATGTCTCTGGAATTTGATTCCATTTATTTGCTTTAGAAAACAAAGTAAACTCATTCTCTCTGTTTTCTCACCTTTTCCTGCTGTTTGACATCCCCTATCTTCACAATGCAAGTGCTCTGAGGCTAAAACTCTAAAAGCCAAGTAGCCAACTATATGTGTGAGGCTAACACAACCATTACCTTTACCACTATTGTGACTAGGCCTGGTAATTGGACAGGGCTACCCAATGGCAAAAGGGTCTGGCTCATAATTAAAGGGTCTTGACCCTTTTTAATTTTAATGGACAGGGTATTTATAGGGTCATATCTTATAGGGCTGTTATAGGGTTTTTCAATTAAAGCCCAATAATTAAGGAAGACATTCCAATAAGAGCTTAAGAGGTTACATTCTCTATTTCTGAAATTTTAGTCTTTTTTTATTCAGTCAAAATCCCTATTTCTCAACCCCAAATCCCTAATTTCCTAAATTCATCTACTCCGTACTTCGTAATCAAAATCAAATTCCGCAAATTTCTGGGGTGTTTTGAGGGTTGTTGCATGCCCAGTTTTCCACTCTCTTTCTATTCGAAGTTACATCTAACTCTCAACTTCTTCTCTTTTCGATTTTATATTGAAGGTAAGAATGTCAATTTTATATCAACTGAAGGTAACATTGCAAATTTCAATTGAGATTTTGGGAGATTTTGGGAACATGATGCATTGAAGCCTCTGCCAAAGAGCATGCAGGGATGGAGAGTGAGAGAGGAGGAGAGAGAATATGAAAATGAGTGATGTAAATATTATAAGATTTTGATTTTAATTTTTGGGTATAACATTGAGTTTTTGACTTAAATTAAGGGAACAAAAAAAAGGAATGATATGAATTTGATTCTTTTGTATTTTATTAATTTGTTGGGGAAAGAAATAAGATCAATCTCAAATAAGATACGAAGTAATTACAAGTTAATTTTTACAGGCCCATTATTGACCCATTTAATTTTGCACTGACCCTGACCCGACCCTGACCCACAACGACCCTGACCCGCTAAATATTTCTCTTGAACCGCAATCGACCCGCCCCATTAGTGACCCGCCCCGACCCGCACTGACCCTCCCAATAACCCGGCCTAATTGTGACCAAAACCGTAATTTTGATCTATGATCAATTTTATCTTGGTTTCACCTATACAACAACCTCAAAGAATAATGACACTTGATGATTTGCTACAGGCAAGCTTAGATCAATATTGTTAGGAAAGGAAAGAAAGGAAAATGAAGAGATGGATTATCTTATATCTATATATTATACTAAAAGACAAGCGCCTCAATGTGAGGATGACAAATGTCACTCTCTCATTGGCTTATCTTATGTATAAAATATATCCATATAATTACTGTTTACATATTCAAGCATAGTTATTTTTGTTAAACTTCAAACAATAAAAGCAAGTTTCTATACATGCATAAGATTTTCATGATTTCCTAACATAAATATTGATTTAATTTTTTTTATAATAAATATATACTTTCCAATACTACAAATAATCCATAAAGTCTTTCCAATCTTTATTTATAGTCAAGTTAAAGAATAATAACGAATTTGAAGCAATATGATTAAAGTGACATAATTAAGGAAACAAATATTTCATATTTTGAAAGGCTAATATTTTTTTTATGAAAATTAAATAAAATCAATAAAATTTAGTTTGACGTCAATTATGAAATCAACACAAACATTTTTAAAAAATCAGATGTACAATAAAATATTGTGCACCTATTATAAAAGCTACCCTGTAATGAATGAAAGTTATTTATTGATAAAAGTTACCCAAAATAGTCTACAAGTTATCCTAAATTCAATTCAAGTAATCGGATGAATACAAAAGTTTTTGATAAAGATACAAAATAGTGTAAAAATTACTTTTATCATTTGCTGTACTCTTTGACAAATACTGAATGCTGAGCCGAAATGTTGTCTTGGAAAAAAAAATACATAATCTTGAACATAAATTTAATTTTAATCGGTCTTTCATTTTCTATACAATGTCTTTTACAGTGACCTTTTGTTTTTCTTGCATAAAAAAAAAATAAAATAAAAAATGAACCAATAACCAATCTAAACAAGAAGAATAAAAGTTAAATTGAATTAAATATATTATAACTATTATTACTCGTGTTTTAAATTGTAATATTCGTAATAATAATGCTATTACTTATGAATTTTTTTTAGAAAAACTAACATTTTGATTTAAATATTGTGCATTGCTCATGTACTATACTAGATATACAACAATCATGTGCAATAATTTATGTTGTTTTATGCATAATAATACTTTTAATTATACTAGTATGTGTATATAAAATAATATTTTTTATAATATAAAAAAGTATATGTATATAATATAATATTTTATAACACGTGTCCTCCATACCAAGTGTAGTCCCAATCACCACTACACCAATTGGTTGTTTGTGTAGTGGTGACTGAGACTACACTAGGTAGGGAGGACCTGTGTTCGCTCCCCTGCAACAACAATCGGAAGGGGAATGGAACCTAATAACCTTCTGATCCTCAAATCTGTATTAGCCCAAAGGGTGAACCAGATTGAACACCCAAAACTCAATGCATATATGACGGGAATTAACTTATCCTTTATCTATCTTATACAAAACTCCAAAGTCTAAATTTTTTTTCAAAATATAATAATAACATTTGTAAATTTTTGTTAATATGAAAGATATAAACCTATCAAAATGTATATATAGTTAAATTGTTTAATAACTTATATCAAATGCGTAGTTTTATTAAAATTATTTGCATGTAATCATTAAATGTGTTGGATGTTGTGTAGCTATGCAAAGTCCAAAACTTTAGTTGAGCGACTTTGATTTAATGATTGTACGGTAAAAAGATATTGACTTCGATCTTGAAACCTAATAGTCTAATAAATTCTAAATAGTAAAATTAAAACAAAAGGAAATGAAAATAGTAAATGACTTTAAATATTGAAATAAACATAACCTTTTAAATCAATTTAGCGAATTCAAGAGACAATTTTAAGGCTTTTAAAATTAAATGGGGGAATATATATGTAAAAAGAACATTTTTAGATGTATAAATGTCCATGCACTATTATAAGAGTTTTGTTAACCTTTTTATAATTAAGGTAGAGATAAATCTTAGTAATATATACTTCGTATATTTTATTTATATAAAATTATCAATATCCATACCTATATACGAAGTATTTGTGTTGTATACTATATTTAATCAGCTATTGGTTATATGTGTGACTATTATATAATATATATTTTTTGGCACAATGGTTAACTTAAGAAAATATATGCTCTGGTAGGTCAAATATAAGGTTATTATTGTGTCTATAGATTTAATGGGTGTGACGGGTAAATAAAACATGTATATATTAGATTGATTGTAGCTACTGATGCGGATGGTATGATAAGAAAATTTTAGTTTTTTCTCAACAGGAGATATAAATAAATTAGTCCACTTCTTATATAGCTATGTGGGGTATTATTCAATTATTTTTCAATTAATAAAATAACATTATAAAAAATTAAAAGAAATTCAAATAACATAAATTACTATTCAAATAACGTTCCTTTAATTTTTTTTTATTGACCAATAGTAACCAAGTTCTTTAATAGTAAATGAATTACCTTTATTTTTATTTTTATTTTTCCTACGGGTTTAATAATTTGATTTATAAACCGTGCATTGCACGGGTACTATACTAGTTTACATAACAAATGAGAAGCGACGGGATTAAATTGTAAGAAATTAATATCTCCAACATTCCAAAAATAGAGATTTGGAAGCAAATCTTGCCATTCTTCCCTCCCCTCCCCTTTATTTCCCACCTCTTCCCCTTCCCCTTCTTTTTCCTCCCCTTTCTCTATCTAAACACACTGTAGATGTCTTTGTGCGCTGAAAATTTGAAACGTACCCCTCTCTTTCTAGCGATCTTTTGGGAAATGAGTACACATGAGTAGTCCACCAATGTCTGGTGAACATGGCAGTACAAAGAATGAAATAGGCCTGAATATTGATGATACTTTTGGAATTATGTAGAGAATGAAATGAACCGACTCATATGCTCTAGACCTTTATAGTCCATGTTGAATATAGTATGTAGTCATTACTACTTACTTAGTTGATCAAGTGAAATGTGACCTCTTTTTTAGCTAGCCTAGTAAAAGTGTTGATTCAATACAGGGAACTTAAATTCATCATGGGAGCAGTCAGCAGACGAACGAATTCCAGATATTCGTAACGGAAAGGTTGTTAGTTACCCTTCTCATCACAGAGCATATTAGAATGGAATTTTATAAATACAACTATGAAGAAGTGCTATGAACAATTTTTGTTTTTGTTTATATCTGATATGAGTACTTTTTTTCCTATGGCTTTTGATTGCGTAACTGCGAAGGAGTCATCTCCTCACTCTCAATCCATCCATCGTGTTACAAGCGAGCCAAGGAAAAGACGTCCTACACATGTAAAAAGTTTTTCCCATGAGTTGAATTCTAAAGGAGTAGAGCCCTTTCCATTCTGGAAACCGCGTAGTTTATACAATATAGAGGTAAGTACATGACTGATTTGTAGTCTTGCCCTTTTCTAGATGGTATAATTTCAATTTTTCGAGTACTCACTTAGCTTTTGGAATTGATTATGCAGGAGGCTTTAACGATGGTACGAGAAAGGTTTGAGAAAGCCAAGGAAGAAGTTGACAGCGACTTAGCTGTTTTTTCTGCTGATGTAGTTCTTCTGTTAGAAAAGAATACAGAAAATCACCCTGGAGGGCAGGCAATTATTGAGGACTTATTGATCCTAGCTCAGAGTTGTGCTATGACATCACCAAACGAGTTCTGGCTCCGGTGTGAAAGCATAGCTCAGGAATTGGATGACAAGCTTAAGGAGTTTCCTCTAGGTACATTGAAGCAGCTTCATATGCGGATGTATTTTATACTCACTCGATGTACAAGATTGTTGCAATTCCACAAGGAATGTGGATAAGCAGATTGAGGATGGACATGCTCCTTCAGATTATGCCAATGAACAATCTTGCAGTTTTGTAGAGAACTGGTTTCCCTTTGGTAAATACAAAAAAAGTTGTGTTCCAGGAATTATTGATTGGCCACCTGATTATATCTACAATGGAAGATTATTTTGAAACATAAAGTTCAATTTACACTTATCCTCTTCTTGATTTTAAAATTTTTATTTTATTTTTATTTTTTATTTTTACGCATTAGTTGAAACAAAAAAATTGAACAGTACAATTTTCAGTAATCCCCTTAATGAAAACTGAACGGTTTTCAGTACTTTTCATTTATGTATCATTATGTTATTCTTGAATTACACAATTAATACGTCGGTGTTGAAATTAGTGAAATATTTTGTTCTTTTGCACTATTCATTTAATACACTTTGACTAATGGTTGTGATTGATACTCTCTTCGTTTTAAAATAATTGTTCCATTTCTCCATGCGTGTAGTTTAGGAAAAATTGGAGAAAGTGGTAAAATATAAAGGTAGTGTGGTGTGAGAAGAATAAACTATTTTTTTTAAAAAAATAAAAGTATGTAATTGGAAAATTTTACTGTAGTCTTTTGAGAAAAGACTACCACAAGCCTAATGATGTGGCATAATTTAATTGTATGTCATAAGCTATGTCATCTTTGACTTCTCAAAGCCTTTTATGATTAAAATTCATTTCTTTGAATTCTAAAATTCATTTTTTAATTTCCGAAAATCATTTTTTATAATTTAAGAAATTCTTTTTTTGATTTAATAATTAATTTTAGAAAATCAAAATTTAATTATAAATCAAAATTAAAAAAAAATAAATAACAAAGATTGTTCTTCATTGTTCGTTCTTCATTGTTCTTCATTTCACTATCCAAAATTAAAACTTTAATGCAAATTTGTCACAATTATTCACTAATTAGTTCAATGTTTCATTCTGAAGTCCAATGTTTAATTTTGTTCATCAATTCTGTTTGTAGCAATTCGAAGTTTTCATTTTTTAGTTTTTAGATTTTTGTTCTTACAAAATCTCAATAATGTATTTGTTGAGGATGAATTACACGCATAGGTGTTTGGTTATATCGCGGTGGTCGTCGGCATGGTGATTTAGGTAGAATGATTGATATTTTTCCGAATGTATGCTTGGAGAAGACAACACTTCTTTTTTGGTTTTCTTCCCTGTTTGATCCGTAAAAATGTAAATAATTTGTTGCAAACTTGTTTGTGCCTTTGATAATGACCTTAACCTTGTTAGTTCATCACCTTTGGAAAATAGTAGTGTTTTATATTATTTGAAATCTTTTTAATTTTTAAAAGATTATTATGCCAGTTATTGTCAAATTTAGTTTTTTACTCTATCTCACGACATACACGTTTTCATCCACTAGCTCGTGTGCACTTAAATTAGAAAATAAAATAACCTTAAAATGGTAATTGCAAACCCTTTACTTCTTTCTCAATATAATTTTTCTTATTTTCTATTCATAAAAAGCATACACAAAATCATTTTTATTTCCATCAATTGCTTTCAATACACAATTAAAGAAACCAATGAAATATAAATCCTAGCTTGGCATAAACAATTCAGCGAAAATTAAATACACTAAACCGTGGATGATGCATAAACATTAATTGATTGAAATTATGTACACTTACATGAAAATTATTCAATTAATGTCCACAGATAAAATATCACAAATATATACCAATTAAAGTTCATAAACACAATTCAAAAGGTATACAAAATTACATGGATTTGTAGCAAAAATAACGAATATACTTACATCTTCATTTTTAACCATGATGGAAGTTCAAGAGTACTTAATTGTTGAATTTGAATTGAATTAGGGAAAGCAAAGAATGAAGTTCTAAATAAAAATAAATAAATAAATAAACTGCATAAAATATAGTGGAGGAAAACGTGTATGTTGTGAGAGAGAGAAAAACACTGAATTTGACAATACCCAAAAAATAGCATAATAATCTTTTACAAAATATTAAACAATGTTTTCCAAAGGTAATGACATAACGAGTTTATGGTCATTACCTAAGCCACAAACAAATTTGCAACCACATATTTATATTATTAAGGATCAAACAGGGATAAAAACAAACGAATTATTGTTGTCTTCTTCAATCAAACATTTTGAAAAACATCAATCATTAAACCTAAACCACCATGCCACCGACCACCGCGATAAACACCTATGCGGGTAATTCATCGTTAACAAATTCGTTATAATGCGGTTTCGGTGAGATTTTGTGAGAACAAAAATCTAAAAATTGGAAACTGGAAAATTTGATTTGATGAACAAAATTTAAAATCAAACTTTAGACTGGAATATTGAACGAATTACTGAATAATAGTGACAAATTTCCATGAAAGTTTTAATTTTGGATGAAGAAATGAAGAACAATGAAGACCGAACAATGAAGATCATTTTTTGTTTTTAACTTTTTTAATTTTGATTTTATGAAATTAATGATTAAATCAAAAAAAGAATTTATGATATTATAAAATATGATTTTTGAAAATTAAAAAAAGAATTTCAGAATTTAAAGAAATGAATTTTAATTAAAAAAGGCTTTGAAAAGTAAAAAATGACATAACTTATGACATCCAATTAAATTACGCAATGTCATTAATCTTGTGGTAGTCACTTTTCAAAATGCAACCATAAAATCATCCATGTAATTGAGAGAATTGAAGGAGAGAGAATATGAAATTAATAAAATATGATTTATTTTAGATCCACTAGGTGAGAGAAATAAATTAAACATAGTAAAAGAGTTCCAAATAAGGAAATACATCAAATATTTATAAACGACCGAAAAATAAAAGCGAAGCAAGTATTTAAAAATGGAGGGAGTACATATAAGAGTAAATATAGTCTTGTGAGTTAGGGTCGGTCGTCTACTATGTCATTTTTCAAAAAATGACACTATAACATGATGTCATGTCATGTTATAATTGGTTATTTTTTGATTTATTTTTAAAAAGCTAAATTTACTATACATGTATGTATAATTGTAAATACATGTATTTTTTTGAGAATACGTAATTATGTTATAACAAGTCACATACTTCCTCCGTTTCTATTTAGTTGACGCGTTTGATTTAGTCACATATGTTAAGGAAAGGAGAGAGGGTGAGAGAGAATAAAAAGCAAGTGGGATAGTTTGTAAATATAAGGTAAAAAAGTTACCCTAAAAGGAAACGTGTCAACTAAAAAAAACTTCCCAAAAAGGAATATGTGTCAACTAAAAAGAAACGGAGGTAGTATATAATAAAAAAATCAAGCAACTTTTATGGCAACTCTCATTTGACTCTTTTTTCTCTATTCCTTCATCCATGGTGTGTTCAATGGTGGCCTACCTCCTAGTGGTGTTGACTTTTCAATCACAATTGGTGCTGGTGCAGGTTCTAGAGCACAAGTTTTGGCATGATGACAACCCCCCCCCCCCCCCCCACAGTTCTTGCACTAGTTCCTCTTCTTTGGCTTCTGACCATCTTCATTTCCACCAAAAGTCCCTTCCCCCTATTCTAACTTCCGTCTTTTACTTTTAGGTCTTCCAGGTTGAACTTTAAAAGCAGGTGGCAAAGGCTCTCTCATATGCACCTTATCCCAGTGCTTGGGTCCAGGCATTGGCTGGAGAGGGGTCTCATAAGTAGCCAAATATGTTTCCCTATAGTAGTAAGGATGCACATATAGCTCTGGATCAACCCTTTTGTCAAGCATAACAGCAACGACATGTACACAAGGTAATCCTATCAAATCCCATCTATAACATGTGCATGTCCCGACTTACAGCTTTACTACATATGTGTCATCTTTGTACTGCACTTCTGTAGGCAACCAAATGTGTCTCCCCAAAAACCAAACCCAGTAATGAATATCTTTCACGTCATTTGATTATCAAACACGGTGAAATGTGAAAAGTCTTGTGATGCGGTTGTTTTAATAAAATATCTCTTTCTGTTTTTGAAAATATTTCTTTTCTTTCTCTATTTATGAAAAACTTCCATTCCAGTTTAGTTTGGTCCATGATAAGGGTCCAATAATGGTGTAGTTAAATGGGGCTTGAAAATACATTTTCAACGATACATTATTATAAGCCCAATTCCAATGAATAATGAGGAAGTTATGGCCAATATACTAAACTGGACCCAAATCGGATTTTACCTATAACCCAATGATCATGTGGAGGGTCCAAAGGTTTAATACCATTCTTAAACTAATTAAGATTAATTATAAGCTTCTATAAGTTTCTAAAATATCTTAATTATCCTTCTTTGAAAAGTTAAGATCAAAGAATTTGAAATTGAATAAAACTTCTCCTTTTGAGAGTCTTTGTTCCGTGCGAAATGGAATATGTTAAGATATTATCTCCATGTCTCATAATCTTTATCCAAATCTTATGTGGTTGAATAGAATTGAAATTATGTTTCCAATGATATATTATAATATTAATTCCGAGCTAAGCTATAACGAAAACGATATGAAAGAAATACAAAACTCTATCCAAAACTGACACCTTTCCACTATTTCGGCCATATATTTTTATATACAAAAGATTTTAATCTGATTTAAATTGGGTTGGAAAGTAGACTTTAAGATCTTTTGAACGACATATTATATGGCTTATTTGGACTTTTGGATCAAAAGATATGATAAAAACAAAATCCGTAAAAACTGTCGTAGCGCCAAGCGACAGTCTTGTCACACGACGACAGACTTTGTCGCCATGAGTGATTCCTGTTGTTTCGCGCTGTGTCTTGTCGTTCGCGACAGGAGCCAATTATATTCCAATTCAAATTCTAACTCTTTTCTATCATTTATGGACTATTTTCTCTATAAATAGGGTTGTATTTCCCTGTTTTTATTCACCAACAATCACCAATCATCTCTCTTCTCCCTCTAAGCTAAATCTTATTCTCTCTCTATTTTTATTCTAAGCCTAGCCCTTTTCGAAATACATAATACCTAATTTGCGAGACTTATACACACCTATCCAAGTTAGAAGTTATCTTCGCCCTTGACGTGAAAGGTTGATCATTTCTAAAGGTTTGGTCCCAAATCCCTATTTCAATTATTTGATTTAATATTTTCCTTGAAGTTACTAACGTGTGTATTTTGTTATTAAAAGAGATACGAGGCATTGAGGTTAGTAATTTAATTACTTTGTTATTCTTTTGATATAGAAATCATGCTTATATTATTTTAATTCCTACTATCATGTTAGCATGTTATCGCTTTCTAGTATCAAGTTTAGGTTGCTTCCTATTCTTCCTAATTTCATGTTAATATCATGTTAGGGCTAAAGTTTTGATCTTTATTGTTTAGTGACATGCTAGAATTTGTTATTAATCTTGTTAGTATCATGCCTAGGATCTTGCTAATATTATTATGATTTGATGAGAATATTATTATGATGATGATTTTTATTATTATGTTGCTTGATATTGTTATTGTTATTGTTATTACTTGATCACGCCCTCTCTTGCAGAATTAAAGGGAATTTGTACTTGTAATCACGCTTAATAAGATAATTAATAATTTTGTTTTGGTTAATATGATTATAATTCAAGTGATCGCCAATAATATTTTTGTTTGTGCAGTAATATTCAACCAACATAGATTAAAGAGGTTTAGGGTTAATATATTGATTGTATGTTAGTCAGATTGCACACATGAATATGAGAAGAATAAAGCAGAGGCCTATTTTTAGGGCAGGTTCAATCTCTTTTAGGTTGGATTTGTACCTTCATCCCTGAATATCCCAGTCATGGTTCCAGACCACTATGGAATAAGCGTTCTCATGGATCGTGAAGGGGTGTAACTTTCACCATGTGAACGGTTTACAAGTTTCTAAAACTTGTTGGCGACTCTTTTACTCTAGCTTCCATCCCATTGGACACAACCATACGTTAGTGTATGATCAAAATGGGGCTCAAGTGTGGGATGCTTGAAATATTCCCTACAACTTCATAGCTTTCACCCGTACCTGACATCACAGTGCAAGTCCTAGCATATTTTTCTAACCCATCATACACTTTTTTCACATATGGCACTCACAAACCTTCCAACTCTTGTGCTGCAATCCATTTATCATTGGTCCTTTTAGCCATAAATCTTTTAAGCCATTCCATTTGAGTTAGAATTGGCTTGTCCCTATCATCCCTTATCACAGCATTGAAAGTTTCACACAACTTGTTTAACAACATGTTGGATGTGAAGGTAGGGAAAAATGCATGTCTAGACCAATGTTGGGGGGGAATGTTTGCTAAGTAGTCATATGCATCTTCAGATAAAAAGTTGATTGATTCCATAGCTACCTCAAAATTAGTCCGAGCAAATGCATGCACATACTATATTATAACACACACAAATATAATTAAATGCAATTGAAGATATAAATCCAAAATACACTAGTAGAAAATACGTAATGGCAAGCGGTTCAAACCCCCTAATGGGAAGCGGTTTTGAATCGCATCCCCTAAGGGGGCTTCCCAATTGGTCTTTAAAATGAAAAGAGGTTCAGAACCGCTTGCCAATTGTAGTGAAAGGGCAGCGATTTTGGCGCCAAACCGATGTCCATTAGGGGTATTAAAAATATATATATATTTTTTTTTGGTTTTTTTCACTTAAATTGATACAAAATCAAACAATATGTAAAAACTTTAAATTTTTTTTATTAATTAACAAAAAAATTTATAATAATTACAATTTCTGATTTTCAACCACCAAACACCACCCCACACCACCAGCCACTAGTCACCACCCTACACGACCAACCAACAGCCACCAGCCATCACCCCACACCACCAGTACCACGACCCCCCACCCAAACCAGGACCCCCACCCACCAAAAAAACCCCTCACCGAAACCACGACCCCCAGCCACTCACCCACCACGACCCCCCACCCTAACCACGACCCTTACCCACCAAAAAAACCCCTCACCAAAACCACGACCTCTAGCCACTCACCCACCATGACCCCCCACCCAAACCACGACCCACACCCACCTAAAAAACCCCTCACTAAAACCACAACCCCACCCAAACCGCGACCCCCACCTTGCGACCCTAACCCAAACCATGACCACCACCCACCAAAACCAGATCCTCACCCACCAAAAAACCCCTCACCGAAACCACGACTCCACCCACCAAAACCAGATCCCCACCCAAACCACGACCTCCACCCACAACCCTAACCCAAACCACGACCCCCACCCACCACGTCCCCCACCCACTAAAACCAGACACCCACCCACCACGACCCCCACCAAAAATAATATTAAAATAAAAAAAAAACTAAAAAAAAAAAATCGGTTTTGGTTCGAATTTGAGGAGATGAGAAGGAACATAGAAAAAGAGAAAATGAAAGAAGAAAGGGGCAAATTAGGGAAGGGAAGAGAAGAGGAGAGAGAGTGAAAATGGGAGTAAAGAAAGAGGAGAGAGAGAGAGCAGAGGAAATGAAAGAGGAGAGAGAGAGAGCTGAGTAAAGAAAGAGGAGAGAGAGAAATAAAAGAAGGGGGGCGCACGAATTTAGGGGTTGTTTTTTTAAATGGCAAGCGGTTTGGGGTTGAACCGCTTGCCAATATATCTTATGGCAAGCGGTTTAACCCCAAACTGCTTGTCATTATATTTATTGGCAAGCGGTTCGCACCAAAACCGCTTGCCATTTAATATTACAGGTTTTTTTTTAGAAAAAATGGGTGAATGGCAAGCAGAAAACCGCTTGCCATTTGGGGCTTCCCATCACTTATTTTCTACTAGTGATAAAATTGTCTTACTGGAGTGCTAGCCCTTACAACATTCCAAAATAATTTTGTAGTTAGCCCAGATGTGTCTAACACAATACCCGGTCTCAGCTTGAAGCACTACAATCTCAAATTCTTCTAATAGAACCTTGTAATCACATTAATAATATCCACTTATTACACAAAATTTTGAGAAGTAAATGAACTAAATACACAAAAGGTAGGGGAAAAGTAACAAAACTTACTTTTTGCCCGTCAGACATAAATGTCAAGCCTTCACATTCCTCTTGACCCTCTATGCTGTGTAACAACATCTCTATAAACAATGTCCATGTCTCCTAACTCTTACATTCCACAATTGCCTATGCTATGGGAAAGATATTATTATTCCCATCCTTTGAAAAGTGAAACTAACACCTGACTAGGGTAAGCACCCATAAGATGACATCCATCTTCCCCAATTATTGATCTATATTCACTTATAAAGCCACCCCTTAATGGAGTAAGACATACAACCATCCTCAAAAATAGAGAGGGTTCAGGTTAACCAAACCTATCAACAACAACCACACAACTAGTACAAGGGTTGTGGACCACAATTGCCTTCCCATAGTCCCACACCCTAGCATACTGCTCAAATGTTGACCCAAATATAATAAGCTTTTCCCTACACCTAGCCAAACAAGCCTTAAAGTAGATGACCTTAATCCTAAGGCCAGCAAAGCTCTCTCCTGAATTTTTCTAATCTTCCATGTTGGATTTCTCCTAAACTCACTAATAAAATTCGGTCAAGTTGCGACCGGTTTTTTACGACCGTCATAAAAACGGTTGCAAAAGTGGGAATCTGCGACCGTTTTATAAGCGGTCGTAGAATTGCGACCATTTTTTGTCCAAAAAACGGTCGCAAGAGTATTTGAATAATTTTCTTTTAAAAAAAAACTTGTTTAAAAAAATTGTAAAATAATTTATCCTATTATGACCGTTAGAAACGGTCGCAAATTGCACAAAATTGCAATCATTTTAGAAACTGTCGCAAATTGCACAAAACACAAACGGTTGCAAATTTGCGACCGTCCTTACCGGTCGAAAAGATTTTTCTTTTTAAAAAAAAAACGTGTATAAAAGTAACCCCTCACCCTAACCCTAATCCTCACTCAATCTCTCACGCCGCTCAACCTTCTCTCTTTTCTGTTTCCTTCTCTTTATTCTTTCTCCTCTTTCTTCTCTCTTCTCCTTCTCCTTCCTTTCTCTTTCCTTATCCTCCATCTTTACCGGTGTGGTAACTCTTTTGTCCTCTGATCTGCCACTAGTCCCTCCTACTCCTTCCGTTTTTTTTACGGATTACGACACTCATGGTGGTGTTGTTGAGTCCAAAAATGGCTTCCTCAAGATGCTTTGGTGGTGTTGTTAACTAGTTCATGGTTTTTAAGGTCAAATTCGACCATGAAAGCTCTTAATCTAGAGTTTTCATGGCCGAATTTGGCCTTATTAAACAAAATTTGAGGTCGCGTTCGAAGTCAAATCAAGGTTTGAGTTATGTTTTCTTATTTTTGGTCGATTTTTGGTCTTGCTTTTAGTTGATTGTCGTTTTGTTTTGGTAATTTGGTTGTTTTTTTTTTGTCTGTTTATTTGGGAAATTTGATTTTTTTTTGGTTGATTTTTTGTCTCGTTTTTAGTTGATTTTTCTCGGTTGCTTTTTCATTTTGTTTTGGTTGATTTTTGGTAATTTGGTTGGTTGTTTTTGGTATGTTATTGGGTTTGATTTGATGTCTTTTTTGGTTGATCTGATTTTTGGTATGATTATATTTTTTGTTTTATTTTGGTTGTTTCTTATTTGATTTTTTGTGGTTGATGGTATAAGTTTTTGGGGTGAAAGACGAAATTCCGTGGTAGCTGGGTGGAGTTCTCTAGGTGGCTGGTGGTGTTCAAGGGTCGGCAGTGGCAGCTAGTGGTGTTTAAGGGTCGTCGGCTGTGATGGTTTGTGGTGTTTTAGGGTGGCAGTGGTGGTGTTTTGGCGTGGGTAGTGGTGGCGGGGATGATGTGACGTGCAGGAATTGGGTGATTTTTTTCTTTTATTTTTTTTAATTTTTTTAAACTTTTAGCGACCGCTTTTGACGGTCGCTAATTTCCTGATTTACGACCGTTTCTTAAGGCGGTCGCAATTTTTAATATTTGCGACCGTTTTTTTAATGGTCGTTGAAAATAGTTAAAATGACCGTTAAAAATCTACGACCACCAAACGGTTGTAATATTTGTTTTTGCGACCAAGAGAATAACGGCTACCATGTTACGACCGGTGACGGTCGTAATCACGTTTTGCGACCGTTTTCACTATTTTTGCAACCGTTTGCGGTAGTCGCAATTTGGCCAATTTTTAGTAGTGACTCTTCCAAGTACCTATCTGCTAAGAACTCCTGTAACTTTCTTATTCATCTTTATTCCTATAAAAGCTGCTTCAATTTAACTGTCTTGATCTGCTAAGTTTTTAACTTATCAAACCTTGCAGCTCAAACCTTAAAAGGACATTTCACAGTCTTCCTGCATACACACTTAAGTAGTTTACAAGTTTTATTCTTGTAAACATAGTTACACCTCCTCTTACAATAAATAGTCAGCCTCTTTGTGTCATTGTGAAGAAAATAGTAATCATACCTATTTTCTATAACATGAACTCTCAAATCTTTCCTTAGCACATACACATTACTGAACCTCAGCCCTCTAACTAACTGCATACACTTGCTTAAGTCAGTTTCTCCATTAAAACAAGGACCTAAGTCCTCATCTATCAGAATTCACTATTCTCACTTCTAAATTCATCAGAATCCTCTTCCTCCTCCTCTTGGACAGTCACATCAATCTCTCTCAAACTCTTTTCATATTCAAGCCTTGGACCACCTTCCTTATGTTGAACACCCTGTTGTACTTCTCTCAAACTCCTATTCACTTTAATTGCTAGGAGCTCTGTATTGTTTTTCAATCACTCCTCATCATCAACATCATCATATGCATCTTCCTCCCCTTCACTCCATTCTATGTCAGGATCACTAAGATCAATGTCAAACAAATCTGATAAATTAAAGTCCCCTTCATCATCCTTAAACAACTCCCTATTCACTTTACTCTTCTTTGTCTCTTCCTCCTACTCCTCATAATGCTTTCTTTTTCCCTTTTCTTTTGCACTCAATCTGTTTAGAAATGCAGCACTCAACTCAACCTTCTCCTTACCTTTACCGGATAACCTAGGGCTTCTCCTAACTAGTTGTTCAAAAGGGTTCTTTAGTGTTGGGTTGGAAGTAATTAGGTTGGGCTTTGTAGGGAATATTTCAAGCATTACTGATGGGTGTCATAAATGGCACCCATTTGATGAGCATTTAGGTTGTTTTTACCTTATTTTCATGGCTTTCATGCTTAATAAATGCTTAGTTTTATGCTTTTGGTCTTAGTCTTACCTTTCCACTCTTATTTTGTAGCTTTTGTGCATTTCTATGGTTTTTCTAGTCTTTTCTCCTTTATTTTCTCCATTTTCATGGTTGTAGGTATTGTATGAGGTTCGGGTCTTGATATTAGTGATTTACTAAGGTGGAGGAAGCTTTTGGAGCAAGCTCATGGCAATTGGAAAGCTGAAGATGCAAGGAAGTGGATTCTCAAAGTTCTAGCTCTTGCGCTCTCAAGCTGTGCTCTAATGAATATGGGGTGTTGAACCCACAATCATGTGATTTTAAGACTGCCTCACTTAGTGTTCATCTTCATCATGATTGTGGGTTCATTCGAAGACCTTAGCGAACGCACGAAGCCGTAAGAAGATCGAATAAAACCAGAGATGCGCGGGCGCGGGCGCGCCACCCCTTGGCATGGGCGCGCCACCCCTGCAGCACGAGCACGCCTCCTCTGCAGCACGATCGCACCTTCTTAGGTATTTATTTGCTCGGTTTTTGTTTTCGCGCCTCTATAAATACCTTTGTAAACCCGATTTTTGGGGCAAGTTTAGAATAAGATTTATTTTAGATTTTGATCATATTCTTAGCTTAGTTGAGAGCTTCTCTCTCTAGTTTTAGGGTTAGTTTAGGAGTAGATTTTTAGAGAGAGAAAGTGAGGAATTTCAATGGTGACAATTGTGTTGGAGATCTTCTCTATTATCAATCAGCATTCTAAACTCTGTGTCATTTTATTGCTTTGTTTGATTTCATATTTGTTTGGTTTGATTTTTATGTTTGATTGTTGATTAGTGTGATTGTTCTCTATATTTTGATGATTCTTGATTTCTTTAGTTGTTTGTTGATTTTATGATGATGTTAGTGTAGTTGTTTGCTAGGAATTGGGTGAAATTTGTATGATTGGTTGATTGTGCTTAATTTGGGAATTATGTTGATTAACTGTTGAGATTAAAGTGATTAATGGAAGTTTGCATGTGTATAATTCGATTAGGCCTTGAGAATTATGCTAGATTGCATTGTAGTTTCTAATGATACAGACCATTGATTTAAGAATTGCAATTGTCGATTGAGCTTGATTAGTGATGCTCCTAGTTAGAGTCTCTCGTAGTTGGCGCTAGTTTGACCTCTAGGAGATAGCTTGTTGACTCTTTTGATTGAGCTTTCCATTAGTCTTCGCAACCATTGACTTGCATATTATTTCTGAGTTGTTACAATTGTCATGATTATTTGTTGATCCCATTCCTAGTGCTTTATTTGTTTGGTTTCTTTGTTTGTTAGTTATTAGTGTGCTCTCTTTATCTTTGTCTTCGACCTAGCTTAGGAGCATAATTATTGAGAGCGCTTGAACATTACTGTTCCTTTGGGTTCGACCCTTGACTTGCCTCTATACTAGTATATAGGTTTGTTCAGTGTTTATAAATTTAGTTTGATCGAGGGAGGATTAGTTTCAACGACCTAGTTCCACACCTCGTCAATTACCCCAAACTTGAACCCCACCGTGATCATAAAATTAAGCATGGTGGCGTCCAAAGGGAAGGAAGCTAGAGCAAAAGAGTCGCCAACAAGTTTTAAGAACTTGTAAACCGTTCACAGGGTGAAGGTTACACCCCTAAATTATCTAGGATATCGTGAACTCCAATAGGTCTGGAACCATGACTGGAAATTCGGGGATGAAAGTACAAATCCAACCTAAAAGAGATTGAACCTGCCCTAATAATAGGCCCCTACTTTATTCTAATAGTATTCATGTGCGCTTTCTGACTAACATGCAATCATTATGTTAACCCTAAACCTGTTTATCTAAGTTGGTTGAATATTAATGTACAAAAAAAACTATTATTAGCGATCACTTGAATTATAATCAAATTAACCCTAAACAAGATTATTAATTATCTTATTAAGCGTGATTACAAGTACAAATTACCTTTAAACATGCATAAAAGACATGATCAAGCAATAACAATAAATATAATCAAGCAACATAATAATAATAATAAAAATAATCATAATCATTTATCATATTAAAGCATAATATTAATAGCAAGATCCTAGTCATGATACTAACAAGATTAATAACAAACCCTAGCATGTCACTAAACATCAAAAATCAAAGCTTTATCCCTAACATGATACTAACAGGAATATTAGGAAAGAAATTACGCAGGAAGCATCACAGGAATCATAATAAGCATATTTGATATTATAACCTTTACCCTAAATATGATACTAGGAATCACTGTTGTCATTCAAAACATCAAATTCAGGAAAACATCCTAACATGATACTAGGAATCAAAATAACAACCTAGACATGATTTCTATATCATAATAACAATGCAAACAATTAAAGCACTTACTTGGATGCCTCGTACCTCTTTCTAATAACAAAATACACGCGTTAGTAACTTCAAGGAAAATATAAAACAAACAATTAAATTAAATAATTGAAATAGAGATTTGGGACCAAACCCTCAGAAATTAAACCTTTCACGTCTAGGACGAAGACAACTTCGAACTTGGCTAGGTGTGTCTAGATCTTGTGAATGCGAAATTTTGTATTCAAAAAGCTAGTTTAGAAAAGAAAGAGAGAGAGAGAATCAAGAAATTCTTGACGAGAGTTGGTGATAGAAAACGGAGGTTTTATGAGTCTTTTTATAGAGAAAATCATCTAGATATGATAACAAACAAATAAGAGTTTCGAAAAGAATAAAACACATCGCTGTCGTCAAACACGCGCCTGTCACCAGACGACAGGGGTGTCGCCAAACGCCAGGTCTATCGCCAGGCGGCAGATGTGTCGTACGGCGCTGCAGTTAGTTTTCTACGTGTTTTCTAATTTTGATAAAATTTAAGCGTACGAGAGGGTAAAACTGTAATTTCCGTAAAACACTTCTTTTTATTCCAAATAAAACTCTTAAAAGTCAATTTATCAATGCTAATTAAATTAGGATTCAAAAGAACCTTCTAGAAGATTCTAGAAGACTATAATCAATCTTAATCTCATTAGGAATGATAAATCAAAAATAGGCCCTCCTCTAAATCATTGGGCCGCATATAAATATCCAACCGGGCCTAGTTTAGTAATTTGGCCATAACTTTCTCATTATTAATCGGAATTGGGCTTATAATATATCCTTGGAAATCTCTTTTCGAACCCAACCAAACTACACTAATATTGGATCCTTGCCATGGACTAAACCAAACTGGATTGGCTGTTTTCTCAAAATAGGTTTTTAAAAACAGAGAGAAAGAAAAGAATTAAAAACTAATCGCAACAATAGACCTTACACACTTTCACCTCATTCGATTATGATTCGACGTGAAAGGTACTCGTCATCGGTTTTGGTTTTGGGGAGACACAAATGGGTGCCTACAGAAGCCCCCACTTTGACTGAGTTTGGAGAAACGCAAGTTTCGAAAACAAAAGTTAAAGTATCGATAGGGACAGAGAATGATTCAGAACGTTTTGTGATCCTAAATCATCATTGTAATGCCGATACCTGCAAACTAGCGTTAGTTAAAACAGATAAAAGAGTTAAGAAACGCGTATCTTGCACCGTCGAGCACACGTCTCTGAAGTAACCGATTTGTTGTTGCATTTGTCGTTGTGACAACCTTCCACGAGCTAGGGAACGCCGTCCTGCTGTTTGTTTTGACGATCTTCCGCAAGCTAGAGAATACCGCCTGAAGAGTGCTACCCCTGTAACTGCCTCCAATTCCGCCGTGATAGACTTCTAAGATCAACACCTGTCGATCCTTGATGTTGTTTGAATTTTGCCGTTGATGCTTTTGGTGATGACAATCCTCTTTTCTTTGGCAATAGTTGCCAACACAACTTTTGTATGATGTATGACAATTCGATTCGGGGAAAAATGTTAATGCTTCGTAACAATCCATCTTTGGAAATGTTGCCACAATGAAGCGACAATCCGTATCTCGAAAAATTTGCCAAAATCCAATTTTGAGATCGAAAAGTTGCCAATGCTTCATAACAATTTGTTATAAGAACTTTGCTACGATCGACAATCCACATCTTGGAATATAACTCTTGAAAGCAATCCACCTTGCAAATTTTCCAATGCTATGCGACAATCCTTTTAAAAAAAATATTGCCACAATTGACAATCCGCGTCTTGGAACTTTTGCAAAAAAGAGTCGATTGACAATCCACTAAGGGAAAATTTGCCACTTACTGAAATGAATGACAATCCATTGAGGAACCTTTTCGAAATTTATGATGAATAGAGACCTACGAAAATCCTTTGGGAAAATTTTCCATAGGGAAGTAGGTTTATGACAATCCAATCTCGGAAAACTTGCCAGATATGACAATCCGAACTTGGAAAAAATTGCCAAACAGAGAAGGAGCATGACAATCCATGCTTGGAAACTTTGCCAGAGATGACAATCCAATCTTGGAAAAATTGTCGTTTATGAAGAATGCGCGACAATCCACATTTGGAAATATTATTAGTTGGGGATGACAATCCAATCTTGGAAAAATTGTCGTATAAGTGCTTGCTTTTGAACCGATGCCTTGGTGGTTGTAATGAGCCAGTGCTTAGGTGCTTAAGTTAAGTGAGACAATCGTCGTCAGGTCAATCACTTACTGCGATTGTAATCGAGCCGACTACTTATCATGTCAATTTGCTTATAGAGGCTAACTGGCGTACCAAGGAACCCAAAATTGTTGTAAGAGGTCCGCATAATCCAATATGGGGCCATGTATCTCATCGCCGCACCGGCGCTTGCTGGAAGACTCTGTCGTCGCGTTCTCGCTTTGTCACCAGGCGACAGATTTTGTCGTCTGGCGAAAGCCTTGTCGTCTGACGCTGGAGTCAGGTTTTCATTCGCAGCTTTTCAAAAAAATCCGGGAATGTTCTTGCTCACTAGAATGTACCTGCATTTATATTTTGGACTATAGGACTTTGCTTATCTTTCTTTAGGATTGACCTAAGGCTTAGTGTTGCTTGACTCATTGACTTGAGATGACTCAAGGTATAAACTTGACTCACTGTGATTGACTGACTCGAGGTTGACTCGACTCGATGTGTGCATTGTTTTGTGACGTGCTTGACTCAAAATGTGAAAAAGCAAAAATTAAAAAAAAATTCGTCATTTTTGTGGAGGGTACCGACTTTCTCCCGAAAAAGAAAGACGCGAAAAGAGAAAGAAGCGAAGTTTTTGAAGGTGTATGTTGAATGAGCTTAGTCAAATGTTATTTGAACTATCTCTCAAGGTGCAAGGATTAAATCATCCTAAGCTATCTCAATTGTTGACTCAACGATGAAAGTATTTGGGTAACTTAGGCATGGAGGCTAAGCACTTCATACTTTTTTGATGCAATGATGAGTGATGAGTGATTTTGTTATGACAAAGTATGTTTCAACGCTGTGTTAAGATTTCATGACAAAGGGTTCCTAAGGGAAGTACATTTGGTCATGTGTCTGTGCAGTGTGTGATGGTGACACTAAAGTTAGGCCGCAAGGGCTAAGTGTGTGGAAAAATATTATTTTGAGAAGAGTCAAATGATGGTGACTCTTAGGGTGGGTAGGCTAATGATGTAAGGATCAAGCCCCCAAGTCTATCTCTAAGTTAATAAGGATGAGCACTAGAAATTCCTAGATATGATCAATTATGAATGTAAATATGAATGCATGTTTATTACAACCGCACCTCGATGTGAGGTTGCCTACGTATCCGTTAGGAATCAGGCCGAACGTAGCTCTAGCCGAACCTCGCACAAGTGTGTGTATACCTCAAAAAAGTCTTTTTAAGGGTTTGTAACGTGGTTAGGATAAAGGTTGAAGAAGAAGGGGATAAAGGCTCAAGACGCTCGATAAGCCCCCAAGGTGTGAAACCTTGCTTTTGAATCTTTATATTTTTATGCTTGAGGCTTTTAACTCTTTTTTAGCTCTTGTTTTTTTTGCTTTATTTAATCTATTTTTATAAGTGTGGGCAATCCCGATCATCACAGGAATCATCATAAGCATATTTGATATTATAACCTTTACCCTACACATGATAGTAGGAATCATTGTTGTCATTCAAAACATCAAATTAAGGAAAACATCCTAACATGATACTAGGAATAAAAATAACAACCTAGACATGATTTCTATATCATTATAACAATGCAAATAATTAAAGCACTTACTTGGATAACTCGTACGTCTTTCTATAACAAAATAAACAATTAAATTAAATAATTGAAATAGAGATTTGGGACCAAACCCTCAGAAATTAAACCTTTCACGTCTAGTGCAAAGACAACTTCGAACTTGGCTAGGTGTGTCTAGATCTTGTGAATGCGGAATTTTGTATTTAAAAACTAGTTAAGAAAAGAGAGAGAGAGAGAAGTAAGAAATTCTTGATGAGAGTTGGTGATTGAAAACGGAGGTTTTAGGAGGCTATTTATAGAGAAAATTTGCCGGATATGATAAAAAACGAATCAGAGTTTCGAAAAGAATAAAGCACGACGTTGTCGTCAAACACGCGCCTGTCACCAGACGCCAGGGCTGTCTCCAGGCGATAGACCTGTCGTACGGCGCTGCAATCAGTTTTCTACGCGTTTTCTTATTTTGATAAAATTTAAGAGTACAAGAGGGTAAACTGTAATTTCCCTAAAACACTTATTTTATTCCAAATAAAACTCTTAAAAGTCAATTTATCAATGCTTATTAAATTAGGATTCAAAAGAACCTTCTAGAAGATTCTAGAAGCCTATAATCAATCCTAATCGCAATAGGAACGCTAAATCAATAATAGGCCCTCCTCTAGATCATTGGGCCGCATATAAATATCAAACCGGGCCTAGTTTAGTAATTTGGTCATAACTTCCTCATTATTCATCGGAATTGGGCTTATAATATATCGTTGGAAAGCACTTTTTGAACCCGACCTAACTACACTATTATTGGACCCTTGCTATGGACCAAACCAAACTATATTGGCTGTTTTCTCAAAATAGGTTTTCAAAAATAGAGAGAAAGAAAAGAATTAAAAACTAACCGCAACACTAGACCTTCCACACTTTAACTTCATTCGATTATGATTCGACGTGAAAGGTACTCATCACCGGGTTTGGTTTTGGGGAGACACAAATGGGTGTCTACAGGCTTAGATCTTGGATATTTTTCTTAAAACCTGCACACAATGCATTCCCATTAATTATCTTAAAAGTTGTATTAGGAGTGGCCTGTATAGGTTCCTCACTTGTGACAAATACCTCAATAACCCCCTCCTTACTCACTGTTTTTAACAAGCCTTTTATCCCCTCACTATTCACGAACTCCCTTTTACCTGTTTTAAATGTCCTCCCCTTTTGTCTATACCAGTAACTCAACTTCATAGGGACATGAAAATTAGCATACACAAAGCCTTACACATCAACTTTCTTTATAAAGGGAACATCAATATTTGCCATAGTCACATTTTTCATCCAGTGGTATACCCATCCCCCCCCCCCCTTTTTTTTGTTTACCAATTAAAGAGGGTATAAGCCACCACCAAATGTGAGTTTAATATGCACTTTGTACATTATGTAATACACAGAACAAATAAACAAACCATATTTCAAATTAGCCCCAAATTATTGGTTAAGTGGGGCAATCGTTACTTTATGCAGAATTCAAGCAATTGAAAATTAAATAATCAAAACATATCCAATTCAAAATACCAACTAAAGTTTATAATTAACCAATTCATCTACAATTAAACAATAATGCATCTACAAATGTCACATATTTGCAGTTTTAGGGTTTTATACTAAATTTTCCACCGATCCCCAAAGTTAACCTAAAAAAAACCAAAGCAAAACCCCAATTACCCTTGTTATGTATAGTAAAGATGCAAAAAGTACCTTTTGTTGTCAGATTCTTTAATCTTTGTCAGGAAATTTAAAAAAGTCGCAAGCTTTAGGCCCCCCTTTGCTGAAATTGACGAACTCAAGTACAGTTGTTTGGTTTTTGTAGTCCTAACTGTTCCTTTTTACTTACACAGTTGATATGAAAAGTTAAACAAAAGTACAAAACTGAATGACAAAAATGAGAAAAGGAGTAAAATTTAGAGGAGTAAATGAGAGGAAGGGGAGAATGTGAAAAGAATTAAATTGGGTTGGTTAGGGTTATTCAATACAAGTAACAAATCAGGGACGGAAGCATCAAATTTGGAGAGAAAGGGAAGAGAGTGGGACCCAGTGCATTTTTCAGTCACCGGACTTAAGTTTTGGTGGTTAAAAATAATTTTAATTTTTTATTTGGTGGTAAAATAAAACTTTTAGAAGATTTTGAGGTAAGAAATAATTTTTGAAAATGTTTTGGTGGTAAAAACCAAAAATTTCTATAAATCAATTAGTTCCTATAATTTTTGTATATTCTTAATTAGTTGTTTATATGATTTGTATAAAAATATACCTTTATTTTATATATCTTATCAGAATATCTATGTACACTGTTACCATTAGAGAAGGTTTGATCGAAAAATTTAGTTTTGAAAGATTATTATTGATCTTAATTATAGTTTAATGGTTTCCATAAAAAAAAAAAGTAGTAGCATTCACCTAATTTTTTGTTAAGTGACATACCAATAATAGCACTTTCCCTTTTTAAGCAATTTTCTAGAGAAATATTCTCTCTAAAAAAAAAATTCCTTAATGACATTTTAAAGAATAAAAAAATCAAAAGATTCACGTTTCAGAGATTATAAAAAATTAAAAAAATTTAAAAAATCTAATTCAAGCATAATAATATTTGCCCCTTATAGGGAATATTTCAAGCGTTACCCTAAACTTGAACCCCACAGTGATCATACACTAAAGCATGGTGGCGTCAAAAGGGAAGGAAGCTAGAGCAAGACAGTCGCCAACAAGTGTTAGGAACTTGTAAACCGTTCACTGGGTGAAGGTTATACCCCTTAACGATCCAGGAGATCGTTAACTCCAATAGGTCTGGAACCATGACTAGTAGTTTGGGGATGAAGGTACAAATCCAACCTAAAAGAGATTGAACCTGCCCTAATAATAGGCCTCTACTTTATTCTGATCGTATTCATGTGCGCTTTTTGACTAACATGCAATTAATAGGATTAACCCTAAACCTGTTTAATCTATGTTGGTTGAATATTAATGCACAAATAAAACTATTATTAGCGATCACTTGAATTATAATCATATTAACCTAAACAAGATTATTAATTATCTTCTTAAGCGTGATTACAAGTACGAATTCCCTTTAAACATGCATAAAAGGCATGATCAAGCAATACCAATAAATTATATATCAAGCAACATAATAATCATAAAAATAATCATATCAATAATAATCAAATTAATCATGTTAAAAATCAAGCATAATATTAGCAAGATCCTAGGCATGATACTAACAAGATTAATAACAAACCCTAGCATGTCACTAAGCAATAAAAATCAAAGCTTTAATCCTAACATGATACTAACATGAATATTAGGAAGACAATAGGAAGCATCGCAGGAATCATAATAATCATATTTGATATTAGAAATTATAGTTGTTACCCTAAACATGATACTAGGATGATCAAAACGCCCTAACATGATAATAGGAATCAAAATTACAATCTAGACATGATTTCTATAACATCATATCAATTAAATCACTTACTTGGATGCCTCGTATCTCTTTCTAATAAAAAATACACGCGTTAGTAACTTGAACAAAAATAATAAAATCAAACAATTAAATTAAATAATTGAAATAAAGATTTGAGACCAAACCCTCAGAAATTAAAACCTTTCACGTCTAGGGCGAAGGTAACTTCTAATTATGCTATGTGTTTCTAGTGCTAATGTATGAGGAATTGTGTTTGTAAAAGGTTGGTTTAGAAAGAGAGAGAGAATAATCAAGAGATTCTTGATGAGAGTTGATGACAGAGAGAATTGATGATTGAAAACAGAGGTTTTAGGAGGCTATTTATAAAGAAAATCAGCCGGATATGATAAAAAAACGAATCAGAGTTTCGAAAAGAATAAAACAATGTGGCGCCAAACGTTGGACACTAGCGCCAGGCGCCAGGTCTAGCGCCAGACGCCAGGCATGGCACCAGGCGCTGATCCTATCGTCAGACGCTGGAAAACAGTTTCCACACGTTTTCTTAATTTGAGAAAATTTAGCCGTACGAGAGGGCAAGTATGTATTTTCCTTAAAAATACTTCTTTTATTCTAATTAAAACTCTAAAAAGTCAACTAAAGTCAATTTATTAATGTTAATTAAATTAGGAATGAAAAGAACCTTCTAGAAGAATTTAGAAGACTATAATCAATTCTAATTGCATTAGGAATGATAAATCAATATTAGACCCTCCTCTAGATCATTGGGCCGCATATAAATATCAAACCGGGCCCAGTTTAGTAATTTGACCATAACTTCCTCATTATTCACGAATTTGGGCTTATAATATATCGTTGGAAAGCTCGTTTTAAACTCGACCCAACTACACTATTATTGGATCCTTTCCATGGACCAAACTAAATAAGATTGGCTATTTTATTAAAATAGGTTTTCAAAAATAGGGAGAAAGAAAAGAAATAAAAACTAACCGCAACACTAGACTTTCCACACTGTCACCTCATTCGATTATGATTCGACGTGAAAGGTACTCATCACTGGGTTTGGTTTTGGGGAGACACAAATGAGTGTCTACAGAAGCCCCCACTTTAACTGAGTTTGGAGAAACGCAAGTTTCGAAAATAAAAGTCAAAGTATCGATAGGGACGGAGAATGATTCAGAACGTTCTGCAATCCTAAATCATTCTTGTAACGCCGATACCTGCAAACTAACATTAGTTAAAATAGATAAAAGAGTTAAGAAATGCACCGTCAAGCACACGTCTCTGAAGGTAACCGATTTGTTGCTGCATTTGTCGTCGTGACAACCTTCCACAAGCTAGAAAACGTCATCTTGTTGTTTTGTTGTTCACTAGTCTCTAGACAATAGAGCTTTTCTGGATATGTTCACGCGTCTCTGAACAAAGAGCTTCTTTTAAATATGTCCACCCGTCTCTGAACATAAAGCTTCTAAATGATATGCCCACGCGTCTCTGAGCAAAAGAGCTTTGATTATATGTCCACGCGTCTCTGAACAAAGAGCTTTTGAATAATATGCCCACGCGTCTCTGAGCAAAAGAGCTTTGATAATATGTCCACGCGTCTCTGAACAAAGATCTTTGAATAATATGCCCACGCGTCTCTGAGCAAAAGAGCTTTGATGATATGTCCACGCGTCTCTAAACAAAGAGCTTTAAATAATATGCCCACGCGTCTCTGAACAAAGAGCTTTGATACTTGAATTTTTGTTGCAATTGTTCGATTGGCTGCGAACAGGAGCTTTGCTGAATGGTGGTATCCTGTAAAAATCAAAAGATTGCCAATAGACTTTGATGGTGCTTTTCTTAGGGTTGACCTAAGGCTTAATGTTTTTTGTTAGGGTTGACTAAAGGTGATTGACTGACTTGAGGTTGACTCAACGTGACTGAGTGACTTGAGGTTGACTCAACGTGACTGACTGACTTGAGGTTAACCCTAGGTGAATTGACATGTGTGACTCATGACCCGTGTGTGCATTGGAGTGTGATCGTGCGACTCGAAAATGCAAAAAAGCAAAAATTTTCCGTCATTTTTGTGGAGGGTACCGACTTTCTCCCGAAAAAGAAAGACGCGAAAAAAGAAAGAAGCAAAGTTTTTGAAGGTGCATGTTGAATGAGCTTAATCCGTTAATATTGTCTCTCATAGTACAAAGATTTTAACATCTTAGACTGTCCTAGTTGACTCGATAATTAAAGTATTTAGGTAACTTAGGCGCGGAGGCTAAGTACTTCATACTTTGTGATGCAATGATGATTGATGAGCGATTTTGACATGACAAGGCATGCTTCAGCGTTAAGTTAAGATTTCATGACAAAGGGTTCCTAAGGGAAAGTATATTTGGTCATGTATCTGTGTGGTGTGTGAAAGTGATACTAAAGTTAGGCCGCAAGGGCTAAGTGTGTGGGAAAATATTATTTCAAGAAGAGTCAAATGATGGTGACTGTTTAGGCTAGGTAAGTGATATGTCCAATTTATGTAGTGTTTTACCCCCGTCTCATGGTCATAATTAGTAGTGTTTTTGGCTCTTTAGGGCCACTTTTATTACTAATTTGTGTATTCTAATGTTTTCGTAGTTTTGGTTGAGTTTTACAGGAAATTGCACTTTTGGAGCATTTTCCCGGGTTTTCATGGATCAACTACGGAAGCTAGAAGGACACGACCATTCTTGAAGCCCAAGATTGGTGAGAGCCGGTGATTAAGGGCTCGATATGTAATACCGGGGCTATTGGATCAAGTAATCAAGACCCGATGAGGAAATCCGGATTGGGCCGAGGAATCAAGCCCAATCAAAATTCAAGCCTCGAAGAAGAAGCCGGGCCCGATCAGGCAAGCATACGCCCGATCGGGCAGGCGCGTGCAAAGCAACATCAAGGAAGGAGCCGCGCCCAATCGGGTGAGCGTAGGCTCGATCGGGCGCAACATATCAGCAAGGGGCATAGTAAAAAGGCGGGCCCGTTCGGGCGCGTGTTTTTCTAAGTAGCTGATTAATTTTGTTTTAGTTTTTGTTTTAGGAGTGTTTAAGTACGAATTATGTACGTAATTTTTGTTTACCTTCTCTTTTAGATTTTCTCTCTCTACTTAGGATATTTTCTCTCTCTTAAATTCTCTCTCAACTTTGTTCTTAATTACATTCATTAATCCAGATTTCTTTTGGTAACCATTTTTTCTTTTTTAATTTCAGTTATTTTATTTAATTATTTGATTATGTCTTGCTTTATTTATTTGATTAGTTTAGATATGTTGATGCTTGAGTAGTTTTATTTTTAGGGTTTATGGGGATCTAATAAATAATATGAAGGGGTAAATTTGTGATTGTTGATTATCAATGCTTGGTTAATTTCCTATTGATTGATTTAATGCTATGCAATTGGCCAGATTTAATTGTGTGAGTTTAGCAATAATAATTCGAGATTCGACAGATGATAATTGATGTTTAGGCTTAGTTTCAATAGGCGGACTAATTTATAAATGGTTAAGTCGAGATTTGATAGATGAGATTTAATACCAGTAAATTAACTCTGTGATTATAATACGTAGCGAAAGCCGTTTATAATCTAATTGATCAATGCTTGATGATTGTTTATTATGATTTGCCCTGGATTATTGTTTATTAGTGAACCTATACCCTAGGTCTTTTAATATTTAATTTCTCCCTACTTTATTTCCTCCGTTCTTATTCTTCGTGGTATAGTCTTTAATTACAACAATATTGGTTACCTTGATAATTTAGATTATAATAATTAATTAGGTGTAGAAAGACTTGTTTCCCTATGGATTCGACCCTACTTCCCTACCTGCATTAGTTAGAGGACTTAGGTAATACTTTTGATTAGGGGATACGACTTTACCCTATCAGTAAACTAATGATGTAAGGATCAAGCCCCCAAGTCTAGCTCTAAGTAGATAGGAATGAGCATTGGAGATCCCTTGATATGATCATGGTGTGTGAATGTGAATGCATGTTTATCATGGTGTGTGAATGTGAATTGCCTACGAATCCGTTAGGAATCAGGCCGAACATAGCTCTAGCCGAACCTTGCACAAGTGTGTGTATACCTCAAAAAGGTCTTTTTAAGGGTTGTAACGTGGTTAGGCTAAAGGTTGAAGAAGAAGGGGATAAAAGGCTGAAAACCTTAGATAAGCCCCCAAGGTGTGCAACTTTGCTTTTGGAATATTTGTATTTTCATGCTTGAGGTTTAGCTGTCTTTTTTTTTGCTTTATTTTTTTTTTCTCTCTTCTTTTTTTTTTGCTTATGCATTTTTTTTTTATTTTTATAAGTGTGGGAAATCCCGATCATGCAGTCTATTACTCACTTGGTATTCATGTTTCTCAGGCACGGTACCGAGCACTCAATAAGAGACTCAATCTGAGACTTGTTAATATCGAAGACATGTTCATGTCAAAGACATTGGAGCACTTGCCTTTTTTTACACTTTTATTATTATTATTATTATTATTAATATTATTATTATTATTTTTTGCTGCGCTATTTTAATATTTTGAAGTCACTCAATCTTTTTATGAAATTGAAAATTGCATAAGTTGCACACCATCCGATCCCAAGGTTAGGTAGATGTAGGTTGAAAACTGAAAGGTCTATCGTTAGACGAGGCTCAAAGTGGTTTATGAAGAAAGGATTGTAAATTAAAAAGGTGAAAGACAATATTATGTGGCTACAAGGGGTGCCTCACATCATTGGTACACCTTATGTTTAGTTTGACATGGAATTTTTTTTTAATGCAATTTAATGAAATGATCATATATAAGGAAATAAATTCTCATTTTATTAAAAGGAAAAAAAGAAAGAATCTACAAAATTAATCTAAGGGAAAAGAAAGGTGTATATACTAAACTTATTGGGGAGAGGAAAAAATGAAAAAGAAATAGAAAAAGAGATCATGAAATCTTGTCGTTGCAGCTTGCCTCTTGTCTTGTGCTTATCATCACCCGGTCTTCTTGCTAGCTAGAGGTAATGGGATCTTGTTATTATCAATTAGATATTGGCTGACCTCTTTTAGCTTCCAACAACTCTCAATAGCATGACCCCTACCTTGATGGTACTTGCAGTGTTCATCTGGATTCTAACTAGGTAACCTCTTCTTAGGTGCGGGATCTTGAATAGGTCCAATAGGAGTTATGAGACCTTTAGCATGAAGGCGATCGAATGTTGTGTCATAACTTATGCCAATAGGTGTAAAGGTTCTTTTTTTCTCTCGTTTGTTCATGGGAAGGACCTCATCTAAGCTAACGTTATTCGAGTAATGTAGTCAATAATTCAAGTATTTTCCCTAGCTTGAACCCTGATAAGTGACTTTTATGCCACTTTTTAGGGTGTTTATTGAGTCGTTTTTCGGCTTATTTTTCCAATAATTTAACCCTTTTTGTCCTTTATTTCTTTATTTACTTATTCTCGTCTTTTATCTTGTTTTTGAGTATTTAAGTAGTTTTTAATAGTTTTTAGCTTATTTTCTTAATTTATTTAATTTATCTTATTTTCTTTGTTTTTATTTTGATCTCCATGCTTTGGTTTTGTAGGAATTATGCGCCGAAAGAAAGAGGATATCAAGAAGCCAAGTTATCTGTTGTGCGCGGGGTGCTGTGCGGCTTTTGCGCGGGCGCACATGTGAGGCTGTGCGGGCGCGCAGCCCTGTCAGAACCCGCACAGCCAGACTGAAGAAACAGAGCAAAACCAGAGAGTTTGCGCGACCCTATGCGCGACCGCTGTGCGGGCGCACACACCTTTGCGCGGACGCGCATGACTTATGTGCGGGCGCACTTATTTTCCCCGTACCCACAAAGTTGCGGCCGCACACTACGATGAGAGGGCGCACACACCTGTGTGCGGGCGCACAGGACTCATGTGCGGGCGCGCACGACTGGGTTTACGATTTATTTGCGCCTTGTTGTCCAAGTCTTTTTTTTTTGGGGGAGCCACATATATATAGACGGGACTCTTTGTAAAAAGGGGGGATCATATTTTTATGCTATTTTTTCTTAGTTAGTTTAGGAGAGCTTCTCTCTCTTAGGATTAGATTAGGAGTTTCTCTCTCTAGTTTAGGAGTAGTTTAGAGAGAGAAAGCTTGGATCTTTCATGGAGTTTTTGGGATTTTGAAGAAGCAAATTTGTGGATTTTTCCTCTCATAAATTCAATGAGTTTTCCTAACTTTCTCTCACCTTTATTGCTTTCATTTATTATTGTTTTTGCTTATTTATTTGTTTATTTGAGTAGATTAATTAGTTTAGTTATTTGATTCTTGCTTTTATTATTATTTTACCTTGTTTTCCATATTTTTGTTCATTATGTTAGTTTAGGTTTTGTTCTAGGGAAATGGATGAAGGTTATGTTAATTAATTTAATGATTGATTGTGGTTAGTATGAAATTGTTTCTTGATTATTGTGTGTGGATGATGCTTTTATGGATTAGAATCTTTCTAGCTAATTGATTCTATGCTTTTAATTGTGTTTTCAATCAATTGTGCGAAAGTGAGTTGTTTGAGAACCCTAAATTCCTCCATATCTTTGCTAGGCTAGTTGCACGAGAGTGAATTAGTCTAGTAGGATTATTAACATGTTTAATTGCGCGAGAGTGAGTTAAATGTGTAAATCGTCCTAATTGAGGTCATTTTCATCTAATTGTTTGATGTTGTTGAATGCATTGATGTAATTGGATTCCACTTTCCCTAGTTTTAGTTATTTGCTCTTAGTAGTGTTTAATTGAACCTCTCTTACCTCACAAGCTTTCCTAGTAGTCTAATTAGCATAGATTGATACACTTAGTCCTTTTGGGTTCGACCCTTTACTTACCCCTATACTCGTATTAGGGTAGTTTAGGTATTATAAATTGTTAATTTGATTAGGGTTAGTAGACTAACGACACTATCTAACCTCGATCAAATTTTGGCGCCGTTGCCGGGGACTAAGGCGTTCATTAGTTTGTGTTGATTAGATTAGCTAGGTTCTTGTATATAATTTGATTTGTGTTTGCTTTTGTTTGTTCTTTGTATAAAAATGGCATGCTTATCTTTTCCTCAATTTGATGGTGAACCCTTTTATGCTTACTTTGAAAGACTAGATGGTTTTCTTAGTTACCATGGGTGTTCTCTTAATGATGCTTGTGATATAGCTTATTGGGGCATGAATGAGTATACTAGGGGAATGGTTGAGGACATGAATAATGGTAGATTTTGTCATTTGTCTATGCATGATGCGTGGGATTTCTTCACATGGCTTGCTAAGGATTCTTTAGATAGAGAATTTCATGTTCCTTACTTTGATTCTCAATGCCAAGATTCTTTTAATTTTTGCATGAATTCTCTTGATACTTCTTATGTGCCTAGTGATAATCCAAGTATGCAAATTGACACCTTTCCCCCTTATGCTCATTTTGATGAGGTTTGTGCTAATTTTGATAATGTGCAATTTGACTTTGATCATGAACCTCAACCCAATAACATTGAAGCCCAAATTCTTTCTCAAATGCAATATCTCACCCAACAACTCCAAGAGCTTCAAGAGGAACAAAAATTGAGAGAAGTGAGGCTTGCCCAAGTGATGAGTGCTTTGGTTGATGTAAATGGATGTGAGGCACCTCATTTGGAGTGTGAGAGTGTTTTTGAGAATGATGTGGGCCAAGGGTGTGAAGTTGAGGGGAGATTTTCTTGTGATGAGGGGATTTTTGAGGATTTTGATCCTTTTCATTCCCCATTTGAGCTTGAATGCCATCCTTCCCCTTATTTACCCCCTTTGAGAGCTTCCCTTGGGGAGGATGTGAGTGAGCCATCTTCAATTTTGAATGAGGGAGATCATGAGGATGATGATGATGAGTTTGAGCAATCAAGAGAGATTGAGAGTCCCTTGAGTGATGGTGGAAGAGTTGTGAATGAAGAAAATATCGATTTTGAGGTTTCCAACCCCCTTCCCCATCTTGATGAGTCTACCTTGCATGTTTGTGACCCTTCTATCCATGAGTCTTTGGACTCATTTGAGGTTATGGCTAGTATGTTCATTGAAGGTGTAACAAATCATTATAGCCTCTTGAAAGAGTTCATTGGCATTGCTTCATGGGAAAGGGATGAATTTGAGAGAAACCTTTATCCTTTCATGCATGGTTTAGAGACTCTAGGCTTTGAGGATCTTGAGGGAGTTGTTGTTCATCGTTGTGATAGAGAGGAGGATGGGGTTGTTTCTATTGGAGAGTTTTTGTTTGAGGGAGATGTGAGTCATGAGTGTTCTTTTGAGGATTCTATGATTGCTTTTCATGCCCTCGTTGATGATGTGAGGCTTTGTGAGACCATTGTTTCTCCTCCCCTTCCTCATGTCCCTTTCTCAAGGAAATTTGACCACATCTCCTACTATCCCATGTTCCTCCCTTCTTTTGTCAAAGAGCCTATTGAGGACCCTCTCTTGTTTGATGAGACTTTTCCTTTTCATCCTCCTATTATTGAGGAAATGGGTGATTGTGCCACCCAAAAAGATTTTGAGGAGGTTTTGCCTTTTTATTCTTTTCCTTATTTTTCTTCTTCTTTCTCTTCTTATTTTCTTGATTTCTCTTTAGTTTTTTCTTCTTTCTTTTGGCATCTTCCTCCTCATTTACGTGCAATAATCTTGTTGCACGTCCTCCTCCCTTCATTTGCCTACTTGTTATCATATGAGATGTGTAGTAGTGCATTTGATAAGCTCTTGCGTTCGTTGCAATATTATTTACTAGAGCGGTCTCGCTTGGACGTTAAACAAGCCTTTCTCGGGAAGTAACCCGAGGTTTTTATTGCTTTCATTTTCTTTCCTTTTTAGATTAGATTTTCTCTCATGGAAATGTTTGTGTGCCTTTTGCTAGGTACATGGCTTGATATACTCTTATGCATTGGTTTGGATCAAGAACCAAGGAAGTTTGACGCCTATTTTTGCTAGCATAAGGAAATCGAGATTCAATTCAAGAGGAAATCGGCTTTGAAAGGTTAAATTGGTTCATTTGCGGGTAATTACACCCACCAATATCCGGTAATATCTTTCCTAGATCTTTCTCTAATGGTTGGTGACTCGTTGGACTTGTGTTGGTTTGTTGGATTGATTTCTTTCTTTTCCCCTCCCATGGATTATTTGGTTTATGTTTGAGTATATTGTCTCATTCAAGCTTGGGGGAGGGTATCCTATCATGTTTGGTGGGATGTTGATTCGTTTATGCCATGCACTTGAGTATATGCATTTTCATGTCTTTTCTTATATTTTGAAAAGTCCAAAAAGATTTTTGTTTACTTTCAAGGTAATTTTGGCAAAATGTGTTTTGTTTGTTCTTATTTTGGACATTTTGTTTTGGAATTGCATTCTTGAATGTTTTTCTTCCTAAGTGGTAAATGTATGCACGGTTTGAGAGTGTCATTGGTTGACTCTAGGATACTATATGCTAAGGTAGCCGGTTTAAGAACTTTTAGGGGTCCATGAAGCCTTAGTTCACGGGAATGTGGTAAGATGGAGTTGCTCTCTATAGTGGATTTGAAACCCTTGGTTGGTATTTGTTTGGTTATAATCCCTTGTGAGCTTCATTTGTTCTAGCCTTCATCACCTTGTTGAGCGGCTATTTAGGATCCTTGACTATGCATGTCTTAATCCTTGTTTTGACCTCTAGCTCCCAAGATCGCGACCGGGCCTCTCTAGGGGAGGAAAAGGGCACCTTTTCTCATTTTTCTTTATCTTCTTTTTATTTTGTTACAAATTTGATTTTCTATTTTGCATCAACCTACTTATTAACCAATTTGAGCCTAATGTTTCCCGCTCTTGTTTAAACCGCATTACAAACCCAATGGCCTATGTTTACCAACCCTTTTAGTTAGTGAAGCATAGGCATGTGAGGTTTGAGTGTTGAGAGTGTTGATCATGAGCAAGAAAACTTTGTGAATTGGTTTAAGTACGGTATTTGAAAGTTGAGCTTGAAAAGAATATGCAAAAAGTTCGAGAAGAAAGATGCAATTCAAGAAAATCAAATGAAGTTTCAAGAAAAAGCCGTCCATGGTTAGAAAAAGGCAAGGACACATAAAAAAAATAAAAAGAAACAAATAAACACAAATAATATATTTTAGTTTGGTTTCGTTTTCTTCCCTTGTTTAAGCATTGAGGACAATGCTTCGTTCAAGCTTGGGGGGGAGCGTTCCTTCATTTTTTTTGTATATATTGTGTGTTAGTGTTGAGTAAACTTGTGGGAGATGGCATTATTGGTATTTTTGTTTGATATTTTGCGATTTCTTGAGTTTGTTTTTGAGAGTAGGCCACTCTTTTACTTCACTTAGGAAATATCACCAAAATTTTCAAATTTTTACCCTGCCTTAACCATTAGCCTTACGTTACAACCTAATAAAAGTCCCTTAGACTTTAGTGGGGTTAGGTCAAAGAACGGTGGAGGGAGATAGATTTCAAACCTATGGAGAGAGTATGCATAGTTGAGATGTCGGGATTACCTTCTCAAAGTTTTTCATTTCTTTATCTTTTTCCGGTTCCTTCGTGGAATCATGAGAAGCTAGCTTAAGGGTTGATTTGAAGCTAGTGGAGAGAACGCGGCCCGATTGGTTGGGGCTAGGGTGGATTGAGTCCTCATTAGTTCTCTATGCTTAGCATATGTTATGTTTCAATCAACCATTGACATCTTAGAACGTGCATACATTTGTCTATTTAGAAAGGTTCGCATTCATTGGTGTTTGTTCCTATCTCTTGTCCAAATATGAAATTGTGTTTTCTTTCTTTTTTTTTATGTTTTTTTTTCTTTTCTTTTTTTATTGCCGTGCCTTGGTTTTTATTTAGAGTTGTTGGTTAAACTCTTAGGACACCCTCACGAGAGCACACTCGTCCTCCAGGGCGATCTAGGGGTTTAAAGGGCTTGTCATTAGTTGCTAAAAGTGACCGTGATTCCTACGAAAGTGAGTTAGTGTACATTCTTGTCTCCTTTAGTGTCTTAGATTTTCTTGAATAAATCACTCTCCTTCTCTCGTGTTTCATGTTAATTTGCTCGAGGACGAGCAAAAGGTTAGCTTGGGGGAGTTTGATAAGTGACTTTTATGCCACTTTTTAGGGTGTTTATTGAGTCGTTTTTCGGCTTATTTTTCCAATAATTTAACCCTTTTTGTCCTTTATTTCTTTATTTACTTATTCTCGTCTTTTATCTTGTTTTTGAGTATTTAAGTAGTTTTTAATAGTTTTTAGCTTATTTTCTTAATTTATTTAATTTATCTTATTTTCTTTGTTTTTATTTTGATCTCCATGCTTTGGTTTTGTAGGAATTATGTGCCGAAAGAAAGAGGATATCAAGAAGCCAAGTTATCTGTTGTGCGCGGGGTGCTGTGCGGCTTTTGCGCGGGCGCACATGTGAGGCTGTGCGGGCGCGCAGCCCTGTCAGAACCCGCACAGCCAGACTGAAGAAACAGAGCAAAACCAGAGAGTTTGCGCGACCCTATGCGCGACCGCTGTGCGGGCGCACACACCTTTGCGCGGACGCGCATGACTTATGTGCGGGCGCACTTATTTTCCCCGTACCCACAAAGTTGCGGCCGCACACTACGATGAGAGGGCGCACACACCTGTGTGCGGGCGCACAGGACTCATGTGCGGGCGCGCACGACTGGGTTTACGATTTATTTGCGCCTTGTTGTCCAAGTCTTTTTTTTTTGGGGGAGCCACATATATATAGACGGGACTCTTTGTAAAAAGGGGGGATCATATTTTTATGCTATTTTTTCTTAGTTAGTTTAGGAGAGCTTCTCTCTCTTAGGATTAGATTAGGAGTTTCTCTCTCTAGTTTAGGAGTAGTTTAGAGAGAGAAAGCTTGGATCTTTCATGGAGTTTTTGGGATTTTGAAGAAGCAAATTTGTGGATTTTTCCTCTCATAAATTCAATGAGTTTTCCTAACTTTCTCTCACCTTTATTGCTTTCATTTATTATTGTTTTTGCTTATTTATTTGTTTATTTGAGTAGATTAATTAGTTTAGTTATTTGATTCTTGCTTTTATTATTATTTTACCTTGTTTTCCATATTTTTGTTCATTATGTTAGTTTAGGTTTTGTTCTAGGGAAATGGATGAAGGTTATGTTAATTAATTTAATGATTGATTGTGGTTAGTATGAAATTGTTTCTTGATTATTGTGTGTGGATGATGCTTTTATGGATTAGAATCTTTCTAGCTAATTGATTCTATGCTTTTAATTGTGTTTTCAATCAATTGTGCGAAAGTGAGTTGTTTGAGAACCCTAAATTCCTCCATATCTTTGCTAGGCTAGTTGCACGAGAGTGAATTAGTCTAGTAGGATTATTAACATGTTTAATTGCGCGAGAGTGAGTTAAATGTGTAAATCGTCCTAATTGAGGTCATTTTCATCTAATTGTTTGATGTTGTTGAATGCATTGATGTAATTGGATTCCACTTTCCCTAGTTTTAGTTATTTGCTCTTAGTAGTGTTTAATTGAACCTCTCTTACCTCACAAGCTTTCCTAGTAGTCTAATTAGCATAGATTGATACACTTAGTCCTTTTGGGTTCGACCCTTTACTTACCCCTATACTCGTATTAGGGTAGTTTAGGTATTATAAATTGTTAATTTGATTAGGGTTAGTAGACTAACGACACTATCTAACCTCGATCAAACCCCACTGTGATCATACACTAAAGTACGGTGGCGTCCAAAGGAAAAAGAAGATAGAGCAAAAGAGTCGCCAACAAGTTTTAGGAACTTGTAAACCGTTCAAGAGGTGAAAGTTACACCCCTTAACGATCTAGGAGATCGTCAACTCCAATTGGTCTGGAACCATGACTGGTAGTTTGGGGATGATCGAAGGTACAAATCCAACCTAAAAGAGATTGAACATGCAATCAATGGGATTAACCCTAAACCTGTTTATCTATGTTTGTTGAATATTAATGCACAAATAAAACTATTATTGGTGATCACTTGAATTATAATCAAATTAACCCTAAACAAGATTATTAATTATCTTATGAATCGTGATTACAAGTACCAATTCTCTTTAAACATGCATAAAAGGCGTGATCAAGCAATAATAACAATAAATATCAAGCAACATAATAATAATAATAATAAATTATAATTAAAATAATAATTAAAATAATCATGTTAAAGCATAATAATAATAGCAAGATCCTAGGCATGATACTAACAAGATTAATAACAAACCCTATCATGTCACTAAACAATAAAGATCAAAGCTTTAGCCCTAACATGATACTATCATGAATATTAGGAAAGAAATAGGAAGCATCGCTGGAATCATAATTGTCATATTTGATATTAGAAATTATAGTTGCTACCCTAAACATGATACTAGGAAGATCAAAACGCCCAAGACATGATACTAGGAATCATAAAATCAATAAATCAATTAAAGCACTTACTTGGATGCCTCGTACCTCTTTCTTATAACAAAATACACGCGTTAGTAACTTCAAGGAAAATAATAAACAAAACAATTAAATTAAATAATTGAAATAGAGATTTGGGACCAAACCCTCAGAAATTAAACCTTTCACGTCTAGGGCAAAGGCAACTTCGAATTATGTTAGGTGTGTCTAGTGCTAATGTATGAGAAATTGTGTTTGTGAAAAGCTAGGTTAGAAAGAGAGAGAGAATCAAGAATTTCTTGATGAGAGTTGATGATTGAAAAAGGGGAGATATGATCTCTATTTATAGAGAAAAAAGAGGGTCGAAGAATAAGAAAATAATATGAATTCGAATCGAAATAAAACTCGATGGGCAGCAGTTTTTCCGATTTTGTTTTTATCATATCTTTTGATCCAAAAGTCTAAATAAGAAATATAATATGTCGTTGGTAATCTCTTAAAGTGTACTTTCCAATCCAATTGGAATCAGATTAAAATATTTTGTAGATAAAAAAATATGTCCGAAATAGTAGGACGGTGTCAGTTTTGGATAGAGTTTTGTATCTCATTCATATCTTTTTCGTTATAGCTCTGAATTAATATTATAATATATTATTGGAAAGATAAATTCAAGATCTATCCAACCATATAAAATTTGGATAAATATTAAGAGGCAAAAAAATAAAATCTGACTGTCTTTGAACATCTTTAAATTCGAATAGAATTAGGATTTAAGAAAAGGAAAGTTTTAAAAAAGGAAAGTTTTTATTTAACTCAAATTCTTTAATCTTATCTTTTCAAAAAGGATAACTAAGATCTTTTATAAACTTATAGAAGCTTCCAATTAATCCTAATTAGTTTAGGAATATGATTAGACGTTTGGACCCTCCACATGATCATTGGACCATAGGTAAGATCCGGTTCGAGCCTAGTTTAGTATTTTGGTCATAACTTCCTCATTATTCATCTGAATTGGGATTATAATATATCGTTGGAAAGATCTTTTCAAGCCCCATCCAACTACACTATTATTGGACCCATATCATGGACCAAACTAAACTGGAATCAGCGTTTTTCATAAATAAGATAAGAAAAGAAATATTTTTTAAAAACAGAAAGAAAATATATTTTAATAAAAACATCCTCATCACTAGACTTTTCACACTTTCGCTTTGTTCGATAATCAAATGACATGAAAGCTATTCATCACAGGTTTTGGTTTTGGGGAGACACAAATGGGTGTCTACAGAAGCCCCCACTTTGACTGAGTTTGGAGAAACGCAAGTTTCAAAAACAAAAGTCAAAGTATCGATAGGGACGGAGAATGATTCAGAACGTTCTGCGATCTTAAATCACTCTTGTAACGACGATACTTGCAAAACTAGCATTAGTTAAACAGATAAGAGAGTTAAGAAACGCGTATCTTGCATTGTTGAGCACACATCTTTGAAAGAGTAACCGATTTGTTGCTGCATTTGATGTATTTTTTATTACCTTCCGCAAGCCAGACAACGCCATCTTGCTGTTTTGATGTTCACTTGTCTCTGAACAATAGAGCTTCTTTGGATATATTCACGCGTCTCTGAGTAAAAGAGCTTTGATGATACGTTCACGCGCCTCTGAACGAAGAGCTTTTGAATAATATGCCCACGCGTCTCTAAGAAAAAAAGCTTTGAATAATATGCCCACGTGTCTCTGAGCAAAAGAGCTTTGATGATATGTCCGCACGTCTCTAAACAAAAGAGCTTGAAAGAAATGTCAGTGCGTCTCTGAACAAAAGAGCTTTAAAGAAATGTCCACGCGTCTCTGAACAAAAGAGCTTGAAAGAAATTTCCACGCGTCTCTGAACAAAAGAGCTTGAAAGAAATGTTAACGCATCTCTGAACAAAAGAACTTGAATGATACTTGAATGTTTTTTGCAATAATATTCCAAAGAAAACTTCTGAAGACCAACGCTTGTCGATCTTTAAAGCTCGCTTGAACTTTGCTTCCGCTATGACAGTACGTCGGCGCTTTTGATGCTTGTGAACCATTATTTCGGTGCCTCTGCTGTTTATGAACCAGTATGTTGATGTCTCTACTGTTTATGAACCAGTACGTCGGTGTCTTGCGATGAGCCAATGTTTAGGCGCTTTAAGCTAAGTGAGACAAACTTTCATTAGGTCGATCACTTATTGCGATTGTAATCAAGCCGACTACTTAATCATGTCAAATTGCTTATAGGGGCTAATTGACTTACCAAGGAACCCGAAATTGCTAAAAGAGCTTGAAAGAACTGCTCTGAGCGGTTGAGCTCTGGCGCCGCAATTTGGCTCTATCGCCAGACGCTGGGATCTAGCGCTAGGCGATGAAATCTGTTGCCAGACGCTAGATGTTGTCGTCAAGCGCTGGAGTAAGGTCTTCCCTATTCTGCTCTTGCTGCCGCTGGGATGCACCTGTATTTATCTTTGATTATAGGACTTTTCCAATTTCTTTAATTATTTTAGGGTTGACCTAAAGTTTAATGTCGCTTGACTCATTGACTTGATAGAACTCAAGGTATAAATTTAACTCGCTATGATTAACTCGAGGTTGACTCGACTCGAAATGAAATGATACATGTGACTCATGACCCGTGTGTGCATTGTATTGTGATCGTGCGACTCGAAAATGAAAAAAAGCAAAAATTTTCCGTCATTTTTGTGGAGGGTACCGACTTTCTCTCGAAAAAGAAAGACGCGAAAGAAGAATCAAAGTTTTTGAAGGTGCATGTTGAATGAGCTTAGTCAAATGTTGTTTCTCATAGTACAAGTATTGTAACATCTTAGACTATACTAGTTAAATTGATAATAAAAGTATTTAGGCGACTTAGAAGCGGAGGCTAAGTAATTCATACTTTGTGATGCAATGATGATTGATGAGCGATATTGACATGACAATGCTTGCTTCAGCGATGTGTTAAGATTTCATGACAAAGGGTTCCTAAGGGAAGTATATTTGGTTATGTATCTGTGCGTTGTGTGAAAATGATACTAAAGTTAGGCCGCAAGGGCTAAGTGTGTGGAAAATATATTGAAAAGAGTCAAATAATGGTGACTCTTTAGGCTAGGTAAGCTAATGATGTAAGGATCAAGCCCCCAAGTCTAGCTCTAAGTGAATAGGGATGAGCATTGGAGATCCCTTGATATGACCATGATGTGTGAATGTGAATGTGAATATGAATGCATGTTTATTACGGCCGCACCTCGATGTGAGGTTGCCTACGTATCCGTTAGGAATCAGGCCGAACTTAGCTCTAGACGAACCTCGCACAAGTGTGTATACCTCAAAAAGGTCTTTTTAAGGGTTGTAACATGGTTAGGCTAAAGGTTGAAGAAAAAAGGGATAAAGGCTCAAGACCCTAGATAAGCCCCCAAGGTGTGCAACCTTGCTTTTGAATATTTGTATTTTCATGCTTGAGGTTTTTCACTCTTTTTTATTTCTTTTTTATGCTTTATTATTTATTTTATTTTAATAAGTGTGGGAAATCCCGATCATGCGGTCTATCACTCACTTGGCATTCATGTTTCTCAGGCACGGTACCAAGCACTCGATAAGAGACGCAATATGAGACGTGTTCATGTCAAAGACATTGGAACACTTGCCCTTTTGTCCATTTTTATTTATTTATAATATTTTGCTTATTTTTATTCTTTTGATACACTCAAGCTTTTGTTCTTTGAAAATTGCATAAGTTGCACACCATCCCATCCCAAAGTTAGGTAGATATGGGTTGAAAAATGAAGGGTCTATCGTTAGACGAGGCTCAAAGTGGTTTACCAAAAAAAGATTGCATATTTGATGGGTGAAAGGTGATATGATGTGGCTACAAGGGGTGCCTCAAATCATTGGTATAACTCTTGATTAGTTTGACATGGATTATTTTTTATTTTTTATTTATTTTTTTTTTTTTTTTTGCAATGCCATGATCATATGCAAGGAGATAAATGCTTATTTTATTTAAAAAGTGAAGGGTAAAAATAAAACTCTAAGAAATAAATTCAAGGAGGATGAAGGGTGCCTATGCTAGACTTATTGGAGAAAGGTTTGAAAAAAAGAAGAAGAAAACATGAAATCTTGGTGAGAAGCTTGCCTTGTGCATTTGTTTCACCATTACCCTCATTTTTTTTTGTTTGTCAATCACATGACTCAAACTCGATTCAACATGCATGGATGGAAGAAGGTAGGAAGAATGAAGGTTGTGATATGGAGAAAGCATGTAGAGAATGGAAAGATGATGTAGATGAAGAGATATGAAAAAAATTAGGAATAGAATGTACCCCCAACTCAAATGACGGAAAAAACTGACTCATGCATGAACCTAAGACATAGTCATGGTCTGAAAAGAGTATGTACAAAGTGTGTGCTAAGACTAGTGAGTGTAGGTGACATGTTAAGACTCGTGTCATGACTATGTGGCTAGACTATGTGACTAAACTTAAGCAAAGACTAAGTTAAGACTTCACGTATATGCATTAAACTGGACAGACTGTGGTATTTTAGTCATAACTTTTGATCTGTGACTCTAATTGGGATGAAAGCAATGCCAAATTAAAGATAAAACTCGGGGATACAGATCCTTAGATTGTACGACTTGTAACACTTTCTAAAACTTCGTCTATGACCAAAACAAGTTGACGCTTGTGCAGTATACGGGAATAAAAATCCGGGTTGACTTTAAAGGAACTATGACTCGATTTTAGACATATTTATTAGCTCTAATTAATTAATTAATTAATTAAGAAAAGTCTTTTAGAACTTGGTTAGGCTATTTAGACTTAAAACAAGTCAACAAACAATTAGGAAAAGTCATATAGAGTATGCACAACAAATAATGCACAATTAGTCAAGTAGGCACAATATGATGCAATGAGTTTGCAACCTAACCATGGCTCTAGTTCTGTAAAGTTTGGGATATGGGTTGGTAAAAAAAGGTCCATGGTTAATTATCCGAATGCACCGCGCGGAAGCCTTATCATGAAGGGTTGGCGCGAGTGGATGGGACACAGCGAGTTAAAAACTCACTTCCATGGTTTGGTGAATTCAACATTCTCGGATGTACCCTTTGTTGCACAGAGCGTTCAATCAGGTAGATGGAGCATGAATTCCGAGAAGGTTATGTCCATATGTAGAACACATATGGGTTTCAAAAAGGTGAGAAAAACTCAATCAGGAAGTAGGATCGAGCAAACAGTGCTAAAAACTGGTCGAAATTAGAACGTATATTTCTGGCTTAGTATTGGAAGAACTTGGCGCCAACAAACAGAGGCCGGCGCCAATAATTTAGCTTTGCGCCTGACGACAGAAACTGTCGCCTGGCGCCAAAGTCAAATTAGTGGTGCTAAACTCTGTTTTCTGACGCTAGTTCCTACATGCCTCAGCAGCTTTCTGTGCTTGATAAAATTTTCCAGTTTCGCGCAGCATTATTTCGATCCTAGTTGTGAAAGATATTCCTCTTATTTCCTACGTGTAAAAATCCTACGTTTAACTCATTACAGATGGTATTTCCAATGAGATCTTTTTTATGCATATGACAATAATATTAATCAAAATTACGCACATGAAATACCTAGAACTTTTCGAGTCTCATCCACTCATTCTAAATCATTGCTGAAATAAATATAAGGAAGTAAAATAGAAATCCACCCCAGTGGAGTCGCCAAAAATTGTAGGGAATATTTAAAGCATTACCCCTAGCTTGAACCCCACTGTGATCATATAGTAAAGCATGGTGGCGTCCAAAGGGATGAAGGCTAGAGAAAAAGAGTCGCCAACAAGTTTTAGGAACTTGTAAACCGTTCATAGGGTGAAGGTTACACCCCTTAACGATCCAGGAGATCGTCAACTCCAATAGGTCTGGAACCATGACTGGTAGTTCGGGGATGAAGGTACAAATCCAACCTAAAAGAGATTGAACCTGCCCTAATAATAGACCTCTACTTCATTCTTCTCGTATTCATGTGCGCTTTCTGACTAACCTACTTTCTCGTATTCATAGAGACGATCGAAAGCTGCATCGTAGGTTATTCCAATGGGTGTGAACTCTCGCCTAGGTTTCCTTTTAGATCCTTGATTGTCCATGGCTAAGACACCATTATGGTCAAAGGTACTAACATTATTACTAGAGTGGGCGTTTTCGGAAGAAGAAGGATTGTCGTTCTTCTTTCCTTTCCAGCCACCGTGGTTACTATTGTTAGTAGCTTTTTGCTTTGCGAGGTCGTCTTCGATTTCAATTCCGATGTCATAAACGGCCTTGAAAGTATTCAGATTGTGTTGATATTTTAAGTGCTTTGAATACTTTTCTTGGAGATTCTTGATAAACATCCTCACAGACTCCTTTTTGGTGGGGACCTCAATTATCTTGGCGGAAGTTTCCCTCCATTTATTAAACAAAGAAGTAAAGCCTACATTCTCTTTTTGTCTTACTATCTCATGTTGTCTATGGTCGGTTTCAACTTGGATATTGCACTTGTACCTATCAACGAAAGCATTTACTATCAATTCCTAGGTAGAGGTTTTCTCCTTGTCAAGGGAGAAGAACCATTGTTGGCAAGCGATTTCAAGAGATAGTGGGAACAGAGAGGGGAAAACCTTCTTATCGATACCCTTAATGTTCATTATAGTTTCGAAAGTTCTTAGATGGAAGTAAGGGTTATCTATTGCCTTGAATTTAGGGATGTCAGTGGCGTTGAACTTATGCGGAAGAAGTTCCTTGTCCAGCGAGACCCCTTGTGAACTCATGCCATGAAATTTATAGTCACTAGATAGCTTTCTCAAACTTTCTTGCATGAGGTACATTTGTTGTTGCTTCACGGGATCATCGATCTTGAGTGTGAGTAGCTTCAGTGTCTCAGTCACGGTAACCAATTGGTTCCTATGCTCATTGACTTCCTCTTTAGTTGCTATTATCTTCTTAGCCTTCCTCTTTTGACGAATCGGTTTATCAAAAAGCGAGACTTGAATAAAGAGGTTGTCCTTGATTAATCGCCCTTCTCTCCTCGACCAAGTACTGTGGAAAAGGAATTTGGGGATATTCATCGTTAATTATTTGACTCAAACTTTATTCAACATGCAATGGATGGAGGAAGTGAAGAAAGATTGGAATAGAATGTGAAGAAAAATGATGTAGATGAAGGGATACGAAGAATTAGGAATAGGATGTACCCCCAACTCAACTGACGGAAAAAATCGACTCATGCATGAACCTAAGACACACTCATGGTGACATATACTCAAAGTGTGTGCCAAAACTAGTGAGTGTAGGTAGCATGTTAAGACTCGTGTCATGACCATGTGGCTAGACTATGTGACTAGACTCACTTAATGACTCGACAAGGTGTTATCGACAACAAAAATTAACCGACTTAATTAGCAAACTGGTTAATTAGACACTAGGTGATGACTCGACCAATAATCCGAACTGTCGGCCAAACGACAAAACTGGCGTCACACTGTATATCTTGGCGCCAGACGACAGAGCTGTCGCCAAACGCCACACTCCACAGGGTGGCGCTACACTCCAGATATTGGCGCCAATACTGGAGCTTCAATCTGGGACTGTTTTCGGTGTTATTAATCAACAAGGGTATGCCTAAAGTCGTACTAGGTCAATTCTGATAAAAATATTAGACTTTATTGACTCAAATTAATTAATTAATTAATTAATTAATTAATTAGGCAAAGTTCTTTAAGTCATTAATTTATTTAATCTCAACACAAGTCAAACAAATGGTTAAGAGAAACATAAAATATATGCACAACAAATAATGCACAATTAGTCAAGTATGCACAATGTGATGCAATGAGTTTGCAACATAGCCATCGCTCTAGTTCTCTAAAGTTTGGGATATGGTTTAGTCCATAGAGGGTCCATGGTTAATTGTCCGGATGCACCGCGCGGAAGCCTAACCATGAAGGGTTGGCGCGAGTGAATGGGACACCGCGAGTTTTAGAAAAAACTCGCTTCCATGGTTTGGTGAATTCAACTATCTCGGATGTACCCTTTGTTGCACAGAGCGTTCAATCAGGTATATGGAGCATGAATTCCCAGAGGGTTATGTCCATATGTAGAACACGTATGGGTTTCAGAAAAGTGAGAAAAAATTCAATCAGGAAGTAGGATCGAACAAACAATACAAAAAACTGGTCGAAATTAGAACGCATATTTCTGGCTCGGTATTGGGGGAGGTTGGCGCCGGCAAACAGAGACTGGCGCCAGTTTTTAACTATAGCGCCTGGCGCCAATGCTGGCGTCTGGCGCTACGGCTAAAAGTCTGGCGCTACTTCCCACATGCCTCAGCAGCTTTCTGTGCTCGATAAAATTTTCAAGTTTTGCGCGGTGTTATTTCGGTCCTAGTTGTGAAAGATATTTCTAAAATTTCGTACCTGTAAAATCCTATGTTTTAACTCATTACGGATGGTCTTTCCAATGAGATCTTTTTTATGCATATGACAATAATGTTAATCAAAATTACGCACATGAAATACTTAGAACGTTTCGAGTATCATCCACTCATTCTAAATCATTGCTGAAACAAATTCAGGAATTAAAATAGAAATCCTCCCTAGTGGAGTCGCCAAAAACTGTGGGGAAAAAATTTCAAGCGTTAATTCCCTAGCTTGAACCCCACTGTGATCATACACTAAAGTACGATGGCGTCCAAAAGGGAAAAAGATAGAGCAAAAGAGTCGCCAACAAGTTTTAGGAACTTGTAAAACGTTCACAGGGTGAAGGTTACACCCCTTAACGATCCAGGAGATCGTTAATTCCAATAAGTCTGGAACCATGACTGGTAGTTCGGGGATGAAGGTACAAATCCAACCTAAAAGATATTGAACCTGCCCTAATAATAGGCCTCTACTTTATTCTGATCGTATTCATGTGCGCTTTCTGACTAACATGCAATCAATAGGTTTAACCCTAAACCTGTTTAATCTATGTTGGTTGAATATAATGCACAAAAAAATCTATTATTGGCGATCACTAGAATTATAATTAACTTAACCCTAACAAGATTATTAATTATCTTATTAAGCATGATTACAAGTACCAAATTCCCTTTAAACATGTATAAAAGGTGTGATCAAGCAATAACAATAAATATAATCTAGCAACATAATAATAATAATAATTATAATCATGATCATAAAAATAAATTATAATTAAAAATAATCATAATAATAATCAAAACAATAATTATCATAATAACAATTATAATAATCATAATAATCATGTTAAAACATAAAATAGCAAGATCCTAGGCATGATACTAACAAGATTAATAACAAACCCTAGCATGTCACTAAGCAATAAAAATCAAATCTTTAACCCTAACATGATACTAACAATCATAAATATTAGGAAGAACATAAAAGGCATCGTAACAATCATATTTAATATTAAAGTTACCCTAGACATGATACTAGGAATGTCATAATAACAATTTAAACATGATGTCTACGTTATAACATCAATTAAAAACCATTAAAGTACTTTCTTTGATGCCTCGTACCTCTTTCTAATAACAAAATACACACGTTAGTAACTTCAAGGAAAATAATAAACAAACAATTAAATTAAATAATGGAAAGAGAGATTTGGGACCAAACCCTCAGAAATTAAACCTTTCACGTCTAGGGCGAAGGCAACTTCGAATATGGCTAGGTGTTTCTAGATCTAATGAATGCAGAATTTTGTATGTAAAAAGCTAGTTTAGAAAAAGAGAGAGAGAGATGGTGAATGATTAAAGAAGAGAATGAAAACTGATTGTAGGTGATTATAATTGAAAAGACGGTTATTGATTGTAGACACCTAAAAATGTCTCGCCAAAACCAAGCCCGATGATAAATAACCTTTCACCGCCACTGTTGGTCGGGTTTAGTATTTAATCCCGAGAGTGCTTAAAAAATCGTATTTTATTAAATTCATATTTTTGAAAGGTCCATGGATCAGTCTTGGTGTTTGGTAAAAGCATAGTTTTAATTTAAGCCCAAACCTTTTTTATTTTATTATTATTTTTGGCCCAAATATTTTATTTATTATTTATTATTTTAGCCCGAATATTCAAAGTCAGAAAAAAGCCCGTAATTATCAATCGGCACTAAAAAAAAACCGAAAGAAATTAGGGTTAAAAATGAATTTAGACGGAAAAGTAGACTGGAGTTGACCGTGTCACGGTCAGGCTTGACCGTGTCACGGGAACTCTTCCCGTCTGACGGTGGGACTTCCCGTGACACGGGAGGTCTGCCGTGACACGGGGAGTTCCGTGTCCTTTCCGCGTAAACCCTTAACGCGTTTTCCATTCCGTTTTCTGAAAATTTCCCACGACACTCCAAAGACTGACCGTGTCACGGGAACTTGTACCGTTTGACGGTACAGTCTAACCGTGTCACGGTACAGTCTGACCGTGTCACGGGATATTTTTTAGGTTTTTTTATCATTTTAGGGTTCCGTGTGCTCCCTCGGCACATTTCCCTATAAATACCCCCTCATTTCTGATGTACGGGGCGACGAGAATTCTATTATTCTTATTCTTATTTTTTCCTCTCCTCTATGCTCTTAACCTAAACACTAGCCTACCCTTTTCACTTCAAAATTCCCTCTTCAAGCACTCAAAGGAGTCCATATTTTACTCGAGGTTCTGTCCTTAAACCAAGGCGTGAAAGGTAGAATCGTTTGAGGGTTTGGCCCCAAAATTAACTTTGTTTTTATTTAATTTAATTTAATTGTTGTTTTATTATTTCCTTGAAGTTACTAACTCGTTTTATTATTTTGTAGTTGCAAGCAAACAGATTCAAAGTAAGGATCATGCTCTTTTTATTATTATTGTTTTTCTAACGATTTTTTATGTTGTTGGAATTATGATTAAATTGGTTTTTATGTTGATATTGATTCTATTATTTTTATTGATCACAATATTGCATGTTAAAGGGAATATGTAATTGAAAATCACGCCTAATAAGATAATTTGGACAACCGGTTTAGGTTCCTTTTTAATCTTGTTGTTTAATCAAGTGATCACCAAATATTTAGAATTATGTGTGCATTAATTTTGAACCAATTTAGTTAAATAATAGTTTGGAGCGAGTTGAATTATTGTTTGCATGCCTTTGAGATCGCAGGAATCACTTTTCACTATAAGAATCGAGTAGAGGCCAATACGGGCGAATGTGACTCCATGACTCACTTCGTACCATCATCCCCGATCCTCCTTTCGTGGTTCCGAACCATATGGAGTTAGTAATCTCATGGATTATGAATGGGGTGTAACCTTCACGGGTCAATCGTTGTTGCCTATCGTTGTCCCTTATCGTGGTTGCCTTTTTTATGATCCGTGAACGGTTTACAAGTTCCTAAAAAAACTTGTTGGCGGCTCCCTACTTTTCTTGTCCCTAATCGTATTATGTCAATTCCCACTTCCTATGAGTGCCAAGCATATTCACCACATGCTTTTAACGTAGGCGCACTTCGAACGACGCCTACAATTTGGCGACTCCACTGGGGAGGATTCTTAATTATTTATCGATTTGAGTGATCGGTATTTAATTAAGATGAGTGGATGAGACTTGAAAGATTCTTGAAAAAATATTCCTGTGATTAATTTGGCATTTTTGCATCTGCATAGACGTTTTAACGTCACATTCAGGTCTGTCCCGTAGGAAAAATTGGATAACTCGGTTGCGCGCAAAAGCAAACAGGGCACCAGTCAGATTTTCTGACTGCCGTGTCACGGCAGAGTCTGCCGTGTCACGGTACAGAGTACCGTCTGACGGTAGACTGTACCGTGACACGGGAATTTCTGCCATGTCACGGCAGTCCTAAAATCTGTCCGGTGACCTATTTTCTTTTTCCACAGTCGACTTCCTTCGATTTTTCTGAAAAAACGTATGTGTTCTACATGCGTCTTAGCCCCGGGGAATTTAAGCTCTATCAACCCAAAAACGCTCATGGCAATAAGGGTTCATCCGAGTTATTAAATCCACCCAAACCATGGAGTCGAGTTCGATTTCATCACGAACTCGCGGAGCCGCCCGTTGGCATACACCCTCAAGGGAGGCTGCCTTGCTAACGCGTCCAAACTCTTAACCATGGTACCCTTTTGACACCCAAAGCTTGACCAATAGTTGAACATAGACCTTGACTTTAGGTTGCGAACTTTTTTTACATCGTCGTGCCTACATGCTATGTGTTTGTTCGGTGCTAACCCTAATGTGTTTGCTTTTTTGACCCATGACCGAGGGTTTTTTTCTCACATAGTAATTAGTACGGACTTAAAATCGATTAAAATAAAAACAAGTCACAAAACTGACCTGGAACTGTGCACCGTGTCACGGCATTTTCTGCCGTGTCACGGTGAACAGTGCCGTGACACGGTAAAAACTACCGTCTGACGGTTAGTCTTAACCGTGTCACGCCAGTCTGCACCGTGACACGGTGCCCAGGAAAGTGTCCCGTCAGTCTTTTTTCTCGATTTTTGTGTCCAGTATTGAGTCGTGTCTAGCTATACGGTCAAAACACACGTCTATCATTCACATATTTTTTCCACACACATTTTTTTAGTCATGCACCACTTTTGACCGTATTTTAGGGACGTTTTGTTTTTTTTCGTGTCGTTTTTTTTCGGAGTAAGTCGGATGGTATCCTCCTATGTTTTCTTTTTTTTTAGTAGAGCTTCAATAAAAAAAAAATGCTTTTTAAGTAGAACTTCAATTTTTTTTTCAGCGTCTTTTTTTTAATCCGGATGGGTTAAGGTTAAGTGTGGTCATTAAAAGGTGTATTTGTTTCGGTGTCACAGCGCTTGGGCAAGAAGCAAGGGTAGATTGTTACGGTTCGAATCCATACCTCAACAACCTCTCGTACCAAAGAGGCGTACAAGGAAACCACCTCAGTCATCACCACAAGATCCGTCTCCAATCTACTTTCAACCAATGGCCACTAAGGAAGACATCGAGAACCTCAACAGGACAATCGAAAGGTTGTCTGACATGATGCAGACACTCACTACTAGAGTCAGCACTGTAGAGCAAGACAAGCAAAACAGTGTTACTGCTGCTGCGATGGACAAGATCAAGGAACAGATGAGTAAGATTTCAGAAGAGTCCACTTATGTGGAACAGCCTGTCACTTCCTCGTCCATAAGAGAGAAACTCCCTGAAAAATTTTCAACTGCTGATATTCCCAAGTTCAAGCCTACTGATAACCCGTTGTTCCATTTGAAGGCTTTTTCTGCAACCATGGCTCTTAAGGGAGTAGATGTGACACTCTTCCCTATAGTGTTTCCTCTTTCCTTAGAGCATGCCTGTCAACAGTGGTTCTATTCCCTAGAATCCAAGCATGTCGCGACCTGGGAAGATGTTGCTGAAAGCTTTATGAATCGATACAAGTGCAACATTCAGGCTAAGACTTCTGAACGTGAACTCTCCATTCTCAAACAGAAAGAGAATGAAGGCTTCACTACTTACCTAAGTAGGTGGAGAGAAACAGCTGCACTCCTGGTAGACCCTCCCAAGGAGAAGGAAATGGTTCGCTTATTCATTTCCAATCTGACGCATAAATACAAGCAACACTTGAAGTTTCTGCCTTTAAGTACCTTTGAAGCTGTATACGATATTGGAATCAATATCGAAGATGAACTGATGAAGTCTGTTGGTAACAACAATAACAGCAGCACTTGGAAAAACAAGAAGAACGACATTCCTTCTTCTTCGTCTTCTAAGCCCAATAATGCTACCAACAACATCGACATTAGTGATGTGCTTGCCCTTAATGCTCCTCCTCAAAAATTCCAAAGGAAAAGGAGGATTTATACGCCTTTGGGAATGACTTATGATGCTGCTTATGACCGTCTCCATAGTAAGGGATTGATTATGCCAATTGGACCATTCCCAGAACCTCGACCTGAGAATAGGACCGCTAGTTATGATCCCAATGCTTATTGCAAGTATCATCAAGGCAAGGGTCATAACACTGAGAAGTGTTGGAGGCTGAAAGACGCAATCCAAGACCTGATAGATGCTAACCAACTTCCTGTCCCTCCGGGGGGCAAGAAGCCTAACATTCAAACAGGTCCTCTTTTTGATGCTCTGGCTATCATGGGAGATGAAGTCTCCTTTGATCCGTCAATACTCATTCAACCTGTGAATGAACCTCTGCCAGAAGTTGTATTTATCTCAAGCACTGAAGAAGTGAATGGGATTTGGGATAGCGATGATGAAGATATCTATCTCAAAGATATATCCTGTTCGTCTCTCGGAACCAGTGAAGATGTTTGGGGGGACCTTGAGGTCAAGGTTCTCACTAGAAGTGGACGGTTGCAACAACCTAACCCACCTTCACCTCCACCACAATCAAATCCGATAGTTGATCCCATCGACCCTGTGAATAGCGATGTGGTCAAACAGCTACAAAAAACCAAGGTGGAGATGAATGTATGGAAGCTTTTGGCCACTTCCCACGAGCATCGAAAGGCTGTAATGAATGCTCTGGTGAAGATAGGAGTCGATGACGACATGACTCCCCAAGGACTGGTCAACTTCCTCACTACTGAGCTGCCGAGTACCAGCAATCTGATTTCCTTTTCTGATAAGGATCTACCCCCGGAAGGGGATCAACATAATAAGGCCTTACACCTCACTGTGGTGTGTAGGCAGATGAATGTTCCTATGAGCCTGGTTGATAATGGCTCTGCAATCAATGTGTGCCCACTCCGTACTGCAAAGAAGTTGGGTATAAAGAATGAAGAGTTGACTCCCTCCACTCAGGGGATTCGCGCTTACGATAATACTCACCGTCAAGCCGTGGGTACTATCATACTGAATATAACCACTGGGACCGTTGAGCGTCGCACCAAGTTTCAGGTGGTGGATATCAAGGCCTCTTTCAATCTGCTGTTAGGACACCCTTGGCTTCATGAGCTAAAGGCGATTCCGTCATCTCTCCACCAGAAAGTGAAAGCCATAGTGGGAGGGATTCCGATTACTATCGATGCTTCTCCTATGCGGATTCAAGTTATTGATACCCCTATCGTCCATGTTGAACACGACGAGGAAGATGAAGATCTGTGGGGTTTTTCTTTAGATGATGTTCTTGCGATCGAAGAAGAGGAAAAGTGTCATCTCGACTTCGATCCTTATTCAAACACTAGTATCAACGCCATTATGAAGAAGCAAGGTCACTTTCCTGGAATGACCCTTGGGCTCAAGAAGAAAATGGCTAAATCTTGGGGCCATCCTGGTGCAATCAAGAAGGACACTTTCGGCTTAGGATTCGAACCAACAAAGGAAGACTTAAAACGGGCCGCCTTGAAATTGAAGGCTCGCAACAATGCTCGAATCACGAAGACAGAAATGGCCATGGATCCATATCCGTTCACTCTCAACGGCCAGTACATCAAAGAAGGGGAAGACTTCCCATGCTATGAATTCCCCGAGCCATTTGTCCATGATGGGATCCGTGAACCAGGATTCGAAGTATTCCTCGATTGTGACTTCCTCGATGAAGAACTCTCCACAGTCGAGAAGTCAGCCAACCTGAACTCTGATGATCTGGGAATTAATCTTCTTTTTGGAATGGAGAAAAATGAATCCAAGCCGGTCTGCAATAATAACTCTGAGCTCGTTCAAGCGGTCATAGCAAACAAGGAGTTTGATCCCTCCGAGTTAATCGTCCAAGCTGACAACATTTCAAGGGGATGGCGCAAGACATTGAGGATCACTACGCCAAGTGGAGAGAAGTTGGAAATAACCGCTGGCGAGGGTCCTATGTTTGATAAGTCTGAATCATCTGGGTCCGAGTCTGAGTCTGAGTCTAAGTCTGTAGATGAGTCCTTAGAGTTTGAGGCCGACCCTCTTTCTGCTATAGATTTCAGCCCTGAGTCTCTTGTTGAGCCTTATCTTTCTAGTCCTAATAATTCTGGTGAGGTCGCAGCTGACCTTGCCTCTCTTGATGTTTTAGCCAGTGAATTCAATAAAATTACGATGTGTGCCATTTCCCTAGCCCTGATCAATATTGCTTTGCTAATGATAAAAATGACAAAGGAATAATAAAAGCAATGGAAGAACACGAAAATAAAACAGCAGTTATTGAAGATACAGAAACAGTTAATATTTCCAATGATACGACTGTTAAAGAAGTAAAAATTGGATTAACGCTAAGTCAAGATGAACGCAAAGAGCTAATTAACTTGCTTAGTGAATTTGTTGATGTATTTGCTTGGTCATACCAAGATATGCCAGGAATTGACAGGGATATAGCTCAGCACACGATACCACTCATCCCAGGTATGAAGCCTGTCAAACAAAAGCTGCGCCGAATGAAACCAGATGTGGCTCTCAAAATCAAAGAAGAAATCAGGAAGCAATTGGCCGCAGGTTTCATCAGAGTATCCAAGTATCCGGACTGGATAGCAAATGTGGTCCCAGTTCCAAAGAAGGACGGAAGAGTCAGAATGTGTGTTGATTACAGGGATCTCAATAAAGCAAGCCCAAAAGATGGGTTCCCTCTACCTCATATTGACATTCTGGTCGATAATACAGCAAATCATGCACTCCTGTCATTCATGGATGGTTACGCCGGATATAATCAAGTATTAATGGCCGAAGAAGACATGGAGAAAACCACATTCATCACACAGTGGGGTACATATTGCTATACGGTAATGCCATTCGGGTTAAAAAACGCGGGTGCCACCTACCAAAGAGCAGCTACAACACTCTTACATGATATGATGCATAAAGAGGTGGAGGTTTATGTCGATGATATGATTGTCAAGTCTAAAGATCGCCCAGGCCATATTGTCGCACTTCGCAAATTTTTTGCAAGACTCCGTAAGTACAACATGAGATTAAATCCAGCAAAATGTGCATTCGGGGTCACGTCAGGCAAATTACTTGGATATGTGATCAGTTCTCGAGGGATTGAAATAGATCCTTCAAAAGTAAAAGCGATCATGGCCATGCCACCACCCAAAAATGAGAAGGAAATTCGAGGCTTCATTGGAAGGTTGCAGTACATAAGTAGGTTTATATCATAGCTCACAGCGATATGCGAACCTATATTCAAGAAGCTTAAGAAGAATGTCCCAGTCACATGGGATAATGACTGCCAAAAGGCTTTCGACAAAATCAAAGAGTATTTGGCAAACCCACCCGTGCTAGCGCCGGCAATACCTGACTTTCCTCTTCGACTCTACCTTACGGTCACAAGAGAAACGATGGGGGCGATGCTAGCACAAGAGATCGAAAGCAAGGAGAATGCAATCTATTACCTGAGCAAGAAACTCCAAGGATATGAGACGCGATACACGCCACTCGAGAAATTGTGTCTCGCACTTGTATGGGCCGCACAAAAACTGAGACATTACATGCTCACTCATACAGTGCATGTCGTATCTAAGATGGATCCTCTCAAATATTTGTTCGAGAAAGCAACACTCAATGGCAGATTATCAAGGTGGATAGTCAATCTAACTCAATTTGACTTGAGATTCGTACCACAAAAGGCCATCAAAGGTTCTGCGGTTTCTGACTTCTTAGCAGACTTTCCGCTAGAAGAAGCTGAAAAAGAAGAAGATGAGTACGATTTCCCTGACGAAGATTTACTCATGACCGAAGACGATAGTTGGACACTCTATTTCGATGGAGCCTCAAACCAAAAGGGATGTGGTGTGGGAGTCTTGCTTGTATCGCCCAATGAAGAACACATCCCAATTTCCATGAAGCTCGACTTTGATGTCACCAATAATGCCGCAGAATATGAAGCATGCATTTTGGGATTAGAAACAGCTGTCGCCTTGGGAATCAAGAAACTCAGAATCTATGGTGACTCCTCACTAATCATTAACCAAATCTCTAAGAGATGGAAAGTGAGGAGTGAAAGTCTCGCTACGTATCAAGCTCACCTGGAAACTCTCACGGAGCAACTAGATGAAGTGGAATATACGTATTTGCCAAGAGAAGAAAACCAGTTCGCCGACGCACTAGCTAAGTTAGCATCAATGGTGCGAATTCCAGCTGACACGATCAGAATGCCACTTACCATAGAGAGAAGATATGAACCAGCTTATGTTCATGCACTTGATGATGAACAAGAAGAAGATGAAGAACCATGGTATATAGACATCCTCAATTATGTGACAAGAGCAGAGTATCCTCCTAATACTGATAAAAGGGCACGCCGTGCTTTGAGGCTCCTGGCCTCACAGTATGTGCTCATCAGGGGAGAACTCCATAAGAGAACCGCAACAGGAAGGAATCTCTTATGTGTAACTAAAAAAGAAGCACATAAAACCATGGAAAACCTTCATGCTGGTATATGCGGAACTCACATGAATGCAAAGATGTTAGTCCAAAAGATTCAACGACAAGGTTACTATTGGACTATTATGGAGCGAGATTGTCACGAGTACGTCAAAAAATGTATGAAGTGCCAAATCTATGCAAACTTACAGCATGTTCCACCTTCACTTCTCTACACGTATACTTCTCCATGGCCTTTCTCCACTTGGGGCATCGACATCATTGGAAAAATCACACCACCAGGACAAGGGGGGCATGAATTCATTCTCGTAGCAATCGATTACTTCACCAAATGGGTTGAGGCAGCCTCATATGCCAAGCTGACGGCAAAACATGTAGCTCAATTCATTGAGAAAAATATTATATGCCGCTATGGGGTACCACATGAGATGATCAGTGACAATGGAACACATTTCCAAGCCGAATGCGCGGAATTGTTGCAGAAATATCACATCAAACATCATCGATCATCACCTTACAGACCACAAACAAACGGAGCAGTCGAATCGGCCAACAAAAACGTGAAAACCATCATCAAAAAGATGACAGAAAATTATAAAGATTGGCCAAGTAAGCTACATTTCGCCATTTGGGGTTATCGAACCTCTGTCCGTACATCGACAGGGGCTACCCCTTTTTCCTTGGTCTATGGCGTCGAAGCGGTACAACCAATCGAGCTCGAGATACCTTCTCTCCAAATCGCATTGGAAAGCCAACTAGATGAAGTCGACTGGATTAGAGCAAGATACGACGAACTGGTCTTGCTTGATGAAAAACGCTTGGCAGCTTTGCATCATGTCCAAACCTACCAACAGCGTATGGCACGACATTTTAATAAAAAAGTCAAGACCAGGAACATCAAAGAGGGTGACCTAGTGCTTAAGGCCCTCCGCAAAAATGTGTTAGATCCAAGAGGAAAATTCAGACCAAACTGGTCAGGACCGTACATTGTTAAAGCCATTCTGTCCGGCGGAGCGGCACAATTGGTAGACATGGACGGTAACGGCTTCCATAATTTAACCAACTTGGATCAACTCAAAAAGTTCTACGCCTAGTCGCATGGGTTCATGACCCAATAGAGCTACGTCTGGCCTGATTCCTTTTTAGGATACGTAGGCAACCCCTCAAGGGGGCCCGGCCACACTAAAATAAAAAAATACTCCCTCCGTTGATTTAATATGTGCCCGGTTCAACATTGCGTCACGGCAAAATCATCAAAAAAAAAAAAAAAAAAAAAAAAAAAGGGTACATATGCCGCGACACGGGAAGAATTCCCGTCTGACGGGAGAAAATTCCGTGTCACGGCAACATCTGAACAGCAAAAAGAATAGGGAGGTCTCCCGTGACACGGGATTTGTTCCCGTCTAACGGAGAACTATTCCGTACCATGTCGCGCAAAAAAAAAAAAAAAAAAAAAAAGGGTTTGCCGTGACGCGGGAATTTTAACCGTGTCACGGGAGCTTTTGACCGTGACACGGCAGATTTTCGGTTTCCCGTTTTATTTATTGGCGCATTCGTTGCGAATTTCCTGTTCGAGCTTTGTTCTTCCATTGCGTCCGACTCCTTGACTCGGATAATATATAAAAGTCATTGTAATTTTTATTTAAGAAATAAATGCGCTATTATTATTAAAATAAATGCGACTACAATATTGGCATCATACGCCTTGTTTTAAATAAAAATTAAATAATAAAATGCAAAGCACTATTGATCTAATCTCTCTTCTCTTTAGGAACATCCTTCTCTTGCTCAATTAGGTCGGCCCTCACCATTAGTGTGTCTTTTGTAGCCCGAACCGTCACACCCCTAATCGAGCTTTCGCCCCTTTCACCTTTCTTGAACTTTTTTGGTTGTTTTTCCCTATACACCATCTTTTCTTTACCCTTTCCTTTCACATAGGTCTTCTTCCTTGGCATCTTAGGAGTCTTAAACTCAATTCCTTGTGTTCTCGGACCTAGACGATCTTTAAGAGGAGCTTTTTTATCTCCAAGACGACTCTTCACATCAGACTTGCGTGATCCGAATCGTTCCCTCTTGCTTCTAGGGTTCAACCATGCCTTGTATGCACTAGATAAGGGAGGAGGAGCTTGGTCACTTGCAGAAACGGTCCACAAAGGTCTTCCAATCCAATAAGTCTCGTACTTGTGAACGTTACTTTCATGCAACGATACTTCACGAGGACTATCGTTATAGCGTGGAATTACTTGTTCAAGTCCATACTGCCGCATCAGTCGAGAGGGACAGTAAAAGGTCAATTTGGAGATACTAGGAACACGACAATATGGTGTTTCATTCGTGCCAACCATCCTAGTAAGCCTCCACCAAGGCACCACCCAACGAATGGAAAATTCTCTCTTTGCAAAGAAATTTTTCCAATCTTCATACGACATGTTCGCAGAATAATTCTTCTTCCTACGGACTAAGTCGTTAGGGCCATATTTTTCAATGTCATCGGGGGCTTCAAATAATTTCAAACGCTCCATCAACCAAATCTGCAAAACAAGAAAACAAAAAAGACCATTAATCGTCAAACAAAAAAAAAAAAAAATATGCAGATTCCCGTGACACGGCAGTTTTGACCGTGTCACGGCAGAACCTGACCGTGACACGGTGACTGTTTTGTGTCACGGGGGCTATTCAGAGCGTATTTTTACCTATAATAGTACCTGAGAGCCCTTCCTGATGGCTTTCCGGTCAGATTTTGCCTCGTCTAAACCACGAAATGTTTCTCCAAGACACGTCGGCATAGGAGATCTTCCGGATTCTACATGCTCAAGCACAGACGCTAGACAAGCATGTCCTACCCTACCGTTTGCAAAAAGTAGCTTGCTAAACATGCAAAAAATATATGCCCTTCTACGATACACATGATAAGACTCAGAGACAGGGCGATTAAAATATAAGTTCGCAAGTTTTTCTATGTCTACTTCATTACCACAAACAATTCTATTTAAATCTGGATCTGTTAGATTCAGATGGCGTTCAAATTCTTGGTAATAGTATTCACGTAAGGTAGGCATGGCTATAAGATTCCTAGGAGGAAATCCAAAAATTGCGCCAAATTCCTCCGGCAGAGGACAAATTTCATCATAATCAAATTTGAAACAGTGCGTTTCTGGACTCCAATAATCTAATGCTGCCCTAAGAAAATCATGTTCAATAGCTACATGTCGCAGGGCTAGCAAACCCCTGACATGAAACAATTCTAACTCTCTTTTTTCAGCATTGGTCAAAGAATAAGACCAGTCGCGTAATGTATTATCAAAATTCTGAGACATGATTATTGAAATATGAAATTCTAAATTATTTTGTGTTTCGTAATTATGCATATCATGAATAACCTGGTCTTATTTTATAGTAAAAGCGCTCGAAACTGCCCAGAATTTATCTTTTCGCACGCGTGAAACAATCTGCTGAATAATAAGCTTCCCGTGACACGGGAAATTCCACCGTGTCACGGGAACCTTTGCCATGACACGGCAGGTCTTGCCGTGACACGGTGAACAGTGTCGTGTCACTGCACCTTACGCGCCTGCTTTTGTTTCATCTTTTCCGTATCTATCCGGATTTTTTGTATTTTCTTATCTTTAACGTTTGTTTTTTCAGTCTTTTCTGAGAGTTCTATTCCTAATAAAATTCTCACCTTTTTTTATTTTATTTTTATCTTTATTTTACGATGCTTTTTATTTTTTTATTTTTATCTTTATTTTACGATGGTTTTTATTTTTTTATTTTTTATTTTTCTTTTTGGGGAAGATTTTTTTTAGTCATTTATTCATCATTTTACCTTTATTTCTTTTCTTTTCTTTTCTTTTGGGGAAGTAATTTTATTTCTTTTCTTTTGGGGAAGGTCGGTACCCTCCATTACTCCACTTATGTCTTCTTTCATCGTGTCATCACTAAGTACACAATCACACACAAAGAGTCTCAAACACACACTAACACACACAATAGTAGATATATAAACTGTAAATAATGTACAAAGAGTCGTAATACATAAATGTATCAGGTGTTTTCACAGTATGCACATAAACCCTCGGTCAAAAATCTCTAGAATCAGAATCAGTCTCATCTTGTCCCTGTGCATGTGGACCTCCCTGTGTGTATGGAAACGGCGAACCAAAGAGTCCCTCGACCATCCGAGTACGGGGAGTAGCGTCCCTACTAGTCCCCGCAGGCCCAGTAGTAGTCAAGCTCAAAGCAGGACCCGTCCAGCCGGAAAGCGGAGTAGACTGGCCCAAAGATACTGGAATCGTCGGCGAAGGCATCGTCCCATATAGCGGAACTGAGAATAGGCCCGACAGTGGTGGAGGAACCCCGGATAATGGGGCCGAGAATGAACCAAGATCCAAAGGAGACCCAAACTCAGGAACTGGAGGCTGTGAAAATGACGGACGCTGAGAAGACTGCCCCTGCTGAGCCTCCTGGAACGGCTGAGTAGTCCACGGCTCTCGTTGAGAACGTCGGTGCGCCTCAGGAGATCGTCTACTACGACCAAGCTCCTCCTCGTCTGAGCCTCTGGGCCTCGAGCGCGAGCGGGACCTCCGTCGCTCCTGAAAAAAACACAAAATCAAAAGGCGTCAATGATGCAAAACAAAACAAATGGTGGAAATGAAAAATTAATAAGTGATACCTCAAGGACGTCGCTAGAGCTCCGACAACTCGCACCACGCCGAAGCTTGATGATGCAATACTTCAGCGCGTCCACCAGCTTCATAATTCCCATCACCTCCGGGCGGTTAGGCTGAGGACAAAACAAAGAAAAATCAGTAATAAGCAGCATTAAAAGAGTGGATAATACGTCGAAGAAAACTCACCGGCTCAAAAGCCTCAGGCACTGACTCCTGCGCCTGTCTATAACCCTCCGGCGCGTCAGCAATATGATCCTCCGTGATACCGATCGGCCCAGGGTAGCGGACAGACTGAGGAGGAATCTGAATCCTCCCCACAGGGTGAATGGTCGTCTGAAAATATGATCAAATAATCAAGTTATTCGACTATTTAAAACAGAGACTAGTAAAGAAGATTCTCGAAATCATACCTCCGGAAGACGGGGTGGAGGAGCCAGAGAGGGAAGCAAATCCCGCGCGTAGTCACCCTCCATGTGAACAAGCTCCTGCCACGGAAAAGTGTAGCGCTCTCCCCTGTTGATCAACCCTCTGATCAAGCGGGAGTCCAGCATCGACTCTAGCGGGGAAGAAGGCACCACAAAGCGATCGCCGCTATGCTGACGGACGACTCGCTCCCCCAAATACCAGACAAAACGCCCAGTACCAACCAAAATGGTACGGTACACTGAAAGACGTAGGGCCTCGGGCAGATCAGTCATCCCGGCCCAAGGACGATACTGAACATCAATGGGAACCTGAAAACCATAAAATGTTAGGCGTGAAACGACAGAAACAACATCAGAAGGAAAAAACGCAACAAAGCTAATCCTTACGCCAACGGAAGAGGTGCCTCGGCGTAGTACCCCACGAAGCGCCGGAACAGACTCCACCCGTGACTCTCCTCGGTCACGCCAGCTGGCCCCGACGGGGAAGTCATGGACCACTCCCCGACGCCGGCGAGGAGCCAAGCCTGGGAAGTACTCATAGAACCATAACTGCAACAAAAATAACATTCAGCATACGAATCGAAAAGCCGAAATGGAACAAGAAAGGGAAAAGATCATCACCTCTACGACTCTCCACAGGCCGTAAACAGTGACAGGGGACTCGTCATTCAGCTGACGGCAGCCATGACGTAGAGATAGAAGAAGATCCGCGTATCCAAGACTGGCCCAGCTGTAGGATCCTATCTCGGGAATCCTGGCCAAAGAAGGGAGGTAACAGAGGAGCACGCGTGAACTCCTGTCAGGAGAGAGGGTCATAGAGATCAGGATCAAGATGAAGATCCGCACCCGCTGCTCGGCCGTCGTGTCCTCCATATCGAAGCCGCGAGCAAGAACTGAAGCCGACTCCGATCGTCCACTCCTAGGACCACCTCGTGACACCGGACGAGTCCTGATGTGCTGAACGATCGGACCTAACAAATCAGCTACCTCAGCCGATGTCCAGGATAGATCAGACATCTGGCCTACTGCCCGGTCAGTAAAGCGCAGCCCGCTGATCATGCTGAAGTCTAAAGGGGTCACCGTCATCTCCCCCCAGGCGAAGTGAAACGTGTTAGTAGTATCCCAAAAATACTCCAACAACGCACGAACAACCGTCGCGCCGCAACCCCGAGGGCTGCGAAACCCTACAATCGCCGCATAGAAATCGACCAAGCCAGACGACTCCCATAGGGCGCTCGTAGCAGGATCCTCCGTAATGACCTGGTGAAGTCGAGGGATCAAATCACCGGCCCCGGAACCATGTTGGCGAAGTGTGCCATCGACTATGCCGGAGAGTGCACGATGAGAAACGTGGTTTTCACGGCAGAAAACCAACTGGTCTGGAGTCCAGGGAGGTGGAACCCACCTACCCCTACTCGTAGAAGTCCGAGGCTCGGACTCCAAGACGTCGTCGTCCACGCCCTCAGGGACAGTGGGAGTGTCCTCCCGAAAAGCCCGACGCCGACCGCGGGTAGAAATGTCGCAATCTCGTCGTCTAGGCATGCTATTGTCAAAATCTAAATGTTTAGCATCATTTCCTAAACATTTAATTCAAATTGCATATTTATAATAAAATCTAAATACTTAGCATCATTTCCTAAGCTATTTAGTTGTTTATTGAATTATATGCTAAATTTTATCAAAATCTAAATGTTTAGCATCATTTCCTAAACATTTTAAATTGCAAAATAATAATCTAAATACTTAGCATCATTTCCTAAACTATTTAGTTGTTTATTGAATTATATGCTAAATTTTATCAAAATCTAAATGTTTAGCATCATTTCCTAAACATTTTAAATTGCAAAATAATACTCGACATCATTTCCTGAGTTATTTAATTGTTTATTGAATTATACGCTAAATTTTTACCTCAAGGCTAAAAATTGGCAAAAATTATGGTATTTAGTTTCTCCATGACAAACTAATACTACAGTGCTCCTAGCCGCATGATACTATGTTCTCCATGACAATATAGTACATATACATCAACACATCATTTCACAAGATTCATCACTATTTTTTCACCATTTCAAAGCATGAACATTATTTCACAAAGTAGCACCCAAAAATGGTGATTTGCTCAATTCTCCATCAAGTCATGCAATTTTTATCTCAAATTTCTCACAAACACACATGTACACATATACAAATAAAATCATGGCAAGAATTTCAACATAAAGCTTCAAAATCAAAAACCCCCAAATTGATTTTTTTAGGGTTTGTCATGAAATTGTTAATGTGAAGCAAATTCAAAGCAAAAATCAAAGGGAGCTTACATGGATGTGTGTAAAAAGTCGAAAATGAGGAGAAGATCGAGGAATTACAACAAAATTGGTGAAATTCGAACTCCAAAACTCGAAAATATGTTCCGGTCACCAGCGCAACTGCCGCGACACGGGCAAGACTAACCGTGTCACGGCAAACCTTCAAGGCTGACGGGGCTCCGGTGAACTGGACGGCAGCACAGGAACAGAGACAGAAGTAGCAACGAAACAGCAGTAGCGCAGTAGCCAAACAGCCGCAGCAAAGCAAAAAAGGTGAAGAAAAAAAAAAAGAAAAAAAAAAAAAAAAGAGAGAGACTAACCGTGTCACGGTCGCCGTTACCGTGTCACGGCGAGCTTCGAACGGCCGGCGGTTAACGCCAGGCGTGACGCGGCAGCTTTTGGAAAGAGAGAAGCTAAATTGGTGAATGGTGAAAGCAAATCTGAAAGCAAGAAGAAATGTGAAATGAAAAAATGGTGCACGCGGATTTAAAGGCAGAAAAGGACAAAAAAAAAGAGCCGTTGTTGACTGATTCAAACAGCGAAAATAAAAAAAAAAAAAAGAAAAAAGGAAAATATGTGTCCCGTGACACGGGATACTAGTCCCGTCAGACGGGAATCCCTGACCGTGTCACGGGAACCTTCTGACGTGGCGCGGCAAATCCGAGTCTGGTCGATGATAAATAACCTTTCACCGCCACTGTTGGTCGGGTTTAGTATTTAATCCCGAGAGTGCTTAAAAAATCGTATTTTATTAAATTCATATTTTTGAAAGGTCCATGGATCAGTCTTGGTGTTTGGTAAAAGCATAGTTTTAATTTAAGCCCAAACCTTTTTTATTTTATTATTATTTTTGGCCCAAATATTTTATTTATTATTTATTATTTTAGCCCGAATATTCAAAGTCAGAAAAAAGCCCGTAATTATCAATCGGCACTAAAAAAAAACCGAAAGAAATTAGGGTTAAAAATGAATTTAGACGGAAAAGTAGACTGGAGTTGACCGTGTCACGGGAACTCTTCCCGTCTGACGGTGGGACTTCCCGTGACACGGGAGGTCTGCCGTGACACGGGGAGTTCCGTGTCCTTTCCGCGTAAACCCTTAACGCGTTTTCCGTTCCGTTTTCTGAAAATTTCCCGCGACACTCCAAAGACTGACCGTGTCACGGGAACTTGTACCGTTTGACGGTACAGTCTAACCGTGTCACGGTACAGTCTGACCGTGTCACGGGATATTTTTTAGGTTTTTTTATCATTTTAGGGTTCCGTGTGCTCCCTCGGCACATTTTCCTATAAATACCCCCTCATTTCTGATGTACGGGGCGACGAGAATTCTATTATTCTTATTCTTATTTTTTCCTCTCCTCTATGCTCTTAACCTAAACACTAGCCTACCCTTTTCACTTCAAAATTCCCTCTTCAAGCACTCAAAGGAGTCCATATTTTACTCGAGGTTCTGTCCTTAAACCAAGGCGTGAAAGGTAGAATTGTTTGAGGGTTTGGCCCCAAAATTAACTTTGTTTTTATTTAATTTAATTTAATTGTTGTTTTATTATTTCCTTGAAGTTACTAACTCGTTTTATTATTTTGTAGTTGCAAACAAACAGATTCAAAGTAAGGATCATGCTCTTTTTATTATTATTGTTTTTCTAACGATTTTTTATGTTGTTGGAATTATGATTAAATTGGTTTTTATGTTGATATTGATTCTATTATTTTTATTGATCACAATATTGCATGTTAAAGGGAATATGTAATTGAAAATCACGCCTAATAAGATAATTTGGACAACCGGTTTAGGTTCCTTTTTAATCTTGTTGTTTAATCAAGTGATCACCAAATATTTAGAATTATGTGTGCATTAATTTTGAACCAATTTAGTTAAATAATAGTTTGGAGCGAGTTGAATTATTGTTTGCATGCCTTTGAGATCGCAGGAATCACTTTTCACTATAAGAATCGAGTAGAGGCCAATACGGGCGAATGTGACTCCATGACTCACTTCGTACCATCATCCCCGATCCTCCTTTCGTGGTTCCGAACCATATGGAGTTAGTAATCTCATGGATTATGAATGGGGTGTAACCTTCACGGGTCAATCGTTGTTGCCTATCGTTGTCCCTTATCGTGGTTGCCTTTTTTATGATCCGTGAACGGTTTACAAGTTCCTAAAAAAACTTGTTGGCAGCTCCCTACTTTTCTTATCCCTAATCGTATTATGTCAATTCCCACTTCCTATGAGTGCCAAGCATATTCACCACATGCATTTAACGTAGGCGCACTTCAAACGACGCCTACATTGATGAATGAAAATGGAGTTTTTAATACGTTATTTATAGAGAAAATCAACCAAAAAGATAAAATTATCAAAACAGAGCATTGGCGCACGTGAAGCAGAGCTGGCGCCAACGCTAGCTTATTGGCGCCCGCCAGGCGCCAATGGATGGCGTTGGGCGCTAGTCCTGTTTTTGATGCATTTTTCTAAAATCAGATAAATTTTTCCGTACATGAGGATAAAATCGTATCTTTTCCTCAAAAATGCTCTTTGATTTTAATTAAAACTCTAAATAGTCAACAAAAGTCAATTTATCAATACTAATTGAATTACGAATGAAAAGAACCTTCTAGAAGAATCTAGAAGACTAAAACCATTCCTAATTGCTTTAGGAATGATAAATCATATTAGACCCTCCCCTAGATCATTGGGCCGCACATAAGGCTCAAATCGGGCCCTGTTTAGTAAATTGGCCATAACTTCCTCAATATTCATCGGAATTGGGCTTATAATATATCGTTGGAAAGCTCTTTTCAAGCCCCATCCAACTAAACTACTATTGGACCCATATCATGGACCAAACAAACTGTATTGGCTATTTTCTTAAAATAAGTTTTCAAAAACAGAGAGAAGAGAAAAGTAATTAAAACTATCCGCAACACTAGACTTTCCACACTTTCGCTTCATTCGATTATGATTCGACGTTAAAGGTACTCATCACTGGGTTTGGTTTTGGGGAGACAAAAATGGGTGTCTACAATAAGCTATCTCGATCATGGGCTCACCTACAGGTGTGATAAGAAGTGAAGGATCAAAGGATGTTTGATCTTCTGCGATGGCTAGAATCTCGGAAGTTTTATTGTCATCGATCAGATCTTGAATAGCTTCTTTGAGTTTCCAACACTCCTCAGTGTCGTGAACCTTTCCTTGGTGATATTTGCAATGTTTATTAGGATCCCACTTAGGCCTGGTTTCTGGAACTGGATCTTTGATAGGTCCTATGGGAATGACTAGTCCTTTGTGGTGTAGCTTTTTGAAAGCTGTTTTATAACTCATACCAAGTGGAGTGAACACTCTTTTTGACCTTTGGATTTGTGATTTATAGGTGTTCATAGCATGTACTTCATTAATGGGAGAGGAAGAAAGCATGGTCGTTATTCTTTCCTCTCGCACTATTGTCTTTCAGAAGTTCATCTTCAATGTCAATGCCTATATTATACACAACCTTGAATGTATTCAAGTTGTGTTGGTATTTTAAGTGCTTTGAATACTTCACTTGAAGATTCTTGATAAACATCCTCACAGATTCTTTTTCGGTGGGCACCTCAATCATCTTAGCGGAAGTTTCCCTCTACTTATTGAAGAAAGAAATAAAGCCTTCATTCTCTTTTTGTCTTAGCATCTCGAGTTGCCTATAATCGGTTTCGACTTGAATATTACACTTATATCTATCAATGAAAGCGTTTACTATTGATTCCCAGGTGGAGGTTTTCTCTTTGTCAAGGGAGAAGAGCCATTGTTGGCAAAAGGTTTTAAGAGATAAAGAAAACAAGGAATGAAAGACTTTCCTATCAATCCCTTTTATGTACATTATAGTTTCAAAGGCTCTTAAGTGAAGATAAGGATTATCTGTTGCCTTGAATTTAGGGATGTCAGTGGCATTAAACTTTTGCGGAAGAATCTCCTTGTCCACCGAGACCCCTTGTGAACTAATGCCAAGGAATTTGTAGTCACTAGATAGCTTGCTCAAAATTTCTTGCATGAGCTCCATTTGTTGTTGCTTCACAAGGTCATTGATTTGAAGGGTTAAAGTCTTCAACACCTTGGTTACATTAGTCAATTGATTCCTAAGTTCGTTGAATTCTTTTTGAGTTGCCATTATCTTTTTAGTTTTCCTCTTTTGACGAATCGGTTTGTCAAAAAGTAGGACTTGAACAAAGGTGTTGTCTTTGATTAATCGTCGTTCTCTCCTTGACCAAGTACTGTGAAAAGGGAAATTAGGGATATTCATTGTTAATTATTTGACTCAAATCTATTCAACATGCATAGATGGAAGAATTTAAGAAGAATGAATATTGTGATATGGAGAAAGATGATGTAGATGAAGAGATATGTACCCCCAACTCAAATGACGGAAAAACCCGACTCATGCATGAACCTAAGACATGGTCATGGTGTATATACATATTAGTGGGTGCTTTATTGTGAGTGCAAATGACATGTTAAGACTCGTGTCATGACCATGTGGCTAGACTATGTGACTAGACTCGAACAAAGACTAAGTTAAGACCTCACGTATATGCATTAAACTGGACAGACTGTGGTATTTTAGTCATATCTTTTGATCTGTGACTCTGATTTGGATGAAACCAACGCCAAATTAAAGATAAAACTCGGGGCTACAGATCCATTGGTGGTACGATGCGTAGTTTATCCTAGAACTCCAGCTATGATCAAAACAAGTTGACGCTTGTGCAGTATATGGGATAAAAATCCTGGTTGACTTAAAGAGACTATGACTCCATTTTAGACATATTTATTAGCTCAAATTAATAAATAAATTAATTAAGAAAATTCCTTTAGTAATTAATTAGTTTATTAAGACTTATTTACAAACACAAGTCAAACCAAACGGTTACTTTAGTCACTTAATAAGTATGCACAAGTAAGAGATGCACAAAGTCAAGTAGTCACAACATGATGCAATGAGTTTGCAACCTAACACTGGCTCTAGTTCTCTAAAGTTCGGGAAATGGGTTATTCTAAGAGGGTCCATGAATAATTTTCCGGAAACACAACGCAGAAGCCTTACCTTTTGAAGGGTTGTGCGAGTGGATGGGACACCGCAAGTTAAAAACTCGCTTCCATGGTTTGGTGAATTCAACATTCTCGGATGTACCCTTTGTTGCACAGAGCGTTCAATCAGGTAGATGGAGCATGAATTCCCAGAGGGTTATGTCCATATGTAGAACACATATGGGTTTTATAAAAGGGAGAAAAACTCAATCAAGAAGTAGGATCGAGCAAACTGTTCTAAACACTGGTCAAAATTAGAACGCATATTTCTGGCTCAGTATTGGAAGAAATTGGCGCCAGTGAACAGAGGCCGGCGCCGCGATTTGGCTCTAGCGCCTGGCGACAGTAATGTCGCCTGGCACCAGAGTCAAATCCTCGGCGCAAGACTCTGTTTTCTGACACTAGTTCCTACATGCCTCAGCAGCTTTCTGTGGTCGATAAAATTTTCCAGTTTCGCGCTGCATTATTTCGATCCTAGTTGTGAAAGATATTCCTCAAATTTCCTACGTGTAAAAATTCTATGTTTTTTAATCATTACGGATGGTCTTTCCAATGAGATATTTTTTATGCATATGACAATAATGTTAATCAAAATTACGAACATGAAATACTTAGAACTTTTCGAGTATCATCCACTCATTCTAAATCATTGCCGAAATAAATTTCAGGAATTAAAATAGTAATCCTCCCCAGTGGAGTCGCCAAAAAACAGTAGGGAATATTTCAAGCGTTACCCCAAACTTGAACTCCACTGTGATTATACACTAAATCATGGTGGAGTCCAAAGGGAAGGAAGCTAGAGCAAAAGAGTCGCCAACAAGTTTTAGGAACTTGTAAACCGTTCACAGAGTTAGGGTTACACTCCTTAACGATCCAGGAGATCGTTAACTCTAATATGTCTGGAACCATGACTGGTAGTTCAGGGATGAAGGTACAAATCAAACCTAAAAGAGATTTAACCTTCCCTAATAATAGGCCTCTACTTTATTCTGATCGTATTCGTGTGTGCTTTCTGACTAACATGCAATCAATAGGATTAACCCTAAACCTGTTTAATCTATGGTTGTTGAATATTAATGCACAAATAAAACTGTTATTGGTGATCACTTGAATTATAATCATATTAACCTAAAAAAGATTATTAATTATCTTATTAAGCGCGATTACAAGTACGAATTCCCTTTAAACATGCATATAAGGCGTGATCAAGCAATAACAATAAATATATATCAAGCAAAATAATAATCATAATTATCATAATAATAATCATAAAAATAATCATATCAATAATAATCAAATTAATCATGTTAAAAATAAAGCATAATAATAGCAAGATCCTAGGCATGATACTAACAAGATTAATAACAAACCCTAGCATGTCACTAAGCAATAAAAATAAAAGCTTTAATCCTAACATGATACTAACATGAATATTAGGAAGACAATAGGAAGCATCGCAGGAATCATAATAAGCATATTTGATATTAGAAATTATAGTTGTTACCCTAAACATGATACTAGGAAGATCAAAACGCCCTAACATGATACTAGGAATCAAAATAACAATCTAGACATGATTTCTATAACATCATATCAATTAAAGCACTTACTTGGATGCCTCGTATCTCTTTCTAATAACAAAATACACGCGTTAGTAACTTCAAGGAAAATAATAAAATCAAACAATTAAATTAAATTATTGAAATAAAGATTAGAGACTAAACCCTCAGAAATTAAAACCTTTCACGTCTAGGGCGAAGGCAACTTCATTCGAATTATTCTAGGTGTTTCTAGTGCTAATGTATGAGGAATTGTGTTTTTAAATGGCTGGTGTAGAAAGAGAGAGAGAATAATCAAGAGATTCTTGATGAGAGTTGATGATAGAGAGAATTGATGATTGAAAACGGATATTTTAGGAGGCTATTTATAGATAAAATCAGCCGGATATGATAAAAAAACGAATCAGAGTTCCGAAAAGAATAAAACAACGTGGTGCTAAACGCTGGACACTAGCGCCAGGCACCAGGTCTAGCGTTAGACGCCAGGTATGGCGCCTGGCGCTGGTTATGTCGTCAGACGCCGGAAAACACTTTCCACGCGTTTTCTTAATTTTGATAAAATTTAGCCGTACGAGAGGGCAAAATCATATTTTCCTTAAAAACACCTCTTTTATTCTGATTAAAACTCTAAAAAGTCAACTAAAGTCAATTTATCAATGCTAATTAAATTAGGAATGAAAAGAACCGTCTAGAAGAATCTAGAAGACTATAATCAATTCTAATTGCATTAGGAATGATAAATCAATATTAGGCCCTCCTCTAGATTATTGGGTCGCATATAAATATCAAATCGGGCCCAGTTTAGTAATTTGGCCATAACTTCCTCATTATTCATCGGAATCGGGCTTATAATATATTGTTGGAAAGCTCTTTTCGAACCCGACCCAACTTCACTATTATTAGACCCTTTCCATGGACCAAACTAAACTGGATTGGCTATTTTCTTAAAATAGGTTTTTAAAACAGAGAGAAAGAAAAAAAAAATAAAAACTAACCGCAACACTAGACTTTCCACACTTTCACCTCATTCGATTATGATTCGATGTGAAAGGTACTCATCACTGGGTTTGGTTTTGGGGAGACACAAATGGGTGTCTACACCCCTTTTTTTACCAAAAGTGTATCTCATAAATTCTTGTAAGTTTGATAACACCTGAAGATTTAATTACTTAAGCCAATTCAAAAATAAGTTTATACTCCACTAAAATGTCATACGTAGTAGATGATAGGGAAGGGCTGTAATTTTGATGAGTTTCACCAAGCAGCAACTACAACTAATTTATTTAACATTTATTGGTGTTTTAATCAGCCTAATTAACTTATCCGAAAGTGTTAGACCTAGCTAGGGCTATTTAGAATAATTCAATCACTATATTACCGGTCATTTCCAAAGTTAAGTCTTGGATGAGCATATAGTGAAAGTGCAAGAGGTATATGGTAATTTTGATCCTATTTTGAACAAGTGCAAATGGATTACTCTACAAAAAATGAATGATTGAAATTTTGAAAATGGACGGAGGTGGTAGCTTTGAAATCCAACATATAAGGAAGAAGAATTTAGATACTTTAGGAATTCTAGAAGAGTAGTTTGAGGTAAGTAGGGATCTTACTACACATGAAGTGGACTAGATGTGAAGACCGCATTTCTCCGTGGTGAATTAGAGGAGGAGATCTAAATGAGACAACCGGAAGGGTTTGAGGTAGTTGGAAAGGAAGATCATGTAACACTACCACAAAATACGCTTTACAAAACGCCTAAAATAAACAAAACAGAATGCTTTAGAGGCGTTGTTCAGCTAGGGTGTCGTATAAATTATACAAGTAGCATTTTAGAGGCGTTATATGATAATAAACAAACATAACACCTTTCTTAGTTAAACATTTCCTTTTCTATAGTTAAATAAATTAAATAACAAAGAAAAGGAGGTGCCTATTTCACTTAGATGTTGCATTTTATGGGAAATGGAAGTGCCTTTCTAACCCAACTTACCTATTAAATGTCTAGAATATAAAGCACCTCTGATACTTGTAGGCGTCGCTCGAAGTGCGCCTACGTTAAAGCATGTGGTGAATATGCTTGGCACTCATAGGAAGTGGGAATTGACAAAATACGATTAGGGACAAGGAAAGTAGGGAGCCGCCAACAAGTTTTTAAGGAACTTGTAAACCGTTCACGGATCATTTAAGGCAACCATGATAAAGGGACAACGATAGGCAACAACGATTGACCCGTGAAGGTTACACCCCATTCATAATCCATGAGATTACTAACTCCATATGGTTCGGAACCACGAAAGGAGGATCGGGGATGATGGTACGAAGTGAGTCATGGAGTCACATTCGCCCGTATTGGCCTCTACTCGATTCTTATAGTGAAAAATGTTTCCTATGATCTCAAAGGCATACAAACAAAATATTCAATTCGTTCCAAACTATTTGTAATCCCCCATATTTTCAACCTAATTAAAGTATATTTAGTTATTATTTATACAAATATTTTTATTTTAATTTTATAATATGAATTATTTTGATGTAAAAACAATAAGATTTTCAAGCTAAAACTATTAAGTGTTTAATTTAAATCATAATCCATTTTAATTTTACTAGCCTATTACTTAAATCTTACTCAAGCCCAAAACCTCAAGTTTTACTCCTAATCTAATTAGAAAACCCAAGGCCCAAATAAAACCCAAAAAAAAACCACACACCCTTTCTCCTTTTCACGTAAAATTCATTTCACTTCTTCCTCCTTCCTCTTGCTGCTCACAAAACAGAAAAAAAAAACGCTACTACCTGCTTCTGCTGACCACCACCACTGCCAAGCACCACCACCGATGCCGCCCAGCTTCCTCCGGTGACCACAGCTCCACATGCACACCACCGGTGGTTCTTTCTCAGTTTCTCCCTCCTTCCACCCTTATTTCTCCTTCTTTCTTGCTATTATTAAAGATCTTTATTTTAATTTATATTGTTAGTTTTAATTACTTTAATCCTGTTTGAATTCCTTAAAAGCTTGAGAAATTATTAAGTTTATAAATTATGATATGTATTTTAAATTTTCAGATTACATAATTTGTGAAATTAGGGCTTTAAACTTGATTATTTGGGGATTTTAGGGCTAAATTCGTGTTAGGGAATTGGAATAACCCTATGTTTATTATATTAGCATATAATCTTTATTGTTAGTATTAAAATTAATTTTCAGATTTGAATTATGTTTATTTTAGGGTTTAAATTGAGAGTTTGAAGGTTTGATTGAGGTTTTATGAAACTAATTTGATTCTAACTACTACCTCTGTTTCATATTATTTTCAACGATTTGACATAAAGTAGAGAGGAAAAATGTCTAATCGTTGTAAATAATATGAAACGGAGGTAGTATATATTTCAAGTTTAGATTGTTGTATTTATACATTCTATTATTGAATTAAATTTCCAGATTTTTAGTCTTGGTTTTAAAGGTTTTAAATCATGGCCTGGTTTTATGATGGAATTTTAGGGTTTTAACATACTAATCTACTAAATAATAATTATTTTAAGTAGAGATGTTTATGAGGTTATTTTATTATCTTAAACTTAATTTTCAGATTATATTCCTTACTTTAAAGTTGCTGGAAATTCATGTTATAAGCTATATTTTTATGATTTTTAACATATAAACTTATAGCTGAACTATTAAATTATTAACTTTGACTATTATGAATGATTTAAAGGTATTATTTCAATGGTTTAAGGGATTTCAAAGTAGTTTGGTATTGCTGTAAATTAAATCGCTTGGGTATTGATTGAATTATTGTTGTTTGGTTTAGGAGAGGACTTTATAGAAGGTGATTTCTAGTTGGTAAAGTGGACAAACAATTCGTTTACTTAAGGTACATAGAAGTTACGAAACCTTTCTTGTAGGTGCATGTTTTAGGACGGATCGAGAACTTAGTATCATGTATAGGATTGACTGGGTTAAATTGTTTGGTTATACATTGTGAATTTCAAATGATGTGCACTATTTTATATTGCAAGTATTATTTGTGCTCTAATTATGCAAGATGCGCTTAGAGGCAAAGATATGTGAATATGTGAGATGATTTATCTATTACTCATTCATGATTATTGAAATAGGATGAGTAAAGGAAGAATTCAAGTCTTATAAGACGAGGTTAAGGTTTTGGGGTGCCTTATGCACTCAAGGTGTTTATACACAGAGGTAGTAATGGAATAATTAATAAATGTTGTTTATCACTAATAAACCAAGAATCTAAATTGAGAATTTTCCATGTTTGATTGAATTGTTTTTGGGATGTTTGTATTGAAATGTATATGAGTCATCACCAAGTCTAAACCTGTAAATCACGTAAAGTGCAAGATGGATGAGCAATAAAACTCTGGAATGGTGCACATCTGGAGTAATGACAATCAGGGGTTGGGGTACATGGGGTATTAGTCGTGTACTTTTATCGAGGCCGTTTGATCTTCGAGTCTCCTATTTCAAATGTTATTTTTCTAAAACTAGGAGTTAGGTGAGATCTCATACTAACTACGGCCACAGAATCGCGCCCGTGGTCGTTGGATGTTTATTGATGTTTCCGAAAGGAGGCATGGGGTTTTTCTTTTATTGATGTTCCAAATGGGACATGGGTTGGACAACCTTGTCTATTGCTAAATCCAATGAAATAAATAAATAAGTTAGTTAATATTAACTAGTGAAGTCTTAATAAATTTGATGGTTGAGTCATGTGCTGAGTCTATAATTTAATGATGCTTATGATTGATTATTAGTAGCTTGTTAGGGATTTCTTATTTTATTTCGCAGCTTGTATGTACTCAGCTTTGCTGATTGCGTGCTTTGTGTGTCTTTCTTTGGTCATGGCCTTCGCCTTTAAATGACCCTGTGATGATCCAATTTTTACACTTGTAATATTGGGGAGCAGATTAACCACAGGTTCTTACATACGCAGCATTCGCATCAGGATTGTGGGATTTTGAGTAGAGAGTTGGTTATTATTCGCAGTTTATTTCTTTTCATAAGTTTGAATTTATTTAAACTCTGATTTTATTTATTTACTACTTTTTGTGGGGTTTTGAATAAGGGCCTTAATGGTTCCAAGTTGTATCACTTAATTTTATTTTGGTTATTGGTTTTAAAACTTATTTAAAACTGATTTAGTTTTTTCGCTGCTAATTTCTGATATGGCCTTAACGTTTGATCACGTGGCGGTAGAACGCCAGTAATTCTCTTTGATTTTGTTCAGGGTATTTACAGGTTTTAAGAGAGAATTATTAGGGTGTTACACTATTATTATGCTAAATTGGTTTAATATTAATGCAGCATATAATTCTACAATATTAGTGACCACTTGATTAAATAACAAGATTAAAAAGGAACCTAAACCGGTTGTCTAAATTATCTTATTAGGCGTGATTTTCAATTACATATTCCCCTTAACATGCAATATGGTGATAATAATAATAATAGAATAAAGATTAATTGGAAGCAATTTAACAATAATTCCAACAAAATAAAATCGTTAGAAAAATAATAGAAATAAAAGGAACATAATTCTTACTTTGATTTTGTTTGCTTGCAACTATAAAATAATAAACAAGTTAGTAACTTCAAGGAAATAATAATAAAACAATAATTAATTTAAATTAAATGGAGTTGATTTGGGGCCAAACCCTCAAACAGTTCTACCTTTCACGCCTTGACTTAAGGACAGAACCACGAGTAAAGTATGGACTCCTTGGAGTGCTTGAAGAAGGAATTTTTAAAGACGAAGGGTAGGCTAGTGTTTAGGCTAGAGCATAGAAGAGAGAAAAAATAGAGAACTAATTGATGCCCCGTACATCAGAATTGAGGGGGTTTTATAGAAAAAATGTGTTGAGGGAACACACGGAACCCTAAAAAGATAAAAACCCTAAAAAGTATACCGCGACACGGCAATGTGTACCGTGACACGGGAAATCCCACCGTCAGATAGGAAACATTTCCGTTACACGATGTATTGCTGTGTGACGCGGGAAATATTTAGTGAACGGGGGAGAAAACGCGTTAAGGGGTTTACGCGGAAAGGACACGGAAACCCCCGTGTCACAGCAGGTGCCCCGTGTCACGGTGAATCCCACCGTCAGACGGGACAGTTTCCTGTGACACGGTGGACCGTTGCCATGACGCGGGATTCTTTAGTCCGTTTTTCCGTCTAAATTCATTTTTTAACCCTAATTTCGTTCAGCATTTTAAGTGCCGATTGATAATTTCGGGCCATTTCTGATTTATTATTATTATTTGGGCTAAGATAAGTAAATAAAATAAAAGGTTTGGGCCAAAAAATATAATAAACAATAAAATAAAAAAAAAGGTTTGGGCTGAAATTAAAAAACTATGCTTTGACTAAACATCAAGACTGATCCATGGATTATTTAAAAATTGATTTTAATTAAATACGATTTTTTAAGCACTCTCAGGATTAAATACTGAACCCGACCAATAGTGGCGGTGAAAGTGAAAGGTTGTTCAGCATCGGGTTTGGTTTTTGGGAGACATTTTTAGGTGTCTAGAGAAGCCCCCACTTTGACTGAGTTTGTAGAAACGTCTGTTTCGAAAACGATAGTCAAAGTAGCCGATAGGGACGGAGAATGATTTAAGACGTTCTGCGATCCCTAATCACTCTGTATACGCCGATACCTGCAGAAAAACTTTAATTCCACAGATAAAAGAGTAAAAGGATAGAATACGTATCTGGCGCGTGACAAATGAGTTTGACAGCTTCCTATGCTTGAAGGAATCCACCGGATGACGTTCGTTGAAACGTTTTCCATGCTTGAGGAAAGCCGAGTGATGAATTTGGTAGCTTTCTAAGCCTGAACAAATTTACCGGATGATACTTTCCATGCCTGAGGAAAGTCGACATATGAATTTGGTGTCATTCTATGCTTGAAGAATTCCACCGATAATGCCTTCCATGCTTGAGGAAAGTTGACTTGGCGGATTTCTATACTTGAAGAAAAATCCACCGATAACGCTTTCCATGCTTGAGGAAAGCCGACTTGGCGGTTTTCTATACTTGAAGAAAAATCCACCGATAACGCTTTCCATGCTTGAGGAAAACCGACAACTGATGTAATCGCTGAAATTTGCAAGTGTATGATGGTTCGATTATCCCCGAACGTGGGCCGCAGATGATTCACACCTTCAATTCGACTATCCGACCATATTAGGTGTTTAAAATGTCGACAAATTGACTTTGACGCTAGCTAGGGGTAAAATAGTAATTTTGATTCCCTTTAAATGTCAGTTAGAATTTTTCGCGCGATTTTACTAAAAAACTAACTGTTCCATTTGTGCGGAAAATTGTGCAATTTTGGTCAAAATGCCAGGAATATTCGCTGACAGCTTCAAGGAGTGTGCAGGACACGCGCCGGACCACCGTGTCACGAAGAAAAACTCCCGTGACACGGTAGGCAGTCCCGTCACTTGGGATAATATCCCGTGACGCGGGATTTTTGTGGCTGCAGAAATGGTCAAATGCTCGATTTTAGTGTTTTTGACCAGCTAAAATACAGTTTGCCACGTCTGAATTTTTCCATTACACGGTAACGGACTCCAAGGCACGGGAAACAGGGATGTAACGGGATACTTATTGTCTTTAAATTCGAGCTGCTCTTCACCATTTTACCATTTCCTTTCTTCTTCTACTCTTTCTCCTTTCCATTTTTTTTTAAGTTTCTTAGAGTACCGTGCCATGGTTTCGCTGCACCGGCGGACGGCTGTCTTCACCGCGTCACGATTTCAGCCACCGTGACACGGCGGTTTTGCTGTTGTGTTCTTTTCTTTTTTTTTCGCTACTGCTCGTCGCTGCTGCTGTTCCGGAGCTCCGCCACGTCCAGATTCACAGTGACACGGGCCTTGAACACCGTGTCACGGATTTGGCTAAGCGTCTCGCGGCGGCTGTTATTGCTGTCTTCACGGTTTTTCGAGCTTTGGAGCTCAAATCCTCATCAATTTTGCTCTAATTTTTTGCTATTTTCTTCATTTTCGATTCTCCACAAGGATCCATGTAAGTTTCAATTCCTTTGATTTTTGCCTCGAATTTTGCTTCAAGTAAGTAATTTCATGTAAAAACTCTTGAAAAATCAATTTGGGGGGTTTTTGATTTTGAGGTTTTATGTTTGTAGGGAATATTTCAAGTGTTATCCCTAGCTTGAAACCCATTGTGATCTTACACTAAAGTACGGTGGCATCCAAAGGGAAAGAAGATTGAGCAAAAGAGTCGCCAACAAGTTTTAGGATCTTGTAAACCGTTCACAGGGTGAAGGTTACACCCCTTAACGATCCAAGAGATCGTCAACTCCATAAGGTCTAGAACCAAATAAGGGTTCGGGATGAAGGTACAAATCCAACCTAAAAGAGATTGAACCTGCCCTAATAATAGGCCTCTACTTTATTCTGATCGTATTCATGTGCGCTTTCTGACTAACATGCAATCAATAGGATTAACCCTAAACCTGTTTATCTATGTTGGTTGAATATTAATGCACAAATAAAACTATTATTGGCGATCACTTGAAATATAATCATAATTAACCCTAAACAAGATTATTAATTATCTTATTAAGCGTGATTACAAGTACCAAATTCCCTTTAAACATGCATAAAAGGTGTGATCAAGCAATAACAATAAAATATCATCAAGCAACATAATAAATATCATAAATAATTATCATAATAATAATAATAATAATAATAATAATAATAATAATAATAATAATAATAATAATAATAATAATAATAATAATAATAATAATAATAATAATAATAATAATAATAATAATAAAAAAAAACAAAACCTACAGAGTCAATCAATTTACAAGAAATTGGTAGGGAGCCGAGATACAATCTGGGCCCCCACCCATCTAGCTATAGCGAACCCGATCCTGCTGAAGATGTGAGCAGCTGCACGAGCACCAATATCCTGAGTCTTAGCGAACGCCTGAACCCGCTTCAGCAACGCAATAGCATCCTTCTCTAATTCCCCCAATGAAGAAAAGGAGAAAGGAAGAAAACCATAGCCAATAGCCCTGCAACGCGCCCCATACTTGTCCCGCTTCCGCTGAGCCGCCGCCGACACATCACGACCAGGAACGAAGTCAGACAACCCCGATTGTGTCAAAGGTGAAGATCCCGTCAAATCAACACATACATCAAGGCCTTTATCCCAAGAATGATACTAACAAGATTAATAACAAATCCTAGCATGTCACTAAACATCAAAGATCAAATATATAGCCCTAACATGATGCTATTAGGAAAGAAAATAAGAAGCATCACATGAATCATAATTGATTTAAGAAACTTATTCTTTACCCTAGACATGATACTAGGAAGTATTCTTTTAATCATACTTGATATTAGAAATTACCCTAAACATGATACTAGGAATTGAATCAAAATAATAACCTAAACATGATTTCTATATCAAAATATCAATTAAATAATTAAAGAACTTACTTGGATGCCTCATTGTGGGGAATATTTCAAGCATTACCCCTAGCTTGAACCCCACTATGATCATACACTAAAGTACGGTGGCGTACAAAGGGAAAGAAGATAGAGCAAAAGAGACGCCAACAAGTTTTAGGAACTTGTAAACCGTTCACAGAGTGAAGGTTACACGCCTAACGATCTAGGAGATCGTCAACTCTGATCGAAGATAGATAGGTCGTTAAGCTACTACCCTAACTAAATTAATCATTTATAATACCTAAACCTACACTAAACTAGTTAGTGGCAAGTAAAGGGTCAAACCACTAGGGAAGCACGCTAATTCAACATCAAATATCACTAATGCAAGAGTGAAAAGGGGATTGTTTTTATTGGTTTTTTTGAGTAGAACACTAAAACTACAACTAAGAAAGAAAATGATGATTAGAATCAATAGAAAATGACGCTAGGGATACGGGGGTGTCCAATATGATTAGAAAGAGGAGAATAATGGTGATTATCATGAAACATATGCCAAAGAACACGAGATTCTACCTAAACAATTCATTCTCATGCAATAGTCTAGGCAAATCAATTAAAGAGGTCTACACCAATAAGGATCATTCTCATGCATCCTATTAGTTACAATCAAATCAAGAGAATAAAGAAGCACAATCCATAAAAACTCCACTTTAATAACTCATTCTCATGCAATCATTAAAATAGAGGTGACCCTAGTCTAGTTCAAATCACTTTCATGCATTTAAACTAGAAAACATCAAATAGTGTGCAACAATACTCCCAAGCTAATAAAAATCATGTCTTTCATCAATATATGGCATAAGTTCAATCCAACCATCATCATTCATCCAATATCAAATCATATCTTCCACCCCCCTCCCCTAGCTAAAAGTTTAGCCTAGAGAAGGGAGATTAAACATAATATCAAAACTAGAAATAAACTCAAGAAACTCAAAACAAAACATGATTAAAATATATGAAATCAATAACAACTAGATAAGCTAATAAGATAGACAAGAATAAGTAACAATAAAAGAAATAAATAATACTAAAGGAAAGGAGAAGAGATTACTAAAGACAAACACAACAAATATAACATGACAAGGTTTTAGCAAAACCAATCAACCCTCAAGGTAATGAAATGCTCAATTTGGACTCCTTTGCCAATAAATGCACCAAAGAATACTTATCTTTCTCAATTCAAAGAGGTAAAACACGTTCCAAGATGCTCAAGGTTGAAAAAGACAAACCTAAGCTAAGCGTAGAGAACTAATGATTTCATTTTCCGCCCTAGCCCTAACCCAGAAAAAGAAAATTTTCATGAATAATCTTTCAAAACCTTATTTGAACCAAATTACACAACCTTCTTGCTCAATTTCAACATTATCAAACTCGAACCTCACAAGCAAATGCTTCACTAACTACAAGGGTTGGTAGAACATAGGCCGATAGGTTTGTAATATGGCTAAGTCAAGAAAGGGGAAATAAGGCTCAAATTGGTTAGCAAGAGGGTGAATGTAAAAATGAAAACCAAATTTGTAACAAAATACAAAGAAAACAAAGAAAAATGAGAAGAAATTCCCTCTTCCTACTCTAAAGTTATATGGTCGAGATCTTGGGAGCTAGACGCCAACACAAAGATTAAGACATGTATAGTTAAGGATCCTAAGTGCCGCTCACAAGAATGATGAAGGCTAGAACAAATGACGCTCACACGGGATAAGAAATATAGCAAATACTAACCAAGAGAATCCTATCCACCATAGAGAGCAACACCATCTTACCACTTTCCCGTGAACTAGGGGTTCAAACGTCCTCAAAAGTTCTAAACCGGGCTACTTTAACTTACAATGTGTCTAACTCAACCCAAAGCATTCTCAAACCGTGCAAACCCTCAACAACTAGGAAGATAAGCATTCAAAGACACATCGAGGCAAACCAATCCAAAAGAGTGAGCAAATTACACATCAAAAATCATTTCAAATTGTCATAATTATGCTTGTAACACAAAAAGGGGGAAACAAAACAAAAGAAAGAGGAAGAAATCAAAAAGGTTCACATACGAGGCATATAATTCAATTAAATCCCAATCGTCATACAAGTGATTGTTCGATAACAACATCAACGATCCCAGGTTCCATAGAACCAAAAGAAAACATCCTCGAACCATTCAACTTCTTCCTAAGCTAAACTAGACTAAACACTCAAAGAAAAAGCAAATAAAAGAGAGGAAAGGTCTCACCAAATGCCGCTTGAAATGGAAGACAAGATAATTCATACAATCTCACCAAGGGAGCTTGTGTTGCTCCTTAACTTCCTTTGTTTCCGCTTTCAAGCTTCAAGAAAGGTGAGCCGAAATAAAATAAACTATGACAAAACAAGAAAAATAAAAAAAGTTAGAAACCAAAGAAAAAGACTAAAGTTATAGATAAAAAGAAAAATAAATAAAAAGTAAAGAAAAATAAATAAAAAGTTATCTACAAAGTTTGGATTAAGGGAATTTGGATTGTCGGGAATTTTGGATTCTTTTCTTAGGTGCATCTTCGCCTACACAATGCTCAAGAATCATCAGAAATTGTCAAAAATCAGCAAAAATCATTATAGAAACATCATCAAAACATCACCATCATCACCATCACATCATCATCATCACATCACCATTACAACATCATCACAACATCATCAACTACAACAAGGCTACAATCCTCAATAGTCCTCCTCATGTACAAGCTACTACCCTACCACACTACCCTCCCCTCCTATGTACACTTCAACCAACCCAAAAGGAACATCCTCCCCCACACTAGTCTTTTGCACGTCCCGAGCAAAAGGTAAAACTTAGAAGTTCCGGGGGGAAGAAAGGGAACCCTCATCATGGGGTCCTGTCTCCTTGCCCTCTAGGTTGAGGGGGGTTCTCAAAATCGAACCCGGGAGTGTCCATAAATGGGTGGAAGGGTTGGTTAAAGTACTCATAGGGCCACCCCTGGTCACCCCAACCACCATCAAAACGGTTTGGGGTGGATGTGCAAGCCGGATCATAAGCAAGGATCACACCCACCCGGGTGATATGGATCATAAGGTGGGGTGCCAATGCGTTGAGAGGGGTCGATGGGACCTTCCCAATAGGGGTAGACATTGGGGGTAGGGTTTTTGGGGTCATAGGGGTCCCAATGTAAAACCGGACCATCTTGAGGGGGGTTGTAGGGGTAGTTAACATAGGGCGCTTGGATGCCCGCTTGTACAAGGTTATCATAATTCATCCTCCCGTAGTACCCCCATTGTTCAATGGAAGCTTGGTTATCTCGAAGGATATCCTCAAAGGTACTACGGAAGGCATTCATATCAAAAGGAGGAAAGGAGGAAGAGGAAGATGTCTCACCTCCCCCGCTAGGGGGGGAACGGTTTGCTCCTGGCGGAGGACCGGTGGAGGATGAGGAATTGCACCCCAGGCTCTTGTTCTTCTTAATTCATCGGGGATGTGCTACCGGGGGATCTTCCATTTGAGAGGAGAGGAGTGGTCCAGCGTAGCGAGGGATGGGTCCGGAAGGACACACCATTCAACCTCTTTGTCCACTAAGAGGATGAATTTGCGCTTTCTTGTTGAGTAGTTGATGAAGCGATTGTGACGGAGAGCACTAAGGGAGAGAGAATAGGGAGGGAACTCGTCGGTGACTTCCTCTCGGGTTTGGTGCACAAAGGGGAGCATTTCTATTTGCTCCTTGAAAGCTCCATCTTTAAAGGAGAGGGCAATGATATTGATCACGCCCCCCATAAAAATGTCGTCACCAAGACGGTTGTCTTTAGTATCCAAAAGCCTTTGGATGAAGGTGGAAGAGCATTGGAACTTGAGGCGCTAAGGGTTGTCGGCCAAGAATAGACAAGCTACCTCATCCTTAACCATTGAGCAGAGGTTTGCTTTGAAGAACACGACATATTGGAGGAGTCGAGCAAAATATCTCAAGGCTATGTGGATGATGTTGTTGACCTTAGATGTGTTGGTCCGAAAACTATCCCTAGTGGATATGCTCCTCCACCATTCTTGCTCGTTGTAGGGGATGCGATGAGTGGAAGTCATCTCGCATGGATGATCTAGCCCGGTCGCATGCCAATGGAAAATCTCGTTTAGTTCACTCTCGGTGAGGGAGTGAACCTCATTGAACATGCGGAAATGTATAACAAGTTGAGGCTCCTCATCATTAAATTCCAGCTCTATGACTTCCTTGCGGAGAGAGGCAAGGAATTCCAAAGTCACTCGCTCATAGGTGTGAGCGTGAAGATAGATGAAGTCGCCCCAACCAAAATTCTATGCTAACCAGACTACCTCATTCAAGATACCGAGCTTTTGCAAGGTTGTAGGACAAAAGAACCGTGTTGAACGAATGAGACGATTGATGAGGGCTTTGTAGACGTCCCAAAAATGCTCATTCGGAGCAATTATGCTATGATCATTGATGCCGGGAGGAGGCGGGAAACTCGTTGAAGAAGATTAACCCACTCTCTTCCTCTTTGACTTGCTCTTTCCGAAAACCATGATTCTACAAAATTACCAAGAGCTATTATTAGAAAAATTTGATAAGAGATGTCATAAGAAGCTAGCCAAGGTAAAAGTGTATGCGTGAAAGTAGTTTCCTTGAGTTGTGAAATAGATATAAAGGATGACAACAATTCAATTCAAGGCATAAATGGACACATTTAAACCAAGGCATGGGCAAGAAATCCTATGACATTCATATAAAAGTCCTAACAAAGTCTAGGTGAATTTTGACAAGATGTCTCCTAATTATGTGATAATCATTCACCAAACCATCAAAATCAAACCAAAAACAACAAGAATCATTCTCCAACAACATCCAATTCATGAATTCCTCAATCACCAAATAATAGCATGAACACCATAGCATGAAATCAACATTTTTAAGCAAAGACATTGAGATCAAAAAAAACCAAGGTATACATGCATAATCATGAAAATAACATGTTCTACTATCAATTACAAATCAACTGCAACATGTAAATACAAAGAACCACAAGAATCAAACAAGTTATTACTAACAATTTCAAGAATACCACAATTCATATTTAAACATGCAAAACATGGTATAACTATGAAAAATTGAAGAAATAAATTTGCAAAAGTTAAGAAAATCATACCACAATTGATTGTAAGTAAGTAGAAACCCAAAAACACCAAAACACTTAAACCCTAGAAATTGGGGGAAATGAAAAGATGAGATTTTTGTGAGGAATTTTTTGTGGAGATTGTAGAAATGGAGTAGAGGATGGAAAATAAGTGAGAAAAAGAGAAGCTTGGAGTGATTTTGATGGAGGTTTGAGGTTGTAGGAGGGGGTTGCAATGGAGGTTAGAGTGAGAAGGAGGAGAATAGAGAGAGATAGGGTCGAATAAAATGAAATAGAGAAGAAGAGTAGCCCCTGTTTTTTTTTTTTAAATCGACAAAGGTTCGGCTGAACCATGGGTAAGTTCGGCCGAACTTGCTCAAGGTTCGGTCGAACCTTCCCTCTAACTTGAAATTTACAAAAATGGCAGAAAGTTTTCAAGTTTTAATTCCAGAGCAGGTGCGACCGAACATAGCTATGTTTGGGCGAACTATGGTTCGGTCGAACCTCTTCAAGGTTCAGTCGAACCTACTCTAGAATATCAATTTCTGCAATTCTGGCATAAAGTTTTCAACTTGAGATTCCAGAGGAGGTGCAACCGAACTCAGGAAGGTTTGGGCAAACCTTTCAAAAGGTTTGACTGAACCTTCAGGGAGTTTGGTCGAACCACCTGGCTTTTTCAAAAAATGCCATTTTGCAACACAATATGCACAAACACCCCTCTTCAAAACACACTAAATACCATACCATCATGCTAAGGCAAAGCATACCAAAAATTCCAACACAATCAAAATTCCAAAATCCAACAATCTAACATTGTAGATAGGAAAATAACAAAGCATCAAGAAAGGAGGAAAAAAGAAAAGGGTTAGAGACTCGGGTTGACTCCCGAGAAGCGCTTCTTTATGAGGTCACTAGCTTGACCATGAGAAAATTTCTTCAAGTGGGAGGCTTGGGATCCAAAGGATCAAGCATTATACATTCGATGATACCAACTTCTTCCTTGCAAAAGTAATGCTTTAAACGATAACCATTAACCATAAACTTGTTACCATCCGCATCTAACTCAAAGGAGCCATAAGGAGTAGTCTTTGAAAATCACAAAAGGACCCAACCACTTTGATTTGAGTTTACCAGGAAACTAACGAAGCCTTGAGTTGAAAAGCAAAACCTTGTCTCTAACCTTAAAGTTCTTGTTTCAAATATATTGGTCATGCCACTTTTTGGTCTTCTCCTTATATAACCTTGAGCTCTCATAAGCATCATGTCTAAGCTCTTCAAGTTCATTGAGCTTAAGCAATCTCTTATCACCGGCCAACGATAAATCCATATTGAGCTCTTTGATGGCCCACCAAGCCTTGTATTCTAACTCAACCGGCAAGTGACAAGCCTTTCCATAGACCAACATATAGGGGGTCGTGCCGATTGGAGTCTTGTACGTCGTCCTAAGAGCCCATAGTGTGTCATCAAGTTTGAGAGACCAATCTTTCCTTGATTTGTTCACCATCCTTTCAAGAAGATTTTTGATTTCACAATTCGAGACCTCCACTTGTCCTTGAGTTTGAGGGTGGTAAGGTAATCCAACCTTGTGATGAACGCCATACCTCTTGAGAAGAGCTTCAAATTGCTTTTTGGCGAAATGGGAGCCTCCATCACTAATTAGCACCCTCGGAACTCCAAACCTAGGAAAAATGATCTTCTTTAGAAGCTTAAGCAAAACCTTGTGATCATTGGTAGGTGAGGGTATGGCTCCAATCCATTTCGTCACATAATCGACCGCTACCAAGATATATAGATTCCCAAAAGAAGAAACGAAAGGCCCCATAAAATCCACCCCCCAAACATCGAATGGTTCAACTTCTAAAACACTTTGTTGGGGCATTTCGTCCCTCTTGGTAATGCCTCCGCTCCTTTGACATCTATCACATTGCGCAACGAATTGGTGGGCGTCTCTATGCATTGTCGGTCACCACAATAAGGATTGAGAGATTTTTGCCACTGTTTTGTCAACACCACCATGTCCTCCACATGGTAGTGAGTGGCAATGCTCAAGAACTCCTTGAATCTCATGATCTGGAACACACTTCCGATAAAGGCCATCTCCACAATGCTTGAATAGGTATGGGCCATTTCAAAAGTACCTTCTCACTTTCTTGAAAAACTTCTTCTTTTGTTGAGAAAAGTACTCCGGGGGAACGACTCCACACGTAAGATAGTTGGCTATATCCGCGTACCAAGGGGTAGAAGTTGACACCAAAGCCATGAGAGCCTCGAATCCTATCTCATCATTAATCGTACATCCTCCTTGTTCTCAAATGGTAGCCTAGACAAATGATCCACTACATAGTTCTCCGCTCCCTTTTTGTCCCTCATTTCCATGTGAAATTCTTGAAGAGAGAGAACCCAACGGATCAAGCGAGGCTTTGCTTCTTTCTTGGTCATGAGATACCGCATCGTGATGTGATCCGTGTACACGATAACTTTTGAGCATATGAGATAGGACCGAAACTTATCGAATGCAAAAACTACCGCTAACATCTCTTTCTCCGTTTTTGTGTAATTCCTTTGAGCCTCATCTAGAGTCCTACTTGCATAGTAGATGACACATGATTTTCCTTGTTTCTTTTGACCAAGAACGACACCTACTGCAAAGTCACTAGCATCGCACATTAGCTCAAAAGGCAAGCTCCAATCCAGAGCTTGCACAACGGGAGAAGAAATGAGAGCTTCCTTGAGCTTATGAAACGCCTCAAGACAAGCCTCATTGAAGTAAAAAAAACAACCTCTTTTTTTAGTAATTCGGTCAAAGGTTTGGCGATTGAATAAAAATCTTTGATAAACCTCTGGTAAAAACCGGCATGCCCAAGAAAAGCCCGTACCCCCGTGATGGAAGTAGGAGGGGGCAACTTTTCAATCACCGAAACCTTGGCCGGATCAACCTCAATGCCATTTTTTGAAACCTTATGGCCGAGGACAATGCCCTCCTCGACCATAAAATGACACTTTTCCCAATTTAAAACCAAACTCGTCTCTTGACACCTTTTCAAAACTTTTTCAAGGTTAAAAAGACAAGTGTCAAAATACGAGCCACAAACACTGAAATCATCCACGAAAACCTCAATTTCTTTTTCAAGCATCTCAGAGAAAATGGAAGTCATGCATCTTTGAAAAGTAGAGGGAGCATTGCATAATCCGAATGGCATTCTTCGGTATGCAACTGTCCCATATGGACACGTGAAAGTAGTTTTCTCTTGATCACTTGGATGGATAGGGATTTGGAAAAATCCGGAATACCCATCCAAGAAACAAAAGAAAGCATGGTTAGAAAGCCTTTCAGGCATTTGGTCCATGAAAGAGAGAGGAAAATGATCTTTCTTGGTGTTTTTGTTCAATCTCCTATAATCAATGCACATTCTCCACCCGATCACCGTCCGGGTGGAGATTTCCTCTCCTTTTTCATCTTTGATTATGGTAATCCCACTCTTCTTTGGAACTACATGAACCGGGCTAACCCATTTGCTATCGGAGATAGCATAGATGATGCCCGCCTCACGTAGTTTCAAAATTTCTTTCTTCACAACCTCTTGAAGGTTGGGGTTCAACCTTCTTTCAGGTTCAATGGAGGTGGAATGATCATCTTCAAGATGAATACGATGCATGCACAAAGAAGGGCTAATACCTTTGATATCATCAATTCTATACCCTATTACATCCCTATATTTTCTTAAAACATCAAGAAGTTTTTCCAAATTAAGACCATCTAGGGTAGCATTGACAATAATAGGGTATTTTCCCTCCTTAACAAGAAAAGCATATTTCAAAGAAGGGGGGAGGGGCTTGAGTTCTACCTTGGGAGCAGGCTTAGAACTCTCCTCCAATTTCTCCTCCTTGGACTTAAGCTCAATCTCAACTTGTTGTTCAACTTCCTCCTTTGAGGATTCCTCCATTGCCATGACAAATTCTTTAGCCTCTTGAGAGTGGAACTCTTATTTGCATGTAAGGGCTTCTATCATTGGATCTTGAGGCCTCATCACAACCCTCCCCAAGCGATCTAGCTCTTCATTCACAACATCAACTCTATAGAATTTTTCAACCATGGGGGTCTTGAGCAACTTAGAAAATTCAAAGACAATCTTTTCATCGGCAACTTCACATGTGATGGTGTTTTTCTTGCAATTGATGACCACCCCCAAAGTTTTAAGAGCTTCACGTCCCAAAATCAAAGGAGTGTTAACATCTTCCTCCATATCCATCACTACAAAGTCACAAGGCACGTAGATGTGTCCCACTTGAATTGGAACATCCTCAAGCTCTCCACAAGGTAATTTCACCGACCGATCGGCCAATTGAATTGTCTTACTTGTAGGGATCATCTCAATATTGAGTTTTTGAGCAATGGATAGAGGTATTAAACTAACACTTGCTCCAAGATCGGCTAAGGCACCCCTAGCTTTCATGTTCCCAATTTACACCGGCAAAGTGAAATTTCTCGGGTCTTTTTCCTTCTTGGGCATCTTATGTTGGACAAGAGCACTCACTTGATGTGGAAGGGTGATAAGCTCATCATTGAGCTGTTGGGATTTGGTGAGTCCGACTCACCGCGGAAACAAACCCAAAAACAAGACCGCACTCGCAATAAATAAAACCATAAACATAATTATATTAATCACAAGATTAAGATAAGCTAATTATCTTTGACGCGTGCTTCGCTCCAAAATGAGCTCTTACTTGAAAGCTTCAAGTCCCGCTCACACGGAGACCTCCAACGAAGTCCACCCGCACCAACAAAACCGACTAGGTCCAATGTCTTGGGGTTAGCAAGACCCGACCAATAAAACTCGAGTAATTATATTGAGTTCAAAGGTTTTCACTAATTGTGATGCCTTTTCCAACTCTTACTCAAGCCTCATTCCCAATGCCCATACTTGGGTATTTATAGGAAATGATGGGAGTATCATTTTCTCTCCCATCAATGTGGGATAGTATGATTTTTCCATTTTATTTTAAAGCTAAAATAAAATTAATAATCAAGCTAGTAATAAATCAACAAGTGGCAAGCTCATGTGAGTGGTTAGGTGAGGACCACTTGGAGAAGGTGGGGGACCAAAATTGCTCCCCACTCCCTCTCCCATAACCGGCCACCTCACTCCACACACACTCAAGGACCCCTAGCCACATGGCACCCACCCTTGGGCACCAAGGCAACCAAGGTGGGCTGCCATGTGCTGCTGTCCGTGGCAGCCACGCCCAACAAGCCCAGCAGGCCCAGCACTCGCATGCGGGCTGCCAGGCACTGTTGGCCAGCAAGCCCAGCATGCTTGTGCGGGCTGCTGCTGGCCTTGTGCCTTGGCCAGCGCTGCTAGGCAGCAAGCAATGGCCTAGCCATGCTGCTGCTAGCTGTGGCGAGCTAGCGCGCCTAGCGTGCTAGCTGCTGCGGCTTGTTGCGGCATGGTCTTTTGTTGATTTATTACTATTTCTCGTCTCGTCTTTCACTATTTTTCGACTCGACTTCCGATGCTCGGTTTCGACACTCTAAGCTTGAATTTTCAACGTCTAAATATATATTACTCGGTCGACTCATTAATTCCTTCCGAATTAATTCGTCGGTTCGGTTTGTTGAATGCTTGGGTGTGACCCGAAGGGTTCAGTCAAGATTAAGCTGTAATATTAATTATTCATTAATATTACTGATCGGAAGCGGCCTCCACCCAGGCATTCCGATCACTTGACCTCACTGAATATATTAGCTTTCTAATAATTCTGAACCCACTAACGGAATAGTACACTTGTTCGAAGGACACCATTCCTTTCAATCTCCCACTTGTCCTTCAGGACAAGTGCGCATTTTGTGTACAACCTTTTTCCTATGTCGCTTAATGTCTCTTCATGAACTATAAGGTAAGATTTATTTTGTCATCCTTATTACGTCCAGAAGTGTTTCCCGATTCCGAGTCCGACTGTCAATAAACAGATGATTTCTAATATCCATCCGAGCACGGCCATGCATTTTACAGTCTCGCTCTACGAGAGGTCTTGTATACAACAAAGACATCTTCCCTATTTTAGTAGGGGGACATTCCCAATCTTGTAATGTAGCTCCTCTTACTGAGAGGACCTAGTCGCCCGAGTGTTGCCGTTATAATCCCCTTTTACGGCAGACGTTTGACAACATCAAAGCGAACTAGTACTCAAACAAGAGAACTCACAATACTCATGGTCGAGGAAATAGGTTCCGATAGCCATAATGAGAAGTATACTTATGACAAATTTTTAATTTCTTAAAGTATTCTCATAGGTCGATCCAGTATGGTTCTAAACCAATACCTGTGTAAATGATTTATGACAATCATGCCCTTGTAGCAAATGAAACGGTGCTATAAATCAAACTACACACTAATCTCAATCGGTCATTAATCGTCCATCGTTTAGATGACCTTGATTAGGGATAATTTTCGATTATAATATTCAATGTTCACTTAATAGGTGTTTCCTTACCAAGACTGGTCTTGATACCCTATTTTGAATATTCTCATAATCAAATGGACTCATTATTTAATCCTAAACCACAATTAAATAGCATAACGGAGTAATAAAATATTGCATTAAATTTTACATTACTCCAAAACATGAATGGTTTTCCTTAGCGTCTTACATTAATTTTTCTCAAAATTAACTAAAACATTAAACAAGGAAATCAAAGCCAGTCTCCTACATGCTTGATTCCCATTGCCTCAACGTGCTTGTTGTGCTTCACTTGAGGCAAAGGTTTAGTAAGTGGATCGGCTACATTGTCATCCGTTCCAACTTTGCAAATTCTGATTTCACCCTCTGATTTCCATTCTCGAATCATGTGAAATCGCCGCTTGACATGTTTGACCTTCTGATGTTCCCTATGCTCTGTGGCTTGAGCAATAGCTCCATTGTTGTCACAATAGAGGGCTATTGGACCCTTTATAGAGGGTACAACATCAAGTTCACCAACGAACTTACGAATCCAAACAGCCTCCTTAGCCTCTTCAGCAGCTGCTAAGTATTCGGCTTCAGTTGTAGAATCTGCAGTGTACTCTGCTTTGCGCTCTTCCAACTACACGCCCCTCAATTTAGACAGAACACATATCTAGATTGCGATTTGAAATTGTCTCTGTCTGTCTGGAAGCTTGCGTCGGTATAACCTTCCACAACTAAATCCTCTGCAGCACCATACACCAGGAATTTATCCTTGTTCCTTTTCAGGTACTTTAGGATATTTTTCGCCGCAGTCCAATGCGCCTCTCATGGGTCTGATTGGTAACGGCTCGTAGCAATCAAGGCATACGATACATATGGCCTAGTACATATCATGGCATACATGATCGATCCAATAAGAGAAGCATATGGAATCTGATTCATTCTTACCCGCTCATCAAGTGTCTGTGGACACTGCTTCTTGCTTAGGGTTATGCCATGTGACATTGGCAGGTGACCTCTCTTGGCCTCCTCCATGCCAAATCGAGCAAGTACCTTATCAATATAAGTACTCTGACTCAATCCAATCATCCTTTTTGATCTATCCCTATAGATCTTGATGCCTAGTATGTACTGAGCCTCTCCCAAGTCTTTCATTGAGAAGCACTTTCCAAGCCAGGCCTTTACAGACTCTAACAACAGAATGCTGTTTCCAATGAGCAATATGTCATCGACATATAAGACTAGGAAGGCGATGTCACTCCCACTGACCTTCTTGTAAACACAAGATTCATCTGGATTCTTGATAAAACCAAACTTACTGATGGCTTCATCGAATCGCAAATTCCAACTTCTGCTTGCTTGCTTTAATCCATAAATGGACTTCTTAAGCTTAAAAACTTTCCTAGAATTGTTTTGGTCGACAAAACCTTCAGGCTGTGTCATATACACAGTTTCTTCCAAATAACCATTAAGGAAGGCGGTTTTGACATCCATCTGCCATATTTAATAATTGTAATATGCAGCAATCGCTAGGAGGATACGAACGGATTTAAGCATTGCGACTGGTGAAAAGGTTTCATCGTAATCAATACCATGAACTTGTCTGTAACCTTTTGCCACCAATTCTATCTTTGTAAATGAATACATTTCCATCTTTGTCGGTTTTCAACTTGAAAAGCCACTTACATCCGATAGGTGTATAACCTTCGGGTAAGTCAACCAAGTCCCAGACTTGATTTTCAAACATGGAATCCATTTCAGATCTCATGGCCTCTTGCCATTTAGCAGAGTCGGTGCTTGCCATCGCTTGCTTGTAGGTTGCTGGTTCATCTCCATCCATAATCAGGATTTCCTGATTCTCGGTTAATACTAAACCAAGATATCTATCAGGTTGAGATCTCGGCCTCTGAGACCTACGTAGGGTAATGGATTGAGCATTTGCATTGTCGGTTCGACTTTGCACATTTTGATCATTTTGACCTGCGTCAACAGATGTTGTTTGAGCACTTTTACTGTCATTATGATTTTGTTTCTCATCCTCACGAACTTCGTCGAGTTCGATTTTCCTCCCACTTGTCATTTTGGAAAGGTGCTCCTTCTCCAAAAAGACACCATCGCGAGCAACAAACACTTTGTTCTCCGATTTGTTGTAAAAGTAATACCCTTTGGTTTCTTTTGGGTAGCCCACAAAGTAAAACTTGTCAGATTTGGGATAAAGTTTGTCAGAAATCAATTTCTTGACATATGCTTCGCATCCCCATATCTTTAGAAAAGATAACCTAGGAGGTTTCTTTGTCCATAATTCATATGGAGTCTTTTCTACAGCTTTTGATGGAGCACGGTTCAGTGTTAGTGCCGCAATTAGAAGTGTGTGTCCCCAGAAAGAGATAGGAAGATCACTAAGACCCATTGTTGATCGTACCATGTCTAACAAGGTCCGATTTCTACTTTCGGATACTCCGTTCCATTGTGGAGTTCCTGGAGGTGTCAATTCTGAAAGTATACCCTTTTCTTTCAGATGGTCATCGAATTCTTGGCTCAAGTATTCACCACCTCGATCCGATTGAAGGGCTTTGATTTTCTTGCCAAGCTGATTTTAAACTTCACTCTGAAATTCTTTGAACTTTTCAAATGATTCAGATTTATGCGACATAAGGTAGACATAGCCATATCTACTATAGTCGTCTGTGAAAGTGATGAAATATCGATGTCCATTTCTTGTGGTTGAGCTCATTGGTCCACATACATCGGTATGTATAAGACCCAATAAGTCACTTGCCCTTTCTCCCAACTTGGAGAATGGTTGTTTAATCATCTTGCCTAATAGACATCCCTCGCAATTCTCAAATGATTCTAAATCGAAAGAGTCAAGAACACCTTCTTGTAGAAGTTTCTTGATGCGTTTGATGTTGATGTGGCCAAGACGACAATGCCACAAGTAAGTCTGATTTGACTCTATGGTCTTAGCTCTTTTGGTATCATTGTAAACAGTTTGTCCAAAGACACAAATGTGTCATTCCATAAATATAAACAAGATGATATGTCTTGTGATCAAGTTCAAAATGACGTTCAACGCCACAAGATCAAAATATGGTAAATAAAACTAAACAAGTTTTAAATCTAGACAAAATATGAGATTACAAGCTTTCTTTGAAAGATTATCTTCTTCTTCCACTTGTATACTCATATCCACTTGAAAAGCACCGCTCACTTTGTTCCTGAAACAGGAGCATATAGTGAGCCAATTTTCCGGTATCTAATACCTTATAAATGGCTTATGTTCAAGTGTAAAGATGATACCTGATATTGAGGTTACTTTTCTTTTAGCCTCATCTTCTAGATACATGCTACATTCTCTTTTGTAGTGTCCGGGTCTACTATAATAGAAGCAGCGCATCTTAGCTTTGTTCTTGAACTCCTTCTTTGGTTTCAGAGCAACCTTAGCCTTCTTGGAAGAATAGGTTTTCTGGAGCTCTTGAACAACTTCCATCAAGGACAGTTTGTTCCGCTTGGCCGTAAGTCGCATCTTTAATGCAACATACCCCGAATGGAGTGAGCTTAGTAGCATGAGAGTCGCTTTCTCATCGTCCTTTGGTTTGCCAATTAGCTCCAGATGGGTGAATAGCCTTGTCATGTTGAGCACATGAGCTTGAAGTGGCATCCCGGGTCTAAGTCTTGCATTATAAACCTTAGCCCATACTTCTTGTCTCTCTTTCGTGAGACACCCATCTTGCGGTGGCTTGATCCTCATGTTCGAGAGTGACCTAGTCACATCTTCCACAAGTCCATCATAGTTGCCTCTGGTACTTTTGGTGACTCTCAAATTGACTACATCTTCTAGAGCTTTGAGCATCATGTCCGGAAAAAAGTTGGAGAACTTCCCCTTCCATTGTACCGGGATGGAGTTTGCCATGAGTCTGGAAACTCTTTTACAATCCACACTCCATACCTCTTGTGCCTCATCACTCATAATCCCCTTTGAGTAGAAACTTGGGATTTGAGTGTCCAGAATGTGCTCTAGGTAGCAATTTCGGAGGGTCTTTCGGAGTTCCTTTTCCCATTCCTTAAAGTTTACCAAGTTCAGAGAAATTGGCAACTTTTTGGGCAATTCCGGGAGCATAAGGTCGTTGACATTAGTTGAAGACATGATTCTACAATTGAAAGAATTTGAAATAAAAAACCATTCATTATACTTAAATAAGATTGAATTCATGCATTTTAATCAAACTTATTTAAAACGTCTTATTCACACATTAAAGATTGTCCCCATTTTAGGTGAGAATAAGTCGATTCCAAGATCCAAAGAAACAAAGAGTGGTTAAGCATGCTTTGGCTTGTCTTAACACTCAATCTCCTAAGGTAAGCAACGCTTTGCTAATGGCTCCAAGCCACTCTTGGTTGAATAAATCGTCGCATCCAATGCTCTCTAAATAATTTATTCACTTTGCCACGACATGTTAGGACTCCATCACTCATATCGTTGAGTATAACCAAAACCACCTTGCATACCCGGTATGCCTTACGTTCCTTGGAGAAGTAGTGATGCCTCGCTTTGGCGTAGCCCACCACTACCCTCGTTCGGTTGGTAAGGGTGTTTTGGAATGGCAAGTTTTACTCAATATTTTAGGGACCTAGGGTTTCTATGTTGGTTGATTTAAGTGAACTTAATTAATCATCTCAACATTCGAAATCCTAAACATGCATCTAACATATAATTCATATATATATAAACATAAATATATATCGAAAACATAAATAGAAATGCATTTGGCAACTAGCATGACCCCTTGAGATCTTCAAGTCTTCAAAAGGTCTTCATTTGCAACTTCATGGCTTTGTCTTCTAAGAACCCCGTCTTCAAGACTTGACCAAAATATTACAATTGCAAGTATCTACGATTAGGACTAATCTAAATATTAAGGTACAAAAATACTCAACGGTTCGCAGACCGTATTTAGATTTACAAAAATACATCACGGATCACAGTCCGTATTTTCTATCCTAATCGGGCCCCACTAGTTGCCATTTCATAAAACCTGTGAGAGAATTTACATTACATTCATCCATTCACTATCTGTGAATGGCCCATGCATTTTACAACGATAAACAAGTAACAATGCATAAAACGCGCGAGAACTAGTAACTAATCTAGGTGGTTAATCCAATTAACACGCCTAATTAAACTAGTCAAAGTTGTTTTAACCGGTTATGGAAATAACTAAGAGACGCTCCCACTAAATTCCGCATCCAGCTTAACTAATCCAATTAATTAAGTCGGTGAACCCAAATATTTGCCAAAATTAATTTTGCAAATGTCGCTCAAAATCCGAGGCCTAGCCTCCAAAAATTTTAATTAAATAAACAAAATAATTAAAATAATTAAAACGACAATTTAAGCAAAATACGTATTCCAAAATGTCTAAGTGCCTAGCACTAAGACTTGGAGTCCAAAAATTACCCTTACTTACATATTAAGCAACGCTAAAATTAACTTTAAATAGCATCGCCTTAATAACCCGGGGTTATTGTGCCAATTATGGGATTGTACGTACCGTACAACAAGCACGTAGTATGCCCATGCGCACTCCCGCAACACCAAGCATGCATGTGGGCTGCTCGTGCTCGCATGCGCCACGCCCAGCCCAGCCAAGCGTAACAGCACGCACAGCGCGCACAGCCTTATGCTGCTGCTGCGCCATGCTGCTGCTTGCTGCTGGCTGGCGCGCTATGCTGCTGGCAGCGAGCAGCAGCCCACTCCCTTCCTCGCACACACAGACGCACAGCACCACGCACCTAAGAACAAAGCGCCCAGCAGCCTCGACAGCCACATATGGGTTGCGTGAGCAGCCCAGCTGGCCGAGAGCTTGCTCGGGGCTCTTAGGCCTCGTGTTGCGTGCTAATGCTTCGAAAATTATCGATTTTGTGTATGACATTATAAATCAATTCTAAATTAATTTTAGAATCAATTTTGAGGAAAAATGAAAAATAACAAGTCCAACTTAAATAAATCATCCAAAAGCAATTAACCAAATTTATTTCCAAGAACCATTCTTTAATAAAATTGGTTTAACTTGGTGTAATAAAATAAATTAGGGCAATTCTCACTATTAATTTAATTAATCTTGAGATTTTGACAAAATAAAAGGGAGTTGGAAAAATGAACATAAGTTCTATAAAGACTCCAACTTTAATACTTGTGACTCCATGAAAAAATTATATCTTCCAATATGAAGATAAACCAATTTCAATCACAAGTTTTAAACTTTATGATTCCATTCAACTAAAAAATGATTAAATCAACAAAGTTTAACCAAAATTCATGAAATTTAGTAAGTCAAATTTTCAATCACTTATCATAAATAAAGATTGTAGTACTTGGAAGCAACAAAGAACAACTATTTCACACTTAATGCAATTAATTTGCAATTATGTGAAAAAAATAAAACCAAACTTTCAAGCACCAATTACTACCAAGTAATCATGCTTAAAGTGGTCTAAAATTGCATATAAATAAAGGAAAGAACCAAATTCATAACCACCATAAATATGCAATCAATTTTCAAGGTTAGAAAGACTTAAAATTTTTCGTCGAAACGAAAAATCCCTCGAAAAATGCATTTCTGGTCGTTTTTTGGCTAAAAACAGAGCCCTAAAAGGGTAAAACCATTTCCAGAACGCCTTTTCCACCCAAAATTCACTATTTTTCGGTCGAAATCTGGGTTTGGGAGCTGAAGACAGCTCTAATACGAGGTAAAAATTAGAAAAACGAGTTACTAATCTAATTAGCAACTTAAAACCAGAAAAATTAAGCCATAAAAACACCTTGAAAATATTATGATTTTAAAAATAAACGAGCGAGGCTCCGATACCGCTGTTGGGGTTTGGTGAGTCCGACTCACCGCGGAAACAAACCCAAAAACAAGACCGCACTCGCAATAAATAAAACCATAAACATAATTATATTAATCACAAGATTAAGATAAGCTAATTACCTTTGACGCGTGCTTTGCTCCGAAATGAGCTCTTACTTGAAAGCTTCAAGTCCCGCTCACACGGAGACCTCCAACGAAGTCCACCCGCACCAACAAAACCGACTAGGTCCAATGTCTTGGGGTTAGCAAGACCCGACCAATAAAACCCGAGTAATTATATTGAGTTCAAAGGTTTTCACTAATTGTGATGCCTTTTCCAACTCTAACTCAAGCCTCATTCCCAATGCCCATACTTGGGTATTTATAGGAAATGATGGGAGTATCATTTACTCTCCCATCAATGTGGGATAGTATGATTTTTCCATTTTATTTTAAAGCTAAAATAAAATTAATAATCAAGCTAGTAATAAATCAACAAGTGGCAGGCTCATGTGAGTAGTTAGGTGAGGACCACTTGGAGAAGGGGGGGACCAAACTTGCTCCCCACTCCCTCTCCCATAACTGGCCACCTCACTCCACACATAGTCAAGGACCACAAGCCACATGGCACCCACCCTTGGGCACCAAGGCAGCCGAGGTGGGCTGCCATGTGCTGTTGTCCGTGGCAGCCACGCCCAGCAAGCCCAGCAGGCCCAGCACTCGCATGCGGGCTGCCAGGCGCTGCTGGCCAGCAAGCCCAGCATGCTTGTGTGGGCTGTTGCTGGCCTTGTGCCTTAGCCAGCGCTGCTAGGCAGCAAGCAATGGCCTAGCCATGCTGCTGCTAGCTGTGGCGAGCTGGCGCGCCTAGCGTGCTAGCTGCTGCGGCTTGTTGCGGCATGGCTTGCTAGCCATTGCACGCACAAGGTTGTGCCTAGCATGCTAGCACGCACTAGGCAGCGCCTAGCCTTGCGATGCTAGCATGGGTGCGCTAACACACACCAGCCAGCTTAGGCTCGGCTTGGTGCGCATGCTAGCCACCATGCTAGGCCATACGCCCTTAGCACTCGGTTTGCTTAGGCATTCCGATGCTAGGGGTATTTTGGTCTTTTGTTAATTTATTACTATTTCTCGTCTCGTCTTTCACTATTTTTCGACTTGACTTTCGACGCTCGGTTTCGACGCTCTAAGCTCGAATTTCCGACGTGTAAATAAATATTACTCGGTCGACTCATTAATTCCTTCCGAATTAATTCGTCGGTTCGGTTTGTTGAATGCTTGGGTGTGACCCGAAGGGTTCATTCAAGATTAAGCTGTAATATTAATTATTCATTAATATTACTGATCGGAAGCGGCCTCCACCCAGGCATTCCGATCACTTGACCTCATTGAATATATTAGCTTTCTAATAATTCTGAACCCACTAACGGAAATAGTACACTTGTTCGAAGGACACCATTCCTTTCATGAGCTTCCTCTTGTTGGTGAGAATATCTTTGAGGAACTTGGAATAAGATGGCATTTGTGTCACAACTTTATGAAAAGGGAGGTTGATATGCAAATTCTTCATGACACTAAGAAATTTTGTGAACTTGTCATTCAACTTCCTCTCCGCAAGCCGACCGGGAAAAGGAACCGGTCCATCAAGATTCCTAGCCTCACTAGGAATTGAAGTTGTCTTCTCATTGTCAAGCTTCTTCTTCTCCGAACCTCCTTCTATCTCATCACCTTTTTCTTTCTCACCTCCCTTATTTTCATTCACACTCTCCTCTCCTCCCTTCTTTTCCTCACTATCCCCTTCATTTTTCCCTTCATAGGAAGTTCCCGACCTTAATGTGATCGCCTTGCATGTATCGGGTTTTGGATTGTGAGATTGGTTAGGTTGTGGTTGTCCAGGTAGAGTGGATGGTGAATTGAAAGGAGTTCTCTCGGCCAATTGAGCTAGTTGTGAATCAACCATCTTGTTGTGAGCTCTTATCTCTTGCATTTGTTTCCCAAAAGATTGCATTTGCGCATGCATGGCTTGGAGGAGTTGAGTTTGAGTTAGGTCCGCTTGAGGTGCTTGTTCTTGATGATTTCTTTGAGGTGCTTGGGTTTGATTGTTGTATTAGTTGTTCCTTGGATAGCTTCCTCTTGGGTTTTGGGGTTGAGATGGAGGTGGATTTTAATATTGATGGTTGGAGTTATAGGAAGGTTGAGCTTGTTGGTTCCATTGTTGAGGTTGAGGTACAAACTCGGGTGGTGGTTGTCTCCAAGCTACTCCACCGTCGCTTCCTCTAAATTCCTCTTGCCTTGTGTTGTAAGCCGCTACATGTTCGGGGCTTAAACCTCCACAATAGGATGTATCATGGTTCGTTCCTCCACAATTTTGACAAGAGAAAGAGTTAACTTGAGAAGAGCTTGCTCCACCACTTGAACTTGCATTCACACTCGTATTCAACTTGGAAAGCCCTTTTGTTAGTTGATCAATTTGATGTTGTAATTGATCAACTTTCTCCAATTCGTAAATACCACCTCTCTTTGGAGCGTTTCTTCTTCGGCCCCCCAAGAGTAATTCTTTGCTACCTCTTCTATTGTGGCTTCAACTTGATTTGAGGGATCTTGATTAATTGACCACAAGCCCCCGCATACAAATTAGCTCTTGACATGGGCTCCAATCCGTCGTAGAAAAACCGAATGAGCAACCCTTGATTAAACTCATGGTGGGGACATGCTTGTACCAACTCCTTGAATCTCTCCCATGCTTCACCAAGACTTTCATCGGCCCCTTGCTCAAACGATGCAATTTTCCTTCTCATTTCGGCGGTCTTCTCTTCGGAGATAAAGCGCTTCAAGAACGCCTTTACCACCTCCCTCCATGTTGTGAGAGTGTTAGGCTTTACTTGATTTAGCTATTTCTTTGCTCGTCCGGTGAGAGATTGCCGGAAAAGGTGCATACGAATGTAGTCTTGACTCACTTCATTGGTTTGCATCATTGCGCACAATTCAAGGAATCGGTCGAAATTTTCAATAGGGTCCTCACTTGCACTTCCGGAAAATTGCTCCGATTGGACCATCCGAGTATATTGTGGATGGATTGAGAAGTTGGTTTCCGTGACGGGTAGAAAAATTCCTCCCGTGAGTTCATAATCCTCCGGATTTTTGAACTATCATTCTCTTGTCCCGCCATTGATTCGCGTGGTGAACTTGAAGAGTAAGTATCACTCTCACTATCAACTATATCACCAAAACCTCTTCCCTCGTCTTGATAAAGCCTACGGACTTGTCTCAAGGTTAGGTTGATTTCGTGGTCAATTTGATGTGAGGGTGCTCCTTGAGACCTCCCAAGCATTCACCAAAGCTAAGAAAACAATTAGCAATGACAAGGACTATAAGACAAAAAAAAACAAAAAGAAAAGAAAGCAAAATGACTCTAACAAAAGCAATAAAATTCGCTAAACAAGCCGCCTCCCCGGCAACGGCGCCAAAATTTGATCGAAGATAGATAGGTCGTTAAGCTACTACCCTAGCCAAATTAATTATTTATAATACCTAAACCTACACTAAACTAGTTAGTGGCAAGTAAAGGGTCAAACCACTAGGGAAGCATGCTAATTCAACATCAAATATCACTAATGCAAGAGTGAAAAGGAGATTGTTTTTGTTGGTTTTGTTGAGTAGAACCCTAAAACTACAAGTAAGCAAGAAAATGATAATTAGAATCAATAGAAAATGACGCTAGGGATACGGGGGTGTCCAATATGATAAGAAAGAGGAGAATAATGGTGATTATCATGAAACATATGCCAAAGAACACGAGATTCTACCTAAACAATTCATTCTCATGCAATAGTCTAGGCAAATCAATGAAAGAGGTCTACACTAATAAGGATCATTCTTAGCTTGCTTGATTGATGGAAGATTAAAACTTGAGCAAAGTTGAATACAATAAAGGAAGCTTGAATAACAATCTATTTTCTCTCTAGATTAGGCTAATGTTCTCCAAATTCAAACTAAGTTAATCCAAAAATTACATCAAAACGTTCTAATACAGGACTTATATAGTCCGTACAGAGCCAGTTGAAAAAAGGAGAGGTCCGACCGAACAATGAGAAGGTTTGGCCGGACTACAGGGTAGGTTCGGCCGAACCATGGGTAGGTTCGGTCGAACCTCCCTGATCCTGGTCTGGTCGAACTTCTGTGGTTCGACCACTCCTGCAAAATTGTCAAATTGCATCTTGTCCCTGCCTCGACGTTCGGCCGAACCACTGAGCAGGTTCGGCCACACCCTGGTTCGGCCACACCTTCAGGAGGTTCGGCCGAACCTCTTCTGAATCTTGCTTCCTTCAGCTTAGCTTCCTCCTCTTGAAAACCCTGATGGTTCCTACAAAGCATAAGCATGGAAAACAATAAAAACAAAGCGAGAAGACTAAGAAAAGGGAATATAAAGGAGAAAATAAAAGAGGAAGCAAAACTAAGTAAAAATTCTTAGAAAAAGGGCCAAACAAGTGCAAATGAGAGGGGAATCCTTAGAGAAAAAGGATAAGAGAGTGGCATAAATGCCACTCATCAAACTCCAATAGGTCTGGAACCATGACTGGTAGTTCGGAGATGAAGGTAGAAATCCAACCTAAAAGAGATTGAACCTGCCCTAATAATAGGCCTGTACATTATTCTAATCGTATTCATGTGTGCTGTCTGACTAACATGCAATCAATAGGATTAAACCTAAACCTGTTTATCTATTTTGGTTGAATATTAATGCACAAATAAATCTATTATTGGCGATCACTTGAATTATAATCAAATTAACCCTAAACAAGATTATTAATTATCTTATTAAGTGTGATTACAAGTACCAATTCCCTTTAAACATGCATAAAAGGTGTGATCAAGCAATAAAAATAAATATCAAGCAACGTAATAAATAATCATCATAAAAATAATAATTAAAATTATAATTATAACAATTATAATTAAATAATCATGTAAAAGCATAATAGCAAGATCCGAAGCATGATACTAACAAGATTAATAACAAACCCTAGCATGTCACTAAACAATAAAAATCAAAGCTTTAACCCTAACATGATACCAACAATCATAAATATTAGGAAGAACATAGGAAGCATCATACTTTTAATCATAATTGATATTAAAGTTACCCTAGACATGATACTAGGAATATCATAATAACAACCTAAGCATGATTTCTATATAATAACATCAATAAAAAAAACCATTAAAGTACTTACTTGGATGCCTCGTACCTCTTTCTAATAACAAAATACACACGTTAGTAACTTCAAGGAAAATAATAAACAAAACAAAATAATTAAATAATTGAAAGAGAGATTTGGGACTAAACCCTTAGAAATTAAACCTTTCACGTCTAGGGCGAAGGCAACTTCGAATTATGGCTAGGTGTAACTAAGTCTTGTGAATGCGGAATTTTGTATTTCAGAAAAGGCTAGTTTAGAAAAGAGAGAGAGAGAATAATCAAGAAAATCTTGATGAGAGATGGTGAATGAAAACGGAGTTTTTAGAAAGCTATTTATAAAGAAAATCAGCCAAAAAGATAGAAAATCGAAACAGAGTTTTGACGCGCAAAAAACTTGATTAGCATTGACGCTGGCAATTAGCGCTAGGCGCTAAAGGTTAGCGCCAGGCGCCAAGCCTTACCGCCAGACGCTAATGCTTAGCGTCAGGCGCTAATAATCAGTTTCACGCGTTTTTGTTTTTATCATATCTTTTGATCTAGAAGTCCAAAAAAGGAAAGTAATATGTCGTTGGAAAGCTCTTGAATTCTACTTTCTTCCCCAATTTGAATAAGATAAAAATATTTTTTATATAAAACGATATTGCCGACATAGTAGGACGATGTCAGTTTTGGATAGAGTTTCATATCTCATCCATATCTTTTTCGTTATAGCTCGGATTTAATATTATAATATATCATTGGAAAGATATTTTCAATATATATCAAACCATATTAAATTTGGATAAATATTATGAGTCACGAAAATAAAATCTGAATATATTCCACTTCGTATAAAACAAGGATTCTTAAAAGGAGTAGTTTGATTCAATTTCAAACTCTTTAAAACATAATTATCAATCCTAACTTGATTAGGATTTAAAAGAACATTCTAGAGTATTCTAGAAGACTATAATCAATTCTCTAGATAATTAGGCCGCATATAAAAACCAAATCGGGCCCAGTTTAGTATTTTGGCCATAACTTCCTCATTATTTATCGGAATTGGGCTTATAATATATCGTTGGAAAGGTCTTTTCAAACCCCATCCAACTACACCATTATTGGACCCTTATCATAGACCAAACTAAACTGGAATGCAAGTTTTTTAAAAATAGGGTAAGAAAAGAAATATTTTCAAAAACAAAAAGAAGAGATATTTTAATAAAAACATCCTCATCACTAGACTTTTTAGACTTTCAATTTGTTTGATAATCAAATGACGTGAAAGGTATTCATCACTGGGTTTGGTTTTGGGGAGACACAAATGAGTGTCTATAGAAGCCCCCACTTTGACTGAGTTTGGAGAAACGCAAGTTTCGAAAACAAAAGTCAAAGTATCGATAGGGACGGAGAATGATTCAGAACGTTCTGTGATCCTAAATCACTCTTGTAACGCCGATACCTGCAAAACTAGCATTAGTTAAAACAGATAAGAGAGTTAAGAAACGCGTATCTTGCACCGTCGAGCACACGTCTCTAGAAGTAACCGATTTGTTATGACGATCTTCCGCAAGCTAGAGAATACCGCCTGAAGACTGCTACGTTTGTAACTGCCTCCAATTTTCGCTGTGGTAGACTTCGAAAAGATCACTGCTTGTTGATCCTTAATGCTGCTATGCCAATACGTCGGCACTTCGAACTAGTATGTCGGTGCTTTTGCTGTGATGACAATCCTTTTAGGAAAATATTGCCAGAATTGACAATCTGTGTCTTAGAACATTAGCCAAAAAAGAGTTGACCGACAAACCACTTCGGGAAAATTTGCCACTTACTGAAATGAATGACAATCCACGTTGAGGAACCTTTGCCGAAATTTATAATGAATAGAGTCCTACAACAATCCTTTGGGAAATTTTGCCATAGGGAACTAGGTGTATGACAATCCAATCTCAGAAAACTTGCCAGCGATGACAATCCGAACTTGAAAAAAATTGCCAAATAGAGAAGGAGTACGACAATCCACGCTTGGAAACTTTGCCAGAGATGACAATCCTATCTTGGAAAAATTGTCGTTGAAGTAGCTGCACGACAATCCACGCTTGGAAATTTTGTCAGTTAGGGATGACAATCCAATTTTTGGAAAAATTGTCTTTTAAGAAGAACGCGTGTCAATCCATATTTGGAAATAATGTCGTTTAAGAAGAATGCGCGGCAATCCGTATTTGGAAATATTGTCGTTTAAGTGCTTGTTTTTAAACTGATACGTTGGTTCTTGTAATGAGCCAGTGTTTTGGGTGCTTAAGCTAAGTGAGACGATTTTTTGTCAGGTCAATCACTTACTACGATTGTAATCGAGCCGATTACTTATCATGTCAATTTGCTTATAGGGGCTAACTGGCGTACCAAGGAACCCGAAATTTCTGTATGAGGTCGAAATAACCATTCTGAGAGGCTTCGAGCTCTGTCACTACTGAAATATCTCTGGCGCTAAGAATTGGCTCTGTCGCCAGACGCTGGGATCTAGCGCCAGCCGTTGAACTTTATCGCCAGACGATAGATGTTGTCGCTAGGCGACAGCCTTGTCATCTGGTGCTGGAGTCGGGTCTTCCCTATTCTGCTCTTGCTGCGTTCCTTGGTTTTGCTCCGAACTTTGAGCTTGGTCGTTTCCTTTTAACCAAATCCGCTCAAGTCTTTTGTAAATTAAAGGTCTTTATCTCTAATTTACCGATCAATGTAATTCCTCTTATCTTGGAGGAATTTCCTGTGTCATATTCGCGGTTTTTTCGAAAAAATCCGGGAATGTCCTCACTTGCTAGAATGCACCTGCATTTATATCTTTGACTATAGGACTTTGCTTATCTTTCTTTAGGGTTGACCTAAGACTTAGTGTTGCTTGACTCATTGACTTGACATGACTCAAGGTATAAACTTGACTCGCTGTGATTGACTCGAGGTTGACTCGACTCAAAGTGTTTGACACATGTGTTTGACTCAAATCAAGGTGATATCATGACATGACTCAACGTGTACATGACTCGTGTGTGCATTGTATTGTGATTGTGGGACTCGAAAATGCAAAAAAAAAAAACAAAAACTTTCCGTCATTTTTTGGGAGGGTATCGACTTTCTCCCGTAAAAGAAACACACGAAAAATAATCGAAGTGAAGTTTTTTTTAAGATGCATGTTGAATAAGCTTAATCAAATGTTGTCTCTCACAGTACAAGGATTGTAACATCTTAGACTATCCTAGTTGACTCGATAATGAAAGTATTTAGGTAACTTAGGCATGGAGGCTTAGCACTTCATACTTCGATGCAATGATGATTATGATTGATGAGTGATTTTGATATGACAATACATGCTTCAACGTTGTGTTAAGATTTCATGACAAAGGGTTCCTAAGGGAAAGTATATTTGGTCATGTATCTGTGTAGTGTGTGAAAGTGATACTAAAGTTAGGCCGCAAGGGCTAAGTGTGTGGAAAAAGATATTATTTTTAGAAGAGTCAAATAATGGTGACTCTTTAGGCTAGGTAAGCTAATGATGTAGGGATCAAGTCCCCAAGTCTAGCTCTAAGTATATAGGGATGAGCATAGAAAATCCATTGATATGATCATGGTGTGAGTGTGTGAATGTGAATATGAATGCATGTTTATTACGGCTGCACCTCGATGTGAGGTTGCCTACGTATCCGTTAGGAATCAGGCCGAACGTAGCTCTAGCCGAACCTCGCACAAGTGTGTGTATACCTCAAAAAGGTCTTTTTAAGGGTTGTAACGTGGTTAGGCTAAAGGTTCAAGAAGAAGGGGATAAAGGCTCAAGACCCTAGATAAGCCCCCAAGGTGTGCAACCTTGCTATTGAGTATTTGTATTTTCATGCTTGAGGTTTTCTACTCTTTTTTTAGCTCTTTCTTTTGATTTAGCATTTATTTCATTTTTATAAGTGTTGGCAATCCCGATCATGCGGTCTATCACTCACTTGGCATTCATGTTTCTCAGGCACGATACCTAGCACTCGATAAGAGACGCAATCTGAGACGTGTTCTTATCAAAGACATTGGAACTCTTGCCCTTTTGTACAATTTTATTTATTTTTTGCTTATTTTTTGCTATTTCAATCTTTTGAAGTCACTCAAGCTTTTTTTCTTTGAAAATTGCATAAGTTGCACACTGTCCCATCCCAAGGTTAGGTAGATATAAGTTGAAAAATGAAAGGTCTATCATTAGACGAGGCTCAAGGTGGTTTATGAAGAAAGGATTGTAAATTAGAAAGGTGAAAGGCAATATGATGTGGCTACAAGGGGTGCCTCAAATCATTGGTATACCTTGTGCTTAGTTTGACATGGATTTTTTTTTAATGCAATTCAATGATCATATGCAAGGAAATAAAATACTCATTTTATTAAAAGGGAAAAAGAAAGATTCTACAAAATTAATCTAAGGGAAAAGAAATGTGCCTATGCTAGACTTATTGGGGAAAGGAAAAAATGAAAAAGAAATAGAAAAGGAGGTCGTGAAATCTTGTCGTTGAAGCTCGCCTCTTGTCTTGTGTCGTTTGCTCCGACATCATCCAGTCTTCTCGCTAGTTAGAGGCAATGGGATCTTGTTCGCTTCTATGAGATCTTGAATGAGATTTTGAAACTTGTATCATTCATCAGTGGTATGACCGTTTCCTCGATGGTACTTGCAATAAGAATAGGGATTCCATCTCGAAGATTGATTTTCTGGCGTTGGATCCTCGGTAGGGCCAATAGGTTTGATTAATCCTCGATCATAGAGACGATCGAAGGCAGCATCGTAGGTCATTCCAATGGGTGTGAACTCTCTCCTAGGTTTCCTTTAAGATCCTTGATTGTCCATGGCTAAGACATCGTTATGGTTAAAGGTACTAACATTATTACTAGAGTGGACGTTTTCAGAAGAAGAAGAATTGTCGTTCTTCTTTCCTTTCCAGCCACCGTGGTTACTATTGTTAGTAGCTTTTTGTTTTGCGAGGTCATCTTCGATTTCAATTCCGATGTCATAAACGGCTTTGAAAGTATTCAAATTATGTTGATATTTTAAATGCTTCAAATACTTCCCCTGGAGATTCTTGATAAACATCCTCACAGATCGTTTTTCAGTGGGCACTTCAATCATCTTAGCGGAAATTTCCCTCCATTTATTAAAGAAAGAAGTAAAACCTTCATTCTCTTTTTGTCTTATCATCTCAAGTTGTCTATAATCGGTTTCAAGTTGAATATTGCACTTGTACCTATCAATGAAAGCGTTTACTATCAATTCCCAGGTAGAGGTTTTCTCTTTGTCAAAGGAGAAGAACCATTGTTGGCAAACGGTTTCAAGAGATAGAGAAAATATATAGGGAAACACTTTCTTATCAATACCCTTAACACTCATTATTGTTTCGAAATCTCTTAGATGAAAATAAGGGTTGTCATTTGCCTTGAAATTCGGGATGTCGTTGGCATTGAACTTATGCGGAAGAAGTTCTTTATCCACCAAGACCCCTTGTGAACTAATGCCCTGAAATTTATAGTCACTAGATAGCTTGCTCAAGCTTTCTTGCATGAGGTTCATTTGTTGTTGCTTCACAAGGTCATCAATTTTGAGGGTTAAAGCCTTTAACACCTCTGTCACGTCAGTCAATTGACTCCTAAGTTCATTAACTTCCTCTTGAGTTGCCATTATCTTTTTAGCCTTCCTCTTTTGACGAATCGGTTTATCAAAAAGTAAGACTTGAATAAAGAGGTTATCCATGATTAATCGCCCTTCTCTCCTCGACCAAGTACTGTGGAAAAGGAATTTGGGGATATTCATTGTTAATTGTTTAACTCAAACTTTATTCAACATGCAATGGATAGAAGAAGGTAGAAAAATGAGGGTGGTGATGTGAAGAAAAATGATGTAGATGGAGAGATATGAAGAAATTAGGAATAGAATGTGCCTCCAACTCGAACGACGGAAAAAACCGACTCATGCATGAACCTAAGACATGGTCATGGTGATATATACTCAAAGTGTGTGTTAAACTAGTGAGTGTAGGTGACATGTTACGACTCGTGTCATGACCATGTGACTAGACTATGTGACTAGACTCAAGCAAAGACTAAGTTAAGACTTCACGTATATGCATTAAACTGGACAGACTATGGTATTTTAGTCATAACTTTTGATCTGTGACTCTGATTTGGATGAAACCAATGCCAAATTAAAGATAAAACTTGGGGCTACAAATCCATTGATTCTACGACTCGTAGTTCTTCCTAGAACTTCGGCTATGACCAAAACAAGTTGACGTTTATGCAGTATACGGGAATAAAAATCCGGGTTGACTTAAAGGGACTATAACTCGATTTTAGACATATTTATTGGCTCAAATTAATTAATTAATTAATTAAACAAATTACTTTAGTCATTAATTAGTTTATTTAGGCTTAATCACAAGTCAAACAAACGGTTAGGAAAAATCACATAGAGTATGCACAACAAATAATGCACAATTAGTCAAGTAGGCACAAATGATGCAATGAGTTTGCAACCTAACCATGGCTCTAGTTCTCTAAAGTTCGGGATAAAGGTTAGTCAAAGAGGGTACATGGTTAATTGTCCGGATGCACCGCGCGGAAGCCTAACCGTGAAGGGTTGGCGCGAGTGGATGTGACACCGCGAATTTAGAAAAACTCGCTTCCATGGTTTGGTGAATTCAACATTCTCGGATGTACCCTTTGTTGCACAGAGCGTTCAATCAAGTAGATGGAGCATGAATTCCTAGAGGGTTATATCCATATGTAGAACACATAAGGGTTTCAAAAAAGTGAGAAAAACTCAATCATATTTCTCAAATTTCCTACGTGTAAAAATCCTATGTTTTTAACTCATTACGGATGGTCAGTCCAATGAGATCTTTTTTATGCATATGACAATAATGTTAATCAAAATTACGTACATGAAATACTTAGAACTTTTTGAGTCTCATCCACTCATTCTAAATCATTGCCAAAATAAATTTTAGGAATTAAAATAGAAATCCTCCCCAGTGGAGTCGCCAAAAACTGTGGTGAATATTTCAAGCATTACCCCTAGCTTTAACCCCACTGTGATCATACACTAAAGTACGGTGGCGTCCAAAGGGAAAGAAGATAGAGCAAAAGAGTCGCCAACAAGTTTTAGGAACTTGTAAACCGTTCACAGGGTGAATGTTACAACCCTTAACGATCCAGGACATCGTCAACTCAAATAGGTCTGGAACCATAACTTGTAGTTCGGGGATAAAGGTACAAATTCAACCTAAAAGTGATTGAACCTGCCCTAATAATAGGCCTCTCCTTTATTGTGATCGTATTCATGTGCGCTTTCTAACTAACATGCAATCAATAGGATTAAACCTAAACATGTTTATCTATGTTGGTTGAATATTAATGCACAAAAAAATCTATTATTGGCGATCACTTGAATTATAATCAAATTAACCCTAAACAATATTATTAATTATCTTATTAAGTGTGATTACAAGTACAAATTCCCTTTAAACATGCATAAAAGGTGTGATCAAGCAATAAAAATAAATATCAAGTAACATAATAAATAATCATCATAAAAATAATAATAAAAATAATAATTATAACAATTATAATTAAATAATCATGTAAAGCATAATAGCAAGATCCTAAGCATGATACTAACAGGAATAATAACAAACCCTAGCATGTCACTAAACAATAAAAATCAAAGCTTTAACCCTAATATGATACTAATAATCATAAATATTAGGAAGAACATAGGAAGCATCATAATTTTAATCATACTTGATATTAAAGTTACTCTAGACATGATACTAGGAATATCATAATAACAACCTAAGCATGATTTCTATATAATAACATCAATAAAAAACCATTAAAGTACTTACTTGAATGCCTCGTACCTCTTTCTTATAAGAAAATACACACGTTAGTAACTTCAAGGTAAATAATAAACAAAACAAAACAATTAAATAATTGAAAGAGAGATTTGGGACCAAACCCTCATAAATTAAACCTTTCACGTCTAGGGCGAAGGCAGCTTCGAATTATGGCTAGGTGTATCTATGTCTTGCGAATGCGGAATTTTGTATTTGAGAAAAGACTAGTTTAGAAAAGAGAGAGAGAGAATAATAATCAAGAAAATCTTAATGAGAGTTGGTGAATGAAAACAGAGTTTTTAGAAAGCTATTAATAGAGAAAATAAGCCAAAAAGATAGAAAATCAAAAAAGAGTTCTGACGCGCAAAAAACTTGATTAGCGTCGACGCTAGCAATTAGCGCCAGGCGCTGAAAATTAGCGCCAGGCGCTAATAATCACTTTCACGCGTTTTTGTTTTTATCATATCTTTTGATCCGGAAGTCCAAATAAAGCATATAATATGTTGTTGGAAAGCTCTTGAAGTCTACTTTCAACCTAAATTGAATCAGATTAAAATATTTTGTAGATAAAAAGATATGGCCGACATTGTAGGATGGTGTCAGTTTTGGATATAGTTTCATATCTCATCCATATCTTTTTCGTTATAGCTCGGATTTAATAATATAATATATCATTGGAAAGATAATTTCAAGATCGATCCAAACATATAAAATTTGGATAAATATTATGAGTCACGAAAATAAAATCTGAATATATTCCACTTCGTACAAAACAAGGATTTTTAAAAGGAGTAGTTTTATTCCATTTCAAACTCTTTAAAACATAGTTATCAATCCTAACTCCATTAGGATTTAAATGAACCTTCTAGAGTATTCTAGAAGACTATAATCAATCCTAATAGATTTAGGAATGATAATTAATAATAGGCCCTCCTCTATATCATTGGGCCGCATATAAAAACCAAATTGGGTCCAGTTTAGTATTTTGGCCATAACTTCCTCATTATTCATCGGAATTGGGCTTATAATATATCGTTTGAAAGGTCTTTTCAAACACCATCCAACTACACCATTATTGGACCCTTATCATAGACCAAACTAAACTGTAATGCACGGTTTTTAAAAATAGGGTAAGAAAAGAAATATTTTCAAAAACAGAAAGAAGAGATATTTTAATAAAAACATCCTCATCACTAGACTTTTCACACTTTTGCTTTGTTCGATAATCAAATGACGTGAAAGGTATTCATCACTAGGTTTGGTTTTGGGAGACACAAATGGGTGTCAAGACTCGTACCTCTTTCTAATAACAAAATACACACGTTAGTAACTTCAAGGAAGATAAAAAATTAAACAATTAAATAATTGACATAAAGATTAGGGACCAAACCCTCAGAAATTAAAACCTTTCACGTCTAGGGCGAAGGCAACTTCGAATTATGCTAGGTGTGTCTAAGTCTTGTGAATGCGGAATTTTGTATGTAAAAGTGTTGGTTTAGAAAAGAGAGAAAAAGAAAGCATTAGCTTAGAGAGATAAGAAAATTAGAGAACTAGGGAGTTGATGATTGTATATGATAATTGATGATTAAAAACGGAGTTTTTAGGAGACTATTTATAGAGAAAATCAGCCAAAAAGATAGAAAAATAAACCAGAATTCTGACGTGAAAAAAGAAGTTAGCGCCTGACGCTGACATTAGCGCCAGACGCTAACGCTAGCGCCAGGCGCCAAGCTTAGCGCCAAGCGCTAATACTGGCGTTAGGCACTAACCAGTTTTTTTACGCGTTTTCTAAATTCTGATAAAATTTAACCGTACAGGAGGATAAAAGAGTAAAATCGTATTTTCCTCAAAACACTCTTTTATTCTAATTAAAATTCTAGAAAGTCAACAAAAGTCAATTAATCAATGCTAATTGAATTCGGAATGTAAAGAACCTTCTAGAAGGATCTAAAAGACTAAAACAATTCCTAATTGCATTAGGAATGATAAATCCATATTAGGCCCTTCTCTAGATCATTGGGCCGCATATAAGGCTCAAACCAGGCTCAGTTTAGTAATTTGGCCATAACTTCCTCATTATTCATCGAAATTGGGCTTATAATATATCGTTGGAAAGCTCTTTTCAAACCCCATCCAACTACATCATTATTGGACCTTGCTATGAACTAACCAAACTGGATTGGCTATTTTCTTAAAATAGGTTTTCAAAACAGAGAGAAAAGAAAAGAAATTAAAACTATCCGCAACACTAAACTTTCCACACTTTCACTTCATTCGGTTACGATTCGACGTGAAAGTTACTCATCACTAGGTTTGGTTATGGGGAGACACAAATGGGTGTCTACAGAAGCCCCCACTTTGACTGAGTTTGGAGAAGTGCAAGTTTCGAAAACAAAAGTCAAAGTAGCGATAGGGACGGAGAATGATTCAGAATGTTCTGCGATCCTAAATCATTCTTGTAACGCCGATACCTGCAAACTAGCATTAGTTAAGCAGATAAATGAGTTGAGAAACACGTATCTTGCACCGTTGAGATCACGTCTCTGAAGGGTAACCGATTTGTTGTGACGATCTTCTGCAAGCTAGAGAATACCGCCTGAAGAGTGCTACGCCTGTAACTGCCTCCAATTTCCGCCGTGAAAGTCTTCGAAAAGACCACTGCTTGTTGATCCCTAATGCTTCTATGCAAGTACGTCGGTGCTTTGTTGCTTGTGAACCAGTATGTCGGTGCTTTTGCTGTGATGACAATCCTCTTTTCTTTGAGAATAGTTGCCAACACAACTCTTGTATGATGTATGACAATCCGATTTAGGAAAAGTTGTCAATGCATCGTAATAATCCATCCTTGGTAATGTTGCCACGATGAAGCGACAATCCGTATCTCGGAAAATTTAACAAAATCCAATTTTTGGGAAAAGTTGCCAATGCTTCGTAACAATCTGTCATAAGAATTTAGCTACGATCGACAATCCACATCTTGGAATATAACTCTTGAAAGCAATCCACCATGGAAATTTGCCAATGCTATGCGACAATCTTTTAAGGAAAATATTGTCACTATTGACAATCCGCGTCTTGGAACATTTGCAAAAAAGAGTCGACCGACAATCCACTTCTGGAAAATTTGCCACTTACTGAAATGAATGACAATCCACGTTGAGGAACCTTTGCCGAAATTTTTGATGAATAGAGACCTACAACAATCCTTTGGGTAATTTTTCTATAGGGAACTAGGTGTATGACAATCCAATCTCGGAAAACTTGCTAGCGATGACAATCCAAACTTGGAAAAAATTGTCAAATAGAGAAGGAGCACGACAATCCACGCTTAGAAACTTTGCCAGAGATGACAATCCATTCTTGGAAAAATTGTCGTTGAAGAAGATGCGCGACAATCCATATTTGGAAATATTGTTAGTTAGGGAAGACAATCCAATTTTGGAAAAATTGTCGTTCAAGAAGAATGCGCGACAATCCATATTTGGAAATATAGTCATTTAAGAAGAATGCTCGACAATCCATATTTAGAAATATTATCGTTTAATTTAAGTGCTTGCTTTTAAACCGATACGTTTGTGCTTGTAATGAGCCAGTGTTTTAGGCGCTTAAGCTAAGTGAGACGATTTTTTGTTAGGTCAATCACTTACTACGATTGTAATCGAGCTCACTACTAATCATGTCAATTTGCTTATAGGGGATAACTGGCGTACCAAGGAACCCAAAATTGCTATATGAAGTCGAAATAACTGTTATGAGAGGCTTCAAGCTCAGTCGCTGCTATAATATCGCTGGCGCCAAGAATTGGCTATGTCGCTCGACGCTAGGATCTAGTGTCAGGCGCTAAACTCTGTTGCCAGCCGCCAGATGTTGTTGCTTGACGACAGCCTTGTCGTTTGGTGCTGGAGTCGACTCTTCCCTACTCTGCCCTTGTTGCCGCTGTTGCTTGGTTTCGCTCTGAACTTTGAGCTTGGGCGTTTCATTTCAACCAAATCCGGTCAAATCTTTTGTAAATTAAAGGTCTTCATATCTAATATAGTGATCTATGTAACTCCTCTTATCTTGAAGGAATCTCCTGTGTCATATTCGCGGTTTTTTCGAAAAAAATCCGGGAATGTCCTCGCTTGCTGGGATGCACCTGCATTTATATCTTTGACTATAGGACTTTGCTTATCTTTATTTAGGGTTGACCTAAGACTTAGTGTTGCTTGACACATTGACTTGTCGTGACTCAAGGTATGAACTTGACTCGCTGTGATTGACTCGAGGTTGACTCGACTCAAAGTGTTTGACACATGTGTAGACTCAAATCAAGGTGATATGAGACGACATGACTCAATGTGTACATGACTCGTGTGTGCATAGTAATGTGATCGTGCGACTCAAAAAATGCAAAAAGGAAAAAATTAAAAGAATCAAAGTGTTTGAAGGTGCATGTTGAATGAGCTTAGTCAAATGTTGTTTCTCATAGTACAAGGATTGTAACATCTTAGACTATCCTAGTTGACTTGATAATGAAAGTATGTACGTAACTTAGGCGCGGAGGCTAAGTACTTCATACTTTGTGATGCAATGATGATTACAAGTGATGAGATATTTTGATATGACAAGGCATGCTTCAATGTCGTGTTAAGATCTCATGACAAAGGGTTCCTAAGGGGAAGTATATTTGGTCATGTATCTGTGCGGTGTGATACTGACACTAAATTTAGGCCGAAAAGGCTAAGTGTGTGGAAAGATATTATTTTTAGAAGAGTCAAATAATGGTTACTCTTAGGCTAAGTAGGCCAACAATGTAGGGATCAAGCCCCCAAGTCAAGCTCTAAATGAATAGGGATGAGCATAGGAGATCCCTTGATATGATCATGATGTGTGAATGTGAATGTGAATATGAATATGAATGCGTTTTTATTACGGCCGCACCTCAATGTGAGGTTGCCTACGTATCCGTTAGGAATCAGGCCGAACGTAGCTCTAGCCGAACCTTGCACAAGTGTGTATACCTCAAAAAGGTCTTTTTAAGGGTTGTAACGTGGTTAGGCTAAGGTTATAGAAGAAAGGGATAATAGCTCAAGATCATTGATAAGCCCCCAAGGTGTGCAACTTTTCTATTTGTATTTTCATGCTTGAGGTTTTCTACTCTTTTTTAGCTCTTTCTTTTTCTTTAGCATTTATTTTATTTTTATAAATGTGGCCAACCCCGATCATGCGGTCTATCACTCACTTGGCATTCATGTTTCTCAGGCACGGTACCGAGCACTCAATAAGAGACGCAACCTGAGACGTGTTCATATCAAAGACATTGGAACACTTGCCCTTTTGTACATTTTTATTTTTTTATTTTTCTATTTTTTCTATTTTAATTTTTCGAAGTCACTCAAGCTTTTTATGATATTGAAAACTGCATAAGTGTCACACTATCCCATCCCAAGGTTAGGTAGATATAGGTTAAAAAATGACAGGTCTATCGTTAAACGAGGCTCAAAGTGGTTTATGAAGAAAGGATTGTAAATTAGAGAGGTGAAAGACAATATGATGTGGCTACAAGGGGTACCTCAAATCATTGGTATACCTTGTGCTTAGCTTGACAATGATTTTTTATTATTTTTTTTTATTTTTTTTAATGCAATATAATGAAATGATCATATGCAAAGAATTGAAATAAATACTCGTTTTATTTAAAGGGAAAAAGAAAGATTCAACAAAATTAATCTAAGGGAAAAGAAAGGTACCTATGCTAGGCTTATTTGGGGAAAGGGTAAATAAAAAAAGAAATAGAAAAAAGAGGTCATGAAATCTCGTCGTTGAAGCTCGCCTCTTGTCTTGTGTTGTTTGTTTCATCATCATCCAGTCTTCTCGTTAGCTAGAGGCAATGGTATCTTATTTGCTTCTATGAGATCTTGAATGAGATTTTGAAACCTATAGCATTCATCAGTAGTATGACCGCGTCCTCGATGGTACTTGGAATAAGAGTTAGGATTCCATCTCGAAGATCAATTTTCTGGCATTGGATCCTTGGTAGGGCCTATAGGTTTGATTAATTCTCGATTATAGAGACGATCGAAAGCAGCATCGTAGGTCATTCCAATGGGTATGAACTCTATCCTGTGTTTCCTTTCAGATCCTTGATTGTCCATGGCTGGGACACCATTATGGTCAAAGGTACTAACATTATTACTAGAGTGGGTGTTTTCGGAAGAAGAAGGATTGTCGTTCTTCTTTCCTTTCCAGCCACTGTGGTTACTATTGTTAGTAGCTTTTTTTTTTTTGCGAGGTCATCTTCGATTTCAATTCCGATGTCATAAACGATTTTGAAAGTATTCAAATTATGTTGATATTTTAAATGCTTCGAATACTTCTCTTAGAGATTCTTGATAAACATCCTCACATTTTATTTTTCGGAGGGCACCTCAATCATCTTAGCGGAAGTTTCCCTCCACTTATTGAAGGAAGAAGTAAAGCCTTCATTCTCTTTTTGTCTTAGAACCTCAAGTTGTTTATAATCGTTTTCGACTTGAATGTTACACTTGTATCTATCAATGAAAGCGTTTACAATCGATTCCCAGGTAGAGGTTTTCTCTTTGTCAAGAGAAAAGAACCATTGTTGACAAACAGTTTCAAGTGATAAAGAAAACAAGGAATGAAAGACTTTCTTATCAATTCCCTTAATGTTCATTATAGTTTCAAAGGATCTTAAGTGAAGATAAGGATTATTTGTTGCCTTGAATTTAGGGATGTTAGCGGTATTGAACTTATGCGGAAGAAGTTCCTTGTCTAGCGAGACCCCTTCTGAACTAATTCCTTGGAATTTGTACTCACTAGATAGCTTTCTCAAGCTCTCTTGCATGAGCTCCATTTTTTGTTGCTTCATAGGGTCATTGATTTTGAGGGTTAAATCCTTCAACGACTCAATCACATCAGTCAATTGGTTCCTGAGTTCGTTGACTTCTTCTTGACACAGTCACATCGGTTTATCAAAAAGTAAGACTTGAACAAAGGTGTTGTCCTTGATTAATCGCCCTTCTCTCCTTGACCAGGTACTGTGAAAAGGGAAATTAGGGATATCGACTGTTAATTATTTGATTCAAACTCTATTCAACATGTAATGGATAGAAGAAGGTAGAAAAATGAGGGCGGTGATATGGAGAAAGAATGTATATGGAGAGATGTGGAAAATTAGGAATATAATGTACCCCCAACTCAAATGACGGAAAGAACCGACTCATGCATGAACCTAAGACATGGTCATGGTGACATATACTCAAAGTGTGTTCTAAGACTAGTGAGTGTAGGTGGCATGTTAAGACTCGTGTCATGACCATGTGGCTAGACTATGTGACTAGACTCAAGCAAAGACTAAGTTAAGACTTCATGTATATGAATTAAACCGGACAGGCTGTGGTATTTTAGTCATAACTTTTTATCTGTGACTCTGATATTGATGAAACCAACTCCAAATTAAAGATAAACCTCGGGGCTATAGATCCATAGGTTATACGACTCGTAGTTTTCCCTAGAACTCCGGCTATGACCAAAACAAGTTGACGTATGTGCAGTATACGGGAATAAAAATTCGGGTTGACTTAAAGGAACTATGACTCGATTTTAGGTATATCTATTAGCTCAAATTAATTAATCAATTAATTAAATAAAGTCCTTTAGTCATTAATTAGTTTATTTAGGCTTAATCACAAGTCAAACAAACGGTTAGGAAAAACACATAGAATATGCACAATAAATAATGCAGAATTAGTCAAGTATGCACAACATGATGCAATGAGTTTGCAACCTAACCATTGCTCTAGTTCTCTAAAATTCGGTATATGGGTTAGTCAAAGAGGGTCCATGGTTAATTGTCCGGATGCACTACGCGGAAGCCTAACCGTGAAGGGTCGGCGCGAATGGAAGGTACACCGCGAGTTAAAAAAAAAAAAAAACTCGCTTCCATGGTTTGGTGAATTCAACATTCTCGGATGTACCCTTTGTTGCTAAGAGCGTTCAATCAGGTTGACGGAGCATGAATTCCCAGAGGGTTATGTCCATATGTAGAACACATATGGGTTTCAGAAAAGTGAGAAAAACTCAATCAGGAAGTAGGATCGAGAAAACATGCTAAACACTGGTCGAAATTAGAACGCATATTTCTGGCTCGGTGCTGGAAGAACTTGGCGCTAGCAACCAGAGTCTAGTGCCACTTCTTGGCTTTAGCGCCTGGCGACAGAAGATGTCACCTGGCGCTAACGTCAAATTGTTGGCGCTAGTCTTTATTCGCTGACGCTAGTTCCTATGCCTCAGCAGCTTTCTGTGCTCGATAAAATTTTCCAATTTCGCGCAGCATTATTTCGATTCTAGTTGTGAAAGATATTCCTCAAATTTCCTACGTGTAAAAATTCTATGTTTTTAACTCAATACGGATGGTCTTTCCAATGAGATCTTTTTTATGCATATGACAATAATGTTAATCAAAATTACGCACATGAAATACTTAGAACTTTTCAAGTCTCATCCACTCATTCTAAATCATTGCCGAAATAAATTTAAGGAATTAAAATAGAAATCCTCCCCAATGGAGTCGCCAAAAACTGTAGGGAATATTTCAAGCGTTAGCCCTAGCTTGAACCCCACTGTGATTATACACTAAAGTACGGTGGCGTCCAAAGGGAAAGAAGATAGAGCAAAAGAGTTGCCAACAAGTTTTAGGAACTTGTAAACCGTTCACAGGGTGAACGTTACACCCCTTAACGATCCAAGAGATCGTCAACTCCAAAAGGTCTGGAACCATGACTGGTAGTTCAGGGATGAAGGTACAAATCCAACCTAAAAGAGATTGAACTTGCCCTAATAGTAGGCCTCTACTTTATTCTGATCGTATTCATGTGCGCTTTCTAACTAACATGCAATCAATAGGTTTAACCCTAAACATGTTTATCTATGTTGGTTGAATATTAATGCACAAATAAAACTATTATTGGCGATCAGTTGAATTATAATCATAACTAACCCTAAATAAGATTATTAATTATCTTATTAAGCGTGATTACAAGTACCAAATTCCCTTTAAACATGCATAAAAGGTGTGATCAAGCAATAACAATAAAATATCATCAAGCAACATAATAACAATCATAAATAATAATAATAATAATAATAATAATAATAATAATCATGTTAAAACATAATAATAGCAAGATCATATGCATGATACTAACAAGATTAATAACAAACCCTAGCATGTCACTAAACATCAAAGATCAAATATATAGCCTTAACATGATACTATTAGGAAAGAAAATAAGAAGCATCACAGGAGTCATAATTGATTTCAGAAACTTATTCTTAACCCTAAACATGATACTAGGAAGTATTCTTTTAATCATACTTGATATTAAAAATTACCCTAAACATGATACTAGGAATCAAAATAATAACCTAAACATGATTTCTATATCTAAATATCAATTAAACAATGGAAAATTTCACATTTGCTACCAGGGAAATGACCCTAATTCACATTTGCTACCCCTTTAATTTTTTATTTTATTTTACTACCACCCAAATCCCAAAATTTTAGATATCACTACCATTTGACGGATCCCGTTACTATTTCCGTTAGTGAAGCCCAACCACCGTCCAACCACCTCACCGTCACCGCTCCATCTTCAACCACCCTCATTGCCACCATCCAACCTCCATTTCCCATCAACGTCGGCGCCCAAAGAATCTCACGGCAGCCGCAAAACTCCACCAGCAGCCCACCTCCTTCCCAAACGCCACCAACACCTCCTCACCTTCACACAACCCCCAAGAACGAACCCCTTTCCCAGCCTGGTTCCAGCGAACACCTTCACACAACCACGAATCAAAAACGGCCCCATTCCCAGCCCCATTCCCAGCTCGAACCCTATTCACCCATCAGCGTGGAGGTTCTCCAGCCAGCCATAAATTAAATCGCAAACCCTAGCCACCCGATCAACCACCAACCCTCACGAGAAAACCAATCAGCCCCCTTTAATTCGTTTTTCGTGGTTTTGGGGTGGTGGTTTAGGGTTAGGGGAGGCCGAAAACGCGGTAAAGGAAGGGGAGGGGGTCGATTCGGTGGAGGGAACGGGGTTGGGGGCGGATTCCGGGGGTGGTTTTGGTTTCGGTTCGGGGTGGTTGGTCGGGGCAGCGAGAACGGGAAAAGGGGAGGGGGGTTCGCATTGGCTGCGTAGGGGTGGGGGAAAGGGAGGGGGTGGACACGCGCCGGCGTCGGCTGAAGTTCTGGGCGCCGGCCGCCGGCAGGGGGGAGGGCAGGGGGTGGCAGGGGAGGGGAAAGGGTGGTAGGGGAGGGGGAGGGTGGTTTATTTTATTTATTTTAATTATTTTTTAATTTTTTAATTTTTTAATTTATTTTTTATTTTTTTAATAAACTTAACGGAAATCGTAACGGATTCCGTTAAGTGGTAGTGATTTTTAAAAAACTCTAATTTAGGTGGTAGTAAAATAAAATAAAAAAATTAAAGGGGTAGCAAATGTGAATTAGGGTCCTTTCCCTGGTAGTAAATGTGAAATTTTCCTTAAACAATTAAAGAACTTATTTGGATGCCTCGTACCTCTTTCTAATAACAAAATACACACGTTAGTAACTTCAAGGAAAATAAAATTAAACAATTAAATAATTGAAATAAAGATTAGGGACCAAACCCTCAGAAATTAAAACCTTTCACGTCTAGGGCGAAGGCAACTTCGAATTATGCTAGGTGTGTCTAAGTCTTGTGAATGCGGAATATTGAATGTAAAAGGGTTGGTTTAGAAAAGAGAGAAAAAGAAAGCTTTAGCTTAGAGAGAGAAGAGAATTAGAGAACTAGGGAGTTGATGATTGTAGATGATAATGATTAAAAACGGAGTTTTTAGGAGGCTATTTATAGAGAAAACCAGCCAAAAAGATAGAAAAATAAACCAGAATTCTGACCTGAAAAAACAAAGTTAGCGCCAGGCGCTGACATTAGCGCCAATTTATCAATGCTAATTGAATTAGCGTTAGGCTCTAACCAGTTTTTTTATGCGTTTTCTAAATTCAGATAAAATTTAACCGTACAGGAGGATAAAATCGTATTTCCTCAAAAACACTCTTTTATTCTAATTAAAATTCCTGAAAATCAACAAAAGTCAATTTATCAATGCTAATTGAATTAGGAATGAAAAGAACCTTCTAAAAGAATCTAGAAAACTAAAATCATTCCTAATTGCATTAGGAATGATGAATCCATATTAGGCCCTCCTCTAGATCATTGGGCCGCATATAAGGCTCAAACCGGGCCCAGTTTAGTAATTTGGCCATAACTTCCTTATTATTCATCGGAATTGGGCTTATAATGTATTGTTGATAAGCTCTTTTCAAGCCCCATGCAACTACACCATTATTGGAACCTTGATATGAACCAACCAAACTGGATTGGCTGTTTTCTTAAAATAGGCTTTCAAAAACAGAGAGATAGAAAAGAAATTAAAAATATCTACAACACTAAACTTTCCACACTTTCACTTCATTCGGTTACGATTCGACGTGAAAGGTACTCATCACCGAGTTCGGTTATGGGGGGGACACAAATGGGTGTCTACAATGTTGAAATTCTTGCCATGAATTAGCTTGTATATGTATGTATGCGTGTTTGTGGGCGATTTGAGACAAAAATTGCGTGATTTGGTGAAGGATTGAGCAAATCACCATTTTTTGGTACTACTTGTGTGAAATGGTGTTCTTGTTGTTCATGTTGTTCTTTTGCACTTGAAATGATGATATATTGGTTGTAGATCTTGTAAAATATGCCATGATATGTCGATCTATTGTTTTCGTGCAATTTTGAAACATGTTTTATTTTGTGTTTTACTACATTGTCATGGAGAACATAGTATCATGCAATTAGGAGAACATAGTATTAGTTTGTCATGGAGAAATTAAATACTTGAAATAATTCCATTATTTTGCTAATTTTTAGCCTTTAGGTAAAAATTTAGTGTATAATAGAAAATGCAACTTGAAATAACCTTTAAGTTGTTTGGAATAAATAACTAAATAACATAGGAAATTATGCTAAGCATTTAGATTTTTATTTTTGTAATAGCATGCCTAGACAACGGGATTGCGATCTTTCTACTCGTGGTCGGCGTCAGGCTTTTTGGGAGGACACTCCCACAGTTCCTGAGGGCATGGATGACGATGCCCTAGAGACGGAGCCTCGTCCTTCTACGAGTAGGGGCAGGTGGGTTCCACCTCTGTGGTCAGCGGATGAGTTGGTTTTCTGCCGTGAGAACCACGTTTCTCACCGTCCACTTGCCGGCATAGTCGATGGCACGCTTCGCCATCACGGTCTGGAGCTGGAGATTTGATTCCTCGACTTCATGGGATTATCACGAGGGATCCTATTATGAACGCCTTGTGGGAATCTGCTGGTTTAGTAGATTTTTATTCGGCGATCGTAGGGTTTCGCAGCCCCTGGGGTTGTGGCGCGACAATCGTTCGCGCGTTGTTGGAGTATTTTTGGGATATTATCAACACTTTTCACTTTGCTTAGGGGGAGATGACAGTGACCCCTCTGGATTTTAGCATGATCAGTGGTCTACGCTTCACCGACCGGGTCGAACAACAGATGTCTGATCTTTCTTGGGGGGCGGCCGAGGTAGCCGATTTGTTAGGTCCGGTCGTTCAGCACATCAGGACTCAGCCAGTGTCTCGAGGTGGTCCTAGGAGCGGGCGATCAGAGTTGGCTTCTATTCTAGCCCGTGGTTTTGACATGGACGAGACATCACCTGAGCAGCGAGTGCAGATCTTCCTTTTGATTCTCATTTCCATGACTCTTTCTCCAGAAAGGAGTTCACGTGCGCTCGTTTTCTACCTTCCTTCTTTACTTAGGATCAGTGAGATAGGATCCTTTAACTAGGCCAGCCTTGGATATGGCGATCTTCTCTTGTCGTTACGTCATGGTTGTAGGCAACTGAACGACCAGGCCCCTGTCACTGTTTACGGTTTATGGAGAGTCGTAGAGGTGATGATCTTCCTCTTCTTGTTTAGTATTAATTTGTTCGACTCATGTGCTCAAAGATTACTTTTCATTACAGCTATGAATTTATGAGTACTTTCCGGGATTTTCCCCTCGACGGCGTCGTGGAGCGGTCCATGACTTCCCTGTCAGAGCCAGCTAGCGTGACCGAGGCGAGTCACGAGTGGAGTCTGTCCCTGCGCTATGCGGGCTGCTACGCTGAGGCACCTCTTTTGTTGGTGTAAGAATTACTTTTGTATCTCGTTATTTTCTGTCTGACGTTATTTTCGGCGTTTCATTGCAACTTTTTTGTGATTTTCAGGTTGCTATTGATATCCACTATCGGCCTTGGGCTGGGATGACTAATCTTTCCAAGGCCTTGCAGCTTTCGGCGCACCGCACTATTTTTGTTGGTATTGGACGCTTTGTCTGGTATCTGGGGGAGCGTGTCGTTCTTCAGCACAGTAGTGATCGCTTTGTGGTGCCCTTGTCTCCACCGGAGTCGATGCTAGGCTCATGCTTGCTTAGGGAGTTGATAAACAGGGGAGAGCGCTACACTTTCCCTTGGCAGGAGCTTGTGAGTATGGAGGGCGATTATGCGCGGGAATTTCTTCCCTCCTTGGCTCCTCCACCGCGTCTTCCTGAGGTATGATTTCTTTTGAGAAGTTTGTTGCTAGTCGCTATTTACACCGTCAAATAACTTGATAATTCGATCGTATTTTCAAACGACTGTTCGCCGTTTGGGGAGGATTGAGATCCCGCTTCAATCCGTCCGCTACCCAAGGCCGATTGGTATTACTGAGGACCATATTGCTGACGCGCCAGAGGGTTTCAGACAGGCGCAGGAGTCTTTTCCTGATGTTTTTGAGCCAGTAAGCTTTTTGATACACTATTCATCCCTTTTAATACCGCTTGTCACTAATTTTTTTTTTCTTTGCTTTGTTCTCAGCCTACTCACCCGGAGATGATGGGCTTCATGAAGCTGGTTGACGCTTTGAATTATTGCATCATCAAGCTTCGGCGTGGTGCGAGTTGTCGAGGCGGTTCCGACGATGTTCTTAAGGTATGTTCACTTTTTTTTTCATTTTTACCATTTGTTCTATCTTTCGCCATTGACATCTTTTGATTTTGTGTCTTTCAGGAGCGACGGAGGTCCTGCTCGTGCTCGAGGCATATAGGCTCGGACAAGGGAGAGCCTAGTCGTGGCAGACGATCTCCTGAGATTCATCGGCATTCTCAGTCTTAGCGGGAGCCTTAGCTTTCTCAGCCGTTTCAGGAGGCTTAGTGGCTGCAGCCTCAGTCTTCCCAACCGTTCCAGCACTTTCAGGATCAGGGTCAGTGGCAGCCACAGTCGTTTCATAGGCTTCACAGCCTGAGTTCAGGCCAGTTATCACTCTTGTGGATCATGGCTTATTCTCAGCTCCATCGTCTGGGGCGTTTCCTCCACCGATGTCAGGCTTGTTTTCAGTTCCATTGTATGGGACGATGCCTCCACCGACGCTTCTTACCTCTTGGAGTCAGTCTACACCGTTTGCAAGTTGGACGGGTCCTGCTTTTAGTTTGACTGCTACTGGAGTTACATGGACTAGTAGGGATACTACTCCTCGTACCCGGATGATGGCGGGACTCTTTGGCTCACTGCTCCTGTATTCACAAACTGGAGATGACACTAATCCTCAATCTTCTAGTTCTACATATTTTTGACCGAGGGTCTTTATTTGCACTTTAGTAGGTGACACTTGACACTACTTATGCATCATGACTCATTTTGTACATTATTCACAGTTTATGTATTTATTAGTGTGTGTTAGTGTATGCTTGAGACTCATTGTGTGTGATTGGGTATTTATGAATGACGCGGAAAAAAAAACGTAAGTGGAGTAAGTGGAGGGTACTGACCTTCCCCAAAAGAAAAAACAAATAAAAAGAAAAGAAAAAAGGGATAAGTTTTACAACTCCTCCAAAATAAATAAGTATGGAAATGGGACAAGGTTTAAAGATAAACAATAAAATGAAATAATAAATAATAAAGATAAATAGAAACAAGAATAAAGTAAAAAAAATAATAAAGATAAAAATAACATAAAACAATAATAATAAAAAAAATGAGAATTTTATTAGGAATTTAACTCTCGAAAAACAGAATTACAAGATAAACGATGAAGATAAAACAATAAAAATCCGGATAAATATAGGAAAAGGATAAAAAAAAAAACGCGTGGGCACCGCGACACGGCACAGTACAGCGTGTCACGGCAAAAGCTGCTGTGTCGCGGCATAAATTCCCGTGACACGGTGGTAATTCCCGTGTAACGGTGCGCGTATTCTGCAACGGTGTGGTTTACGCGTATAGAAAGATAGATTTTGAGTATTTTCGAGCGTTTTTGCTATAAAATAGGACCAGTATATTCGTCATATGCATAATTACGAAACATAAAATAATTAGAATTTCATATTTCAATAATAATGTCTCAGAATTTTGAAAATACACTACGCGACTGATCTTATTCTTTGACCAATGCTGACAAAAGAGAGTTGGAATTGTTTCATGTCAGGGGTTTATTAGCTCTAAGACATGTAGCGATTGAACATGATTTGCTTAGGGCAGCATTAGACTACTGGAGTCTAAAAACACATTGTTTTAAACTTGATTACGATGAAATATGTCCCCTGCCGGAGGAATTCGGTGCCATCTTTGGATTTCCTGCCAGAAATCTTATTGCCATGCCTACCCTTCATGAGTATTATTACCAAGACTTTGAACGCCATCTAAATCTGACAGATCCAGATTTAAAAAAAATTGTGTGTGGCAATGAGGTAGACTTAGAAAAACTTGCAAATTTATATTTCAATCGCCCTATCTCTAAGTCTTATCATGTATACCGTAGAAGGGCTCATATTTTTTGCATGTTTAGCAAGCTTTTTTTTTCAAATGGTAGAGTAGGACATGCTTGTCTAGCATTTGTGCTGGAACATGTTGAATCTGGGAGATCTCCTATGCCTACGTGCCTTGGAGAAACTTTGCGCGGCCTTGACGAAGCAAAAGATGACCAAAAATCCATCAGGAAGGGCTCTCTAGTACTGCTGCAGGTAAAAACACGCTCTGAGTAGCCCCGTGACACAAAACAGGCACCGTGTCACGGTGCACTTCTGCCGTGTCACGGTGGATTCTACAATTTTTTTTTATTGATTTTTTTTTTCCAGATTTGGTTGATGGAGCGTTTAGAAATTTTTAAAGCCCCCGACGATATTGAAAAATATGGTCCCAACGATCTAGTTCGCAGGAAGAAGAATTACTCTGTGAACATGTCGTATGAAGATTGGAAGAATTTCTTTGCAAAGAGAGAATTTTCCATTCGTTGGGTGGTGCTTTGGTGGAGGCTTATTATGATGGTTGGTACGAATGATACTCCGTATTGACGTGTTCCTAGTATCTCAAGGCTAACTTTTTATTGTCCTTCTCGATTGATGCGACAATATGGACTTGAACAAGTAGTTCCACACTATAACGATAGTCCTCGTGAAGTATCGCTGCATGAATGTAACGTTCACAAGTACGAGACTTATTGGATTGGAAGACCTTTGTGGACCGTTTCTGCAAGTAACCAATCTCCTCCTCCCTTATCTAGTGCGTACAAGGCATGGTTGAATCCTAGAAGTAGAAGGGATCGAGTCGGATCACGCAACTTTGATGTGAAGGGTCGTCTTGGATGTAAGAAAGCGCCTCTTAAAGATCGTCTAGGTCCGAGAACACAAGGGATTGAGTTTAGGACTCCTATAATGCCAAAAAGGAAGAATTATGTGAAAGAGAAGGGGAAGTAGAAGATGGTTTATAGAGAGAAGCAACCAAAGAATTCTAAGAAAGGTGAAAGGGGTGAAAGTTCGACTAGGGGTTCCTACAAAAGACACATTAATGGTGAAGGCCGACCTAGTTGAAAAAGAGAAGGAGGTTCCTAAAGTGAAGAAGGATTAGATCATTATTGCTTTGCTTATATGATTTATAAATTTTAAAATAAGGCGCATAATGCCAATAATTGTAGTCACATTTATTTCAATAATAGCATGTTTATTTTCGCCTTAAATAAAAATTACAATGACTTTATATATATATATATATATATATATATATATATATATATATATATATATATATATATATATATATATATATATATATATATATATATATATATATATATATATATATATATATATATATATATATATATATATATATATATATATATATATATATATATATATATATATATATATATATATATATATATATATATATATATATATATATATATCCGAGTGAAGAAGTCGGACGCAATGGAAGAATATTAATAAAAAAAAAAAACGTCGAAAAAAAAAACAGAATTCGCAAGGTCTGCGTCACTAAAAAAAATCGCAAAGTCTGGTATTCCACCGTGCCACGGTGGAAACTGTCGTGACACATTGGAATACCCCGTGGCGCGGCATCTTTTTTTTTTTTTTGCTGCAATTCCATCGTGCCACGGTGGACTCTGCCATGACACGGTGGAAATTCATGTGCCACGGTGGATTCTGGATGCTGAACCGGCAAATTTTTTGATTTGAGCTCCATTTTGTCTTGACGCAATGCTGAACTAGCGCGTGTACTCGATCGACGGAGGAAGGATTTTATTTTTTAAGTGGTCGGGCCCCCTTGAGGGGTTGCCTACGTATCCTTAAAAAGGAATCAGGCCAAACGTAGCTCTATTGGGTCATGAACCCATGCAACTAGGCACAGAATTTCTTGAGTTGATCCAAGTTGGTTAAATTGTGGAAACCATTACCGTCCATGTCTACCAATTGTGCCGCTCCGCCAGACAAGATGGATTTAACAATGTACGGACCTGACAAATTTGGTCTGAATTTTCCTCTTAGATCCAACACATTTTTGCGAAGTGCCTTAAGCACCAAGTCACCTTCTTTGATGTTCCTAGTCTTGCCTTTTTTATTGAAATGTCGCGCCATATGCTGTTGGTAGGTTTGGACATGATGCAAAGCTGCCAAGCGTTTTTTGTCAAGTAAGACTAGTTCATCAATCTTGCTCTAATCTAGTCGACTTCATCTAGTTGGCTTTCCAACGCGATTTGGAGAGAAGGGATTTCGAGCTCTATTGGTTGTACAGCTTCAACTCCATAGACCAAAGAGAAAGGGGTAGGCCCCATTGATGTACGAACAAAGGTTCGATAACCCCAAAGGGCGAAATGTAGCTTACTTGGCCAATCTTTGTAATATTTTGTCATCTTTTCGATGATAGTTTTCACATTTTTGTTGGCCGATTCGACCGCACCATTTGTTTATGGCCTGTAAGGTAATGATCTGTGATGCTTGATATGATATTTCTGTAATAGTTCCGCGCATTCGGCTTGGAAATGCGTGCATTATCACTAATCATCCCATGAGGTACCCCATAGCGGCATATGATATTTTTCTCAATGAATTGAGCTACATGTTTTGCTGTTAACTTGGCATATGAGGCAGCTTCGACCCATTTAGTGAAATAGTCGATTGCTACGAGGATGAATTCATGCCCCTCTTGTCCTGGTGGCGTTATCTTTCCAATGATGTCAATATCCCAAGTAGAGAAAGGCCATGGAGAGGTATATGTGTATAAAAGCGAAGGTGGAACGTGCTGTAAATTTGCATAGACTTGACATTTCATACATTTCATAACGTATTCGTGACAATCTCTCTCCATGGTAGTCCAATAATAACCTTGTCGTTGAATCTTCTAGACTAACATCATCTTAGCATTCATATGTGTTCCACATATGCCGGCATGAAGATTTTCCATGGTTTTGTGTGCTTCTTTCTTGGCTATGCAGAAGAGATTTCTCCCTAGTGCAGTCCTTTTGTGGAGTTCTCCCCTGATGAGCACATACTGTGAGGCCAGGAGCCTCAAAGAACGGCGTGCCTTTTATCAGTATTAGGAGGGTATTCTCCTTTTGTCGCGTAGTTAAGGATATCTGTATACCATGGCTCTTCATCTTCTTCTTGTGATTCTTGTTCATCATCAAGTGCGTGAACATAAGCCGGTTCATATATTCTTTCTATGGTCAACGACATTCTAATTGTATCCGTTGGAATTCGCACCATTGATGCTAATTTAGCTAGTACGTTGGCGAACTGGTTTTCTTCTCTTGGCAAGTACGTATATTCCACTTCATCTAGTTTCTCCGTGAGAGTTTCTAGATGAGCTTGATACGTAGCGAGACTTTCACTTCTCACCTTCCATCTCTTAGAGATCTAGTTAATGATTAGTGATGAATCACCATAGATTCTGAGCCTCTTAATTCTCAAGGCCACAGCTATTTCTAATCCCAAAATGCATGCCTCGTACTCTGCGGCATTATTGGTGACATCAAAGTCGAGCTTCATGGAAATTGGGATATGCTCTTCATTGGGTGATACGAGCAAGACCCCTACACCACAACCTTTTTGGTTTGAAGCTCCGTCGAAATAGAGCGTCCAGCTATCATCTTCGGTCATGAGTAAATCTTCGTCAGGAAAGTCGTACTCATCTTCTTCTTTCTCATCTTCTTCTAGCGGAAAATCTGCTAAGAAGTCAGAAACCGCAGAACCTTTGATGGCCTTTTTTGGTACAAATTTCAAGTCAAATTGAGCAAGGTTGACTGTCCACCTTGATAATCTGCCATTGAGTGTTGCTTTTTCGAACAAGTACTTGAGAGGATCCATCTTGGACATGACATGCACTATATGAGTGAGCATGTAATGTCTTAAATTTGTGCGGCCCACACAAGTGCGAGGCACAACTTTTCAAGCGGTGTGTATCGTGTCTCATATCCTTGAAGCTTCTTGCTCAAATAGTAAATTGCATTCTCCTTGCTTTCGATCTCTTGTGCTAGCATTGCCCCCATCGTTTCTCTTGTGACCGTAAGGTAGAGTCGAAGAGGAAAATCAGGTATTACTAGCGCTAGCACGGGTGAGTTTGCCAGGTACTCTTTTATTTTGTCAAAAGTTTTTTGGCAATCATCATCCCGTGTGACTGGGAAATTTTTCTTAAGCTTCTTGAATATAGGTTCACATATCGCCGTGAGTTTTGATATGAACCTACTTATATATTGCAGCCTTCCAATGAAGCCTCAAATTTCTTTCTCATTCTTGGGCGGTGGCATGGCCATGATCGCTTTGACTTTTGTGGGATCAATTTTGATCCCTCGAGAACTGATCACATATCCAAGTAGTTTGCCTAATGTGACCCCAAATGCACACTTTGCTGGATTTAATCTCATGTTGTACTTGCGGAGTCTTTCAAAGAACTTGCGAAGTGCAATGATGTGGCCTGGGCGATCTTTTGACTTAACGATCATATCATCGACATAGACCTCCACCTCTCTTTGCATCATATCATGTAACAGTGTTGTGGCTGCTCTTTGGTAGGTGGCACCCGCGTTTTTCAACCCGAATGGCATTACCGTATAGCAATATGTACCCCATTGTGTAATGAATGTGGTTTTCTCCATATCTTCCTCGACCATTAATACTTGATTATATCCGGTGTAGCCGTCCATGACGATAGGAGTGCATGGTTTGCTGTGTTATCGACCAGAATGTCAATGTGAGGTAGAAGGAATCCATCTTTCGGGCTTGCCTTATTGAGGTCTCTGTAATCAACACACATTCTGACCCTTCCATCTTTCTTTGGAACTGGAACCACATTTGCTATCTACTCTGGATACTTGGATACTTTGATGAAACCTGCAGCCAATTGTTTTCTGATTTCTTCTTTGATTTTGAGGGCCACATCCGGTTTCATACGGCGCAGCTTTTGTTTAACAGGCTTCATACCTGGAATGAGTGGAATCGTATGCTGAGCTATATCCCTGTCAATTCCTGGCATATCTTGGTATGACCAAGCAAATACATCAACAAATTCACTAAGCAAGTTAATTATCTCTTTGCGTTCATCTTGACTTAGTGTTAATCCAATTTTTACTTCTTTGATAGTTGTATCATTGGAAATATTAACTGTTTCTGTATCTTCAATAATTGCTGTAATTTTTATGCCCAACTTCTTTGCAGTGCGGAGTGGGCATACATTGATTGCAGAGTCATTATCAACTAGGCTCATAGGAACATTCATCTGCCTACACACCACAGTGAGGTGTAAGGCCTTGTTATGTTGGTCCCCTTCCGGGGACAAATCCTTGTCAGAAAAGGAAATCAAATTGCTAGTACTTGGCAATTCAGTAGTGAGAAAGTTGACCAGTCCTTAAGGAGTCATATCATCATCAACTCCTATTTTCACCAGAGTATTCATCACAGCCTTTCGATGCTCATGAGAGGTGGCCAAAAGCTTCCATACATTCATTTCCACCTTGGTCTTTTGTAATTGTTTGACCACATCGTTGTTCACAGGGTCGATGGGATCAACTATTGGTTGTGATTGCGGTGGAGGTGGAGGTGGACTAAGCTGTTGCAACCGTCCACTTCTGGTGAGAACCTTGACCTCAAGGTCTCCCCAAATATCTTCACTTGTGCCAAGAGACGAACAGACTATATCCTTGAGATAGACATCTTCATTATCACTATCCCAAATTCCATCATTCACATCTTCATAGCTCGAGACAAATACAACTTCCGGCAAAGGTTCATTCACAGGTTGAATGAGTATTAAGGGATCAAAGGAGACTTCCTCTCTCATGATAGCCAAAGCATCAGAAAGAGGATCTGTTTGAATGTTAGGCTTCTTGCCCCCTGGAGGGACAGGAAGTTGATTAGCATCAATCAGGTCTTGGGTCGCATCCTTCAACCTCCAACACTTCTCATTATTATGACCCATGCCTTGATGAAACTTGCAATGAGCATTGGGGTAATAGCTAGCGGTTTTGTTCTCTAGTCGAGGCTCTAGAAACGGTCCAATTGGAATAATCAATCCTTGATTATGCAAGCGATCAAAAGAGGCATCATAAGTCATTCCTAAAGGTGAGTAATCCCTCCTTTGTCTTTGGAATCTTTGAGGAGGAGCATTTAGGGCCAGCACATCATTGATATTGATATTGTTGGTAACATTATTGGGCTTGGAAGACGAAGAAGGAGTGTCGTTCTTCTTGTTTTTCCAAGTGCTATTGTTATTATTGTTGCTACCAGCAGTCTTCATCATTTCATCTTCGATATTGATTCCAATATCGTATACAGCTTCAAAGGTACTCAAAGGCATAAACTTCAAGTGTTGCTTGTACTTATGAGTCAAATTGGCAATAAATAAGCGAACCATCTCTTTTTCCTTGGGGGGATCCACCAAGAGCGCAGCTATTTCCCTCCACCTGCTTAAGTAAGTGGTGAAGCCTTCATTCTCTTTCTGTTTGAGAATGGAGAGTTCACGTTCAGAAGTCTTGGCCTGGATGTTACACTTGTAATGATTCATGAAGCTTTCAGCAACATCCTCCAAGGTCGCAACATGTTTGGATTGCAGAGAGTAGAACCATTGTTGACAGACATGCTCTAAGGAAAGAGGGATTACAGTAGGGAAGAATGTCACATCTACTCCCTTAAAAGCCATGGTCGCAGAAAAGGCCTTCAAATGGAAAAGTGGATTATCAGTAGGCTTGAACTTGGGAATGTCGGCAGTGGAAAACTTATTAGGAAGCTTGTCCCTTATGGACGAAGAGGTGACAGGTTGCTCCACATAAGTGAATTCTTCAGAAATCTTACTCATCTGTTCCTTAATCTTGTCCATTGCAGCGGTAATGACATTGTTCTGATTGTCTTGCTCTACCGTGTTGACTCTAGTGGTGAGTGTTTGCATCATGTTATACAACATCTCAATTGTCTTGTTGATGTTCTCGATATCTTCCTTAGTAGCCATTGGTTGAAAATAGATTGGAGATGGATCTTGTAGAGATGATTGTGGTGGTTTCCTTATACGCCTCTTTGGTATAAGAGGTTGTTGAGGTATTGACTCGAACCGCAACAATCTACCCCTGCTTCTTGACCAAGTGTTGTGACACCAAAACAAACACACCTTTAATGACCAAACTTAACCTTAACCCATCCGGAAAAAAATATATATTTATTTTGAAATTCTCTTTATTTTTTTATTTTAAAAGAAAATGGGAGGATACCATCCGACTTACTCCGAAAAAAAAATGACACAAAAAAACGACACAAGACTACCCTAAAATACGGTCATAAAATGGTGCACGACTAACGGTAAAAGTGTGTGAACATACACGACATGTGAGTGATCAAATGAAGGTTATGGACATGTGTTATGACCGTACAGCTAGACAGGACACCAAACCAGACATACCAACCATATAAGCATGCACGAATACCAAAAAAAGGCTGACTGGACAAACCTCTTGGGCACCGTGTCACGGTGCTGATTGTCGTGACACGGTACAAAGCACCGTCAAACGGGGCAATGTACCGTGCCACAGCATTGTACACCGTGGCGCAACAGACCTGTCGTGACACGGTGCGCGATTCCAAGCTTAAATTTACTTATTTTCCATATTTTAATCAGTTTTAGTCCGTACTAATTACTATGTGGAAATAAAAACCCTCCGTCATGGGTTAAACAAGAAGAGCAAACGCATGAAGGTTAGCACCAAACAAACCATGTAGCATTTAGTCACGATGATGTAAAAAAGTTCGCAACCTAAGGTCAAGATCTATGTTCAACTATTGGTCAAGCTTTGGGTGTCAAAAGGGTACCATGGTTAAGAGTTTGAACGCGTTAGCAAGGCAGCCTCCCTTGAGGGTGTATGCCAACAGGCGGCTCCGCGAGTTCGTGATGGAATCGAACTTGACTCCATGGTTTGGGTGGATTTAATAACTCGGATGAACCCTTATTGCCATGAGCGTTTTTGGGTTGATAGAACTTTAATCCCCTGGGGTAAGACGCATGTAGAACACACACGTTTTTTCGAAAAAATCAAAGGAAATTGACTGTGAGAAGGGAAAACAAGCCACCAGACTGATTTTAGGACTGCCGTGACACGGCAGATACCACCGTGCCACGGTGTAGCCCACCGTCAGACGGTGAACTGCACCATGACACGGCTGATTCTGCCATGGCACGGTAGTCAGAAGATCTGGTTGTTGCCCTGTTTTCCTTCGTACGCAATCAAGTTATTCAATTTTTCCTCCAAACTGACCTAAATGTGACGTTAAAACGTCTATACTTATGCAAAAATGACAAATTAATCACAGGAATACTTTTCAAAAATCTTTTAAGTCTCATCCACTCATCTTTATTAAATATCGATCACTCAAATCGATAAATAACCAAGAATCCTCCCCATTGGAGTCGCCAAATTATAGGCGTCGCTCGAAGTGCGCCTACGTTAAAGCATGTGGTGAATATGCTTGGCACTCATAGGAAGTGGGAATTGACATAATACGATTAGGGACAAGAAAAGTAGGGAGCCGCCAACAAGTTTTTAAGGAACTTGTAAACCGTTCACGAATCATTTAAGGCAACCATGATAAAGGGACAACGATAGGCAACAACGATTGACCCGTGAAGGTTACACCTCATTCATAATCCATGAGATTACTAACTCCATATGGTTTGGAACAACGAAAGGAGGATTGGGGATGATGGTACGAAGTGAGTCATGGAGTCACATTCGCCCGTATTGGCCTCTACTCGATTCTGAAAAATGATTCATGCGATCTCAAAGGCATACAAACAAAATATTCAATTCGCTCCAAACTATAATTATGCTAAATTGGTTTAATATTAATGCAACATATAATTCTAAAATATTAGTGACCACTTGATTAAATAACAAGATTAAAAAGGAACCTAAATCGGTTGTCCAAATTATCTTATTATGCGTGATTTTCAATTACATATTCCCCTTAACATGCAATATGGTGATCATAATAATAATAGAATAAAGATTAATTGGAAGCAATTCAACAATAATTCCAAAAATATAAAATCGTTAGAAAAATAATAGAAATAAAAGGAACATAATTCTTACTTTGATTCTGTTTGCTTGCAACTATAAAATAATAAAGGAGTTAGTAACTTCAAGGAAATAATAATAAAACAATAATTAAAATAAATTAAATGGAGTTGATTTGGGGCCAAACCCTCAAACAGTTCTACCTTTCATGCCTTGGCTTAAGGACAGAACTACGAGTAAAGTATGGACTCCTGGCCTTGGAGTGCTTGAAGAAGGAACTTTGAAAGAAGAAGGGTAGGCTAGTGTTTAGGCTAGAGCATAGAAGAGAGAAAAAATAGAGAATTAATTGATGTCCCGTACATCAGAAATGAGGGGGTATTTATAGAAAAAATGTGTTAGGGGAACACATGGAACCTTAAAAAGATAAAAACCATAAAAAAGTATACCGTGACACGGGAAATCCCACCGTCAGACGGGAAACATTCCCGTGACACGGTGTACTGTTGTGTGACGCGTGAAATATTTAGTGAACGGGGGAGAAAACGCGTTAAGGGTTTACGCGGAAAGGACATGGAAACCCCCGTGTCACAGCAGGTGCCCCGTGTCACGGGGAATCCCACCGTCAGACGGGACAGTTTCCCGTGACACGGTGGACCGTTGCCATGACGCGGGATTCTTTAGTCCATTTTCCCGTCTAAATTCATTTTTAACCCTAATTTCGTTAAGCATTTTAAGTGTCAATTGATAATTTCGGGCCAATTCTGATTTTTTATTATTATTTGGGCTATAATAAGTAAATAAAATAAAAGGTTTGGGCCAAAATGGCCAAAATAAATAATAAAACAATAAAATAAAAAAAAAAAGTTTGGATTGAAATTAAAAAACTATGCTTTGACTAAACATCAAGACTAATCCATGGATTATTCAAAAATTGATTTTAATCAAATACAATTTTTTAAGCACTCTCGGGATTAAATACTAAACCCGACCAATAGTGGAGGTGAAAGGTTGTTCATCATCGGATTTGGTTTTGTGGAGACATTTTTTCTTAATATTTTTCTTAAAAAAATTATTATGCATGCTAGAAGAAACTGAATCTCCCGCAAATCTTTTGAATAAGAATATTTTATTAATAATGAATTTACAGTAAAATACAGGTATTTTAATTACAATAAGTATTGAAAAAAAAATGAATAAGATTCGCCCTTCTTGATTTCTGAAAGCAAAAGTTTTCATTATCTTGTTCAATCTGCAAAAACCAAAAAAAAAAAAAAAAAAAAAAAATTATTTTAACAAAATTAGAATAAAATTTTATGAGACCTAAAATTTCATGTTCAAACAAAAACAATTCAGCAATCATACATAAATTTAATTACGAATCAAAGACTTATATCATTGATACTGAAACAAAATAAATAAATTAAAAAAAAAATAAATGTAGAATGAAAATGAAAACCAATTTACATAAATTCATTAAAAACAGGCATAATTAACCTTTATAATTATCAAAAACCACATATACAAGTATCAAAGTTCAAACAAAAAAATCAAATTCATGGCAGACAACCTACTAGTGTACTAGAATCCTCTAATGAGTTGAAGAAAGATAACTTACTAAACATACCCGTTCCATCTAATTGGAAATTTGACTAATTTTGAACAATTAATCTTTACAAGGATCGAAGTTGAATTAGAAAATTCTAGCTAATATGAACAAGTAGATCCAAATCTAAGGCAATCTTCAAGATGAAAACTCAAACGAAATATTATACCTAACATCTCTGAATCAAAATCACGAAAATTAAACCTGAAAAAATCATAATTATAAAAGAAATTATACCATTCTGAAGATAAGGGCCATAATCAGTAGCAGAGAGATGCATCTTGATATCATCAAGAGTTTCACACTAACACAAATTATTGTAATCAGCAGTAGTTAACAATCCAGATCCGTGACCTCTAACAATGGCTTCTAAATATCCGCCATGAATGTTGAAGGTCATAGCTTCGAATCCATTCATGTTGGCGGAAAATTGAGGGTTTTGTTAGGATAGATCGGGATGAATTTGGGGATTTTGATCAAGAAAAGAGGAGAGAGAAAGAGGAAGGTGATGAATGGGTGATTGGGGGAAGTTAGAAGAAGAAGTGATATGACAAATCGAGAATTGAGGGAGGGTTCAATGGGTTGAAGGTGGCGGTGGGCAAGTAAAGAGGGAAAGGCTTTCAACAGCTAGAGGCTAGGGTTGGAAAAAGATCAACTGATTTCTTTTAAACAATTAATTAAAATAAAATAAAATAAAATAAAATAAAAGGATTAAAAGGGTAAATTATAAAATAGAGCGGTGGGGTCTTATAACTGTTTAATTTTATGTCATTTAGAAGGCTCTTCCCATAGTTAACCGTTCTCTAATCTATGGAGAACATTCAAGTCATCTAGGCATTTAGTATTGTACGTTACATTTACCCAATTTTGTAGTAGTGTATGCTGTCTTGTGAAGTCCTTGTATGGTTTGAAGCAATCTCCAAGGCAATGGTACAAACAATTTTATTCATTCATTTTGGCACATGAGTTCACAAGGAGTTCATTTTCAAAGAACTTGAAGGTGGTTCCTTTATCTTCTTACTCTTATATGTAGACAATATGTTGGGGGCTTACAAGAATATGGTTGAGGTTAACAACTTGAAAAGGTTGTTAATTAGTGAGTTTGATATGAAAGATCTTGGAGAAGCCAAGAAGATTCTTGGTATGGAGATCATTCGTGATAGGAGTGCGGGTGTGTTGTATCTTAGTCAAAGAAGATACATAGAGAAGGTGCTTCAGCGTTTCTCCATGATGCATGCAAAACCCGTGTTCACTCCATTAGGCTCTCATCTTAAGCTCTCAAAAGAGCTTTGTCCTCAATCTAAAGAAGAAAAGAAAGATATGGCTCACATTCCTTACACAAGTGCGGTTGGAAGTGTGATGTATGCCATGGTATGTTCAAGACCGGATATAGCTCATGTGGTGAGCATGGTGAGCTGGTATATGTCAAGACCGGGAAAGGTCCATTGGGAAGCCGTGAAGTGGTTGTTGAGATACTTGAAAGGAACCTCAAACGTTTGCCTTGAGTTTGGAAGAGATGCAAACGGACTTGTTGGCTATTGTGATTCAGATTATGGAGGAGACTTGGATGATCAGAAATATACATCCGGTTATGTTTTTACTTTGGGTGGTACGGCCGTGAGTTGGCAATCTTCGCTACAAGATGTTGTATCTCTTTCAACTACGAAAGCCGAGTTCATGGCCATTACCGAGGCATTCAAGGAAGCAAAGTGGCTTAAGGGTCTAGTGGGTGATTTTAGTTCATATTCAAGCTTGGTGTCCGTTTTTGGTGATAGCCAAAGTGCAATTCACTTAGCAAAGAAATCAAAACACATTTTTTAAACGAACCAAGCACATTGATGTTAAGTACAACTTTGTTCGAGATGTGATTCCAAAGAAAGAGTTACTCTTTAAGAAGATTGGTACCGAGGAGAATCCCGCGGACATGTTGACAAAATCTTTGCCTATAACTAAGTTCACTTTGTACGTGGACTTAATTGGTCTCTCTTTATGTTCGATGTAAGCCCTTAAAGGGCTTGTTTAGGGATGGAGCTTCATTGTTGATGATTACAAGATAAGAGGAAGTGTGGAGGATTACGAGTCAAGGTGGAGAATTTTTATATGTGTGCCTCGTATGCTCCATGTTGATATGTGTTTTTAAATTATGGTGTTTGGAGCTTTAGCAAAGAAGCATGACAAGCTTTGACTTCAAATGAGCATATCTCAAGATCTAAAAGTGATATTGAGATGATTCAAGTTGGAGGTGATATCTCGTCTCAAGAGCTTTCCAACGACTGGTCATAAGCTCGATTTAGTTAAGAATAGAAGGAGTTATGGCCGTTTTAAGAAGTGTTGTCCGCGCAGTGCGGGAGTTCGACCGAACCAATTAGATCGAGGTTCAGTCAAACCTTGTTTTGAGGCAGAACAGATGCTATTTTGATTTTTAGAATAGATGCGGTCGAACCTAAGAAGAGGTTTGACCGAACCACCCCAAGTTCGACCGAACTCTGGGTAGATTCGGTCGAACCATCGAGCGCCTGTTCCAGCGGTTCGATTTCTTTTTGCTCGGGATGTAATCTTAACTGTTGATCTTCTTGCACTATATATACTCTTGTTTTGTCTTTGTACAATATGAGAGAGAAACACAAGTGAGACATAGACCTAAAATTAGCTCACCAAGAACACCATCTTTCTCCATTGTAATTCTTTCTCCATTGAAAAGTAATACAAGTTTCAATCTCCCCAAAAGTGGATGTAGCTCATTTTGAGTGAACCACTATAAACTTGTGTGTTTTTATTTTGTTCACTTTTAATTGCTTTCTCATTTAGCTTTACATTGTTCTTCAATCAAATTCAAAGTCCCAAAAGGGTCTTATTTCATAACATTAGTTGTATAAAAAAGTAGATATTTTCCCAATAAGTTGTTTGTTTGTCTTCATTTCATCGTTCTCTTAGGTTTCGACTTGTAAATGGTTATGAATATTGAGGCCAATAACTGCCTTTTAAGCAGACCAGTCTTCATTTCATTGTTCTTTTAGCTAAATAGATCTTCCAACAGTCAATTACTAATAAAGCAAATTTATATGCAATTGAAATTGTGTAGACATTATCTATCTAGCTTACAAATTAACAAAAAATTCTATCAATCGACAGTTTAACTTATTGTTGGGACTGGAAAAATGAAAAAATAGTATCACTGGCGGACCTACATAGAGGCAAGGGTAGCACGTGCTACCCCTAAAAAAAAATATAAATAAATAAATAAACGGCAAAGTGTTCAATATACAACAACGTTTATTTAGTATATATATTATTCCTTGTATGATAGTATATAGTAAAGTGTGATGGTTCGGTGGTGTGGAAGTATGATGAAAATGTTGAATGCCTACTGGTCAGCGGTTCAAGACCTTTTGAAGCTTTGTTTTTTTTTTTTTTTTTTTTTAATTTGTTTTAATTTTTTTTTTTTAATCCTTATAAATGAAAACTACCCATATTCATATGAGTTACTATGTAGAAATAGATTTCTAATCTACCATATTCTCTCCATTCATATTAATTCTTCTCATTTTCATACATATATTTTTTTTAAAGCTCATTATAATCATTAAATTATTTAGTATTTAAAAGCGATAATCTAAATAGTGCTCCATCCGCTTTTATATATTTGTTTTATTTCTCTATGCGCGGAGATTTAGGAGAAATTAGAGAAAGTCATAAAGTAATAACATAAAGAGGTAGTTAGGTTAGTAGAAGGTAAATTAGAAAAGAGAGAATCCAAAGTTAATAAAAAAAAAATTCATTTTATTAGATCCCACTAGTTAAGAGAAGTGAATTAAATATTGTAAAAGCTTTCGAGATAAGGAAATGGAGCAAGACAACAAGTATTTTAAAACGGCCGGAAATGAAAAGTGGAGCAAGCATTTTAAAACGGAGGAAGTATATTATATTATATAACAACTAATTTATGAGATCTAGTTATTTACTGTTTTTTAATACGTTATCTAATGCGTAGTGCTACCCCTAGCTAGAATCCTAGATCCGCCACTGAATAGTATATACAGAGTATATGTGAAGATATGAGCAACAAACAATTCACAATCTAGAAACTAGAATGAGAGTATGTTCAATAGTGACACTTTTGTATTCGTTAATTGTGTGGACATCTTCTCTAAATCATTCTGAATTCCCTGCACAACTCCCACCAGCACCTTCGATTTCGGTAGTGCATAACACAATTTCTGATCATTTAAATCTTTCGATGAAAACAGTTGATAAACTAAGAGATAGAATCAGAAATGAGGTTATTCGCAAGAAAGTAGGTGTGGCGGGCATTGTAGATAAACTAAGGGAAAATCGTTTGCGTTGGTTTGGACATGTAAGACGGAGACCCGAGGGTGCACCGGTGCGAAGAGTGGAAGAGTGGGACCATGGAGGGATTAAACGAGGAAGAGGGAGACCAAAGATGACTTGGTTGGAAGGAGTGAGGAAGGATATGAAGTGCATGGATTTACGTGAGGATGAAGTTTTGGATCGTAAGGGATGGAGGAGAAAGATTTATGTTGATGACTACACGGAATAATCAAATTTGGTTCATGTTAGCCGACCCCACTTTTGGGATTAAGGCTTTGATTGATTGATTGATTGATTGATTGATTGATGAAAACAGTTGATGCAGCACATTATCAACATCATTTATCTCATTTTCGCTTTCATACTTCCACTTTCCCTTGTTCATCAGCTTAGAAACCAGAGACTTTTTTGGCCTAGACACGGGTATTGACAAGAATAACAGAAGTGATTGAAATACAGACAAGTTTATGATGCTAACACATCTTAGTGATTTTATCACTGTTGATCGATGACAATCTTCTTCTCCAAGTACTTCAGCATTGAGTTGATTCAATGACTTGAGTACTTCTTTCGCTTTCCTAATTACATCCTTCCTTAAGGAGTTGTAATTAGCAATATTGCTCTGCATTTTCGAGATATCTGCTTCATTTTCTGAAAGTGAAGATTCAAGACTTTTAATGAGTTTGACTTGTTGTGATACAACTTCCTTGATTAAGCTGCAAACATTAACAAGGCTCGAGCATCCCTTGAACAATTCGGCAACATGTTTCTCATGTTGCCGAATGGAGAGTGCTTGTTGTGTCATTGGAAGACTCAGGGCTTGGTTGATATAGCCATACAACTTCTCTAGCCCCGATACACCAATGATAATTCTTTCCGAGGCTGATCTTGATGCTTCCTCTTTGGATCTGAGCCTTTTTAACTCTTGTTCGATTCTGTGGTTGATTGGATTCAGCTTTGAAGGTAAACTTAGTGATCTAATTTTGTGAGAAGTGTTCATTTCTGTAGAAAAACTAGCCATGATTTAAGACTTGCTTGTAACTTTTGGTGTTACTATGAAGTAATGAACTTCAAGAAGTTGGATTGTTGCTGTTAATGGAGAGGATGGTTATTATCTCATGAATGTGTTCATATATATAGGAGTCGGAAGCGACATGACAGATAGTTTACCAGGAGTCTACGACAACCAACCAATGGCAGCTAGCAAGGCTTATTGATCCTTTTGTCTATAATCATACTTAAGAAAGGTATTAGCAATAATTGTGGTCACTACACAAGTTCATTATTTGGTCATTGGTTGAGGGTTTTACAGCCTGGTGTACCCCTTAAGAGAACTCATTACTGTATTAAGTGTTCAGGTCATTCCACAAAGAAAGATCTTGGAACGAGCTGATACAAAATTATGTACACGAGTGGGTTGGCTTTTCGTCATTTTGTGAAGGAAAGTTGCATTCTATGTTTTGCCATTGAGATCTTGTCTAAGAATCGTGCTGACAGTGACATGTGACTCCCTGTAATTGCACGTACCACCTAAACATGGTTGTTGGACAGGGAATCAGATTTGAGCTAAGAGAAATCGGTTATATTAGACGCGGAAGTATATTGAATAAGATTAATAGAAGGTCAAAATGTTAACCCAATAAAAGGCCAAAAGAAAGTGACACGTGTAATGGTACCAATTATATAACGACACGTGTTATGGTAAACAATTGTATGACGACACATGTTATGGTAACTTGTAAAAACAAGTTACTAATCGATTTTTGCCAGTCTAAAATGATTACCTCTAAAAGGTTGTAATATTAATGTATAATATAAATATAAATGTTGTATTGTTTGAAAAGATCAGGCCAAAAGTTGCATTATTTTTTGGGAAAATTTGTTAATTACAAGCTATAAAAGTATCCATAATGCTGGCAGCCAGCACTTTTTATTTTTGCAAATTACAACCAAAACAATCATCAAACATTGTAAAGTACAACCAAAATCTGATTTTTGGCCACTTTTACTAGAGTGTGACATCATTACTTATTTATTCATATAAAGATAACCCCATGCCAATAGTAATTTGGGATCATTTATTGATATACTAGATTAGCTCCGTGCGATGCACGGTTTTAAAAAATAAATAAATTATAGACTCTTTAAAACATGTTGAAAGAAAACAACTTATTTCTATGTAGTACTTTCTAATTAAATATGAAAATACAATTTCCAAAAATCCATTTTTTTATATATTTTTTTATTCAATTAAACTATATTTTTAGCAATTTTTAACAACTACTTGTAAATAATAAAATAGCGTAATATGCGTTATAAATTAAATTTTAGAATTTAATATTCAAAATAATGTTATATAGGTAGCTCAAAAAGGAAAGGAAAAAAACACAATATGACATCATCCTTGCATTTTGGCGGGAAAAAAAATTAAATAAGAGAGTGACACGTAAGCAGTGATGACGTCGGTGGTTGTTACTTCAGTAATATTTATAGATTGACGTCATATTCTAGTTAGAATTGCCGAAAATCGAATTTTTGTTGTAATTTAAATCATTCAGTAATTTTTTTGTTGTAATTTGCAAAAGTAAAAAGTGATGGTTATAACCAGTAAAATAAGTAATTTTATCGGTTGTAATTTGTAAATTTTCTTTATTTTTTGCAATTTTTCCTAAAAGTTATGTAATGTTTTACATGTGGACATGCCTAGGCAAGAAGGAGAAGGGACACTTAAAATAAATAGAGGGGGTACCAAGTGGTTTAATCCTTGCTCGGTTAAATAAACTAATACACCGCATCATTTTGTTTTTTGTAAGAAAAAAACTCTGTATCATTTTGTTAATGGTCATGTGAGCTTTTTCAAGGGCAAAGCTGTTAAATACGAGTCTGAGCCGCGCCTGCAAATTAAGAGAGAGAGTCTGCTCCACAAGTTCAAAACAGGTTTCATCCAAGAATCATAAGACAATAGAAGGAGTAGCACATTTGCCTTATAAGGCGATTAACTCTCTCTTCTTCAACTAATGTCGGACATTTACATGTGGTGATATGAGAGGGATCTATTCTTCAATACTTTCCCTCTCTCTAAATTAAGGCCATGATGCCAAGTTAATTACGGGTCATTGAGGTCTAGGTTGCACCTGAAAAAGAGAGTTCACTCCATAGACTAAAAAAGGTTCCACCCCAAAACCACATGACAATAGTAGGAGTAACCCTTTAGCTTTATAAAATGATTAATGTTAGAGGACGAACTCAACCAAAAAATTAAGCTGATGGTTAAGGCCTAAGACTATGTTTTATACTCTATCACGCCCCCTCACACGAGAGCCCGTTTGGGGTAAAAGTGTGGATGCATCATGGGCCCTCCTTATACCCAGAGCTTAACATACCACTTGAAAGTGGAGGAGTGGAGGAGATTCGAACCCTTAATTTTTGTGTCACGCTGGCTCTGGTATCATGTTAGAGGACCAATTCAACCAAAACTGTAAAAGCTTACAATTAACTTTTTCTTTTCCAACCAATGTAAGATACTAATATGTGGGATAATTGAGAGATTTATCATTCAACACAAGTCTTGGAGTCACAGAGAGGTGAGAGTGGGTGAAGAAGGAGAATCTTCAAAGTGAAAAAGTAAAAGTCAACTACCATTAGAAGTTATATACCGTACCTTTTGGAACTAAAAATACTGCTTAAGGAAAGATCTAGGAAAACTCACACATAAAAAAGTGTAAGATTATGCACACGAGTGAGAGTGTGATCTTAATAAATTGGTAGCAGACACATTTCGCCTGCTGGCTGTCTGTATGGTTTTAGGAAGCACAATTGCTCGTGCATGTTGTAGCCATTGTGTTTTATTTTTAAGCTTTACTTTTTGACATTTTGATGTGTTCTTTCTTTGAAATAAACCTGCTAGCTGTCGAACACGTGCATCTTGGTATGAAGTTGCTAGACATTATAGAACAATGTAGATAAATTGAATTTTTCTTATTTATTTATTTATTTATTTATTTTATTTTATTTTTTTTTTTAAAAGCAATTGAATTTTCCATTCGTTTCTTTAAATTTTCAAGTATATCAAGATTGACAATGTAAATTATATTCGATGATATCTATAACAATGATTATAAAAGTCATTTTGATGGTTGGTGGTGCTAAAGCTAAATGATTTTTTGCTTTTTTTGTTTGTTTTTTTTTTTTTTTTAACCATAATAATATTTTGAAGTATTCTAGCTAATATTAGACCTTAATAAAAATAATACAATTGTTGCAAATGTTTAGAAATGGAAGAATTTTTACATTATGTACATGTAAAAAGAAGAAAACCGTTTGTATGCATGAAACGAAGAGGAATTAGAATGCTAAAGGGAAAACTAAAACATTACTTAGGGCATGTCATCATGATATTGTAGACACCCATTTGTGTCTCCCCAAAACCAAACCCAGTGATGAGTACCTTTCACGTCGAATCATAATTGAATGAAGTGAAAGTGTGGAAAGTCTAGTGTTGCGAAAAGTTTTATTTTCTTTTCTCTTCTCTCTGTTTTTGAAAACTTATTTTAAGAAAACAGCCAATCCAGTTTGGTTGGTCCATGATATGGGTCCAATAGTAGTGTAGTTGGATGGTGCTTGCAAAGACCTTTCCAACGATATATTATAAGCCCAATTCCGATGAATATTCAGGAAGTTATGGCCAATTTACCAAACTTGGCCCGGTTTGAGCTTTATGTACGGCCCAATGATCTAGGGGAGGGCCTAATATGATTTATCATTCCTAATGTAATTAGGAATGGTTTTAGTCTTCTAGAATCTTCTAGAAGGTTCTTTTCATTCCTAATTCAATTAGCATTGATAAATTGACTTTTGACTTTTCAGAGTTTTAATCAAAATCAAATAGCATTTTCGAGGAAGTTATATGGTTTTATCCTCCAGTACGGCAAACTTATCTGACTTTCGAAAACGCGTTGGAAATAGGCTTGGCGCCTGACCCCAGGCTTTGGCGCCTGGAACCAGGCCTGGCGCCTGGCACTAGCCATTGGCGCCTACCGCTAGTGTTGGTGCCTGGCGCCAGCTAGCCAGGGTTGGCGCCAGCTCTGTTTTTTGTGCGTCAGACTCTGTTTTGTTTATTTTATCTTTTTGGCTGATTTTCTCTATAAATAACGTATTAAAAACTCCGTTTTCATTCATGAATTCTCACGAATATTCACCAACTCTCATCAAGATTTTCTTGATTATTCTCTCTCTCTCTCTTTTTCTAAACTAGCCTTTTCTCAAATACAAAATTCCGCATTCGCAAGATCTAGAAACACCTAGCCATATTCGAAGTTGCCTTCTCCCTAGACGTGAAAAGTTTAATTTCTGAGGGTTTGGTCCCAAATCTCTCTTTCAATTATTTAATTTGTTTGTTTTAATTATTATTTTCCTTGAAGTTACTAACGTGTGTATTTTGTTATTAGAAAGAGGTACGAAGCATCAAAGTAAGTACTTTAATTGATTTAATGATTATTATGATGTAGAGATCATGTTTACATTGTTATTATGATATTCCTAGTATCATGTCTAGGGTAATTTTAATATTAAATATGATTCATGCGATGCTTCCTATGTTCTTCCTTATATTTATGATTGTTAGTATCATGTTAGGGTTAAAAATTTGATCTTTATTGCTTAGTGACATGCTAGGGTTTGTTATTAATCTTGTTAGTATCATGCCTAGGATCTTGCTATTATTATTATGCTTTAATATTAACATGAACATGATTATGATTATAATTGTTATGATTTATGATGATTATTATTATAATGATTATATTTTCATTTATTATGTTGCTTGATATTTATTTTTATTGCTTGATCACACCTTTTATGCATGTTTAAAGGGAATTGGTACTTGTAATCACGCTTAATAAGATAATTAATAATCTTGTTTAGGTTAATTATGATTATAATTCAAGTGATCGCCAATAGTAGATTTATTTGTGCATTAATATTCAACCAACATAGATAAACAGGTTTAGGGTTAACCTATTGATTGCATGTTAATTAGAATAAAGTAGAGGCCTATTATTAGGGCAGGTTCAATCTCTTTTAGGTTGGATTTGTACCTTCATCCCCGAACCCTTATTTGGTTCTAGACCTTATGGAGTTGACGATCTCTTGGATCGTTAAGGGGTGTAACCTTCACCTCGTGAACGGTTTACAAGTTCCTAAAAAACTTGTTGACGACTCTTTTGCTCTATCTTCTTCTCTTTTGGACGTCACCGTACTTTAGTGTATGATCACTGTGGGGTTCAAGCTAGTGGGATTAAAGCTTGAAATTATTCCCTACAGTTTTTGGCGACTCCACTGGGGAGGATTTTTATTTTAATTCCTGAATTTGTTTCGGCAATGATTTAGAATGAGTGCTTGAGACTCGAAACGTTCTAAGTATTTCATGTGTGTAATTTTGATTAACATTATTGTCATATGCATAAAAAAGATCTCATTGGAAAGACCATCCGTAATGAGTTAAAAACATAGGATTTTACACGTAGGAAATTTGAGAAATATCTTTCACAACTAGGACTGAAATAACACCGCACGAAATTGAAAAATTTTATCGAGCATAGAAAGCTGCTGAGGCATGTGGAAAGTTGCGTCAGGGGCCAGAGCTTGGCGCCAGGATTTTAGTCGTAGCGCCAGACGCCAGTATTGGCGCCAGGCGCTACAGTTAAAATCTGGCGCCAGTCTCAGTTTGTTGGCGCCAATTTCCCCCAATACCGAGCCAGAAATATGCGTTCTAATTTCAACCGGTTTTTCGTATTATTTTCTCGATCCTACTTCCTTATTGAATTTTTTCTCACTTTTCTAAAACCCATATGTGTTCTACATATGGACATAACCCTCTGGGAATTCATGCTCCATCTACCTGATTGAACGCTCTGTGCAACAAAGGGTACATCCGAGATGTTGAATTCACCAAACAATGGAAGCGAGTTTTTTCTAAGGCTCGTGGTGCCCATCCACTCGCGCCAACCCTTCACGGTTAGGCTTCCGCGCGGTGCATCTGGAATATTAACCATGGACCCTCTATTGACTAAACCATATCCCAAACTTTAGAGAACTAGAGCCATGGTTAGGTTGCAAACTCATTGCATCATATTGTATCTATCTGACTAATTGTGCATTATTTGTTGCGCATACTCTATGTGATTTTTCTTAACCGTTTGTTTGACTTGTGTTAAGACTAAATAAACTGATTAATGACTAAAGGAATTTGTTTAATTAATTAATTAATTAATTTGAGCTAATAAATAAATATAAAATCGAGTCATAGTTCCTTTAAGTCAACTCGGATTTTTATTCCCGTATACTGCAAACGTCAACTTGTTTTCGACATAGCCGGAGTTCTAGAAAGAACTACAAGTCGTACAGCCTATGGGTCTGTAGCCCCGAGTTTTATCTTTAATTTGGCGTTGGTTTCATCCAAATAAGAGTCACAGATAAAAAGTTATGACTAAAATACCACAGTCTGTCAAGTTTAATGCATATACGTGAAGTCTTAACTTAGTCTTTGCTTAAGTCTAGTCACATAGTCTAGCCACATGGTCATGACACGAGTCTTAACGTACCATCTACACTCACTAGTCTTAGCACACACTTTGAGTATATGTCACCATGACCATGTCTTAGGTTCATGCATGAATCGGTCTTTTTCCGTCATTTGAGTTGGGGGGTACATTCTATTCCTAATTCTTCATATCCCTCCATCTACATCATTTTCCTTCACATTCTATTCCAATATTTCTTCACTTCCTCCATCCATTGCATGTTGAATAAAGCTTGAGTTAAATAAATAACAATAAATATCCCCAAATTCCTTTTCCACAGTACTTGGTCGAGGAGAGAAGGGTGATTAATCAAGAACAACCTCTTTGTTCAAGTCTCACTTTTTGATAAACCAATTCGTCAAAAGAGGAAGGCTAAAAATATAATGGCAAGTCAAGAAGAAGTCAATGAGCTTAGGAACCAATTGGTTACTGTGACTGAGACACTGAAGCTACTCACACTCAAGATCAATGATCCCGTGAAGCAACAACAGATGGACCTCATGCAAGAGAGTCTAAGCAAGCTATCTAGTGACTATAAATTTCAGGGCATGAGTTCAGTAGGGGTCTCGCTGGACAAAGAACTTCTTCCACATAAGTTCAACGCCACTGACATCCCTAAATTCAAGGCAACAGATAACCCTTACTTCCATCTAAGAGCTTTCGAAACTATAATGAACATTAAGGGTATCGATAAGAAGGTTTTCCCCTCTCTGTTCCTACTATCTCTTGAAACCGTTTGCCAACAATGGTTCTTCTCCCTTGACAAGGAGAAAACCTCTACCTGGGAATTGATAGTAAACGCTTTCATTGATAGATACAAGTGCAATATTCAAGTTGAAACCGATCATAGACAACTTGAGATGCTAAGACAAAAAGAGAATGAAGGCTTTACTTATTTCTTTAATAAATGGAGGGAAACTTCCGCCAAGATGATTGAGGTCCCCACCGAAAAGGATTTTGTGAGGTTGTTTATCAAGAATCTCCAAGAAAAGTATTCAAAGCATTTAAAATATCAACACAATCTGAATACTTTCAAGGCCATTTATGACATCGGAATCTCGATCGAAGACGACCTCGCAAAGCAAAAAGCTACTAACAATAGTAACCACGGTGGCTGGAAAGGAAAGAAGAATGACAATCCTTCTTCCGAAAGCGCCCACTCTAGTAATAATGTTAGTACCTTTGACCATAATGGTGTCTTAGCCATGGACAATCAAGGATATAAAAGGAAACCCAGGCGAGAATTCACACCCGTTGGAATGACCTACGATGCTGCTTTCGACCGTCTTTACGATCGAGGATTAATCAAACCTATTGGCCCTACCGAGGATCCAACACCAGAAAATCGATCTTCGAGATGGGATCCAAACTCCTATTGCAAGTACCATCGAGGAAACGGTCATACCACTGATGAATGCTACAGGTTTCAAAATCTCATCCAAGATCTCATAAAAGCAAACAAGATCCCATTGCCTCTAGCTAGCGAGAAGACTGGGTGATGATGAAGCGAATGACACAAGACAAGAGGCGAGCTTCAACGACAAGATCTCATGACCTCTTTTTTTCTAGTTCTTTTTCATTTTTTCCTTTCCCCTATAAGTCTAGCATAGGCACCTTTCTTTTCCCTTAGATTATTTTTGTATATTCTTTATTTCTTTTCCTTTAATAAAGTCAGCATTTATTTCCTTACATATGATCATTTCATTATATTGCATTTAAAAAAATAAATAATAAAAAATAAAAAAATAATTCCATGTCGAATTAAGCACAAGGTATACCAATTATTTAAGGCACCCCCTGTAGCCACATCATATATCCTTTCACCCTTCAATTATACATCCTTTCTTCATAAGCCACTTTGAGCCTCGTCTAACGATAGACCTTTCTTTTTTCAACCTACATCTTCCTAACCTTGGGATGGGATGGTGTGCAACTTATGCAATTTAAAAAGGCTTGAGTGACTTCAACAGATTAAAATAGCAAAAATAAGCAAAAATAAATAAATAAATAAAAGTGTACAAAAGGGAAAGTGTTCCAATGTCTTTGATATGAAAATATCTTCGATATGAACACGTCTCAGATTGCGTCTCTTATCGAGTGCTCGGTACCGTGCCTGAGAAACATTAATGCCAAGTGAGTGATAGACCGCATGATCGGGATTGCCCACACTTATAAAAATAAAATAGATGCTAAAGCAAAAAAAAAAAAAAAGAGAGCTAAAAAAGAGTAGAAACTCAAGCATAAAAATACAAAGATTCAAAAGCAAGGTTGCACACCTTGGGGGCTTATCTAGGGTCTTGAGCCTTTATCCCCTTCTTCTATAACCTTTAGCCTAACCACGTTACAACCCTTAAAAAGTCCTTTTTGAGGTATACACACTTGTGCGAGGTTCGGCTAGAGCTACGTTCGGCCTGATTCCTAACGAATACGTAGGCAACCTCACATCGAGGTGCGGCCGTAATAAACATGCATTCTTATTTACATTCATAATTGATCATATCAAGGGATATCCTATGCTCATCCCTATTCATGTACGGCTAGACTTGGGGGCTTGATCCCTACATCATTAGCTTACCTAGCCTAAGAGTCACCACCATTTGACTCTTCTAAAAATAATATTTTCCCACACATTTAGCTCTTGCGGCCTAGCTTTAGTGTCACTTTCACACACTGCACACATACATTACCAAATATACTTCCCTTAGGAACCCTTTGTCATGGAATCTTAACACAACGTTGAAGCATGCCTTGTCATATCAAAATCACTCATCAGTCATAATCATCATTGCATCACGAAGTATGAAGTGCTTAGCCTCCGTGCCTAAGTTACCCAAATACTTTCATCATTGAGTCAACCATTGAGATAGCCTAGGATGAATAAATCCTTGCACCTTGAGAGATAGTATCAAATAACATTTGACTAAGCTCATTCAACATGCACCTTCAAAACTTCGATTCTTTTTTCGCGTCTTTCTTTTTCGGAAGAAAGTCGGTACCCTCCACAAAAATGACGGAAAATTTTTGCTTTTTGCATTTTCGAGTTGCACGATCACATTACAATGCACACACGGGTCACGAGTCACATGTGTCATTTTACTTCGAGTCGAGTCAACCTCGAGTCGATCACATCGAGTCAAGTTTATACCTTGAGTCGTGTCAAGTCAATGAGTCAAGCAACATTAATCCTTAGGTCAATCCTAAGATAATTAAAGGGATTGGAAAAGTTCTATAGTCAAAATAAATACAGGTGTAGCAGAACAGGGAAGACCCTATCACAGAGTTTGGCGATAGAGTCAATTCTTGGCGCCAGAGATATTTCAGCAGCGACAGAGCTCGAAGCCTCTCCAAAAGGTGATTTCGACATCATACAGCGATTTCGGGTTCCTTTGTACGCCAGTTAGCCCCAATGAGCAATTTGACATGATTAAGTAGTCGGTTTGATTACAACAGCAAATAAGTGATCGACCTGATGAAAGATCGTCTCTCTTAGCTTAAAGCGCCTAAGCATTGGCTCAAAAGCAGAAAAGGCACCGACGTATAGGTTCAAAGAAACGAAAGCGTCGACGTACAGGCATAGCGGAAGCAAAGTTCGAGCGAGCTTTAAAGATCGACAAGTGTTGGTCTTCGGTAATTTTCTTCGGAATATTATCGCAACAACTGAGGATGACTTGAAGTAAAGTTATGTTCGACAGCGTTCCCTAAGATTGTGGAAGTTGTCACTAAAGATTTGAGAAGATAGCACGAGATGGGCGGTCTTCGACGGCATTCGCTAAGATTGTGGAAGTTGTCACCCAATATTTGAGAAGATAGCACGAGATGGGCGGTCTTCAACGGCATTCGCTAAGATTGTGGAAGTTGTCACCCAAGATTTGAGAAGATATCACGAGATGGGCGGTCTTCGACGGCGTTCGCTAAGATTGTGGCGGTTGTCACCAAGATATGAGAAGAGCGGTTCATGATGAGGCGGTCTTCGACGACTTTTGCTATGATTGGAAAGGTTGTCACTATGATTCAAGAAAAGGCTCAAGATGTAGCAACATTGATCGACGGCGTTCCCTAGATTGCGGAAGATCGTCAGAACAAACAGCAAGATAGCGTTCCCTAGATTGTGGAGGGTTGTCACAAACAACAGAGGATTGTTTCAAGAGAAGCAATCTTCGATAGTATACCCTTGGATGTGGAATATTATCAATGCGGAGGAGGATTGTTTCAGGCGAAGCAGTCTTCTAATTTGGAAGCCGTTACGGGCGTAGCGGTTTTCAAGCGGGATGGCATTCTCTAGCTTGCAGGAGGTCATCAAAACAACAGTGCGGCAATAATCGGTTACTTTCAAAGACGTGTGCTCGACGGTTCAAGATACGCGTTTCTTAACTCTTTTATCTGTTTAACTAATGATAGTTTTGCAGGTATCGGCGTTACAAGATTGATTTAGGATCGCAGAACGTTCTGAATCATTCTCCGTCCCATCGATACTTAGACTTTCGTTTTTCGGAACTCGCGTTTCTCCAAACTCAGTCAAAGTGGGGGCTTCTGTAGACACCCATTTGTGTCTCCCCAAAACTAAACCCAGTGATGAGTACCTTTCACGTCAAATCATAATCAAATGAAGTGAAAGTGTGGAAAGTCTAGTGTTGCGAAAAGTTTTATTTTCTTTTCTCTTCTCTCTGTTTTTGAAAACTTATTTTAAGAAAACAGCCAATCCAGTTTGGTTGGTCCATGATGTGGGTCCAATAGTAGTGTAGTTGGATGGGGCTTGCAAAGACCTTTCCAACGATATATTATAAACCCAATTCTGATGAATATTCAGGAAGTTATGGCCAATTTACCAAACTTGGCCCGGTTTGAGCTTTATGTACGGCCTAATGATCTAGGGGAGGGCCTAATATGATTTATCATTCCTAATGTAATTAGGAATGGTTTTAGTCTTCTAGAATCTTCTAGAAGGTTCTTTTCATTCCTAATTCAATTAGCATTGATAAATTGACTTTTGACTTTTCAGAGTTTTAATCAAAATCAAATAGCATTTTCGAGGAAGTTATATGGTTTTATCCTCCAGTACGGCAAACTTATCTGACTTTCAAAAACGCGTTGGAAATAGGCTTGGCGCCTGACCCCAGGCTTTGGCGCCTGGAACCAGGCCTGGCGCCTGGCACTAGCCATTGGCGCCTACCGCTAGTGTTGGTGCCTGGCGCCAGCTAGCCAGGGTTGGCGCCAGCTCTGTTTTTTGTGCGTCAGACTCTGTTTTGTTTATTTTATCTTTTTGCCTGATTTTCTCTATAAATAACGTATTAAAAACTCCGTTTTCATTCATGAATTCTCACGAATATTCACCAACTCTCATCAAGATTTTCTTGATTATTCTCTCTCTCTCTTTTTCTAAACTAACCTTTTCTCAAATACAAAATTCCGCATTCGCAAGATCTAGAAACACCTAGCCATATTCGAAGTTGCCTTCTCCCTAGACGTGAAAGGTTTAATTTCTGAGGGTTTGGTCCCAAATCTCTCTTTCAATTATTTAATTTGTTTGTTTTAATTATTATTTTCCTTGAAGTTACTAACGTGTGTATTTTGTTATTAGAAAGAGGTACGAAGCATCAAAGTAAGTACTTTAATTGATTTAATGATTATTATGATGTAGAGATCATGTTTACATTGTTATTATGATATTCCTAGTATCATGCCTAGGGTAATTTTAATATTAAATATGATTCATGCGATGCTTCCTATGTTCTTCCTAATATTTATGATTGTTAGTATCATGTTAGGGTTAAAGATTTGATCTTTATTGCTTAGTGACATGCTAGGGTTTGTTATTAATCTTGTTAGTATCATGCCTAGGATCTTGCTATTATTATTATGCTTTAATATTAACATGAACATGATTATGATTATAATTGTTATGATTTATGATGATTATTATTATAATGATTATATTTTCATTTATTATGTTGCTTGATATTTATTTTTATTGCTTGATCACACCTTTTATGCATGTTTAAAGGGAATTGGTACTTGTAATCACGCTTAATAAGATAATTAATAATCTTGTTTAGGTTAATTATGATTATAATTCAAGTGATCGCCAATAGTAGATTTATTTGTGCATTAATATTAAACCAACATAGATAAACAGGTTTAGGGTTAACCTATTGATTGCATGTTAATTAGAAAGCGCACATGAATACGATCAGAATAAAGTAGAGGCCTATTATTTGGGCAGGTCAATCTCTTTTAGGTTGGATTTGTACCTTCATCCCCGAACCCTAGTTTGGTTCTAGACCTTATGGAGTTGATGATCTCTTGGATCGTTAAGGGGTGTAACCTTCACCTCGTGAACGGTTTATAAGTTCCTAAAAAACTTGTTGGCGACTCTTTTGCTCTATCTTCTTCCCTTTTTGACGCCTCCGTACTTTAGTGTATGATCACAGTGGGGTTCAAGCTAGTGGGATTAAAGCTTGAAATTATTCCCTACAGATATCAAATTAGTAATGTAGTGATAAATTAATGATATACAAATTTTATAGAAAAGCATAGGACATTCATGTAGTGACCAGTTCCACAAATGGACCGTCTAAAATAGAAGCGGATCTAGAATTTCTAATAAGAGGTAACATTGAATACTTAAAATAAAATATGGAAACGAGTTATTATATACTTGTATACATTATCGTTTAAAAATTGCTTTTCAATTTTTAACATTTATTTTGGTGGATAAATATTTATTTTACTAATGTAGAAAAATTTATATTTTAATTGTGATCAAATTAAAAAGTACTCCATATATATAATAAATTATTTTTGTATGTATCCCGCTTCTATTATTCATAAGGTTAAAAACTATATGATAATTTATACTAGTGTACTATAAGTAAAAAGAAATTATTACTCATATAAAACTAATTGGTAAATATATTACTTACCAAATATGTGCTTTGGAAAAATGAGAAGTGCAAATAAATGGAAAGAATTTCATTGAATGAAGGGCTCTTAACTTAAAGAGAATAAGCTACTCATTTTATATAATTGTTTCTTTATCATGTATGATATTTAGAAAATAATTTAAGTTTAATATAATAATTATTATTACTTGGGAAGCATACATATTACTATTTAAATGAAAGCCTTTAGAAAAACGAAAAAAAAAGGATGAGTACAAGTAGAAGAAAAAGTAAAGAAAAATAAAGTCAAAAGAAAAAAGTAGAAAAAATAAAAAAAATAAAAAAAAAATAAAAATAGAAAAGATAACCTCGGAGTCCAGTTTTTATATATACTAGGGTGGCCTACGCGCGCGATGCGCACAAAGGAGTTAGCTCTTATAGAGAAATTGTATTGGTTTGTATTTAAACCTTTGGTTTGGGTGGTTGACCTGCTAGTTTTAATACGTACTATTTATTTTATGTGCCTATGAGGTGACTTTGTAAAAGTATAAAAAAAGCCACCAAAATCTTTTATGACAATTATTTTTTGAAACCTTCAAAAATTTGACACTGTAATTTCAAAATTATTATTATTAAATAAAATTCAATTGATTTGTATCCCTTCATATCTTAAACTATCGTTAGTTTAGAGCTCTTAATTGATTTACATGATTCAATAATATCTAGTGTGCTTTTTTCAAATGAATTTTTTGAGCACTGGTAATACAGATTGGGTAATAATCTAAGTTCTTTATTGTTCTACGATTATCTTATATCTATATCTAATACTTAATCTGTAACTATTTAGTTATATTTTTCCTCGTAAATTCTCTCCATAATTAATACTCCGTACCAGTTTTTTTTTTTTTTTTTTTTTTTTTTTTTTTTTTTTATTTTTATTTTTATCGATTTCCCTTGATTTTAAGATTTTTAAGTTCTTTACACCTCTTGATAACATATGCTTAAATATCACTATTTAATATGAAGCCCAGTCGAATTCCATAACGTTATTTATGTGGCATCAAATAATGTATAATTCAAAAGCTAATAAACATTAACAATAGTGTTGCAATTAAAGGACGACAAGAATGTAAATTAGAAGAGCAACCACGAAGGAGTAAAAAACAAACAACCTCTTGGTAATAAACAATCTCTTCTTAAATACATTTTTTTTTTCTCTTTAAATAATAATAATACCATATGAAGTATAATTTTTATATTAAAAAGGCATCGTAAATACAACCTTTTTTTTCCTTTTTAAATAATAATAATAACATATGAAGTATAATTTTATATTAAAATAAAGACATTACAAGTATTTTGTTAAAAAAAAAACTTTAAATTAATTGATGATGTGTTTAATGAAAAAAAACCAATATTAATGAGAGAAAACATATTAATGAGGGTAAAAAATTAAGTACACATTTTGTACATATTTTTTTTATATATTTTTGAGGATATATTTGGTAGCACACTATTCCTAAGAGTTATCTTCTACTTTTTATAAGGTAGGGAACCGGTCTCTTTAGATTTAAAAGGGGAAGCACACAACTTAGGTATAACTGTATGAGTAGTTTGCTTTGTAATCACAAAAGAGACCTGTTATTTCAAAAAATAGGTCTCTCAGATTAACAGTTTTTTATTTCTTATTTTTTTTTTATAATTAATTTTCTTTTTATAACTATATGAGTAGGTTGCTATGTAATCACCAAAGAGACCTGTAATTTAAAAAAGCAGGATTAACAGGGTTTATTTTATGGGTACCATGTGCTACCTCTTGTTACTACGTAGGTCCACCTCTGTTCTCAAATAAGGCTCATGTCAACAATTAGGGATCGAGAAGAGAGCTCTGAAAAGATATATTGTTATATTTAACACATGGTGTTAACCCTTTTGAGGTTTTGGTGATGATGTTAATGAGTGAGCAAACTTCTATCTAATAAGAGTTTTCTATAGTCATTATGTTTGTAGGATAATTAAACTCTAGGAGTTGAAGTAAGGAATAGAACAAAGGAACTTTAGATAACCAAGGATGATGCATAAAGCCAAAAGAAGAGTTCTAGAAAGAAGTTATCTGAATTTAGCTGGATGAAACTACAAGGTGTTCCCTAAGAGGAACATATCAAATTCCAGTGGAATGCTAGAATGTGACCTCAAAAATCAAGGACCAGTGCAAAGCTCGGGATAATCAACCGAAAAGGATGAACTTCATAATTTAGGGGAAAAATTGCAAATAATGATACAATCTTTAGCCGGTTCTTTTTAATAATACAACTTTTCGATTATTCAATAATATTACAACCTTTCGGGGGTGTAGAATTTGAACAGGTAAAAAAACTTGTAACCGGTTGAATAAGTTACCATGACACGTGTCGTCATGTAATTGGTTTAAAATTAAAAAAATAGATTTTAAATTAACTTTAAATTAAAATTGTTTAATAAACTTTTAATTTTTTAATAAAATAATTTCAATTAAAAATCAACCCACCACCCTACCACCACCACCTCTCCCCCTCCCTTGTTTTCTCCTCCACCACCTCTCCATAACCTTTGTTATCTTCACTCCCCTACCATTACCATCACTGCCCAACCAACAACATCAGCACCAACCACCCCTGCATCTCCCTTCGCTGCTCCCAAATGCATCACCATAGAAGCCATAATCAGCACCACGCATCCTGCTCCCTTTGCTGTTCCCACAAGCATAGCAATTAATGCCACCACTACAGCCCCTTTTTGGGTTTCGGGTTTTACCCAGAAACCAGGTTTCCTAGGGTTTTGCGTTTTCTGGGTTAAATGGATTTTTGGTGGTTTTATGTGAGGGAATAGGGTTTATCGTGGCCGGAAAACAGGGGTGGGGGTGGTTTCGAGGCTGCGATGGTCGGGAAGTGGTGGAATCGGGGCTGCAGTGGTCAGTTTTTGCGGGTAAGGGTTTTGTTTAGATGGGTGGTGCGACGGGTAAGGGAAGTTGAGGTAACAGGGAATGGTTTGCCGGTGGTGGGTGTGCTGGACGCCGGCCGTCTAGTTTCCGGGCTGGGGGATAGGGGAGTTGCGTGAAGGCGAGGAGGAGAGGGAATGGGAATGGTGGTGAAGGTGGTGGCAGCCTGGCAGGGGTGGTGGAGTTTTCTTTATATATATATATATAATAATAATAATAATAATAATAATAATAATAATAATAATAATAAAATTACTTTTATTATTTCATAAATTAAGAATTCTAAATAAATTAAAAAAATTTAAATTAAATTGACAAAAAAAAAAAAAAAAACAACACGTGTCATGGTAACCTGTAAAAACAGGTTACCAACTGATTTTTTCCTGTTAAAATTCAACACCCCCAAAGGTTGTAATATTAATGAATAATTGAAAGGTTTTATTATTAAAAAAGAACCGGTCAAAGGCTGTATTATTATTTGCAATTTTTCTTAACTTAGGTTGTATTAAAGATAAGTTTTAATTTTATTTTCTCGGTTGATATAAATATATAATTGGTTAACATGCATAAGACTTATTAGAAATCTAATATAGCTTGGCAAGCTAATTCATTCGTTTAAGATAATATTAAGTTTATCAAAAATTTAATTGATTTTATCTTTTAAAATCTTGTTTACTTGGTGTTTTTTTTTTTTAATATACAAAATTCTATCTTTTGAGATTGAAAACGAATTTAACTAGAAAAGGTTTTATGATAAGCCTGAATTTCTTTTTTATCTTTAAGTAATCATTTTACCAAAACCCTACTTTGTGAGTTGACAACTTCTATAAATAGAGAAGAAGTATTTCAAATCATAGTGAGAGTTTTAGGCGTGAAAACCACTTAGTGTTTCAGAGTAAGTTTGCCAAAAGGTTAAACTTTTATCATTATGATTTCGGGTTTCATATGTAGCTTTCCATTTATATATTAGAGTGAGTTTTTGTGTTATAATTGATTTTGGGGGTGTGTGTGTGAATTCATGATAATTCACGATTAAGTTTAGGAGTTTGAAATCCTCTAAAATTTGTGTGGTAGCTATAAGTGCATAGTGAGAGAGCTTTTACTGTGAAGCAGAGTGTAGGCACTCCGGAAGTGCTGAGTGAACCTAAGGGTGGGACTTAGGTTAGGTAGGAAAGGGTCTTATGAGGTAGCAAGTGTCTAATGAGAAACATGTGAGAAAGGTCTGTGTGTAATAGGTTGTGAATAGAGTTGCCCTATTATAGTGAAGTTTGTGTAAAAATCTCAAGAGGGGTCGAGGTTTTACTTCCAGTTGGGCCCTTGAAGGTTTCTTCGTAAAATTTGTTGTGTTCCTTAAGTTCCTTTAAATTCTGTTTTTAAATTATGAAAAAGATTGACCTAGTTGGAATTTACTACAATTCACCCCCCTCTCGTAGTAGTTCATCTAAATTAATAATTGATATTAGAGTAGGTTTTCACAAAAATACAAGATACCTTATAGAGTAAGTTCTTGGAGAGTTGAATGCACACAAGAATCTTGAAGAAGGGTACTCAACCCAAAGACTACCAAAGTTCAATGGCAAATTTTTATTCATGCTAGAAGAACGGAATGGAGATTTTCATCAAAGCTTAAAACTACCAAGTATGGAGAGTCTTTTTAACTATGGGGACTTCGAGGTTACAAAAACCAATGAGAATATAGAGGTAATTCCTAACCACTGTTTGAATTTGAAAAGCAGGATTACGAAAATTATGAGCTAAATGCTCAAGTAATTAACATCTTGCATTGTGGACTAGTGCCTCATGAGCATAACTAAATCATGGGCTGTAAGTCCGCAAAGAAGATTTGGAATTTATTACAGGTAACACATGAAGGAGCGAATGAAGTTAAATGTTCCAAAATTGACTTACTGATGTTAAGTATCAAAGATTTGAAATGCTATATAAGGAATTTATTTAGGACATGTTCATTAGATTTACTAACATAGTTAATGAGTTAGAATCTTTAGGTTGAACCATACCCATTGATGAACAGGTAAAAACAGTGCTCAAGAGTCTTCCTGGGGATGAAAGATGGAGAGCCAAGGTAACAACGCTACAAGAATCCAAAGACTACACAAAGTTCAACCAAGAACAGCTTTATGGATCCTTGTCAACTCATGAGCTTGACCTTAGAGAAAATACTCAATGTGCCAAGAGTAAGAGTCTTGCATTAAAGGATTATGAATCAAGCGAATCTGAAGACAATGATTTAGAAACAGCTATGCTTGTTTAAAAGTTCAAAAAGATACTTACAAAAAGAGGGGACAGATGCAAACAAGGACAATACAGATATAAAGAAATTACTCGCTACAAATGTTGTTCTAAGGAACATCTCATCAGAGATTGTACTCAGCCTAAAGAGGATGAGAATCCCAAATTTAAGGGCAAGGAATAAATCGAAGGAAATTAAATTCTACAAGTCACCATTCTCAAAGGAAGATGTTAGAAAGGCCATAATTGCTACATGGGGATACTCAGATTTAGAGGATGAAGAAGTATGTGAACCCTTGGAAGAAATAACAAATCTGTGTCTAAAGGCAAAAACTGATAATGATGCTTATCTAAAGGGACTTGAATATGAGGTATGGTATTTAATTAAATAAAGCGAAGTTCCAGAGTGATAAAGCCTTAAAAATCCACAAAGAACATAGTGAATGGATTGATAATGTGAAAACTGTTGTTCAAACAAGATTCTTTAATTTATATGATAAAAATGTCCTTTAAAAAGAACAAGCTGATAAAATGAAACATGATACCATTAAGTTGAATGTAGAATTAGCTCAGCTGAAATTAGGAATACACTCACCTGACTCTGAAGTTCCTTTATCGAGTCAAAATCAAAATTTTGAAAAACTTAAATAATCTAAATTGGAAGATGTGAAAATGGAAAAGAAAACTCTTGGGAGGAACTTGTTATAGCCGGGAAAGGTAAACAAGTTGTAAATCATGGAATTCCAACTTGGATAGCTAACATTCAAAATAAACATAATGAAGGAGTAGGGTATAAAAAGAAGTATGGTAAAAAAAAAAATAAGTATGTAGACTTGCCCAGCAAAAAGATATGTTATATTTGTGGTCACATAAGACATCTGTGTGCAACATTCCCTAAAAGAATTAAAAACACTCTGAAGAATACTAGTTGTGCTAAACAGGTTTGGATAAAGAAAACTTATTCTTCTTCCAAGATAATGTAGGTTCTAGTGAGGGGGAGCAACACTTGGTATCTCAACAGTGGTTGTTTCAAGCATATGACTGGAGACAAATAAAAGTTTCTCTCACTGAATGACTACTATGGGGAATTGTGACCTTTGGAGATAATAAGAAGGGAGAAATCATTGTGTAGACATCTACTTTTGGTCTCCTGTCCCGACTAGAATGCTATGATGATAAATAAACAATCTTTGTGTTTGATCAATGTGAAGAATGATTATGGGCTACTGATTAAGTCACAAAAATATGAAACGACTAGCTTGACTCAAAGCAAAAAGAACTAGAGTCTAATTAACTAAGCCCGATAAATAATTTGGCTTAAACCCAAAGTTAAAACCTAATTTCGACTGACTTAGGGGCGCCTAGGTTAAAAATTAAAGCTTCCACAGGAAAGTCCACGCGCATCTCAACAAGTCGCGCTGGTATGGCGCACGCAACTCACAAGGTTGCGAGTAACACCCAGTACAGCCTCCAGTGATGCGCATAGATTTAGAATTTCATTAAAATATTGAATCGAATCTTACCATAATACCGCACGCATGAAAGTTAGTTGTGTTGCCCCTTGTAGTACATCCAAATCACTTGTGCAACAAGCGCGTGCGACCAACAACGAAAAAATATGCAAAACCCTAAACCATTCATTCCTTATTAATAGGGGCTTAATACGAAGCATAAACAGACACATAAATTAACCCGAAACACTGGAAGAAACTTTGTGAACTTTTTTACTATCAACCCTCTTGTCCTAAACACTCACCCCTATTATTACTTGTCCTTACGGTAGAGGAACTTGCGGTAGAGGTTCCTGAGCAAGATGGAGTCCATAAGTGTTCTTAACAAAGATCTAGCAAATAAAAGTGGTTAATTTCCCGAGCACTTAGATAAATCACTTTTCTTTTTCATTGTTTAAACAACTTTAAATTAATTAATTAGTGTTGTTTGATCACTTTAAATAAACTTTTAATTTATCGATTTCACATAGCATTGTTGTGTTAATCGAATATTAGAATTGGAATAATTAATTTTTGTTTTATCACCTAATCCAAGACAAATCTTGCTTATTGTTCCTTTTCACGTATTTGAATTACATAAAGAATAACAACTATGCAATGTAATTCCTACGTGATTAATGCTTTTAAATAAAATCAGCTAATTTAGTTTTAGGTATCACGGTACATATTTTGTTTGGTGATGAAACTTTGAAAACGGAAGAGCTAGTAGAGGCTACACTAGGGATACTATATTGATTCTCCCCTCAAGGGAGCGTTATTTTAGTACCCTCTCTCCCGAACTCATTTCTGGTACAAGTACACTAATTTGGGCGGGTAAACTTATGATCCGTGCTAAATATCCTTTGAACTATACTTGGGAGAAAAGCATGAACGAGGTTTATAAGTTTTCCAAAAAAACGCATTGGCGACTCCTTACAAGTTTCTTTTTTTTTTTTAAAAAAAAAAAAGCGTAATGGTAGGATCAATTCTAATTCAAGGTCTCCCAAAAAGTCAAAAATTCAAATCCTAATACACTTTTAAAAGTGTAAATACCTAGACGTTTAAAGGGTCATGTGCATAAAGGAGAAGGATTCCCTACGATGGGCACGCCCTCCTTACACATTGCTATCGGTAAGATAGGAAGGTCAAGATCCCATGCTATCGAAAATGTTTTCTTAGTCGAGGATCTTAAACACAATTTGTTAAGTATATCCCAATTTTGCAATAAAGGTAACTTAGTTAGCTTTACTTCTAATTTATGTAGAATCATAAAAAATGGAATAGGTGAAGTAATATTTGAAGGAACTCTCAAAGGGAACACATGTATTGTAGATCTCAATGAAGTTCCAAATAGTAGCTTGACATATCCCTTGCTATGGCATAAACGATTTGACCATGCCAGTTTCTCTTTGCTTGATAAACTTAGATCAAAGGACCTAGTAGAAGGACTTCTATCTATCAAGTTCCTAAAACACAAAGTCTATAGTTGTAGGGAATAATTTCAAGCATCCCACACTTGAGCCCCACTGTTGTAATACCCCGTATTTTTATACGTATTTTATTTAATATATATATATTTTACAAGGGTATTTAAATAATTCTAGCATTTTAATTATGATGTTTAATTATTTATCCCATGTAAATTGAGAATATTTTACAAAAGGAAAGTTTGTTTAATTAATTAATTAATAAAAGTTGGGGTTTTATTTTAAGAAATTATGATTTTTAACCAGTTTTAGTAGGGAAGGGATTAGGAAAAACTAAAGGAGGAAAGTTTAGGGTAAAAGGGGTGATAGAGAAGGGGTATAAATATCCCTCTTATGAGGCAATTCAACGTTGCCCAGAGTGGAGAAACACCAAGGTAAACTTCTCTCCCTTTTCTCTTTATTTTTCTCTTTCTTTTTCTTTTTTCTCTCTCCTTCCCTTCCCCTCTTGCCGCGCACAACCACCACCGGCAGCCACCACCACCACCGGTGGGCCGCCGACCACCAGCACTAGCGGCGACCACCGGCAGTGGCGTTGGCTTGCTGTCGGCAGCCACAGTTTTCGAAAAAAGAAAAAAAAAGGTTTTTCTTTTTTAAAAAAAATCAAATCTTTATTACCCAAAACTAATCTAGGCTTTAGTATAATTATAAATTATGAGTTTGGAGATTTAATTTTGATGTTTGGTTATTGTAATCGTGTTAATTAATTTTCAGATTTTGTTTTTAATTAAAAAGCCCCAATTTTTGAAACCCTAGGTTCTTGATTCATGATTTATTGAAGGATTATGATGTATTATAGGGTAGACCTTTGTTTTAAGTGTTTTAAAACTTAATTACAGCAAGTTTTAATTATAATAAAGTGCTGAAATTTTATGTAGAACACTTGATATTATGTTTCTTGAAGAAATTTTAATTACCCATTAATTGGGACTTAATTTATGGTGTTTTAAATATAATTTCAGCTTATTCTAATTAAATTATGAGGAGTTTTAAAATAGTATATATTGCTGAAAATTTGTTTAGAGTGGATATTAATACTCTATTATGGATTTAATGTGTAGGAGACTTTGAAGTAAGCAATTTCTACTAGTCGTGGCAGTTTTAATAACGTACTCAAGGTACGTACGCGTACTTAGCATATTTTGATGATGTAGAATCATGCTAGGTTTGATTTCAATTAATTACAAGTAGTATCATGCTAAGGTTTATGTATGGAATTGTGAATTTATGATGTTTGTGATTGAATTGGGAAGCATGAATTATTTGTGATGGTTATAGATTGGAAGATTATATTTTGGGCATGTTGTGTTTGAACCACATTTTTATTTATGGCATAATAGAAGGCATGATTAATTAAACTACATGTTTAATTATGTTTGGAATATTGAAAAGGAATTTTATTATGGTTCAAATAATTTTTATTGATGCTTTAAGCATGAGGAAGGAGCTACATAAGTGTCTATGTACACAAGGAATAAATTGTATGTTGGTGCCTTTGTGCACTTAAGGTGTTTTTAACGCCGAGGGATAAGATTTTTGGCGCATTATGCGTTTAAGGTGTCTTTGACACTGAGGTAGAATTAAAAAGGGTTCAACATTAAATAATATGTGGTCACTAATTATTCAAGAATTAAATTGGTATGTTTGTTTGATTGAATAATTATTGTTGATTGACTTATTATGCTTTGAGAGTCATCACCAAGTCTAATAATATGTAAATAACGTAAAGTGAAAGAGATTACGCACCAAAACTCTTGGAACGTATATACCTTGAGTATGAACAATGGGGGGAGTTATGGGGTTTTATATTTAACCATAACTTCTAATGGATTACCGGACGCTGTATATTCCTTTTTTATTTATTATTATGCGCAGGAATTCCGCCACCTTTGAGTGGTTTTGTCGCTGGCACGGTTAGCTCCCGTGCCAGTTAACCTCAAATTTATTTGGGGGAGGTTAGGAGGAGGAAACCCGTTCGATGCGTAATCAACGCAAAATGAATTAATTAGTGTCTAGTCATTGTGTCTTGTTGATTGGTGTGTATGCTTGTGAACAGGTGCAATGAGGTAAGTGTGTGTTGATAGGTGAAAGCATGTTAGTGTGGCTAATTTACGCTTATGTACTCAGCTTTGCTGATTGTGTGTGTTTGTGTATTTGGCCCTATGATGACCCATTTCTAATGGAGAGTAGTGGAAACAAGTAGAGATAAACTTTTCAGGTATTGAAGCATGATCATGATGGGGCATGAGAGAAGAGTGAATCTTACTAGTTTTCATTAGGTTACAAGGTGTTTTATGCTTTATTTATTTATGACATATTTTATGTGGATTAACACAAAGGTTTGGTTTTGGAACGGTTTTTGAATAAGGGCCTTTAATGGTTCCAAGTTGTAGTTTGATTTTATTTGACTTTGTTGTTTGGTTTTAAACTTTATTTTCATTTGGTTGACTTTTGAGTTGACTTGTTTAATCGGTTTTAATTTTGAGTCTTCCGCTGTGTATCTTTGATAATTGCCTTAGCCGTTTTCACGGTGGCGGTAATGTCTTACTTATTCCTAAATCGTGTTTTTAAAAGAGTAGAATGGGTATTTAAAAGAAAGGAATTTCTAGGGTGTTACAATTGTGATCATACACTTAAGTATGGTGGCATCCAAAGGGAAGGAAGTTAGAGCCAAAGAGTCGCCAAAAATTTTGAGGAACTTGTAAACCATTCACAGGGTGAAGGTTACAACCCTTCACGATCCATGAGATCACTAACTTTATAGTGGTTCAGAACCATGACTAGATATTCAGGGATGAAGGTACAAAGCCAACCTAAAAGATATTGAATTTGCTCTATAAATAGGCTTCTACTTTATCCTTCTCATATTCATGTGCGCTTTCTGACTCACCTACAATCAATGTATTAACCCTAAACATGTTTAGTCTATGTTGGTTATTATTAATGCATAAAACAAATCTGTTATTGGCGAACACTTGAATTAAAATCATATTAGCCTAAATTAAATAATTAATTATCTTATGAAGTGTGATTTCAAGTACAAATTCCCTTTAAACATGCAATAGAGGGCGTGATCAAGCAATAACAATAATAATATCAAGCAACATTAAAATATTTATACAACAAATAATCATCATAATAATAATCATAAAAATCATAATTATTATAAAGATTATAAAAATAATCATGTTAAAGCATAATAATAGCAAGATCCTAGGCATGATACTAACAAGATTAATAATAAATCCTAGCATGTAACTAACAATAAAGATCAAGGCTTTAACCCTAACATGATACTAACATGATAGAAGAAATAAGAAGCAACCTAAACATGATACCAGAAAGCAATAAATAACATCCTAATTAACATATACTAAGAATATAAAATCAAAGCATGCTTTCTACATAATATAACAACTTAATTTGTTTCCTCGTATCTCTTTTTATCAAAATAATACACACGTTAGTAAGTTCAATAAAAGTATTAAATTAAATGATTAATTGAAATAGGGATTTGGGACCAAACCCTCAAAAATTAATCAACCTTTCACATCTAGGGCGAACGCAAGTTCGAGCTTGGCTACGTGTGTCTAAGACTCGTAAATGCGGCATTGTGTTTAGAAAAGGCTAGGCTTAGAAATCAAGAGAGAGAAATAAATAATAATCTTCTAGCTTAACGAGAGAAGAAGAATAGAATTAAATGATTATTGATTATTCAAAACGGGGAAATAACACCCCTATTTATAGAGAAAACATCCGGAGCGTTTAGAAAAGAGTTAGAATAATGACTCGAAGTAAAATAACCCCTATCGTTATGCGATAGGTCTATCTCGATGCTATAAGAATGTCGCGGTGCGATAGACTGCTCGAAGCGTGATAGCGCAATAATGATAAAACAGCTATACTGAGTCCTTCCCCTAATATAATTAGACGATTAGACTCTGTGTTTATCATTAATTTAAGATTAGTTTAACATTAAAAAATTTGTTTTATTACAAATAAAATTCTTTATCCCTTCACATAAGATATAACAGTGTAATTATTAATCCTAATTCCAGTAGAACTTAAAATAACTTTCTAGATTATTCTAGAAGATTAATGTCAATCCTAATAACTTAAGGAATAATAATTAATGGGCCCTCCACTTGATCATTAGGCCATATATAAAATCATTTAGGGCCAAGTTTAGTATTTTGGCCATAACCTCCTCATTATTCGTCGGAATTGGGCATATATTATATCGTTGGAAAGCTCTTTTCGAGTCCCATCCAACTATAATATTATTGGACCCATATAATGGAACAAACTAAGCTATACTGGACGTTTTCCATAAATATGGTACGAAAAGAAATATTTTCGAAAATAGAAGGAAATATTTTTATTAAAAAACAGGTGCATCACGAGACTCTTTCATATTTCACCTGAATCGTTAATTAATAACGTGAAAGATATGAAACACTAGGTTTGGTTTTTGGGGAGACACAATCAAGTGTCTACAAAAGCCCCCACTTTGATTGTGTTTGGAGAAATATAATTTTTGAAAAAAAAAGAGTGAAAGTAGCGATAGGGACGGAGAATGATTCAGAACGTTCTGCGATCCTAAATCATTCTTGTAACGTCGAGACCTGCAAACTAGCATTAGTTTAAACAGATAAGAGAGTTAGAAACGAGTATCTTGCACCGTTGAGTACACGTCTCTAGAGTAACTGATTTATTTGTTGTTGCATTTTGTTGTGATGATCTCCACAAGCTAGGGAACATTTCCGAAGACAGCTGCTTGTGGCCATTTTAAGTTTTGCGGTGACAATCACCTAATAGCCAGGGAACATCATTGAAGATTGTTGCTTGTAGCCATATTTCGAATCTTGTCTGTGCTGCGACTCGATCATTTGATTGACAACTTTCACATCCTAGTGAAAGTCGTCGAAAGCCTCGATACCTTGTGATCCTTGTTTGATGATGCTTCGTTTTGTTGAATTCATACTTTGGGGGCGGTGACAATCCTCTTTTTCTTTAGGAACAATTTCAAACACAACTCTATAATGATGAGCGACAGTCTGGTTTATGGAAAGTTGTCAATGTCGCGTAACAACTCATGTTGTCACGATGAAATGATAATCCGTATCTCGAAAAATTTGCCAAAATCCAATTTGGAAAAAGTAGCCAATGCTTGTAACAATCTGTCATAAGAACTTTGTTGTGATCGACAATCCACGCCTTGGAACATAACTCTTGAAAGCAATCCATCTCAAAATTTAGCCAATGCTATAAGACAATTCTTTTAGAAGAATATTGCCTCAATTGACAATCCGCGTTTTGGAACATTTGCAATAAAGAATCGATCGACAATCCACTTAGGGAAATTTTGCTACTATTGAAATGAATGACAATCCACGTTTGAGGAACCTTTGCCAAAATGTTAAGATGAATAAAGACCTACGACAATCCTTTGGGAAATTTTGCCATAGGGAACTTGGTGCATGACAATCTAATCTCGAAAATATTGCCAAGGATTTGATGACAATCCGAACTTTGGAAAAATTTGCCAAACAGAGAAGAGCACGACAATCCATGCTTGGAAATATTGCCAATTTGAGATGACAATCCAATCTTGGAAAAATTGTCAAAGATTTGATGAGTGTATGACAATCCGACTTAGAAAAACTTGTCGAATAGAGAAAGATCACGACAATCCATGCTTGGAAACATTTCAATTTGAGATGATAACCATGCAGCAGCTGAAGCAGAAGTTTCTTAAGAGGAACATCTAGAGCCTGAGAATCAAGAACTACTAGATCAAGAGGTGGAAGATAATAATGTTAAACCAAAATATTTTATCCAATAAGAGATTTACCTCAAAACGTTGGAAACACCAAAAGTCCCACCTAGTGGACATGATCATGAGTGACATTACAAAAGAAACTCAGACCCTTTCCCAATTTAGAAACTTATGTGCATCTTTCTCATTCCTCTCCACAATGGAACAAAAGAACTGTGATGAAGCCTTACAAAATGCAGACTCGATCATTGCAATGCAGGTTGAATTTAATTTAGTGAATTTGAAAAAAAACAAAGTCTGGAACCTTATTCCTAGACCGAAACATCATAAAGTCACTGGATTAAAATGGGTGTATAAGAACAAGTTTAATGATCATGGAATAACTGTGAGAAACATGGCTAGGTTCATTGTCAAGGGGTACAATCAACAAGAAGCTAAGGCATAGACTTTAATGCAACTTTTGTACCAATTGCTAATTTAGAAGCTATATGTATTCTTATTTATTTTGCTGCTTTCATGGGTTTTAAGTTGTATCAAATGGGCATCAAATGTGCATTTTTAAATGGATTCTTACAAGAGGACGTCCAGGTTGAACAATCCCCTGGATTTGAAAATCCAGAATTCTCAAATCATGCTTACAAGCTTGATAAAGCTCTTTATGGGCTAATGCAAGCACTAAGAGCATGGTACGAGAGATTGTCTAAGTTCTTGTTAAATAATTATTTTAAACATGGAAAGATAGAAAAAACACTATTTTTGAAATCTAAAGGAACTGATATTTTAGTTGTACAAATTTATGTTGATGATATTATCTTTGGTGCAGCTAATAAAACTTTGTGTAAGTATTTTGCTGACCTTATGAGTGAAGAGTTCGAAATGAGTGTGATGGGTGAATTAATTTCTTTCTTGGTCTGCAAATTAAGAAAACTGAGAAAGGGATAATGATTCACTAACGGAAATATGTGAAGGATCTCTTGATAAAATACCAGATGGAAAGTCCCTAGACTATTCGAACACCTATGGGAACTAACTTTGGGATGGATGAAGACTCATCTGGAACTTGCATAGATCAAACAATGTATCGAGGTATAATAGGTTCCTTATTATATCTAACTACTAGTAGCCCTGACATATCGTTCAATGTAGGACTATATGTAATATTCCAATTAAACCTAAAGAAATCTCATCTAAAAGTAGTCAAAAGGATACTGAGGTACCTGAAAGGAACTGATAACTTTTGCATCTACTATCTTAGAAGTGAGTCAATTGATTTGGTAGTATACATTGATGCTGACTATATAGGTGATTTAGTCAACAGGAAGAGCACATTAGGTATGACTTAATTTCTTGGACCTTGTCTAGTTTCTTGGGGTTCCAAGAAATAAAACACAGTTCCTTTGTCCACAGCAGAAGCCGAATATGTAGTTGTTGCTGCATGTTGCACACAAATGTTGTGGATAAAACAACAAATACGAGATTTTGGTCTAAAATTTTAATGTCTTCTAATTTATTGTGATAATACCAGTGTTATCTATATATCAAAAGATCTAGTGCAACACTGTAAGGTTAAACACATCCACATTAGACATCATTTTCTTAAAGATATGTGGAACAAGGCAATATTAAGTTAAAATTTTGTTTAATTGAAAATCAAATTGCTGACATTCAAACTAAGCCTTTGAGCAGAGAAAGCTTTGAGAAAATGAGACTAGAACTTGGGATGATCAAGCTGAATTGATAGCAACTGAAGTTTCCAAATATGATATTGTAATTTACAAGACCAATAAGAAGAAATAAAACATCTATCACAAACATGGTGTGATAAACATAGCGGGAATGTCACCATTGGTAAATTCTTGGAGGTCGGTGCAATTAACACTTATTAGACTGTACAATTTTCAAGTTAATGTAGACATGTATGTGACACCACTAGTATTAAAATGCTATTTCTACTGGCAAAATTGACTTTTTATAATTGGCTTGTTGGTTGCGAATGCCACCGTTACATCTAGTAAAAATTATTCATAATCGGCTAATGTTAATTACAAATAATGTACTATTTGTAACAAGCTTAACCTAACGCCAATTACAAATAGGCTATTTTCCAAGTTAGAAAACATACTATTTGTAACTGGCGTTGAGTTATGCCGGTTACCAATAAAGTATTATTTGTAACTGGCATAGCTTAATGCAGATTACGAATAGTGTTTTTATTATAAAATAAATAAATAAATAAATAAATAAAATGGTAGCAGTAGCAAATTCCTCTACTGCCACCACCCGTAAGTACAATTATATACTTTTTTTTTTTTAATGTAAAGACCATTAATTGTTAATAAACTTTTATAAAATACAATAACTATCAATCTAACCAATACAAGACCAACTTTAAGCGACATCTTGTAAATTATATTGAATTGATGTACTTGTAATTTACAAATATTTCTCTCACTATTCACAATAAATAATACTCTATAACTTAAAAAAAGCTAGCTAGTTTATTGATACAATGGTCAACTTTCAAATTTTGACAATTTTGTCTTCTTAACAAATTTGACTGTTCTGTATGGGATAGTAGCAGTTCACACTAAGCACCTGATATTGCTACATAATTCTATATGGGAAAGAAATACATACATAAATAAAAAGCCAAAATTAAAAGAGGGTTGTTAAAGACATTGATCAAGTGAACTCTTCCAACATGATTAATGCATTAAACAAAGGGGATATAAAAGGAAATAAGCATCAAAACTAATAATAAAAACTTTAGTCACTTATTAGACGAAACTAGTGACAAATAAATTAAATACAGAAATCATAACCGGTAAATTCACTAAAACTATGCTATGACTAAACTAGTTATCACATACATATAATTTTATCTGACTAAACTGCCACATACATATAATTGCTTTTATAGTTGAGGGGAGAGCAATAAAACAACCCCACTTATAAAAAACAACAAAAACATAGTTCAGCAGATGCTTGCTGCTTGAACTAGCTCAATTTTTAGTTTCTTAGGTTTCTGAACTAGCACAATATATTACATACACAAGCTAGGAGGTGCCTGAAGTAGCTCAAATTTCAATTTCTTAGGTGATTCAACAAGCACATGCGAAGGTGACTGAACTAGCACGTGCGGAGGTTCCTGAACTAGACCAAATACAAAAGATAGCAGGTGTTTGATATCACAACCTATCACATACACAAGCTAGAAGTTGCTTGAAATACATGGAGACTATTCAGGTAACATCACACATTGACATACACTTAGGAAAGTCATTCTTTACAAAATTATTTAATTACCTTGATGAATCTAGTGCCTGAACTAGCTCAAAACTCTGTTGACCTTTGCTTGAGTGAACTCTAACTTGAAATGTGACCACCACAAGCTAGATGCATCTTATATCACTTTTGATATGTGCTTGAACATTCTATGTAATAAAAATAAAAAATAAAAATAAAACTTTATTCCTTGAAGATACAAGCTAAGTGAATCTGACAACATACAGGCCAACCAAAAATTGCTAACTACATAGAGATAAATAAGGAAAAATTAATTAAGTGACAACTTTTCACCTGAGGAAGCAACCTGATGTGTATTCATATTGGATTATCATGTACCCAAGAGAGGGGCAAGGGAACGAGGGGGGCGGCAATAATTGAGAAGCCCAAAGTAGGGAACAACACCACGGGAGCAGTAGAAGGGGGGCAACAGGAAGGGAGCAGCCAAGTGCTCAAAACAGTTGGACAAAACGAATTCTTCAATGTAATTGTACAACCAACTGTAATAAGAAGAAAACCAGCTTGGACTATGAAAACAATCCGCTCCCTGAGAAACAAACCATAAATACATATTTGTGAAAAAAACCATATTATTCCTTGTTGTTCCGAGATTACATCAAATATTTTAAATTTTACGGACTACAAACACCATTTCAGAATATAGATCCTCAGTTGGTGGTGTTTAGTAAGGTAGCATGTTAAATGATACCTCACCCACCAGGCCACCAGTTAGTAGTCTAGTAAAAAATCAGGAATTCTTTTTATATATTTGACTTGATGAAGTAATATCTTACAAGGTTAACGTACACTAATTAAGGGCCCCAGTACTACATTCACATGCAGTTCTAAATATGGAGGTTAGAGAGAAAAGAGGGCTTCAATTCATCTTTGATCATTATTAATTAAAGGGTACTGCTGCATGTGATTATCAATCTTTCTCTACATATTAAAGAAATCTAATAATGTACTAAGTATGAAAATTATGTTAAAGAAACAAAATTACTACAAGAAGTGAAAGTAGAATAATACTTGAAATATATACATACTCGTACATCATTAAAAAAAACGAAGGTGGGACGGCGACATACTTAGAGATATATAAGTCTTGAAAGTCGTCGCCCCATAATCCACATACTTCGTTAGTTGCCCCTATGAGTATTGTAGCTAGAGGTTTTTTTATAGGTGTGATATAGTTTAATGGATTGAACGTACCACTTCCCATATAATCCTCATCAATATGAAACACCCCTATTGGGGATGCATTATTGTTAGGTTTAGGCGTGGGAATTCTCCCATCGTCTACTAAATCTTGTATTTTGTGCTTTAGGACATAGCATCGTTCAGTATCGTGCCCAACGCCCCTATGATAAGCACAATAAGAATTACCATCCCATTGAGGAAACCTTCTTTCTGGTGGAGTGGGTGGTGTTGGCCTTGTTGGCACAAGTAAGCCTTTTTCGCTTAATTTTTCTAGTAACTCTTTATATCTTACAGGAAATGGTGTAAATTTTCTTTCTTTTGTCCACCTCCTTCTAGGATCATTATTATTGTATTGATTTATATTATTATATTGCGTGATGGTCGCAAATACATCAATAGAGGATGATGTATTATCATTCCCCTTTTTGTAGTTATTCTTAGGTTGATGATGATAATGGGGTTTATTTGCTTTTTCTTTAGCAAGATCATCTTCAATCTTAGTAGCCATAGAATAGACCTTATGAAAAGTGTCTAGACCAAGGTAACTGTAGGGAATATTTCAAGCGTTAATCCCCTAACTTGAACCCCACTGTGATCATACACTAAACTATGGTGGCGTCCAAAGGGAAAGAAGATAGAGCAAAAGAGTCGCCAACAAGTTTTTTAGGAACTTGTAAACCATTCACGAGGTGAAGGTTACACCCCTTAACGATCCAAGAGATCGTCAACTCCATAAGGTCTTGAACCAAATAGGGTTCGGGGATGAAGGTACAAATCCAACCTAAAAGAGATTGAACCTGCCCTAATAATAGGCCTCTACTTTATTCTGATCGTATTCATGTGCGCTTTCTGATTAACATGCAAGCAATAGGATTAACCTTAAACCTGTTTATCTATGTTGGTTGAGTATTAATGCATAAATAAATCTATTATTGGCGATCACTTGAATTATAATCAAATTTACCCTAAACAAGGTTATTAATTATCTTATATAAGCGTGATTACAAGTAAAAATTCCCTTTAAACATGCATAAAAGGTGTGATCAAGCAATGACAATAAATAATCAAGCAACATAATAATAATCATAAAAATTATAAAAATAATCAAAATCATATTAAAGCATAATATTAATAGCAAGATCCTAGGCATGATACTAACAAGATTAATAACAAACCCTATCATGTCACTAACAATAAAAATCAAATCTTTAACCCTAACATGATACTAACAATCATAAATATTAGGAAGAACATAAAAGGCATCATACTTTTAATCATACTTGATATTAAAGTTACTCTAGACATGATACTAGGAATCATAATAACAACCTAAGCATAATAATATCAATTAAACAATTAAAGCACTTACTTTGATGTCTCGTACCTCTTTCTAATAACAAAATACACACGTTAGTAACTTCAAGGAAAATAATAAAATCAAAGAAATAAATTAAATAATTGAAAGAGAGATTTCGGACCAAACCCTCAGAAATTAAACCTTTCACGTCTAGGGCGAAGGCAACTTCGAATATAGCTAGGTGTTTCTAAATCTAATGAATGCGGAATTTTTATATTTGAAAGGCTAGTTTAGAAAAAGAGAGAGAGAGAGAGAGAGAGAGAGAGTAATTAAGAGAATCTTAATGAGAGTTGGTGATAATTCGAACGGAGTTTTTACGACGTTATTTATAAAGAAAATCAGCCAAAAAGATAAAATATCAAAAACAGAGTTCTGGCGCAGATAAAAATTGATTAGCGCCAACACTGGCTATTGGCGCCAGACGCCAACATTAGCGCCAGGCGCCAATGCTAGCGCTAGGCGCCAAGCGTAGCGCCAGGCGCTACAGCTGGCGTTTGGCGCTGATCTGGAAATTCACGCGTTTTCTTAAAATCAGATTAAAAATTGCCGTACAGGAGGATAAAATCGTTCTTCCTCAAAATATGTTCTTTGATTCTAATTAAAACTTTGAAAAGTCAACAAAAGTCAATTTATCAATGCTAATTGAATTAGGAATGAAAAGAATCTTCTAGAAGAATTTAGAAGACTAAAACCATTCCTAATTGCGTTAGGAATGATAAATCTATATTAGGCCCTCCCCTAGATCATTGGGCCGCATATAAGGCTCAAACCAGGCCCAGTTCAGTAATTTGGCCATAACTTCCTCAATATTCATCGAAATTGAGCTTATAATATATCGTTGGAAAGCTCTTTTCAAGCTCCATCTAACTACACTACTATTGGACCCATATCATGGACCAACCAAACTGTATTGGTTGTTTTCTTAAAATAGGTTTTCAAAAACAGAGAGAAGAGAAAAGAAATTAAAACTATCCGCAGCACTAAACTTTCCACACTTTCACTTCATTCGATTATGATTCGACGCGAAAGGTACTCATCACTGGGTTTGGTTTTGGGGAGACACAAATGGGTGTCTACAGTAGCGTAGATGGTTGTTGTACTTTTCATGACAGTCATCGATGAATTTTTGTACCAACTCGAGTGCAGGAGGCCTTTGGGCAAGGTGGGCCGCCTTTTCTCGCCATCTACCATAGAAAGCAAGGAAACCTTCATCATTTCCTTGCTTAAGCATTTCGAGCTCACGTAGAGTCGATTTGAACTCTACGTTACTCTCATATTGGGTAATGAAAGCCGAAACTACATCTTCCCATGTTGTTTTAAATTTTGGATCCAACCCATGGTACCATTCTCTCACGGTTGGGTCTAGAGATAAAGGGAAAGTCAAAGCATAGGGCTTAGGATCAATTCCCATGGTGCCAGTAAAACACATGCATTAAGTGGTTTTGTGGATTATTGGTCACCTTAAATATTGGCAAGTCCGTAGCTACGAACTTTTCTGGAAAAGCAAGTCCTGAGGGAGGAGCAAACTTTTCTGCGTCGAAGTACTTATTCCCCATGGTGGAACGAAGAACAAGCTTCTCTAACGAATTTTCTTTGACGGATAATTGTTCCATCTTTTGTTGCAAGGCTAGAGCCTCGGCATTTTTCTTTTAAGCTTTTTCAAGTTTCTTAATTCTTCTTTCCTCGGCCTCTTGAGCCTTTTCTTCTCTTAATCGAGCAATCTCTTCTTGGAGTTGTTCGATGGTCAACATTGTTGTTGGACTAGGACTAGTTGTCGAGGGAAGGTGGTTAGAAAGAGGTGGGTTACTTGATGATAAACGTAGAATACAAGCGCTCGGGAGTCTTCGTTCCCAAGCTTGAGAACCGGCCCTAAAGAAAGTACGAGAGGTTAACTGAATCGATATGCTTGTTTAAAAGAAAAAAAAAAGAAATAACGCAAAATATATTCGAACGAATAACATCACCCTTAAACAATTCTTTGATAAAGATATTATTTGAACGAGTCGACTTGTTTTTTTTAGAAATCAAATCGACTCGTAACAGTGGGAGCGTGCAAGAGATTGAGTTGCGCGCGGATGTCGCGAGCAACCAAATCAGTTGCGCTGGTTGGGGTCGCGCAACTTATTAAGTTGCGCGCGCCACCTGCTCGTAATTTTTTTTTTAGTTTTTTCTTAATTCGAGCGCTTCTTTTTTTTTGTCATGTTTTTTTTTTTTATTTTTTTTTTTTATTATGTTATCGTTCGAATATGACTCAAAATTACGAAGAGACTACTTCGTAATTGGGAACCTAGACCGAAGAAAAAGAAAACGATAAAGAATAAGACTATCCTAACACGTTGCACATATAGTCACATAAGCACATAAAGCATATTATAAGCCAAGATTCACTTATTGCCATTCTAGGGTCAAAGAGGCTTGGGTGTCCAAAGGTACCATATCTTAAGAAACGATGCACAAATCAATCACTCAACGTGTTGACTCACGACATCGTCTTCCCAACATCTTGTTAGTGATATGGGTGGGATGATTTTTATTGATTTCGGGATAGAAGCCTAGTGTTGGCGACCCCTAATCAATGAGCCAATCCCCAATGGTTAAAGTGTGCTATACTTATGCATGATGCAATGTTGCTTGTTTGGTTTTTACTTTTGCGCAAAAGGAAGATATTATGCGTTCGAGTCTCGCTCTCTAACTAGAGATTATCCATGTTAATTCTCGTTACAACCCATAGGCAACATAGTGTTGGAAACCTTGAACCATAACTACGAATTAATCTTGTAACCTCTAAGTCCCCTGTGGAGTCGCCACTGTAAGGAGGGTGATCCCATCGTACGGGGTCCTTCCTTAGATGCCCATGGCCACTTAAAAGCCTAGGACTTTACACTTGTTAGGGTGTATTAGGATTTGAATTTCTGACTGTTTGGGAGACCTTGAATTAGAAATGATACTCTCATTACGCTTTTTTGTAAGAAATAAGTAGGAGTCGCCAATGAGTTTTATTTTTTCGATTTCTTGGTTTTTTCATTTTTTTTCTGGGATTTTGTTTTTATTTTTTCGATTTCTTGGTATTTTAATTTTTTTTTCGATTTTGTTTTTATTTTTTTGATTTCTTGGTTTTTTTTTGATTTTTTTTTTTTATTTTAATCGATTTTTTTTCCTTTTAATCGATTTTAATTCGATTTTTTTTTATTTTCTGTGTTTTTTTTTTAATTTTTTTTGCAGCTTATTCATTTTAATCAATTTATTTTTGATGTTTTAATTGGCACATGTATACATAATCGAAGAATCAATAATAAAGAATTTGGGGATTTTTAGATTGTGATGTTGTAATTTTATTTTTTGATTTATATTGTAATTTTTTTTATTATTTATATATTATGATTTTTTTTATTTATATGTTGTAATTTTTTTATTGATCTATATTGTAAGATTTTATTGATTATATATATATTGAACATATTCGTTTATATTGATTGTGATGTTCGATTTATATGTGTTCTCATTTAATTTAGTTTATTTAATTTTTAAGTAAAAAAAGACAAAAAAAAAATGATTTTTTGGCACCGGCTAACTGGTGCCAAAATCATTGAATTAATTTTTTTTGGGATTTTTTTTGCACCGGTGAGTTTTGCCACCGGTTTGAACCGGTGGCATTTTAAACCACTTATTGGCACCCCCACATTGGCATCGATTCAAACCGGTGGCATTAAAGGGTTTTGAACCGGTGCCAATTTTGTTTTTTCACCTAGTGGTACTAAAATAACGTTCCTTTTGGATAGGAATCGCTATTCTAGCCCTAGTACGACCTCTACTAGCTCTTCCTTTTTTTGCAATTTCATTACCAAACAATATATGCAACGCGATACCTAAAACTAAGTTAGTTGATTTTATTTACACACGTTAATTCACGTAGGAATTACATTGCAACGTCGTTATTCTTTATTTAATCAAATTCGTGAAAAGAACAAGAAAATAAACAATATTCGCCTTGGCATAAGTGATCAACCAACAACTAATTATCCAATTCTAATCTGTATTTAACGCAAGATACTATGCGAAAATAATTAATTAGTCCTTTAAAGATGTTCAAACAACACTAATTAGTTAATTAAGGTTCTTTTAAACAAGAAAATAAAATGTGATTTATCTAAGTGCTTAGGAATTTACCACTTCTCTTTGCTAGATCTCTGTTTAGAACACTTATGGACACCTTCTTGTTGGGGAACCTCCACCATAGTAACAAAAAATCGAGGGGTGAGTGTTTAGGACAAGAGGGTTTAGGTAGCACAAGTTCACAAGTATTTCGTCAGAGTTTTAGGTTATTTTTTGTGTGTTTAAGCCACGGATTAAGCCTCTGTTTATAGGGAATAAGTGGGTTAAGGGTTTTGAAAATTCTGCCGCAGCAGGTGTCGCGCGCATCTGGAAGAGTTGCGCGCGACATCCCAGTGCAAGTGATTTAGTTGCGCTGCTTTGGGCAGCGCAACTGATTTTCTTGCGCGCGGCTTTATGGTAAGATTCGATTTTATATTTTTATAAAATTCTGAATCTTCCGCGAGCGCATCTCTGAGGGTTGCGCTGAGTGCGGCGCGCAACTGAATTGGTTGCGCGCGACTGATTGAGATGCGCGCGGATTTTCCTGTGGTAGCACTTAAATTTAACCTAGGCGCTCCTAAATCCGTCATTATTGGGTTTTAAGTACGGGCTTAAGCCTAATATTGATCGGATTTAGTTAATTTGACCTCGTTTTAGCTTTGTTTGTTTAGTTTGGGCTAGTTTTTGTATTTTGTGGCTTAACTTGTTATCCATAAGCATTCTCCACTTCGATCCAACATGAAGATGGTTTTATTTATCGTCATTGCACTTCTTGTCGGGATGGGTGGCCAAAAGTAGATGTCTACATAAGCCATTGGAAATTTTTCATCAAAATTAAGCCATTTTCTTGTAGTGCTAGGAAAGGGTCCTATTAGGTAGCAAGTGTCCACTGAGAAACTTGTGAGAAAGGTTTGTGGGTAAGAGCTTGTAACTAGGAGTTGCCTTATTGTATTGAATTTTGTGTGATAATCCCGAGAAGGGTCTAGGTTATACTTCCATTTAGGCCCCGGAAGGTTTCCTCATAAAACTTGTTATGTTCTTTAAGTTTCTTTTAAGTTCTATTTTTAGATTCTGAAAAAGATTGACCTAATTGGAACCTACTACAATTCATCCCTCGGTGGTAGTTCATCTAAACTAACACATAGTAAAAATAAAAAAAAAATTCTTTTATGCTTTTTTAGGTAAGAAGAATTCTCTTTCGATACAAAATCTAGGCATGTTAACTCGACTCACGTTAGTAGGTCAGACACTTGGCCCTAGGGTTGTTCATTAGACCAAGACCGGACCGGACCTTAGACCAAAAATTAGAATTTTAAGAACAGAAGACCGGACCGATTAAGCTGGGACCAAACCCGGAACGGACCAAAAGAATTGGTCTAAAACCCGAATTGGACAGCTTTCGACCAATTTAAGAAATTTTTAAAATAATTCTAATTTTTTAATAATTTTATGGAAAACTCAAAAAAATTTAAAGGAAAATCTACACTTTAATGTCTTTTTTTGTATATTTAGTACAAAAAGCTCATAAATTTAAAGTTTTCTAAGCTTATTAAGGATAATCTTAACCATAATTTAAAGTTTCACGCATATTTTTAATAAATAAATCGGTCCGATCTAAGACCAGTTTTGATAAGGTTTTGGACCGGACCGAAGACCGGAAAATAAATTTTTAGACATGAAGACCATACCAATTAATTCGGTCAGATCCGTTTTTTCGACGTGGACCGATTTATGAACACCCCTACTTGGCCCTATTCAAAATTCAAAACACTTGTTACATATTAGTATGAACTAGCATATTGCCCGTGCGAAGCACGGTTTATAAATCAAACTATTAAACCCGTAGGAAAAATAAAAATAAAAACAAAGGTAATTCATTTACTATTAAAGGACTTGGTTACTAATGGTCAATAAAAAAAAAAATTAAAGGAACGTTATTTGAATAGTATTTTATGTTATTTAAATTTCTTTTAATTTTTTATAATGTTATTTTATTAATTGAAAAATAATTGAATAATACACCACATAGCTATATAAGAAGTCGACTAATTTATTTATATCTCCCGTTGAGAAAAACTAAAATTTTCTTATCATACCATCCGTATCAGTAGCTACAATCATCTAATATATATATGTTTTATTTACCCGTCGCACTCATTAAATCTATAGACACAATAATAACCTTATATTTGACCTACCAGAACATATATTTTCCTAAGTTAAGCATTGTGCCAAAAACTATATATTATATAATAGTCATATATATAACCAACAGCTAATTAAATATAGTATACAACACAAATACTTCGTATATAGGTATGGATACTGATAATTTTGTATAAGTAAAATATACGGAGTATATATTACTAAGATTTATCCCTACCTTAATTATAAAATGGTTAACAAAAATCTTATAATAGTGCATGGACATTTATATATCTAAAAATGTTCTTTTTACATATATTTTCCCCCATTTAATTTTAAAAGCCTTAAAATTGTCTCTTGAATTCGCTAAATTGATTTAAAAGGTTATGTTTATTTCAATATTTAAAGCCATTTACTATTTTCATTTCCTTTTGTTTTAATTTTTCTATTTAGAATTTATTAGACTATTAGGTTTCAAGATCGAAGTCAATATCTTTTTACCGTACAATCACTAAATCAAAGTCGCTCAACTAAAGTTTTGGACATTGCATAGCTACACAACATCCAACACATTTAATGATTACATGCAAATAATGTTAATAAAACTATGCATTCGATATAAGTTATTTAACAATTTAACTATATACACATTTTGATAGGTTTATATCTTTCATATTAACAAAAATTTACAAATGTTATTATTATATTTTGAAAAAAAATTTAGACTTTAGAGTTTTGTATAAGATAGATAAAAGATAAGTTAATTCCCGTCATATATGCATTGAGTTTTGGGTGTTCTATCCGGTTCACCCTTTGGGCTAATCCAGATTTGAGGATTTTTCTAGGCTATTAGGTTCCACTCCCCTTCCGATTGTTGTTGCAGGGGAGCGAACACAGGTCCTCCCTACCAAGTGTAGTCTCAATCACCACTACACCAACAACAAAACACTTGGTATGGAGGGCACATGTTATAAAATACTACCTCCGTTACAGGTTATGTGCAACGATTCGACATAAAGCAGAGAGGAAAAATGTCTAATCGTTGCACATAACCTGTAACGGAGGTAGTATTATATTATATTATATACATATACTTTTTTATATTATAAAAAAATTATATTATATACACATACTATTATAGTTAAAAGTATTATTATGTATAAAACAACATAAATAATTGCACATGATTGTTGTATATCTAGTATATATAGTACATGAGCAATGCACGATTTTTAAATCAAAATGTTAGTATTTCTAAAAAAAATTCATAAGTAATAGCATTGTTAATACGAATATTACAATTTAAAACACGAGTAATAGTTATAATACATTTTATATCTATCCCTTTTCCGTCAAATGTCTAATTCAATTTAACTTTTATTCTTCTTGTTTTGATTGGTTATTGGTTCATTTTTTATTTTTATGCAAGAAAAACAAAAGGTCATTGTAAAAGACATTGTATAGAAAATGAAAGGCCGCCGATTAAAATTAAATTTATGTTCACGATTATGTATTTTTTTCCAAGACAGCATTTCGGCTCAGCATTCAGTATTTGTCAAGGAGTACAACAAACGATAAAAGTAATTTTTACACTATTTTGTATCTTTATCAAAAACTTTTGTATTCATCCGATTACTTGAATTGAATTTAGAATAATTTGTAGACTATTTTGGGTAACTTTTATCAATAAAGCATAAATAACATTCATTCATTACATGGTATCTTTTATAATAGGTGCACAATATTTTATTGTAAATCTGATTTTTTTTAAATGTTTGTATTGATTTCATAATTGACGTCAAACTAAATTCTTATCGATTTTATTTAATTTTCATAAAAAAAAAAACACAATATTAGCCTTTCAAAATACGAAATATTTGTTTCCTTAATTATGCCACTTTAATCATATTGCTTAAAATTAGTTATTATTCTTTAACTTGAGTATAAATAATGATTGGAAAGACTTTATGGATTATTTGTAGTATTGGAAAGTATATATTTATTATAAAAAAATTAAATCAATATTTATGTTAGGAAATCATGAAAATCTTATGCATGTATAGAAACTTGTTTTTATTGTTTGAAGTTTAACAAAAATAACTATGCTTAAACAATAATTATATAGATATATTTAATACTTAAGATAAGCCAATGAGAGAGTGACATTTGTCATCCTCACATTGAGGCGCTTGTCTTTTAGTATAATATATAGAAGATTATGTTCAATTTTTAATACTATGTTTTGTGACTTAACCATTTTAATCAATACATTGATAGTACGTGCATTTACAGGGTGTCATCTTAGATATCCTTAGACAAAATTTCAATAACAAATCGTTGAATTTTCCGTCAAAAAATGACAAAAAGACAACCCACTCGTGTGCATAATTTTGCATAATCTCTCATTCCAAGATCCTTCCTTGAGCCCATAATACTAGAGTAACAATAGGCTAAATATTTAATACTTTACTTAAATGAATTATTGTTCTCTTATGGGGTGCACCAGGCTGTAAAGCCCATAACCAATTGCCTAGTAATCCACGGCTCTATTCTAAATTATATTAATTAACTCATTTCCTTGTAATTAGAACAAAAAATATTTTTAATGCCTTTCTTAAATATGATTAGAGACAGGGGAACCAGATCAATTAGCCTTGCAACTTCCCATTGATTGTCCTAGAGGAGTATCTGTCATGTTGGTGCCGTGTAATCATGTCTATATAAATCAATACATTCATGAGTTTATAGACATCCTCTCAAACTAGCTAAAAGCAACATACAATCCTACCTTAAGTAACCAAGTAATAAAAATACATTAGTAACATTACAACTATGGCTAGTTTTTCAACAGAAATGAACACATCACACAAAATAAGATCACTAAGCTTACCTTCAAAGCTAAATCCGATCAACCACAGAATTGAACAAGAGCTGAAAAGGCTCCGATCAAAAGAAGAAGCATCAACATCAGCCTCGGAAAGCATCATCATTGGTGTATCAGGGCTAGAAAAATTGTATGGTTGTATCAACCAAGCCTTGAGTCTTCCAATGACTCAACAAGCTCTCTCACTTCGCCAACATGAGAAACATGTTGCTGAATTATTCAAGGGTTGCTCAAGCCTTCTTAATGCTTGCAGCTTAATCAAAGAAGTTGTTTTCCAACAAGTCGAAATCACAAAAAGTCTTGAATCTTCACTTACAGAAAAGGAAGATATCTTAAAAATACGAAGCAATATAGCTAATTACAACTCCTTGAGGAAGGAGGTAATAGGTAAAGCGAAAGACATACTTATGTCATTAAATCAACTCAATGCTGAAGTCCTCGGAGATGAAGATTGTCATCGATCAACTGTGATAAAATCACTAAGATGTGTTAGCATCATTAACTTGTCTGTGTTCGAGTCACTTATTTTATTCTTGTCAGTGCCCGTGTCTAGGCCAAAAAAGTCACTGGTTTCTAAGCTGATGAACAAGGCGGGGAAGTGGAAGTATGAGAGCGGAAATGAGATAAATGATGTTGATAATGTGCTGCATCAATTGGTTTCGACAAAAGATGCTAACGATCAGAAGCTGCTGTGTTATTCACTAGGTAAATCGAAAGTGTTGGTAGGTGTCGTGGAGGGAATTCAGAATGATTTAGAGAAGATGTGCACACAATTATCGAATACAAAATTGTCACTCATGAACATACTCTCATTCTAGTTGGATTTTATAATGCAAAAAATGTTGTTCCAATATATATTCACATACATCTGTAGATACAATCAAAGTAGTATAATGTTCTGAGTTCCAGCTGCTTATACTTTCTGTCCTTACACTTAATATTACTATTGATTCATAGAAATAATGAATACTCCGTAATTAATAGGGGAAATTCCCTGTTTCTCATGGTGAGAAACAAATTTGTTATAGCAAAGAAAGTTAGATTTAACCAGTTTGGATTGCATATGTATATCATTACATATGATTTGATTTTACGGAAATAAGTAGGCTCAATTTTCAAACGCTTTCTCAAGTCCAAACTCCACACCTTTTTTTTTTTTTTTTTGAATAAACTCCACACCCATACTTAAGAGAAGGATATTTAACAAACTTTTTTTAAATTTAGAACGACCATATCAAAATAAATAAATAAATAAATAAATAATAAAATCTCACTGGCATCTTTAAATTTTAACACACTATATTACTCCCTTCGTTTTTAAATACTTGGTCGACTTTACTTTTATGACCTTTTTAAATACTTGCTCCATTTCCTTTTTTGGAAAACTTTTATAATATTTAAATCATTTTTCATACGTAATGGACCCAACATAATACTCTCTATCCTCCTATTCTTCCACTAATTTTGTTTTTTACAATTTTTTATTCTCTCAACTACCCCACTACCTCCATATTTTATTAATTTCTCCAATTTCTCCTAAAATTCCGCGCGCCCATGGAGAAATGGAGCAAATATTTAAAAACAGTGGGAGTAGCCTTTAATATCTATTTGAATATAAAAATTATAAAAAAAAAGTTATAATTATATGGAAAAATACACTTTAATTATCCCAACTAATATTTAGGATTATTAAAAAAAATAAACCTTTATTGTGATTATTTGAATTAAATCAGCAAAAGTTGGCATTATTAAAGTGTATTTTTCCTAATTATAAAGTATACATCTAGATCAATCTAACAAGATGTCACTCAATTTATGTTAAAATTATTTCCTCAAAAAAAAAAAAAAAAAAAAAAAAAAAAAAAAAAAAAAAAAATTATGTTAAAATTATAATAATAAAGATGATAGAAGAAAAAGAATTACACAAATTAACTGGTTTCAATTCGGCCATGATCCCAGGCCATCCACTATAATGATCTAACATAAACCTACTTCTATTATATTTCAGAAAACTAAGTTAAAAGTACAAATCATGATCCCATAATTCTAACATATGTCCATTGAAATACTTTTACATACACCCGGTTTACACTATTATTAGTGTACATTGAGAAATATAAGGGTAATTTTTTGCCTTTTTAGGTAACTTTAAACATGATACGATTTTTATATAAATAGATAACAAAAAAAGTTTTATAAAGATAATTTAATTATATTCAGTTACTAATAATTGAATTTTACTCATTTAAAATGTGATTCTTTACCAATAAAGTGTAGATGTTTTTTTATTTGTATTGGATTAATTTAATTCATATTGCGGTAACTTTTATTTATTTCAGGATCAACTTTTGATCACTTTAAACTATCTTTATAATGGATGTACAATATCCATGCGATTTTTTAAAACTTTTGTGTTTTTATTATGACTCCACGTACTAACACAAATCAATCACTTTCAAGAGGATACTCCTATACATTTGGAGTGGACTAATCACTAACATTTTGAAATAAATAATGTTCCAACATACCCCTTTACTTCAAATTAGGTTACAATGCCTATTTGATCTTCATTCCACGGAAATCAGTATTCCTATAACAAAATACATGTTATTTTTTTCTTCCAATCATTTAACATATTTCTTGTCAAATCAATTATATGACATTGTGAAGCACATCTTATTATAGAGGTGATTAACATCAGTCCGGCCATGAAATAGTACAGGTTTGGACTAGCTTAAAAACGCATTTTAGTAAAATAACTTAAACTCGATCCGAAAAAATCCTGACAAGCCTGCTACTTTTTAGAGGGTTTGAGCCTAAGCAAGGTCGTCTTAACCAATTTGGGGGCCCTGTGCTACCATTAAATTTGGGCCTATAAAATTTTGCTACGTTCTTTGTAGTTCTTATGGCGTATTTGTTATGCACAACTTATCACATTATAAATGTATGATAAAAACAAGGAAAAATTGTCAAGAATTACCTACCTAATAGGTTTTTTTGTTAACAACTACTCGCTTAAAATTTTTATCACAAAAACTACCCACTAAATTTAAAAATTTTGAGTAGCACTACCCATTTTGGTTTTTCGGCAACAAAATTTGGCAAATGTGTACAAATTTTATTTTTTTCTTCCAAAACATAAGCCTAAACCTCGTAAATAACAACCAAACTAATCTTCTTTACAACGACTCACCCTTAAAACACAAAATTTTCAATATTTCCCATTTAAAGAGGATTAAAGTAATTATGATTTTAATTAAGAAATATGTAATGCTTCTAAATTGATGTTAAATTCACTTGTTTTGGTTTCTTAATTGAGTGCTTCATCATTTTGTGTTTACATTTTGGAAAAAAAAAAAACAAAAGTAAGTGCTACTCGCTGGATTTTGTTGCCGGAAAATCAAAATGGGTAATGCTAGTTAAACTTTTTAAATTTAGTGGGTAGTTGTTGACAAAATGACCTACTAGGCGGGTAGTTCCTGAAATTTATCCTAAAAACAATTTATCCTTTTAACAATATTTGAGAGCAACAATGTGAGAGCGAGGGATAGCTCAAGTGGTTAGAGCTCCTCTCCTAGTTTCAAGAGATCCTAGGTACGATTCACACCCTAAAAAGACATCCACATTGAAGCTTAGAAGAAGAATTAGAAAGAGAAGAGAAGAGAGATAGAGAGATAGAGGATTAGATTTTAATTATCATAATAATCAGATTATTACAATTAGTCATGCTTTATACCAGCTCATGACTCCTAACAATCTTCTCACAAGAACCAATGCAAGCATCTTTTGTAACAAACTGGAAAAGGACAAAAATAACAAACTAACATTTCCCGCCAAAACGAGAATTACAAAATACCCCTTATCATACCCTCCTCCTTTCAAAATGACTTTACCTCAAGTCAGGTAGGAGTAAATCCTGGGAATTGAGCTTCAAAATCAGAGTTCAGCACCTAAGAAGCTCCATGAGCTACATAATCTTTCCACTGAACCAAGAATTTAATCTGAGAAGAACCAGCAACAGTCACACTTTGTTGATGAAGGATAGCAGCAGGTATTAAAGGCTAAACAGGAGATTGCTCAAATTCTAAGGGAATGACAGTAATCTGGGGGAGATAACCCTAGAAAGGCTTAAGATGAGATACATGAAAAACATCATGTATCTTAGCATAAGTTGGAAGGTGCAGCTTATAAGCCACCTTTCCAACCTTAGAAATCACCTTGAATGGCCCAAAATACTTAGCAGCTAGCTTATTATTGCTGTGACGTATTACTGAATGATGCCTATAGTTCTGCAACTTTAACCACACCCAATCATTAACATTAAAAGATCTTTCAGACCTCCTTTTATCAGCATGAGTCTTCATCCTTTGCTGAGCTTTTAACAGATTATGCTTCAGTAAGTGAATCATTTCTTACCTCTTTTGCATACACCTATCAACCACCAAATTAGGAGACTCCCCAGGAAAGTAAGGAAGGTGAAGAGGAAGAGGTTGATTGTAGACAACCTCATAAGGAATCAACTGAGCAGTAGAATGAAAGTGTGTGTTGTGTACCACCACTCAACCATGAGAAGGTATTTACACCACTCCATGGGAGTCTTACTAGACACACACACCTCAAAAAGGACTTAATACACCTGTTAACTACCTCGGTTTGTCAATCTGTCTCTGGATGATAAGCAGAAGACAGTAAATATTCAGTGACATGCTAAGAGAAAAGCCCCATCTAGAATTGGCTTAAGAAAACAAAATCTCTATCACTCACAATGCTTCTAGGCCAACCATGAAGCTTGAAAACATGATCTAAATATAGCGGATCCACATCCATAGCAGATTAGGGATGCTTAAGAGCCATAAAATGAGCATATTTGCTAAGCCTCTCCACCACCACAAAGATAACATTCTTACTCATAAAAACAGGAAGACAAGTTATGAAATCCATTAAAATGTCAGTGCAGACCTATTTAGGTATAAGCAAAGCTGCACAGGCTTAGCTGTAGTAGTATCATACTTTGAAGCCTGACAAACTGTGCATTTTCTCACAAACTAGCTTACATCTCTAGCCATGCCCTTCTAAAAGAAAATACCCTACAATCTTTTCTAGGTCTGTTCCCTGCCTGAGTGCCCTGCCTCTAGAGAATAGTGATGCCAATGCAATATCTTCTTTCTCAAGATCTCATTTGGCCCCACAACAATTTTACCATTCCTTCTCAGTAATCCTTCTTTCAGAGAAAAAGGTGGGACAACTTGGTTTAAGTTCAGTTTTTGCATGATAGTCATATTATTAACATCTAAGGTGTAACTAGACTTAATGCTTTGAGAAAAATTAGAATATACAGAGATATCCAATAACAATAACTCAACATCATGAACCCTAGATAAGGCATCAGCTACTACATTATCCTTCCCTGCCTTATACTGAATTTCATAGTCAAACCCCAGCAATTTAGAAAGCCATAATTGCTGAAAGGGTGTAGAAATCTTTTGTTGGAATAGCCATCTAAGGCTCTTCTTATCAGTCTTTATAAATAAATGAGCTTTAATTAAATATTGTTCCCATTTCTGCATAGCAAAAAGAAAGCTCTTTCTCAAAAACTGACAGTTTTTGCCACTTAGGACCCAAAGATCTACTAATAAAATCAATAGGTGTAGGCGTCGCTCGAAGTGCGCCTACGTTAAAAGCATGTGTGAATATGCTTGGCACTCATAGGAAGTGGGAATTGACATATACGATTAGGGACAAGGAAAGTAGGGAGCCGCCAACAAGTTTTTAAGGAACTTGTAAACCGTTCACGGATCATAAAAGGCAACCACGATAAAGGGACAACGAAGTCAACAACGATTGACCCGTGAAGGTTACACCCCATTCATAATCCATGAGATTACTAACTCCATATGGTTCGGAACCACGAAAGGAGGATCGGGGATGATGGTACGAAGTGAGTCATGGAGTCACATTCGCCCGTATTGGCCTCTACTCGATTCTTATAGTGAAAAGTGATTCCTGCGATCTCAAAGGCATACAAACAAAATATTCAATTCGTTCCAAACTATTATTAAGCTAAATTGGTTGAATATTAATGGAACATAAATTCTAAAATATTAGTGATCACTTGAATTAATAACAAGATTAAAAAGGAACCTAAACCGGTCGCCCAAATTATCTTATTAGGCGTGATTTTCAATTACATATTCCCTTTAACATGCAATATGGTGATCATAAAAATAATAGAATTACCATTAATATTGGAAGCAATTTAACAATAATATTGTAAGTCAAATAAAATAACCTAATCATGATGTTAGCAATATTAAAATAAAATAAGAGTAATTAAATTAATTAATTACTCACATTCCGCGCGTTCCTTTAATTTGCTACATCATGAATAAACTGTTAGTAACTTCAATAAAAATATAAATCAAATTAAAATTATTAAATTAAATTAAATAAAAAGTAGAGTTAATTTGGTCCAAACCCTCATTTATTTGTACCTTTCACGCCTTGGTTTAAGGACGGAACCTCGGGTTAAGTATAGACTCCTTGGAGTGCTTAGGGGAATTATTATGGAAGAATAATGAGGCTGGAAATTAGGTTAAAGAGGGAGAAGAGAATGATTTTTGGTGTAAGGTGAGAGAGAATGATTATTGGTGCCCCGTACATCAGAAATGAGGGGGTATTTATAGAGAAAATGTGCTGAGGGAGCACACGGAACCCTAAAATGATAAAAACCCTAAAAAAGTATCCCGCGACACGGCAAAGTGTACCATGACACGGGAAATCCCACCGTCAGACGGGAAACTTTTCCGTGACACGGTACAAATTTGCGTGACATGGGAAATATTTAGGTTACGGGAAGTGAAAACGCGTTTAGGGATTACGCGGAGAAAACACGGAGCAATCCCGTGGCACGGGATGTGCACCGTGACACGGGAAGAAATGCCGTGACACGGCATTGTCCACCGTGGCAAAGTGCAGTATGTCGTTTCACGGTGTAAAAAGTACGCGGAAATTACACGGAATATTCCCGTGTCACGGAATGGGCACCGTGACACGGGAAATTGCACCATGACACGGTGCAAAATCCCGTGACACGGGAGAAAATTGTGCAGAATTACAAAAATGGGCACCGTGTCACGGGAATAAGCCCCGTGACACGTCAGCTTTTGCCGCGTCGCGGCATTTTTGCTGCTGCGCGAATTTCAGTTTTTTACCCGTTTTTAAAATAATCATAACTTTTGATCCGTAACTTGGAATAAGGAATACAATATATCATTGGAAAGCTTATCAAGTCTAATTTCCAACCCAATTAGAATCAAGTCAAAATGATATGTAGATTTTAAGATATGGTCGTTTTAGTAAAAGGGTGTCGGTTTTAGGCCGAGTTTAGTGTTTTACTCATATCTTTTTCGTTATAGCTCGGAATTGGGCTTATGATATATGGTTGGAAAGCTTATTTAAAGTCCTATCCAATAAAATAGTAATTGAATCAAAATTTTATAGCCATAAAATCAGTTTCTCTCAGTTTTGCGATGTGGACACGAAAAGTGGAAAATAGGTTAAGGTTTAGGGAAATGAGCTAGAAATTGGATTGGTTCATGAAATATATTGGATAGAAGATGAATTTAAGCACTCCAAAGATTAAATACTCAACTCGACCAATAATGGCGGTGAAAGGTGTTCATCAACGGGTTTGGTTTTGGGGAGACATTTTTAGGTGTCTACAATAGGGTGGTTGTTCTGCATCAACACAGCCCTAATACCACCCTTAGAAGAATCTTCTTCCACAACAAAAGGTTTAGAGAGATAAGGGACGGCCAAAACTAGTGCACTTCACAAAGCTGCCTTTAAGTACAAGATTGCTTCTTGAGATTCAGAAATCCAATCAAAAGTTCCTTTCTTAAGTAACTCAATTAGTGGTCAGCTAACAACTGCATAACCCCTAACAAACCTCCTACAATAACCAGCCAACCCTAAGAAACTCATCGATTCCTTGACTATAGATGGGCTAGGCCAAGGGATAATGGCACTAATCTTGGTTGGATAAGTTTGAACTCCTTTCTCAGAAATGAAATGTCCAAAGTACTCAACCTTCCGAGTCACAAATGAGCACTTGCTTAGCTTAGCATGACGAGAGTGTTTGGTCATTAACTCAAATACATTGGCTAAATGTTTCCAATGGTCATCCAAACTCTCGCTTTACACAAGCAAGTATATTATCAAAGAAAACCAAGACACATTTCCAAAGGAGGGGTTTGAAAACTGAGTTCATCCAACTTTGAAATGAGGAGGGAGCATTAGTTAAGCCAAAAGTCATAACGAAGAACTCATAATGACCTTCATGAGTCTTAATTGCAGTTTTAAAGACATCATTTAGATGAATCCTCAACTGATGATAGCTAACTCTAAGGTCTAACTTGCTAAAAACCACAAAACTAGCCTATTCATCCACCAACTCCTCCAAAACCAAAAATGGAAATTTGTTCTTGATTGTTCTCTTGTTCAACTCCCTGTAATCAACACACAATCTCCAACTCCCATCCTTTTTACCCACCAGAACCACAAGGGAAGCAAATGGACTAGAGCTATTTTGAATGATACCTCTCTCAAACATTTCATGAACCAACTGTTCTATGATATCATTTTTCTTAAGAGGATACCGGTAAGGTCTAATATTGGAAGCAGTGTTACTAGATTCTAGAGGAATCTTGTGATAAAAACACCTCCCTACTAGGTGGTAAGCCTGTAGGTTCTTCAAATATCACAGCAAATTCTTGCTTTAGGGCCTTGAGTGGCTCAGGTTCAGAAATAGCATCAAAAACCTGCATAAAACAAGTTGGAGCACTACTAGTGACCATATCAGTCACCTACAAAAAGCAAATGTGAGCAGCATCAGACAAACATTTAACTGAGGGACCATCTTCGATGACCTTAAACTTCTAAATTGGAGTACCCCTAAGCCCCACCTCCTAATGTTTAACATAGAATTTCATAGTCAATTGTCTTAAATCCCAAGTAATTGACTCAAGAGTACTAAGCCACTGAATTCCCAACACCATATCATAACTGCCAAGACGAATTAACATAACATTAGTTATGAAAAACTGCCCACCTAAACTCTAGGTAAAATTTTTGCAATTACAATCACAAACGAAGTGATTTCCATTTGCAACTGAGATGGACGGACCCTGAATACTCTCAATAGCACAACCTAACTTTTTTGCTAGATGTATATCAAGGAAATTGTGGGTTCTCCCTAAATCAATCAAGGTATGAAGGATAACACCAAGAGCAACTGCCTTAACTCTCATTGTATGGAAATTATGACTGTCAATCAAGGCACTCAAAGATATTCTAGGGTCATGAGGACTCTCATCTTCCAGTTCTTCTAATTAAACTTTAACATCATCACATTCATCCAAACCTGGAATTTCAACAATAAACAGTTGTGGTTCGTTAAACTAACTTTTATGATTCCTGTCATATGGAGCATCACAATAGTAACAAAGTCCTTTAGCAATTTTTTTCAGCTTTGACAGTATCTAGAACATATTTAGGTTTAGAAAAAGATTGTTTAGTGTTTGTGGTAGGAAGTGTTATAGGTTTGATGCGTGGGGTGGGTAATAAGGGTGGCTTAGAGAAATTTGATGGTATAAGATGGCTTGAAAAGGTCTGGATGTGTAAGGTTTCACAGCTTTGGGTGAATTTGTAGCAATAGATTCATCCTGCAAACGAGCATACTTAACTACAGCCATTACAGTATGAGGTTTAAAAGCCCTAACAAAGGGTCTAATTCCAAGTTTAAGCCTCCCTACAAAGCTTTCTAACAAATATTTCTCAAGCAATGCATAATTATTTTGCAACATTATAGCCTTAAGATTCTCAAATTCATCAACGTAAGGCTCAATACTACCAGTCTGTTGAAGTTTTTTAAAATCCTCAACCACATTAACACCTACTTCTTCCTTGAACCTCCCAGTACGTAACATCAATAACAAAGTCATTCCAATCCACAAAATTATGAGTAGACAAATAGCTAGAAACCCAATTCTCAATCTTATCAACCATATTAAGGGAAGCTAAGTCAACTTTATGATCATCAGGAATTTTACAAAGAGTGAAATACTTGCAACATTTCTTAATGCACAACCTAGGGTTAGTACCATCAAATTTAGGAAACTCGAGTTTAGGTATATACCCCAATATCGGCTGACTTAAACGATCTTCAAATCTAGGTGATCTAGAATCTGCTACTTGATTTTTCATTGCCTGCATCATGTGCAGTAAGTCCTCGAACTTCCGATTAGAAGCCTGAGACGGGTACTCTTACCTCTGATTCGAAGCAAGAGATTGAGCTTCAAGCCTTCTCTCCAATGCCTGCAACTTAGCCTCCATTCTCGTCACTCGAGTAGTTAATGAAGGTGCAAGACTAAAGCAGAGAGCACAACGTTGGATCTGATACCACTGATAAGGGAGGTTGTAGCAGAAGACCAAGTAGCAGAGAAATAGAGTGAAACCAGAGATAAGAAAGAAAAGACGTGAGGAAAAAGAAGAAGAATTAGAGAGAGAAGAGAAGAGAGATAGAGACAGAGAGAATTAAATTGTAATTATCATAATAATATGATTATTACAATTAGTCGTGCTTTATACCAGCTCATGACTCCTAACAAACTTCTCACAAAACCAATGCAAGCATCTTTTGTAACAAACTGGAAAAGGACAAAAATAACAAACTGACATAATTTCCCGTCAAAACAAGAATTACAAAATACCCACTAGTGGAAAAATAGTTATCCGTAACGGGCAAAAACAACCCATCCGGGGGTGTTACAAATGCGACCGTTACGGATAGGCTATGTTATTCGTAACGGGCGGTTTTAATGTCCGTTACGAATAACCCGTTATTTGTAACGGGAATTTAACTGCCTGTTACGAATAACCCGTTATTTGTAACGGATATTAAAACTAGTTATTCGTAACAGGCAGTTAAATTCCCGTTACAAATAACGGGTTATTTGTAACGGACATTTAATTTGCCCGTTACAATTACAATTGAAGCCAAATTTTTTTTAAAAATGGTAGTAGAGGATACCTGCTACATGGTAATTATTATTATTAATGTTCAATAATAATCTATGCAAAATTCAATTAATTATAAATTAAGATATAACTTGCACTAATGTCCAAATTGACTTTACAACAACTCTCTAACATAAATAAAAAGCTACTACATAATTCCACTAAACCTCTTCATTCTATTTCTTTTCTCACTAAACCTCCGTAATTCCAAAGCAGAACAAGGCAACTTCTGAGACTGCTTTCTCTTTTTGTTTCTCCGCCGAGGTTGAGGCTGCTCTAGAGGTGGACTTGGACGGAGTGCCAACGCAATCGGTGGAACATCATGAGGGCTATGCACATAAACATCATGGTGAGATAACACTAAAATCAATCTCCTCAAATGCTGATCAAAGGAGAAGCCATTTTTTCCACCAATAAGCAATGATAAAGAGTCTAATTCCATTTAAATATCAAAATTCCACACCAAATCTAAAAATATACAATAATGAAAGAAAATAAAATCCAGGAATTTATAATTCCCAAATGACTATAAATTACAAAGACATATCCAAAATTAATTTCTTGAACACATAGGATATGAATATGATTAAAGGTTCGATGATGATCCAAATCATAAGCATTTACATCATTTTTATTTCAAAAATTTACATCAAATTCTCCGATCCATTACCATTTTTATTTCTAAGAATTTAAATCACAATCCAAATAAAAATAAAAATTAAAGTTAAACTCAAAATAACAAAAGCTAAAAAATAAAAAAATCACACTTGAAAAGTCCTGGCAACTTTATGCTAAAACTCTTCTTTATAGTGATAGGAAAACACAGATGTGGCAAAGTTTCAGATTCTTGCCCATACAAACCACAGGTAGGATGGACTTGAATATGCCAATTTAAGAGCTGAGTTTATCTTAAGTTGCTAACCTTGTGAAGATAGCCATTTTATGAAGTGAGATATAGGGCTCGCTATACATCTTTCTGATGAATGATACTTACCATTTTCAGTTATTGCTTGCCATATTAGGAGTATGGACCGTAAAAGACATACCTTTTCAGGGATATGCAAGCTATGGAATCTTCAAACTCTTACTTAACTAGGGATATGCAGCTAATCTAGGCATCTTTTTTATGAAAAGTATTTATCTAAACTACACACTTTTTACCAGGGAATATTTAATCTCACTTATTAGGAATCATACTACACAAGGAAATTCACAATAAATACTATTTACCACAATGAAGATCACTAACCACAATATCAAACTTTTATCCTGGCACACCAAAATTCAACACCAATTTCTATAACAAAAGCTAAAAAAATAAAAAAAAAAATTTAAAAATTTGAAAGCAACTAAAAAGCCAAAAGATAAAACCTTTTAGAAGCATAAGAATGCATTAATCTCTGAGAAAATCCAAACATATTTCATCTCACAATTAATATTTTTCTTCTATTTTTCAAGAAATAAAAGATTTTCGATAAGGTGGCAAGAAATCAAATGTATCAACCTGGGCAAGCTTTAAATCTACAACAAACAAACTAATAGCCGTATTAAATTCATTCAACAAAATTCCACATCTTTCAATCAAAAGAAACATCGGGATATAGTTACTTCATAAAAAACAAGCTATCAAATTTTTCAATAAACAATCAATCAAAAATCAAATCACAATCCAATTTTCAAGCATAAATTAAGTTAAAAATCTCAAATTTTGCATTAACATACTACATTCCTCAAACATAGAAGCTATCCTATAATATCATGCATCAATTAAACACATAAAATCCGATATAAAATAGATCAAAAAATAGAAAAGCCATAATCCAAAATAAAGAGCAAAGATAGAAATACTATTGAGATAGGAACATAGATTGTGATATGATATTATGAGAATTGTTGGATAATTAGTGGAAGTAGTGCTTCAAAGTTGACTATTTGACTTTGCTTTAATTTAGGATTAATAAGGGCTTGTTTGACATTGTTTTTTGTTTTTAGTTTTCAGTTTTTTTGAAAACAAAAAACTAAAAATAGGAAACAAGAAAAAGGTGTTTTCACTTTTCAGTTGTCAGTTTTCAAAATTAGCATGATTTTAATAAGTTTGACAAATATCATACACTTTTAAAATACAAAAAACCAAAAAACTGAAAACCGCAACAATGTCAAACGAACCCTAAGGGCTTGTTTTGCATCAGTTTTGGTTTTTAGTTTTCTGTTTTTTTGAAAACCAAAAACCAAAAACAGGAAACAAGAAAAAGGTGTTTTCACTTTTCTGTTGTCAGTTTTCAAAATTATCATAATTTTAATAAGTTTATATAATTTTTGATTTATTATGACACACATATCATATACTTTTAGAAAACAAAAAACCAAAAAACAGAAAACCACAACAATGCCAAACGAACCCTAAGTTAGTGGTTTTTTATTTGTTAGGAATCCTAGAAATTACTTCCTAAGTATTAGCATAGCAGTATGATTCGTGGGTTATGCTCCCACTTTATTTTCCTTTATTTTAGTTGAAGTTTGTTTGTTTGTTGCCTATATAAAGGCCCCTTTTATTTTTTAATCAATGCAATCAAGTTACTTTTCCTCTTTTATTTTCTATCTTGGTATCTGATGCTTTTTTAATCTTTGAGTGGGCCTTGTTAGTGAAAAGCACAACAGCTTTCATCCACTATCAAAGAATTAAAAAAATCCAGGTTAGTTCTTTCATTTTTTTAACCAAAAAAAAGAAAAAGAGAGAAAAGAGAAAAGTTAGAGAGAGAAACAAGTGGGCACCGCAGCCATTGTTTCAATTGGGTTCTTTGAGTGAAATACAGTGAGATTATCCACGAAATTGAAAGTATCAATGGCCACAAATGGGACTTCCACCACTTCCCAGCCGTTAATTCCCGTTTTTGATGGGGATAAGTATGAGTTTTGGTCAATTAAGATGAAGACTCTCTTCACATCCCAAGATTTATGGGAGTATATTGAAGATGGGTATGATGTCAAGGAAAAGGATGAGCAAAAATTGAAGGAAAATAAGAAAAAAGATGCAAGAGCCTTATTTTTTCTTCAACAAGCAATGAGTGACTCTCTCTTCTCACGAATTGCTGCTGCAACAACAGCCAAGGAAGCTTGGCAGACTCTAAAAACTGAATTTCAGGGCTCTAAAAAGGTGATTGATGTAAAGCTCCAATCTCTTCATTCTGAATTTTCCAATCTGCATATGGAAAAGCAAGAATCTGTGCAAGATTATTTGTCTAGAGCAAGCTCAATTGTCAACAGAATGAGGTCTTATGGAGAGACCATCACTGATCCAACTGTTGTCAAAAAAATTTTGCGCACTTTGAATGATCGATTTGATCTTATTGTTCCTGCAATTGAGGAATCCCATGACCTCTCTACTTATTCTTTTGCGGAATTGATGAGTTCTTTGCAAAATCATTAAGAGAGGTTGAATAGAAGGAAAGAGAGCACTGAAGAGAAGGCATTCCAAGTAAAAGGGGAGGCCTATAAGGAGAAATCTAATTCGGGTGGACGAGGAACCAGTAGAGGTGGATATCGTGGTTAAGGACGCGGTGGTCGCTATACTGGTTGCAGAGGACGTGGTCGATCATCGGAGCAACGAAACTTTACCCAGAAGAGCTCCATTCAATGCCATTATTGCAAAAAATATGGCCACAAAGAGGCGGATTGCTTGTCAAAACAGAAGGCTGAGTGACCAAAGGCAAATTTGGTTGAGAAAGAAGAAACATCTGAGACGTTGTTTATGACACACTTTTTCGGCACCGCTCCTGCTCAAGATGTCTGGTTCATTGACAGTGGGTGCTCCAACCACATGTCAAATTCTCGTTCTTTGTTTGAGAGCTTGGACGTCTCACAAAAAACAGAGGTTCGACTTGGTGATAACAAGAAGGTATAGGTCAAAGGGAAAGGTACTATTGCTATTTGTACTAGTAGCGGTAAAAAGAAATTATTGCATGATGTTTTAATTTCTTTGTACCTAGTTTGACTCATAATTTGTTAAGTGTGGGACAACTGATGAATGGTGGGTTAGTTATTGTGTTTGATGATAGTCAGTGTTTTATCAAAGATAAGAAGTCTGGTTTGAATATTGTGAATGTTTGTATGATTGGAAATCGAATGTTCCCATTAGATGTGTCCACTGTAGAAAACCGAGCACTTACTGTTAACGGATGTGGTGACTCTGACTTATGGCATTTGCGTTATTTTCACTGTAGGCGTCGTTTGAAGTGCGCCTATGTTAATAGCATGTGGTGAATAGGAAGTGGGAATTGACATTACGAAAAGGGACAACGATTAGGGACAAAGCAAAGTAGGGAGCCGCCAACAAGTTTTTAAGGAACTTGTAAACCATTCACGGATCATAAAAGGTAACCACGATAAAGAGACAACGATAGGCAACAACGATTGACCCGTGAAGGTTACACCCAATTCATAATCCATGAGATTACTAACTCCATATGGTTCGGAACCACGAAAGGAGGATCGGGGATGATGGTACGAAATGAGTAATGGAGTCACATTCGCCCGTATTGACCTCTACTCGATTCTTATAGTGAAAAGTGAATCCTGCGATCTCAAAGGCATACAAACAAAATTTTCAATCTGCTCAAAACTATTACTAAACTAAATTGGTTTAATATTAATGCCACATATAATTATAAAATATTACTGATCACTTGATTTAACAACAAGATTAAAAAGGATTCTAAACCGGTTGTCAAAATTATCTTATTAGGCATGATTTTCAATTACATATTCCCTTTAAACGTGCAATATGGTGATCATAACAATAATAGAATAAACATTAATATCGGAAGCAAGTTAACAATAATAGCGTTATTCAAATCAAATAACCCTAATCATGATACTAGCAATATTTAAATAAAATAAGATTAATTAAATTAATTAATTACTTACATTCTGCGCGTTCCTTTAAATTGCTACATCATGAATAAACTGTTAGTAACTTCAATAAAAAAAAATATAAATCAAATTGAAAATTAAATTAAATAAATACAAAGTAGAGTTGATTTGGTCCAAACCCTCAGTTATTTATACCTTTCACGCCTTGGTTTAAGGACGGAACCTCGGGTTAAGTATGGACTCCTTGGAGTGCTTAGGGGAAGTATTATGGAAGAAAAGGGAGGCTAGTGTTTAGGCTAAAGAGGGAGAAGAGAATAAATTTGTGATAAAGCTTGTTGATGATTGAAATAGGGGTGATATGATCTCTATTTATAGAGAAAAAAGAAGGGTCGAAAAAACAAGATAAGATCCGAATTAAATCGGAATAAAACTCGATAGACAACAGTTTTTGGGGTTTTTGTTTTTATCGTATCTTTTGATCCAAAAATCGTAATAAGATGAATAAGATATCGTTAGAAAGATATTGAAGTCTACTTTCTAACCCAATTAGAATCCGATTAAAATATTTTATATAATAAAAGATATGACCGAAATAGTGAGACGGTGTCAGTTTTGAATAGAGTTTGATATTTAATTCATATCTTTTCCGTTATAGCTCGGAATTGATATTATAATATATCATTGGAAAGATAATTTCAAGGGTTATCCAACCATGTAAAATTTTGATAAAAAATATGATCACGGAAATAATATCTGTCTATCTTTGAATGCCTTTCAATTCGGATAGAAATAGGATTTTCAAAAAAAGGAGTTTTATTCAATTTCAAACTCTTTAATCTTATCTTTTCAAAAAGGATAATTAGGATCTTTTAGAAACTTATAGAAGCTTCTAACTAATCATAATTGGTTTAGGAATTGGATTAAATCATTTGGACCCTCCACATGATCATTGGGTCGTAGGTAAGGTGGGCTTAGGTTCGGTTTGGGCTCAGTTTAATATTTTAGCCATAACTTATTCGTTATAACTCGGATTTGGGCATATAATATATCGTTGGAAAACTCTTTTAAATCCCCATCCAACTTTTTAATCATTGGACCCAGATTATGGACCAAAATAAACTGAAATAAACGTTTTTATAAAAAGGACACGGAATGAATGATTTTAAAAGACACGAAATGAATTATTTTGGGTTTAAAGACACGAAAAGAGGAAAATAAGTTATGGTTTGGGGAAATGGGCTAGAAGTTGGGTTGGTTTATGAAATGGAAATATTGATTTAAGCACTCCAAGATTAAATACTCAACCCGACCAATAATGGCAGTGAAAGGTTGTTCATCATCGGGTTTGGTTTTGGGGAGACATTTTTAGGTGTCTACAGAAGCCCCCACTTTGACTGAGTTTGTAGAAGCGTTAGTTTCGAAAAAGATAGTCAAAGTAGTCGATAGGGACAGAAAATGATTTGAGACGTTCTTTGATCCTAAATCAATCTGTATACGCCGATACCTGCAAAAAATGTTAATTCCACAAATAAAAGGGTAAAGGGATAGAACGCTTATCTGATACCAGTGTATCGGTGACAAATGAGTTTGGTATTTTCCTATGCTTGAAGGAATCCAGCGGATGACGTTTGTTGAAATGTTTTCCATGTTTGAGGAAAGCCGACAGATGAGTTTGGTAGCTTTCTAAGCCTGAATAAACCTTCCGGATGACACTTTCCATGCTTGAGGAAAGTCGACATATGATTTTGGCGTTTTTCTATGCTTGAAGAAATCCACCGATAATGCTTTCCATGCTTGAGGAAAGCCGACAAAGGAATTTGGCGGTTTTCTATGCTTGAAGAAATCCACCAGATAATACTTTCCATGCTTCAGGAAAGTCGACAGATGATGAGATTGCAAGTCTCAATGTATCCAGAACCTTGCATCAAGAAATGATGGTGGTTCGATTATCCCCGAACGTGGGCTGTAGATGGTCCGCTTGTCCCCGGACATGGGCTGTAGTTGGTTCGCTTGTCCCCGAACGTGGGCTGTAGTTGGTTCGCTTTTCCCCGAACGTGGGCTGTGTATGGTCCGCTTGTCCCCGGACGTGGGCTATAGATGGTCCGCTTGTCCCCGGGCGTGGGTTGTAGATGGTCCGCTTGTCCCCGGACGTGGATTGTAGTTGGTTCGCTTGTCCCCGAACGTGGGCTGCAGATGAGACCTGCCAAAATAAATTTGCCAATAGACTCGTATATATTATGATTGACTTGACCACTGAATTGACCAAGTTTGACTTAATGTGACATGACATGTGTATGACTTGTGAGTGTGTGTGTGTGTGTGTGCAGACACAAGCAAACGAAGATGCAAAAGCAAAAATTTTCCGTCAATTTTTTTCATGAGATGAGTGGAGGGTACTGACTTTCTCCCGAAAAAGAAAGACATGAAAAAAAAATATTATTTTCGAAATTCCCTCGATAAAAAATTTGAAAAAGTTTTTGAACTTCCCCAAAAGAAAACAATGAAGAAGGGGAAGAAGTTTTGAACTTCTTAGTTAAGCAAAACGACTTCGTTAAGCAAAACGAAATGAATCATATGGATTGAATTGATTGTCTTGAAAATAATGTATGCATGATGAATGTTCTTAGGTCACGAGGTTAAGGACAATTACATCATGTGACACGATAGATGAATGAACTTAGGTCATGGAGCTAAGCATCATATATGGTGTAAAGAAGTGATCTTGAACGTCACTTAGGTCTGGAAGCTAAGCACGTATATAGATGAAATGATTGATGACTATTTCATAATGAATGTTTCTTAGGTGAAGGAGCTAAGCACGATATGCTTTGTATGATTAAAAATTATTGATATATAAATGTTTCTCAGCACATTATGCGATGCATGAAACAACGAATATTGCTCAGGTCAAGAAGCTAAGCAAGTATACAATGTTTCTTCTAATGAATGTTATCTTTAAATATGATGAAACATGCACAGTGTCGAAACAAGATTTCATGATAAAGGGCTCTTAAAGGGAAGGATGATTGATATGGATATGGATGTGTGACTGAAGTGTGTGAATGTGATACTAAGGCTGACTGCAAAGGTTATGGTGATGGAAATATATGTGAGAGGAATCAAAGATGATGACTCTTTAGGCTGGGTAGGCTAAATGATGTGGATTCAAGCCCCCAAGTCTAGCTCTAAATGGGTAGGGGTAAGCATTGGATATTATTTGACTCGATCATGCATGGATATGAATATAAATGTGAATATGAATGTGAATGTGGTCGCACCTCGATGTGAGGTTGCCTATGTATCCGTTAGGAATCAGGCCGAACGTAGCTCTAACCAAACTTTGCACAGGTGTATGTACACCTAAAAGAGGTCTTTTAAGGGTTGTAATGTGGATAAGCTGATGGTTTAAGGAAGAAAGGGGTAAAAGGCTCAAGACCCGAGAGAATCCCTAAGACGTGTAATTGTGAATTGGACTTTGCAAGTTTTATTTTCAACATTTTTTTGTTTTGAATTTCTTTTTTCTTTTTTTTTTATTCTTTTGAATCAATGTAGGCAATCTCAGATCATGCGGTCCATCACTCACTTAGCATTCATGTTTCTCAGGCACGGTACCAAGCACTCGATGAGAGACGCAATTTGAGACGTGTTCATATCAAAGACATTGGAACACTTGCCTTTATACATTTTTTTTTTTTTTTGTGAACTTGCTTACAAATTACACACCTTCCCATCCTAGGGTTAAGTGAATGTGGGTTGAAGAAATGAAGGTCCAACGTTAGACAAGGCTTAAAATGATTGATGAAGAAATGAATATGTGATTGAATGGTTAATGGAGAATGAATGGGTTGCAAAGGTTCCTTAAATAATTGGTATACCTTGTGTTCAATTCGGCAAATTGTTTTTTTTTTTTTTTTTTTTTTTTTTTTTTTTTTTTTTTGCGCATGACATGATCGAATGCAAAGGAAAGAAATGCTCATTGATGGAACATGGCATATAGACATAAGGATAAGGAGAACTTATGCTAGAGTTCTTAGGGGAAAGGGATGAAACGAAAGAAGAAAAAAAAAAAAGAAATCTTGTATAGAGACTTGTCTTGTGCTTCGTCTTCATGGTTGCTTATGAATTTTTGTTTACCGCCAAGAGGAACAAGAATTTTGTTATTGCTGATGCTTTGATTGGAAGAAAAGAAGGAAGGAATGACGTTCCCCTTATTCTTCCAATTCTTCACTAGTGGAACTCGAGTATTATAGAACAAAATGAGCTCACTTAATGCTTTGACTCAATACTCAGATTGAAAAGGAAGAGTGTATGAAAAAAATTTGAAAACTGATGGGAAATACTCCACTCAATCCTATTACGACGGAAAACGACTCATGTATGGTCCTAGTATACGATCATAAACAATATAGTGCATTAATCGAAGACAAAGTGTGTGCAATGACTCAACATGTGAGATTAGGTGAGTTTATTAAGACTCGTGGTATGATCGCATGGCTAGACATGAGGACGTTGTGAAAAACATAGGACCCAATGACCAAATAGCACGGAAGACAAACTAACTTGATTAATTTTGTCCAATTTTAATGTTTATGCTATTTACTAGGTGAAAACGGTCCATTGGCAATCGTTAGTCATAAATAAGATCAACCAAAATCAAAGACAAAGAACACATGATAAGGTTAGCACAAAAATCAATCACAAGAAACTAGGAAAAGGACTAGAATTCTAGAAGAGTTAAGACTCATGGGTATAAAAAAAAATAATAAAAATCTATAATCCTATGTTATACGGGTTGACACGGATTAAAGGACTTGGCTACTAGCTTGACACTAAAAGATATAAAAAAAATTAATTAAAAGAAAGAAAATTGAAGCTAAAAAGACAACTAAACTGGACAAGATGTAGTATATAAGTTATAACTTTTGATCTGTCACTCTTATTGGGACGAAATTAGTTTCAAATGAAAGATAAAACTCGGGGCTACAGATCCATAGGTGGAAAGACACGTAACTCTTTCTAGAACTCCGGCTATGACCAAAACAAGTTGACTCTTGTGCAGGATACGAGAATAAAAATCCGGGTGACTCAAAAATTTAAAAAAAAAATCTATGACTCGACTCTAATAATAAAAAAAAAAGGGTTTTATAAGAGAAAAAAAAAAAAAAAAGTCAAAAAATGCACATATAAGCACATTGTCACAAATGATGCAATGAAGTTCGCAACCCAAAGTCAAGTTCAATGTTCGACTATGGTCAAGATTAAAAGGGTGTAAAAGGGTACCATGGTTATGAGTTTGGACGCGTTAGCAAGGCAGCCTCCCTTGAGGGTGTATGCCAACGGGCGGCTCCGCAAGTTCGTGATGAAATCAAACTCGATTCCATGGTTTGGGTGGATTTAAAAAACTCGGATGAACCCTTATTGTCATGAACGTTTTTGGGTTGATAGAGCTTAAATCCCCCGGGCTAGCCACATACGTAGAACACGTACTATTGTGGAAAAATAGGTGACCTAAAATGCATATGCATATGTGACAATGCCAATTAAATCACAGGAATATTTTTCAAGAATCTTTCAAGTCTCATGCACTCATCTTAACTAAATATCGATCACTAAAATCGATAAATAATCAAGAATCCTCCCAGTGGAGTCGCCAAATTGTAGGCGTCGTTTGAAGTGCGCCTACGTTAAAAGCATGTGGTGAATATGCTTGGTACTCATAGGAAGTGTGAATTGACATTACGATTAGGGACAACGATTAGGGAAAAAGCAAAGTAGGGAGCCGCTAACAAGTTTTTAAGGAACTTGTAAATCATTCACGGATCATAAAAGGCAACCACGATAAAGGGACAACGATAGGCAACAACGATTGACCCGTGAAGGTTACACCCCATTCATAATCCATGAGATTACTAACTCCATATGGTTCGGAACCACGAAAGGAGGATCGGGGATGATGGTACGAAGTAAGTCATGGAGTCATATTCGCCCGTATTGGCCTTTACTCGATTCTTATAGTGAAAAGTGATTCCTGCGATCTCAAAGGCATACAAACAAAATATTCAATCTGCTCAAAACTATTATTAAGCTAAATTGGTTTAATATTAATGCCACATATAATTCTAAAATATTAGTGATCACTTGATTTAACAACAAGATTAAAAAATATCCTAAACCGGTTGTCCAAATTATCTTATTAGGCGTGATTTTCAATTACATATTCCCTTTAAACGTGCAATATGGTGATCATAACAATAATAGAATAAACATTAGTATTGGAAGAAATTTAACAATAATAACGTTAGTAAAATCAAATAACCCTAATCATAAATAAGATATAGTTGGAAAGCTCTTGAAGTCTACTTTCTAACCCAATTGGAATCAGATTAAAATATTTTATAGAATAAAAGATATGGCCGAAATAGTGAGATGGTGTCAGTTTTGAATAGAGTTTGATATTTAATTCATATCTTTTCCGTTATAGCTCGGAATTGATATTATAATATATCATTAGAAAGATAATTTCAAGGGCTATCAAACCATGTAAAATTTGGATAAAACCTATAATGCACGAAAATAATATCTTTCTATCTTTGAATGTCTTTCAATTCGGATAGAAATACAAATTTCAAAAAAAGGAGTTTTATTCAATTTCAAACTCTTTAATCTTTTTTTTTTCAAAAAGGATAATTAGGATCTTTAAGAAACTTATAGAAGCTTCTAATTAATCCTAATTGGTTTAGGAATTGGATTAAATCATTTGGACCCTTCACATGATCATTGGGTCGTAGGTAAGGTGGGATTAGGTTCGGTTTGGGCTCAGTTTAATATTTTAGCCATAACTTATTCGTTATATCTCGGATTTGGGCTTATAATATATCGTTGGAAAGCTCTTTTAAAGCTCCATCCAAATATTCAATCATTGGACCTAGATTATGGACCAAAATAAACTGAAATAAACGTTTTTATAAAAAGGACACGAAATGAATGATTTTAAAAGACACGAAATGAATTATTTTGGGTTTAAAGGCACAAAAAGAGGAAAATAAGTTATGGTTTGGGGAAATGGGCTAGAAGTTGGGTTGTTTTATGAAATGGAAATAAGGATTTAAGAACTCCTAGATTAAATACTCAACCCTACCAATAATGGCAGTGAAAGGTTGTTCATCATCGGGTTTGGTTTTGGGGAGACATTTTTAGGTGTCTACATTCACTTACATCTTAATGGCTTAAAATTGTTGACTCAAAAAGAGATGGTTTTGGGGCTTCCAAACATCGATACTTTGGGATTTTGTGAGGGTTTTGTCTTGGGAAAACATAGTAAGAAACCATTTTCTGTTGGGAAGTCATGGAGAGCATCTGAATGTCTTGAGTTGGTGCGTGCTGACTTGTGTGGGCCAATGAATACAAAGTCCTTGAATGGAAGTTGTTACTTCTTATGATTCACTGATGATTATACAAGAATGAGTTGGGTTTACTTCTTAACATACAAGTCTGAGGCACTTAACATGTTTAAGAAGTTTAGAGCCTTTGTAAAGAAGCAATCAGGGTGTTCTCTTAAAAAGCTACACACAGACAATGGTGGTGAATTTTGCTCAAATGATTTTGATGCCTTTTGTGCGGAGCTTGGAATTTCCAATCAGCTCACTGCACCATATATCCCTGAGCAAAATGGCATTGCTGAACGGAAGAACCGAACTATCGTAGAGATGGCTAGAAGCATGTTGAAGGCAAGAGGACTTCTTGATGAGTTTTGGGCAGAAGCAGTAGCAACATCTGTGTATCTTCGCAACATCTCTCCTACAAAGGCAGTCATGAATCAGACTCCATACGAAGCTTGGCATGAGGTGAAGCCTATGGTAAGCCACTTAAAAGTTTTTGGTTGTATTGCTTATGCTTTGGTTAAATCAGCTTGTCATAAACTCAAAAATAAATAAAAAAAATGTATATTTCTTGGTTACAGATTGAAATCCAAAGCTTATAGGCTTTACAATCCAATAAATGGCAAAATCATTATCAGTCGTGATGTGTTATTTAATGAGTCTGCTAGTTGGTCTTGGAGTTCTCATTAAGCAGGAAAACAGGTTCCTTTTAATGATGATGGTGAAGCTCCTGCGAATGTTGTACCTGATGCTACACATGAAGGGGACATTAACCCTACTCCTCTAGCAAGTCCAAGCTCACAATATGACAGCAACACAACCTCATCATCAGAGAGTACACCAGAATCTCGACGGAGGTTTCGTTCACTCAGAGAATTATATGAGACAACTAACTTTGCTCTCTCAGTGTTAGATCCTGTTTACTATGATGATGCTGCATAGAAACAAATATGGCAAGATGCAATGACAGAAGAAATGAGGTGCATAGAGAAGAACAAAACATGGGAGCTAGTTGATCTTCCGGAAGGAAAACATGCAATCGGGTTGAAATGGGTGTTCCGTACCAAGTATCAAGCTGATGGAAGTGTGAAAAAACACAAGGCTTGTTTAGTGGGTAAAGGCTATGCACAAGAGCAAGGTGTTGACTACGATGAGACGTTCTCTCCCGTGGCTCGTTTTGAAACTATAAGAACATTTCTTGCCTTAGCTGCTCAACTTGGTTGGCCTGTTTTTCAGTTTGATGTAAAGTCGGCTTTCCTAAATGGAGAGTTGAAGGAGGAAGTTTTTGTTGCTCAACCTGAAGGCTTTGTTGTTCAAAATAAGGAAAACAAAGTTTATAGGTTGCAGAAGGCATTGTATGGCCTTAAACAAGCTCCACGTGCATGGTATAAAAAAATTTATTCTTATTTTTTGGAGAATGGTTTTGAAAGAAGTGAAAATGAGCCTACACTTTATTTGAAGAAGAAGGGTACTGCTGATTTTCTGGTTGTTTGTTTGTACGTTGATGATATGATCTATATGGGGTCTTGTGAATCAATTGTTGCTGAATTTAAGTGTAGCATGATGAAGAAATTTGAGATGTCAGACGTGGGGTTATTGCAATATTTTCTCGTATTAGAGGTGAAGCAAGAAGCTGATGGCATTTTTTATCTCAAAGAAAATTTGCAGAAGATCTTCTAAAAAGGTTCCAGATGACAGGGTGCACTCTAGCATGTACTCCTATGAATATTAATGAGAAATTATGTGCAAATGATGATACAGGTGCAGCAAATGCAAAGCTATACAGAAGCATGGTAGGTGGTTTGAACTATCTATCTCACACAAGACCGAACATTGCATATTCAGTTGGTCTTGTCTCTCGTTATATGCATAGTCCAACAAAGCATCATCTTGGAGCCGTGAAAAGAATATTGCACTACATAGCGGGTACATCCGAGTATGGAATCTGGTATAAGAAGGTTGATAAAATGAAGCTAGTCGGCTATTGTGACAATGATTGGGCTGGTTCCATTGATGACAGAAAAAGCACGTCTGGCTATGTCTTCACTCTTGGGTCTGGTGTTATTTCTTGGTCATAAAAAAAACAAAGTACAGTGGCTTTATCTTCATCTGAAGCAGAGTATGCAGCCATAACTTCAGTAGCATTTCAAGCAATCTAGCTAAGGAGATTGTTAGCAGACTTCCTTCAAGTGCAACAAGGTGCTACTGAGTTAGTGACAATAAATCAGCAATCAATCTGACGAAAAATGCAGTTTTCCACAGTTATAAGAAGCACATTGACATCCGACACCACTTCATTCGTGACTTAGTAGCAAAAGGTGTATTGAAGTGAAATTCTGTAGTACCAATCAACATGTAGCAGACATACTTACTAAGTGACTTGCTTCCATGAAACAAGAATGCTTCATATTGCAAATGGGAGTATGCAACTTTGAATCAAGGGGTTATGTTGGATAATTAGTGGAAGTAGTGCTTCAAAGTTGACTATTTGACTTTGCTTTAATTTAGGATTAATAAGTTAGTGGTTTTTTATTTGTTAGGAATTCTAGAAATTACTTCCTAAGTATAAGCATAACAGTAAGATTCGTGGGTTATGCTCCCACTTTATTTTCCTTTATTTTAGTTGAAGTTTGTTTGTTTGTTGCCTATATAAAGGCCCCTTTTATTTTTTAATCAAGTTACTAGTTATTGGCTCGGGTGATGCCCCGGGTCATTATAAATTTATTACTTTAATTGAACTATATATATTTTGGCTTGTTTAATTTGTCATTGAGAGCTTAAGAGCTTTTTTTTTTAATATGATAGCTTAAGTAGTTAGTTGTTTGTATGAGGTGGTTTGACACTTTGACCCTCCATATGTATAGGGTAAATGATAAATCAATCCAATGTGAAAAAAATATATATAATTGATAAATCAAATATGTATAAATGTCAATATATATATATAATGCACCCTACAAAATCACTCTATAATTACAATTGTAATATATATAAATAAAAACTTTTACTCTATATATATACAATCTTATGAATTAATGCATAAAAATATGGAGTAATGTTTAGTTTCTTACAAATTTTATTATTATGCAATCATTAAGGAGTTACATTCCAAGTTAGGGAAACTTAAATAGAGTGTTATGTATATGAAGAGTTTTTCAATTAAACAAAACATTAATATATAGAGGTTATGCATATATTGAGTTTTCAATCATTAATGAATTTGTATGATGTGGCGTCACAATATATGCCAAATCGCAAAATTGCTGACACATGGCAAAATAACATGTCTTGCTATGAGATATAATTGTGAAAAGATATAGATATTGTGAGTATATTTATATTAGGAAGATATGATAACCAGGAATATTAGGGTTAGGTATTCCTATTATTGTCTATATATATTGTAATGTAGCCAAAGAGAATGAATGGGAAAATACAATGGAAAATAACAGAGAACTATTTTCCCCAATATAATATTTAACATGGTATCAAGAGCCTAGGGAGATCCTAGGATGAACACGAGAGTTCGTGTGAGAGGAGAGAATGAAAAAAAAAACCTTAATCACGAGAGTTCGTATGAGAGGAGAGAATTAAAAAAAAAACTTAATCACGAGAGTTCATGTGAGAGGAGAGGATGAAAAACACGAGAGTTCGTGTGAGAGAATGAGAAAAACCTTAAACACGAGAGATTGTGTGAGAGGAGAAGAAAAATATGACAGGTTCGAAAAGAAACACGTTCTCGTTGTATTGATTGATGGGTTCGAAAAGGAAGACGTTCTCATCAAGGGGGAAAATATCTTAAACACACGAATTCGTGTAAGAGGAGTAATCAATTGCACGCAGTATTTGTTATTTGCGTCCAACACAGAGTTATTGTGAGAGTTCACAATACTAATTATTTTTTTAAACAACGTGGGTCAATGACTTGCGTGAGATATTGTGCACGAGAGTTCACAGCTTTTCTGTATGAGATTGTGAGAAATATTGTGAGAGTTCACAAATTATTATATTATTTTATTTATTTTTTTAAGTGACTTTGTTGAATTATATTGTTGATCATGGAGAAATTTGATGATTTTAATGAAGATGAATAATGTGGCATATATGCTGATCGAGTTCAAGAAGATTATTTTTGTGATTTTCGGTGGATCATTCGATGATTAGCAACTTGATGATGACATGAAGCAGGTTTTATTTTAATGTCCAAGTCGGACGTTCAAGATCTGCACCTCCGACTTGAGGGAGGGTATTGAGATAGGACATAGATTGTGATATGATATTATGAGAATAATATCATATGAGGTATTATTGTGAAAAGATATACGTGAGATATTGTGAATATATTTATATTAGGAAGATATGATAATCAGGAATATTAGGGTTAGGTATTCCTATTATTGTCTATATATATTGTAATATAGCCGAAGAGAATGAATGGAAAAATACAATGGAAAAATACAGTGAACTATTTTCCCCAATATAATATTTAACAAATACCCTTGAACGCACTAGTACATAATTGACTTTATGTATCACCGTTTGGTAACACTTTTTAAATTGCAAATTTATTATATTCATAAGTAACACTGTGGTAACATTTTTTTCTAATGTATCACTCACTGTAACATTTTTAATATAGGTATCATTACAAAGTAACACTTTTAAAATAGGTAACATTTTATAGTAACATTAAAAGGTGTTACCTTTTTATTTTTGAAAAAATAAAAAATTCAATTAAAAAAGTGATACAATAAGTGTTACTAGGATTTTTTTTTTTTAAAAAAAAAAAAAAAGTGTTACTAGGAACGTAAAAATTTGGGGTAAAATAATTACATTCCTAGTAACACTTACGTTCCTAGCATTATTTTGAATTCTACTTACGTTCCTATTTTGAAACCGCAAAAAGCATTATTTTACTTACGTTCCTAGCATTGAGTTTATTTTACAATATTTTGGGGTAAAATTTTACTTCTAGGTTATTATTGCCGCCAGAGTGAAATAAAAAATTTTGTAAAATTTTGGGCTAAAATAATGCTTGAAACCGCCAAAGAAGTAAAAAAAACACTCACTCGTCCTTGAATTTCCTCCTTCAGCAGCAGCGAACTGTGACGATCGCTATTTTCGTCCTTGAATTTCCTCCTTTAGGAGCAGCGAACTGTGACGATCTTGGGTATAATCGAAATCAAGCCTTATTTTCGTGCTTTCAATTGCAGGTAATCTCTGATTTATGGTAGTTGTTTTAATTTTTTTAGTTATTTATTTATTAATTTTCAAGAATCTATGAATTAATTATTCATTAATTTTCAAGAATCTATCGGAATCAAGTTTTTTTTATTTATTTATTTTTATGTTTTGTAATTGAAATTTAATTTAAGTTTGTAGAGAGGTTACATGCAAATTCATTAGTGTAAAATTGCAAAATGTGTGCGCATATAGTAGTGGAGGAAGAATGTTTTGTTAGAGTTTGGATGGAAGAGGTACCCGTGTGTGTATATGATGCTGTACTACAGGACATTATAAGTCTGATTTAATAAATTGCTACTGCTTCCTGTAAAAAAAAAAAAAAAGAATTAATGTTATATTCTGAGTTACTAGTTGATTATGTGAAACTTTGATCAGACAAAATAGTCTTCTTTCTATGGGTTTGTGATCAATTGTGTGTGCTTTTGTAGCATTCGATTAATTATGGTAATTATGTTGATGTTATGCAATGTCACGAAGCTGAACATATTTTCAAATTCATTAGAATCATTAGATGTTGTTTTGTTTAAAATGTTGAAAGAATCTGTGTTGGGTGTGTTAACCCGGGGCAGCCCGGTGCGAGCCTTAAAATTTGATGCTATTAGCCTTCATGACTTTATTAATTCCTAACTTGGTTCAATCATTCACCTATCAATATCAAAATAATGTATTAGGGAAGGTTAAATATCTTTAATTCTTAGAATTATAATATTGAACTATCTGTTCATAGTTTGTTTTTGCCATTGAAAAAACGTTGTACACTATCTTTTATACCAATATAAGCACTAAACATTTATGATGCTTGAAATTCACAAGTTTTGATTATAAGTACAGTGTTCTGCATCCTTTTCCGCTTCCAAACTGGTGTGTGTATTTATCTGCGTTATATAGAAAGATTGTAAGGGCGAATATTATTTAGGCTATGCAATTCAATGTTGGGTAAAATTCTGGTGTAACACACGCACAAAAAATATATAGAAATGAAGAGGGTATGCAGAAAACTAACCAGAGTACTAAACAGAACAACAATGAGATTACAACTGATCATCAATGATCTCTCAATTTATACCTCTACAAAACCTGAAAACTGGAGTAATATAATTTCATTTAAAAAAAAAAGGTTCAGTGTTGCAGATTTTTCTACAAATCACAAAATGAATATTTATGCTTTGTAGGATAAGGCCACGGTAATGACACCTCTGATTAGTCCTTCCCACCATATAATAAACTGAAGTTGTCAGAACTTTGACAGATTGGAATTTGAACAGAAATATTGAGACATACCTGTGTAGATTTTTTTTTTTTTTTTTTTTTTTTTTTTTTTTTTAAGTCAATGTTCTCAATAGTCATGTGGCTTGCAACATGATTTTCATTTTATATGTATGCATGTATATATGCTTGGCTTGTTGTGATGTGACTTGCAATCGAATGATTATTAGCTTGGGGTTATTACCCCGGAATTCTGATAGTAATTATGTTAGTAGCTAGTTTTTCAGTCATTATAACAGCTAGTTTAGAATAAGGTTTAATAAAATTAGTTTAGCTATAGTTTCATTTGATTAAGTCAGTTTTAGATTTTCTTTCCTTATTCAATACTTAAAGCTTGAAAGGGCTTGCCTTGGTCCTTGATTAAATATATTGTCATTCCTTTTATAAATGTTAAAATTATATGCCAATATTTTAAATCTTTAAATTCGTTGTGTTTAAATTTTGATAAAGGAGACGAAATGAGTAGTTGGACCAACTTCTTACAATCTAGTCATGAGTATGAGAAAGGTGTAGAGGATTATTTAGATAAAGAGTTCTCTTCACGAGCAATTGGAGATCAAATTACTTGCCCTTTTAAGGTGTGCTATCATCGCTTTTGGCATCGTAGAGAGACAGTGTTCAATCATTTGATTGCAAATGGGATTGAGCCTGGCAGCACTGAAGGATGGCATTGTTATGAAAAGGGCATGTCATCAACATCAAATACTAAGAGGGATGTTGAAGACATGCATGATGATATTGAACGTCTGATATATGATGTTCATAGAGATGTGGCAGAAAGGTGTGAAGGTGTTGGAGATGAGCCGAATGATGAGGCTAAGAAGTTTTATAAGTTAGTTGAAGATGGTAAACAAGAGTTATATCCTGGGTGCAAAAAATTTTTAAAGCTATCATTTATTATTCGTTTTTACCTTTTGAAGTGTACTCATGGGTTAACTAATATAGCAATTTCAGAGTTTTTGGAGCTTTTTCGAGAAGTGTTACCGCATGCATCCAATTTTCCTAACTCTTTTAATGAGGCAAAGAAATTGATAAAAGATCTGGGTCTTCATTATGACAAGATTGATGCATGTTGTAATGATTGTATGCTATATTGGAAGGAGCATGAAGCTACCACGTCTTGCTATGTTTGTCATGCTCCAAGGTAGAAAGAAACACAGACTGAATCTCAAGAAGATATTAGCAATCAACCACCTAAGAAAGTGCATTAAGTCCCTGAAAAAGTTCTTTGGCATTTCCCTCTTAAACCAAGGCTTCAAAGGTTGTACATGTGTTCAGAAACAACAGAGCTAATGAGGTGGCACGATGAAGAAAGAAAGAAAAATGAGTTATTGCGGCATCCCGCTGATGGTGAGGCATGGAAAGAGTTTGACCAAAAGTACCCAGATTTTTCTAGTGAGACACATAATGTTCGTTTGGGCCTTGCAAGTGACGGATTCAATCCATTTCGAACTATGAACACACAACATAGTAAAGCTGCATGCATCTTAAATGTTTGATGCTTCTCCGCATCATAGGTGTCTAACCCATACTCCCACAAATCTTTGAGTTCTTGAACCAATGGTTGAAGATAGACATCAATGTCATTTCTAATCATCCTTGGCGGCATGATATGGTGTCTTTTAATGGGGAAAAGGAAGAGAGGACATCTCCAGATCCTTTAACAGGGGATCAAATTTTAAGCTTGTTGGAAAACTGGGAAAACAAGTTTGGAAAGTTACAACCAAAGAAGAAATATGTAGATTGTCCTTGGAGAAAGTCCTCTGTCTTCCACACTTTGCCTTATTGGAAAGATTGTGGTTGTCGTCATCATTTGGATGTCATGCACATCGAAAAAAATGTATGTGATAATGTGCTGGCAACTTTGTTAGACGTACCTGGAAAGTCAAAAGATCATCATAAGGCTCGATTAGATCTGCAAGAAATGGGTATAAGGGAAGAACTACATCCTATAGATACAGATGACGTGCGGTATGTTTTACTGCCCAAAGCATCATTCTCAATGACAAAGGAAGAGAAAAGCATATTTTGTAGTGTTTTGAAGAAGGCAAAGCTGCCTCAAGGTTGTGCATCAAATATTGCAAGGTGTGTACAAGTCAAGGAGGGGAAAATATCAGGGTACAAGAGTCATGATGCCCATATAATAATGCAACACTTGCTTCCGTCAGCAATTAGAAAAACTTTACCAAAGCACGTTGCTTTACCTCTTATGAGATTGAGTGGCTTTTTTAGGGAAATATGCAAGAGAGTCATCAATCCGAAAGATTTGGATCCCCTTCAAGCAGGAATTGTCGAGACTCTTTGTGAACTAGAAAGAATATTTCCACCTTCTTTTTTGACATAATGATCCACTTACCAATTCATTTGGTTGATGAAATCAAGCGTGGTGGACCGGTGTGTGATTGTTGGATGTACCCTATAGAAAGGTACCTCGGAAAGTTAAAATCATATGTTAAAAACCGATGTCGCCCTGAGGCTTCTATAGCGGAAGGTTATTTGGCTGAAGAGTGCTTGATATTTTGCTCTAGGTATTTGAATGCTAGTGTAAAGAAACGATCTAAGTGGTTTAACAAAAGTCAAGAGAAAACTGATGAAATTGATGAAGAATCACCTTTATTCCCTAAGGCAGGTTATCCTTTTGGGAGGAAAAAGAAAGGGAAGAAGAAAGGGAAGGCATACACTCTTGATTCAGACACAATGGCTCTAGCACATCGTTATGTGTTGTTTAATTGTGAAGATGACCAAGTTGAGAATTATATCAAGTGAGTAATTTTTTTAATATCTTATCAACTGTGTTTACATTTATATTGTTTTATTACCTTACTTATATGGTTAATACTATGAAGGGAACATGAAGAGTTTGTGAAGAAGAAGTCTAGAGACAAACGAAAAAGAAGGTGGAAAGAGGCGCAAGAGCATAGCAATGAATTCATGGTTTGGTTTAGAGAAAAGGTTGTGGTGGATAATGTCTCGGATCATATTAAGTGGCTATCAAAAGGTCCTTCTACTATTGCAAGGAGGTACACCGGATATTTTTGCAATGGATATAAGTTCTACACTAGAGATCATGATGAAAGGTGTAAAACTCAAAATAGTGGAGTCTCTTTAACCGCTTTGACTCCAAGCTTTGCAAGTAGCAAGGATCACAATCCTGTTCTTGGTAATGTGACATATTATGGGGCTATAAAATCGATAATTGAGGTCGATTATTGGAGTGAATTTAATGTTGTGTTGTTCGAGTGTGATTGGTTCCATGTGGAAGTAGATGATTATGGACTCACTTGCGTTAACTTTAAGAAATTGTGTTCTAAAGATGATCCTTTTGTCTTGGAATCACAAGTGCATCAAGTGTTCTACACTCAAGACGACCTTGAAGAAGATTGGCATTATGTGCACAGAAGTTTGCCAAGAGACTTTTTTTATGCCGAGGGGCAATCTGAACACACATATATGAATGAAGTTCGTGAACCCGCAGAGGATGTAATTCTGGCTACTGATGGAGATGAACACCAAAGTTGGTGCAGAGAAGCTCCTTATGACAGAGTTGAGGTGCCCGTTGACCATGAAAGGAGGGATCATAATCTCGAAGAAAGTTCCGATAAAGATGAAACTGATTGGGATTGGATGGAACCATCAAAGTGACATGTTTAGATTATTTTTTTTATAATAATTATCCTTCGTTTGAACTTATTATTTAGATTTGACAAACTATTATTGAAGTGTTCTATTTTTCTGTTAGAACTTGTTTTCTTATGAAATTTATAAGTTGTTAAATTTAGTGTTGTGCTACAGAATTTACTCTAACCTTTATATAAATTATTAAATTTATTTGAGGTTTGATACTATAGTGACAGTATTTACCTTTGGCAGTTTTGAGCTGTGTGGTATCTTGGTGCTCGGGCAGCAGGTTAGTTGTGTGGGCTTCACTAAGGTACTTTATATTATTTACATAACTTCAATGAACTTTAATCTTTGCACTGCATGATTATAAATGATCAGACTTTAGTTCTAGGAAGATTAATTTGCGTCACACTTTTTGCAAGATTTATAAAGCTAGCGTGTGAGGTAAATTAATCTTGCTAACAGTCTAAGTCTGAGTATTCGCAAGATCAATATATGACTAAGACTATTAGCTAATCAGAGTTTTATTGCAATTTGGTGCTCAGGTGCTTTTAGGTGCTTTTTCTGTGCTTAGGTGCTTGGGAATTTTGGTACCTTTGAGTATACTGAAATCCAGCGCTGAATTCAGAACTGAAATCCAGAGCTGAATTCAGAACTGGAATCCAGAGCTGAATTAAGAACTGGAATCCAGAGCTGAATTCAGAGCTGGAATTCAGAGCTGAATTCAGAACTGAAATCCAGAGCTGAATTCCGAACTGAAATCCAGAGCTGAATTCTGAACTGAAATCCAGAACTGAATTTAGTGTTGAATTTCAAAACTGAAATTCAGAGGTGAATTCAGAACTGAAATCCAGAGCTGAATTCAGAACTGAAATCCAGAGCTGAATTCAGAACTGAAATCCAGAGCTGAATTCAGAACTGAAATCCAGAGCTGAATTCAGAACTGAAATTCAGAACTGAATTCAGTGCTGAATTTCAGAACTGAAATTCAGAGCTAATTCAGAACATGTGAATTGATTATGAGCATGAGAATTGAATGATTAGAGTTGTGATTAGTCCCTTACATTTTAATGAACCTGATGCAACTGTTTGTTGTATGAGTCATGCGTGGGGAGTAATTTGATCTCTTGACTTGTGTTGTATATTTAATTCTGTCATTATAAATGAGAGTTTTTTTGATGAAATTGTGATCTGACTTGTGTTGAAATTCCATGTGATCTGACTTGTGATCTGACGTGGATACGGGTATTTAACTTAAGTACTAGTATAATTTTCATAACATGGTTAGCTAGTCACTGAGAAATTGAGCACAAAAAGAGCAACTCAGCACCTGACTTCACATAAGGATTAGGACATGCATGTAAAAACAACAAAGAAGAAGAAAACAAACCTTATGACCTGCAAAGGTTTTAACAGGGCTGCTTTCCCCGACTTTACATACATAAATCATGTTATCTGTAGAGCTTGTTGCAAAAGAAACATTGTTCTGCCAGTCAATATCTAAGGTCGGACCTACAAAAAACAGAGCTCAAGTATAATGCACATATAAAACTATCTTAAAAGCTAAAATAAATCCATTGAAAAGTCAATAACATTTTTTACAGGTTTGTATTCCCTTTCTTTTCTCTCTCAGAGACTCAGACCTTTTATTATAAACTGCTATATTGTTTGTTGTTCTCCACTATCATCAGCTTGCAGCCCCTTATTAGACTTTTTATTTTTCCACCTTTCTGTTACCCTTTTACATGAAGATCTTAACTATCTTTGGTTGTTTGTGCTACTTGAGAATGGCTGCTGTTTTATTTTTGAAATATTCTTTCCAGCAAGGATGGTTTACTGGGTTCAGGTTTGTTAGCTTTGTTTTAGTGCCTATTTGGCCTAAAATCTGATTTTATGTTCTTGAAGCTGTTATTAGAGTTATTGCTGGCTTCAGTGTGCGCTTCTGTGTATCAAATACTCTGTAAGATTTGTGTTTTAGACCCCAATCTCCTGAGTTCAGAGTAGTGACTTCTAGCTCCTTTTCTACTGTCTTGACTTTGTTCTGCAGATTTCAGCTCATGTTGCTGTCTTCGTGACTGGTTCAGAGTTTTGAAGTTGCTGATTTTATGTTTATAAGTATGTCATAATTCTTAGCTTGCCCCTGTGGCTTCTTGTTATTGTTGTGCAAAGCCTGTGTTTTAGTTACGATATGCTGGTTGTCTAACAGTTTGTACCCATGTCTCTTCATTTGCTAGACAAGTTGCTGGGTATATATTCAGATAGCTTTATCTAGGTATGTATATAACAACCTTTGAGGGCTTTGACCAATTCCAAAAAGAAATTGTCCTTATTATGTTGTGAAATTACACAAAGCCATGGATTGTGTCTATTAATGGTTTTAAACTTCTTACTCGTACACAATAACTGCATAACATTGTTGCATGCTTAATACGAAGTATATATGTGATTGCATTTCCTGCATTCAAAGAAGCAGTAAGGTATGAGAATCAAGTGGGAACTGGATGGTAGAAAATTAGAGATCCCACCCTCTCAACTAAGAGGTTGGAGGTTCAATTCCCATCACCCCAACCTGTCAAATAATCAACTCTCTGTATATACCTTGCATAATATAAACTAAGTTTTGCTTACTTGGACCTTTTTTTTTAGTTGGTTTTTGGATTACTTATCAGACTATCAGGTTACTATATAAATATAATAGAGAATTCTGAATTTTGTGTCACTTGTGCTGACTGCTGAGTTTTTGTTCTGGTGGAATTTCTAACTGACTGCCTTCTGTGTTCTTTGTAGGAAGAAAGATTTAGATGGCAGAATATGAGAAACTTAGACAAAAAACTATAGAACAAAATAGAATCAGGATGAAGGATTTAGGGGTTACATCCATGGCTTATGAAATGAAACAGTCAATGAAGGGATCGAAACAAACGAAAAAAAGGAAGAAGGTGACTAAAGATACTGACGAGTATACACCTGATGAAGAGGGTGAACTGAACCACTCAAGTGAAGAGGATGAAAATGAGATAAGGAAAAATGTTGTAAACTTGAGATCTCGTTCAAAGAAGGTGGTAAAACTTTTTTTTTACAACTTAATTTTGTGAATCATAACTGTTCAAAAATCATGTAATACTTGTTTAATGATTCTCGTGAATACTAAATTTCAGGTTGTGGCATTGAGAGGGAAGATAACCACAAACACTAAGGACACGACATGTGTCTCTTCAGTACCAATGGCTAATCAAATTAAGATGCATCTTCAAGACACCGAGAGACAACACTCTGATCAAGGATTACAAGGGAGAGATTCAACACAAAGAAAAATCCAATTGGCCAAGTCTACTGCACAGAAAAAATCAGGAATCCATAATCAGCAAGAGAAATAGGTTGGGATTGGGAATGGTATCCAAACTAAGGCAGGGCAGAGTAAGACAGTGGTTGCCCCTGGTTCACTCAGTGCTTATAGGCAAATGCAAACACAGTTACGTGAAAAAGAGAGGAGAGCAAAACAAAGTGATTTATTACTACGAAGACAACTACGACCTGTTAACATGACTAGTTCACAGCCTGTTAACATGGCTAGTTCAGATTGGCATTTAGGGAGTTCATAAGCACAAAGTTTTTCACAACCACAAAGATTTGGACATGACTTACAGGAGGATTATGAGAATCATATGGGTTCAAATGAACGCATTTTGGAACAATATGATGATGAAGAAGATGCTTTTAGTGAGGATTTGAGTACTCTTACCCCTGAGGAGCTAGGAATAATGCAAGATGTACCACTAATGAATCAAGAGCAAGAAAGTGAACAAATAGGTAATGATCACTATCATTCCGTTCTAAATATTTTAAGATAGATATGTTAAGAGCAATATATGATTTTAATGACTTTGTCGAGTTAATATTCATGTAGCACCTTCAAAAAGTAAGCGAACTAGAGGACCAACTATGTGTAAAGATGTCCATGAATGGACATTAGAGGAGCGTAAGCCTATTGTTCTTAATGAAATGGGAAAGCCTATTGGTCCCGATGATAAGACTATGAATACATTTACAAGATTCTTAGGGACTTTAGCTCGTAATTCTTCTCTAGCACCGTTGAACAAGATTAGTTGGCATTATGTTCCGGACAAGGAACAAATTTGGAGTTACGTGAAGGTATGCACCTTTTTTTTTAAATGGTGTGATTTGATTAGTTTATGTGCTATTATATGTCAAGTGGCTGACGTAATTTATTGCTTCCTAATTTGTTTAATATTTTACTTAATACAGAAGAAATACATAATCTCGGAAAAAGGTAAAGATTGTGTTTTGACATCCGTGGGAAGGCTGTGGCGTAGATATAAATTTAGTGTAAAGGCAACACACTTTAATCCGTACGACAATGATGGTGATAGGTTGGCAAATCCACCTAATACAATTCCAGAAGCACATTTCAAAGAGTTGCTAGAATTTTGGAATTTGGAACCAGTCCAGGTAGAGTTATGTTGTTTGTTTCCATTTATATTACAATTGTTTATTTCTTTCTCAAATTGAAATGTGTTAAACTATGAACCGTGTGCTATGCATGCATGCAGGAAGACAACCAGAAGAAAAGGGAAATAAGTATAGATAAAAAAGATAGGCACACCATGGGTCCTATGACTTTAGCGAGGAAACATCATAAATTGGTATATTTTTATACCATTTTTCCTTCTATATCTTTCTCACTAGGATCATGTAAACAATATTCATTCAATTCTTATTTGGATGTGTTTTTTTTTATTCCAGCAACAACTAGATGTTGAAAAAAAGCCACCATCCTTGGCACTCATGTACAAATAAAGTCGTAAAAGGAAAGTAGATAAGAAATACAAAACATCTTATGAGCCAACCCAAAGTAACATTGTAAGTCCTGTTGTTTGCATATTTTTTTGAATATGATTATTTATCTCAAATTAGTTGTTTGATTGTTAGATTCCCATTATAGGACAAGATGGAGGAGGTACAAATTCAAAGTGAAATTGATGGAGAGTTGCATACTATGAAGTAATGAATAAACCAAATAACTTTGGCCATAGAAAAAAGCAACCAGGGATATGTTCACTAAGGGGAAAGAGCAACAATCCAATAATTCCCGATGAGTTCTTAAAGCCCTATACATAGGATCAAACGGATGAAGATGAAGAATTGGGATAGCAATTGATGATCAACAAGAACTTTCTTTTACTGCTTTTTTGCTACTGTTACCGCTATTTTGCTGCTGTTTTGATCTGTTTTGCTGCTGTTTCGAGCTATTTTGCTGCTGTTTTGCTACAACTGTTGTCTCTGTTGCTGTTTTGCTGCTGTTTTGAGCTTTTTTGCTGCTGTTTTGAGCTGTTTTGCTGCTGTTTTGGTCTATGTTGCTGTTTTCAGCAGTTTTGAGCTGTTTTGCTGTTGTTTCGCGCTGTTTTGGCTGCTATTTCGAGCTGTTTTGCTGCTGTTTCGAGCTGTTTTGCTGCTACTGCTGTCTCTATTGCTGTTTTCAGCTGTTTTGCTGTTGTTTTGCTGCTGAATCTTGCTCATTCGGTTGCCAACTCATGTCTACTACTGCCGGTTGCTGCCAATTCATGTCTGCTATTGCTGGAAGCTTCCACTACTGTCTACTGGTAGTTGCTGCTAAAGACTGCTGATGACATTTGCCGTTCTGCTAGCTAGCTGTGTAGCTACTGCTATACGCTGTTATTATTATTGTTTTTTTTATTGTTATCGTTGTCTTTTTTCAAATTGGAAGTTTTTTGTTTTTCCTTACTTTTTCCAAGCTAGAGATCGAACTTAATATTCTTTGTGTTTGGATTATTATATTGTTTGGCCAAACATTTAAATTGGTGTTTATGGATTTTTTTTGTGAGAAATATGAAGTTATTTCAATCCAAATTATTTTCTATTATGTGTTGATTATGCATTCATATAGTTGTTGTACATATAATTTATGTTTTCTTGTATTTTTCAAAAAATAAAAAATAATAATAATAAATGTTACCTATTAATCTATAAAATGTTACAATACTTTGTAAAAAGTGATACATAATGTCGAATAAAGTGCTACTATATGTCAAAACATGATTGAAAAATGTTACCTAATAATCAACAAAGTGTTACATTAGTTCGAAAAAGTGATACATAATGTCGGATAAAGTGATACTATATGATTGAAAAATGTTACTAAAAATAAGTAAGTGTTACATAAAAAATAAATAGTAACACTTTAGAAATGATACTAATAATGTTAAAAGTGATACATAAAAGGGTTTATAATAACACTTTTAAAAGTGTTACCTAATGTTACCCAAAGTGTTACATAAGACCTTTGGTAACATGGGTGGATGTATCACCCAATAAAGTGTTACCAATTGTCTATAATAACACTTTTACCACTTTGTGTAACACTTTTAGGGTGTTACTTAAGGTTAATTATGTACTAGTGACGGTACTGTAGGGAATATTTCAAGCGTTATCCCTAAGTTAAACCCCACTGTAATCATACACTAAAGTACGGTGGCGTCCAAAGGGAAAGAAGCTAGAGCAAAAGAGTCGCCAACAGGTTTTAGGAAGTTGTAAACTGTTCACAGGGTGAAGGTTACACCCCTTAACGATCCAAGAGATCGTTAACTCCAATAGGTCTGGAACCATGACTGGTGGTTCGGGGATGAAGGTACAAATCCAACCTAAAAGAAATTGAACCTGCCCTAATAATAGGCCTCTACTTTATTCTAATCGTAATCATGTGCGCTTTCTGACTAACATGCAATCATTAGGTTTACCCTAAACCTGTTTAATCTATGTTGGTTGAATATTAATGCACAAATAAAAACTATTATTGGCGATCACTTGAAATATAATCAAATTAACCCTAAACAAGATTATTAATTATCTTATTAAGCGTGATTACAAGTTCAAATTCTCTTTAAACATTCATAAAAGGTGTGATCAAACAATAACAATAAATATATATCAAGCAACATAATAATAATCATAATAATCAAAATCATAATAATTATCATCATAATAATAATTATAATCATAACAATCATAATTAAAAATAATCATCATAACGATAATTATAACAATTATAATCATAAATCATAAAAATAATCATAATAATGTTAAAGCATAATAATAGCAAGATCCTAGGCATGATACTAACAAGATTATTAACAGACCCTAACACGTTACTAAACATCAAAAATCAAAGCTTTAACCCTAACATGATACTAACATGAATTTTAGGAAAGAAAATAGGAAGCATCGCAGGAAACACAATTGTCATATTTGATATTTAAGCTACCCTAAACATGATACTAGGAAGATCAAAACACCCTAACATAACATTAAGGGCCTGTTCACATTTACTTAATTTGAGTTCAGTTCAGTTCAGCTCCAATCAGTTCAGTTCAGTTCAGTTCAGCTCCAATCAGTTCAGTTCATTTCAGTTCAGCTCAGTTCAGTAAATGTGAACAAGCCCTAAGAATCATAATAACAACCTAAACATGATTTCTATTTCATAATAACAATAAATCAATTAAAGCACTTACTTGGATGCCTCGTATCTCTTTCTAATAACAAAATACACGCGTTAGTAACTTCAAGGAAAATAATAATTAAACAATTAAATTAAATAATTGAACGAGAGATTTGGGACCAAACCCTCAGAAATTAAAACCTTTCACGTCTAGGGCGAAGGCAACTTCGAATTATGCTAGGTGTTTCTTGGTCTTGTGAATGCGGAATTTTATATGTAAAATTAGAGAGAAAAAAATTCTTAAAACTAGAGAGAATAAGAAAACTAGAGAATATAAGAAAATTAGAGAGAATTGATGATAGTTGATGATGAAAAACGGAGGTTTTAGGAGGCTATTTATAGAGAAAAATCAGCCAAACGGATAGAAAAACAAATTAGAGTTTCGACGATGATAAAACAGATTAGCGTCAGACGCTAAAGCTAGCGCCAGGCGCAGGCGCTAAGCATTAGCGCCAGGCGCTAATGTCTGTCGTCAGGCGCTAAATATTATTTTCACGCGTTTTCTTAATTCAGATAAAATTTAGCCGTATAGAAGGGCAAAATCGCATTTTCCTTAAAAATACTCTTTTATTCTGATTAAAACTCTAAAAATTCAACCAAAGTCAATTTATCAATGCTAATTGAATTAGGAATGAAAAGAACCTTCTAGAAGAATCTAGAAGACTAAAATCAATTATAATTGCGTTAGGAATGATAAATCCATATTAGGCCCTCCTCTAGATCATTGGGCAGCATATAAGTATTAAACCGGGGCCTAGTTTAGTAATTTGGCCATAACTTCCTCATTATCCATCGGAATTGGGCTTTTAATATATCGTTGGAAATCTCTTTTCAAGTCTCATCGAACTACACTATTATTGGACCCTTGCCATGGACCAAAACAAACTGTATTGGCTGTTTTCTTAAAATAAGTTTTCAAAAAAGAGAGAAAAGAAAAGAAATAAAAACTATCCGCAACACTAGACTTTCCACACTTTCACTTCATTCCATTATGATTCGACGTGAAAGGTACTCATCACCGGGTTTGGTTTTGGGGAGACACAAATTGGTGTCTACAGAAGCCCCCACTTTGATTGAGTTTGGAGAAACGCAAATGTCAAAAACAAAAGTCAAAGTATCGATAGGGACGGAGAATGATTCAAAACGTTCCGCGATCCTAAATCATTCTTGTAACGCCGATACCTGCAAACTAGCGTTAGTTAAAACAGATAAGAGAGTTAAGAAACACGTATCTTGCACCGTCAAGCACACGTCTCTGAAGGTAACCGATTTTCTGCGGAATTGTTGTATTACTGTATTTTTAACGACCTCCTGCAAGCTAGAGAATGCCGCTTGAAGACTGCTACGCTTGTAACTGCCTCCAATTCTGCCATGATAGACTTCTGAAAGATAGAGAACCCCATCGAAGATTGCTTCGATTGAAACCACCTTCTAGCGCTTTGTGACCATCTTCCGCTAGCTAGGGAACACGATCGAAGACAACTTGGCTTGAAATCACCTCCAGTTGTTTGTGACAACTCTCCGCAAGCTAGGAAATGCTGCCGAAGATATCCTCGCCTGAAGCTATCCTCATTTATTGCGATAATATTCCGAGGAAGATTACCGAAGACCCACGCTTGTCTATCTTTAAAAGCTCGCTTGAACTTTTCTTCCGCTATGCCAGTACGTCGGTGCTTTTGCTAATTTTGAACCTGTATGTCGGTGCCTTCGGCTGAAGTTTGAACCAGTATGTCGGTGCCTTTTACTGAATTTTGAACCAGTATGTCGGTGCTTTGCGATGATCCAATGCTTAGGCGCTTTAAGCCAAGTGAGACTATCATTCATCAGGTCGATCACTTTATGTAATTGTAATCAAGCCGATTACTAAATCATGTCAAATTGCTTAAAGAGGCTAACTGACGTACCAAGGAACCAAAAATTGTTGTAAGAGGTTGAAACAACCGCACTGAGTGGCTGAACATTCTATCGCCGCTGAAATATTGTTGGCGCCGCATATAAGGCTCAAGCGCCAGGCGTTGGCACTAGCGCCAGGCGCTGGCACTAGCATTAGGTGCTAAGCCTTATCGTCTGGCGCCAAGGCCTGTCGCTTGGCGCTAGAGTCGAGATTTCCATATATACCCCTTTCTTCTTCATTTTCGCTGTTGGTGCTCATTTTGCTCGAGAAATCACCGTAGAACTTCAATTCATCCGTTCTCATTCGTTTCTAAACCGAATTTACTCAAATTTGTTGCAAATCAAAGCTTATTCCATCCATTTTTCTGATCTATGTAAGTTTTCTCCAAACTTACTCCGGTTTTAATGAATTTCGCGCATGTTTGTTCACGAATTTCTTGAAAATTCAAAACTTGAATTGCTTGATTATGTTTATATATTACCTTTGGCGTAATTTGAGACTTGTTTGACTCAATTTGGTGAAGAAACGAACAAATCACCACCGTAGGACCTCCTAAGGTCGAGAAGACAATGTGTGTAGGGAATAGTTTCAAGCCTTTAAAATCCCACTAGCTCGAACCCCACTGTGATCATACACTAAAGTACGGTGGCGTCCAAAAGGGAAGAAGATAGAGCAAAAGAGTCGCCAACAAGTTTTTAAGGAACTTGTAAACCGTTCACGAGGTGAAGGTTACACCCCTTAACGATCCAAGAGATCGTCAACTCCATAAGGTCATGAACCAAATAAGGGTTCGGGGATGATGGTACAAATCCAACCTAAAAGAGGTTGAACCTGCTCTAATAATAGGCCTTTACTTTATTCTGCTCGTATTCATGTGCGCTTTCTGACTAACATGAAATCAATAGGATTAACCCTAAACCTGTTTAATCTATGTTGGTTGAATATTAATGCACAAATAAATCTATTATTGGCGATCACTTGAATTATAATCACAATTAACCCTAACAAGATTATTAATTATCTTATTAAGCATGATTACAAGTACAAATTCCCTTTAACATGCAATAAGAGGTGATCAAGCAATAAATAATAAATAACGTATCAAGCAACATAATAAATAATGATCATCATAAAAATAAATTATAATTTAAATGATCATGATAATAATCATAAAAGAAAATAATCATCATATTAATAATAATTGAAATAATTATCATAAATAAAATAATCATCATCAAAATAATAATAAATTATAACAATTATAATCATAATCATGTTCATATTAAAGCATAATAAAAATAGCAAGATCCTAGGCATGATACTAACAAGATTAATAACAAACCCTAGCATGTCACTAAGCAATAAAAATCAAATCTTTAACCCTAACATGATACTAACAATCATAAATATTAGGAAGAGAATAAAAGGCATCATAGCAATCATATTTAATATTAAAGTTACCCTAGACATGATACTAGGAATATCATAACAACAATGTAAACATGATTTCTACATCATAAATCAATAAAATCAATAAAAGTACTTACTTGGATGCCTCGTACCTCTTTCTAATAACAAAATACACACGTTAGTAACTTCAAGGAAAAATAATGATCAAAACAATCAAATTAAATAATTGAAAGATAGATTTGGGACCAAACCCTCAGAAATTAAAACCTTTCACGTCTAGGGCGAAGGTAACTTCGAATATGGCTAGGTGTATCAAGATCTAATGAATGCGGAATTTTTTATGTGAAAACAAAGTTTTTAAGAAAAGAACGAATGAAAGAGATGAATGTAAGAAATTGAATGAAAACAATTGATGGACAATTCGATTGTAGATGAATATTTGTGAATGATTTGTGAATGAATGAAGAAGAGAATTGATGATTCTTGGTGAATGAAAACGGAGTTTTTTAATACGATCTTTATAGAGAAAATCATCCAAAAAAGATAATTTATCAAAACAGAGTCTGAAGACCGCAAAACCATCTTGGCGCCAGCCCTGGCTAATTGGCGCTAGGACCAGTGGCTAGCGCCAGGCGCTAATGGCTGGCGTCTGGCGCTAAGCGTGGTTCCAGGCGCCAAGGCCTGGGGTTGGACGCCATCTTGGATTCAACGCGTTTTTGAAAATCTGATCAGTTTACCGTACTGGAAGATAAAATAATATAATTTCAATCGAAAATGCTATTTGATCTTGATTAAAACTCTAAAGAGTCCTAATTGAATTAAGAATGATAAGACCTTCCAGAATGTTCTAGAAAACTAAAACCATTTCTAATTACATTAGGAATGATAAACTATATTAGGCCCTCCCCTAGATCATAGGGCCGTACTTAAAGCTCAAACCGGGCCCAGTTTAGTAAATTGGCCATAAATTCCTCAATATATTCATCGGAATCGGGCTTATAATATATCGTTGGAAAGGTCTTTGCAAGCCCTATCCAACTACACCACTATTGGACCCATATCATGGACCAACCAAACTGGATCGGCTGTTTTCTTAAAATAATGTTTTCAAAAACAGGGAGAAGAGAAGAGAAATAAAACTTTCCGCAACACTAGACCTTTCCACACTTTCGCTTCATTCGATTATGATTCGACGTGAAAGGTACTCATCACCGGGTTTGGTTTTGGGGAGACACAAATGGGTGTCTACAATGTGGCTTGTTCTTGATGTTTTGCTAGCAATTCTTATCCAATTTGTCAGAATAATTACCATAGTATTGCAAGAAATTGTTTGAATACTTGAAAAATGTTGTGTATGCTCAAATTGAAATCGTGCTCTGTTTTAGTATTACGTACTCTATTTTTTGCGAACATAGTATCATGCGGCTAGGCGAACCTTAGATACTATAGAACCTTAATTTATGATGATTTTGAACAATGTAGCATGGCTAGACAACGAGGTTCGGGTTCACGGTCTTGAGACGTGCGACGGGAGCATGAGCCCGTAGAGGAGGACGCCGACCCGTCCACTTCTCTTGGTCCCCTCCCTGAGTGGGATGAGCGGACTCTGTATTTCTCCCCTGTCCACCATATTTCTAAGAGGGTGCGACGCGGGATTACGGTTTGTAGGACGCGCTAGCACGACTCAGGTTGCGATACCCTGGGTGACCTGTACAAGATGTACATCGGCATTGACGGAGAGGCGAGACTTCTCTGGGAGTCTTGCCGGTTGACTGCGCTTTTCGAGACCTCGGAGGCTATGATTGCCTCTAGCGGGGGTCATCACGTAGCTCGTGCCCTAGTGGAGTTCTTTTGGGACACCACCAACACTTTCCACTTTCCTTGGGGTGAGATGATGGTCACCCTGACCGACTTCAGTCTTATTACGGGACTAGAGTTTAGTTCTGTTGCGCCGCCGTTCGTCAACGAGATCAACGTCTTTTCTCCTAAGGTTGAGGAGTTGTTGGGTCTGATTGATGTTCGGGCTCGTGCTGAGGTAGAGTCGACTTAGTTCAGCGCCAAGGGGATTCGTCGTTCGACTCTAGCGGCGGCTTTTGTGGATGATGCCACCACCCGAGAGCAGCGGGTGCGCATCTTTGTGCTTATATTGCTGTCAGGGACATTCTCCCCTGAAAAGGGTAGTAGAGTGCTGCTTTACTACCTGCTTGCGGTCCGGGATCTACACTTGATCGGGACTTATGACTGGGCCAGCTTGGCCTATGCTGACTTTGTTCGAGCGTTGCGAGACTCGTGTCGACACCGGTCCTTCACGGGAAACGTCGCTCTGTCCGGCTTCTGGAGAGTCGTAGAGATATAATTTATCTCCCATAAAATTTAGCTTTAAGCTCCAGTTAGCACGTGCTGATACTTTTTGCCTTTTGTAGATTTGGTTCCACGAGTACTTTCCCTCGGTTGCGCCGGCGAGACCGTCGCCGCGCGGATTTCCAGTGAGTGCCTCTTGGGGAGGCCGCCGTGCTGGGATGTCTACTGCTTATGTCCGAGATCAGATCATCTAGGTATGGTTATTTGCATATTTGAACACTCTCATATTACCCGTGATAGATTCTTATCTAATAGGCGTTCTTTGTAGGAGCCTGACTTGTAGTACCGGCCGTGGACCGACTTGGTTGTCCCTGGGTTAGCCGCGCAGTATACTACTGAGCGTCGCTATTTCTTAGGGACATATGGAGCAGTTTCATATCTTGGAGAGAGGGTTGCTATTCAGCATTCCTCGGACACCTTTGTCATTCCTGCTCCTCCACCGCGTCACATGTTCAATGCCGCGAGGTTAGTGAGCATGTCAGAGAGAGCTGGTACCCCTTGGCGATCTTATACGATCCCTGGGCGGTGCTATGAGGAGGAGCTACTGCCGTTTTTAGCCCCAGTCCCTGTACTAGCTGAGGAAGTGGCGGTATGAGTTTTATCTTTTACCTTCCGTTAAGTAGCCCCCAAGTAATGTTTTACTGATTTTGATTTGCTTTTGTCACGCTCGACCTACTGAGTTCGTGCCACCTCGTATGTCCATTCATTATCAGGGGACATACGGGCCGATTAAGGAAATGATAACTCCGGCTCCTGAGGGTGAGCGCTTCGTGGAGCGATCGATCCCTCGTCACCAGACTCGGGTAAACTTTATTTATTTGCAATTTTTGTCCATATATGTTATGCATCATTACTGACTTTATTTCTTTGACAGTTCTCGCGTGAGGTGGTCAAGGCGATGGCACTGTGTATAGATGCCTTCCGGAGCCAGCTCGCTCAGATGAGGAATGTGGCTACGTGTCGTCGCGACGACGCCGTTCAGGAGGTAGTTTCCCTTCTTATTTTTGCATTACTACTTCTATTTTGATTGTTTTTGACTTAGTTTCTTCTTGCAGGGTTAGCATGTTCCTTCTCGTACCCGGGCGAGACGTGAGGTGCGGAGAGAGCCGGCGAGGTCAAGCTCGAGACGTCGCCGTACTAGTTCTGGCGGTCGGGGTGGTCGTTCTGAGGCTGCCCGAACAAAGGCGGTGGAGGGCTCGGGCTCTTCATCTGAGGGTGCACACGCTGCGCCGGTAGGCCAGGGAGAGGCTAATTCGACTCTTAGAGGTGGTGGGATGTACGAGGTCGGCTCGTCATCGCAGCAGCCTCCACAGCCTCAGCCTTAGGTTGACCTTGGGTGGACAGGTCCTGAGCTGAGTTTTCCACCTCCCTAGGAGACTGGAGCTTTAGCTAGAGCTGGTGGAGAGGTTACTCCTCGTACTGCGCAGTTTTATGAGATGATGGGTGTACGTCCTCTAGCGCCGTAGTTTATGCCTGTGCTTTTTATTATTTTGACTTTGTATAGAACTTTGCCTTTATTTGACTCATTTAGATGTGTTTGATGTTTTTCATTTTTATGTGCATGTTTGTGTCTGCAAAGAATTGTGAGAATAATTTTGCTCAAAAATTCCGTCATTTTTATTATCGATGGAGGGTATTCGACTTTCTCCCCCAAAAAAAGAAAATGAAAAATAAAAATATTGGATTTACGAAAAACTTAAAAATTAAGTCTGAATAAAATCCCAAAAAAATATAATTAATATAATTGATATATTTAATTAAAGAAAAGGGGTATAAAAAGGATAAAAGATCGTAAAGTCATTGTTCAGACTCGAATCAGCCAGAAAACGCGATATTTGAAAAGCTCGTATTATAAAACACGTCAGCGCTATCTGGCGCCACGCATTTTGGGTTAGCGCCAAACGCTAACTCTTAGCGTTTGGCGCCAGGCTCTGGCGTCAGGCGCCAGTGTCTGGCTTCTGGCGCTGATGAAACTGTGCCGATTTTGTGCTTAAATAGCCCCCAGCCCAGCCGATTTTCTTCATAATTTTAGTAGATTAAATATTATAACCTTAGCTTTTGAAAAAATAATAATCATGTCTCTAGTGTCTAAAAGTTTTGCCAACTTCACTCATGAATGGTGTCGGTCTCTGACTGCCAAGGAGAGAAAAGAGTTAGACTTTTGTCATATGGGGGGTATTTATGGTGTTAATGGGGGTAGATCTTGATGTAGATTTTATTCATATCGCCTTAGAATATTGGGTTGTGGATACTCATTGTTTTAGACTAGGGTGTGATGAAATAAGCCCTTTGCCGGAAGAATTTGGTGTTATCTTAGGCTTCCCTGCATTAGATCTTGCAGTAATCCCTAGAATAAATGAATATTATTATAAGGATTTTGAGCGCTTCTTTAATTTAAAAGACAAGGATCTAACAAATGTAGTAGATGGTAGCGTAGTTAATTTGAAAGAATTTGCTCGCCATTATTTTGATAGACCTTATTTTGAGTCTTTTCATGTTTATAGAAGAAGGGCGTTTCTTTTTTGCATGCTTAATCAATATCTTCTCACTAGTGGTAGAGCTAATGAGGGTCAAGCAATCATATCAACTGTTTTGGAGCAGATTGAATCAGGGAGAAATCCAATGCCATTAATTGTTGGAGAGACTATGCTTAGTCTTGATGAATTAAAGAAAAATCCAAAAGCACCTTTTAGGGGCTCTCCAATTTTATTACAGGTAGAAAAATAATATTTTTAATTATAGATTTCAAAAACATATTTTTGTATAGTAATATTAATTTATTTGCATTAAATTTATTTACAGATGTGGCTAATGGAGAGACTAGAATTAATTAGTCCTCCAGACAATGTTTAAAAATATACTCCAAATTGCTTTGTGAGGAGGAAGAAACGCTTCTCGAAGATGGGGCGCCATGAATGGAAGAAGGTCTTTGGCTCTTATAATTTTACCATCAAGTGGGTCATCCCTTGGTGGAAAATAGAAAAAATGATTGGTGTTAACAAGCAACCCTTCTGCCGTCTTCCAAGCTTGTCCAGGATGACTTTTTATTATCCCTGCAGGGTAAAAAGACAGTACGACCTACTTCAAACAATTCCTTCCGGGGATCTTCGTCGTCCCTATTCTGATCGTGTTTATATGCGCTTTTTGATTAATATGCAATCAATAAGATTAACCCTAAACCTGTTTAATCTATGTTGGTTGAATTTAATGCACAAATAATCTATTATTGGCGATCACTTGAAATTATAATCACATTAAACCTAAACAAGATTATTAATTATCTTATTAAGCAAGATTACAAGTACCAATTCCCTTTAAACATGCATAAAAGGCGTGATCAAGCAATAAATAATAATATATCAAGCAACATAATAATAATAACCAATATCATAATAAATCATAACCATCATAATAACAATCCTATTAATCATAATAATAATCATGAATAATAATCCTAATATCATCATAGATAAAATAATCATCATCAAAATAATAATAATCTTAAATTATAACAATTATAATCATAATCATCATAAATTATAACAATTATAATCATAATCATCATAAATTATAACAATTATAAGCATAATCATGTTTATGTTAATATTAAAACATAATAATAATAGCAAGATCCTAGGCATGATACTAACAAGATTAATAACAAACCCTAGCATGTCACTAAGCAATAAAAATCAAATCTTTAACCCTAACATGATACTAACAATCATAAATATTAGGAAGAGAATAAAAGGCATCATAGCAATCATATTAAATGTTAAAATTACCCTAGACATGATACTAGGAATATCATAATAACAATATAAACATGATTTCTACATCATAAATCAATTAATCATTAAAGTACTTACTTTGATGCCTCGTACCTCTTTCTAATAAAAAAATACACACGTTAGTAACTTCAAGGAAAATAATAAACAACAATTAAATTAAATAATTGAAATAGAGATTTGGGACCAAACCCTCAGAAATTAAACCTTTCACATCTAGGGCGAAGGCAACTTCGAATATGGCTAGGTGTTTCTAGATCTTGTGAATGCGGAATTTTGTATTTGAAAAGCAAGGTTTAGAAAAAGAAAGAGATGATTATAGAATAGAATGAGAAAGAATTGATGATGAATAAAAACTGGTTGTAGGTTAATATTCGTGAGAATTGGTTAATGAAAACGGAGTTTTTAATACGTTATTTATAGAAAAAATCAGCCAAAAAGATAAAATAAACAAAACACAGTCTGACGCACAAAAAACTGAGCTGGCGCAAACCCTGGCTAACTGGCGCAAGGCACCAACACTAGCGCCAGGCGCCAGGCCTGGTTCCAGGCGCTAATGCCTGGAGTCAGGCGCCAAGCCTGGTTTTAACGCGTTTTCAAAAATCAGATAAGTTTGCCGTACTGGAGGATAAAATCATATATTTTCCTCAAAAATGCTATTTGATTTTGATTAAAACTCTGAAAAATCAACAAAAGTCAATTTATCAATGCTAATTGAATTAGGAATGAAAAGAACCTTCTAGAAGAATCTAGAAGACCAAAAACCATTCCTAATTGCATTAGGAATGATAAATCATATTAGGCCCTCCCCTAGATCATTGGGCCGCACATAAGGCTCAAACCGGGCCCAGTTTAGTAAATTGGCCATAACTTCCTCAATATTCATCGGAATTGGGTTTATAATATATCGTTGGAAAGCTCTTGGCAAGCCCCATCCAACTACACTATTATTGGACCCATATCATGGACCAACCAAACTGGATTGGCTGTTTTCCTTAGTAAGTACGTGCATCTACAGGATGTCATCATAGATCTTTAGACAAGATTTCAAAAGCAAAATGTATGATATTCGTTCATAAAATGACAAAAAGCTAGACAACCCAATCGTGTGCATAATTTTGCATAATCTCTATCCAAGATCCTTCCTTGAGCAATAATCTAAATCCATAATGTTACAACGGACTAATTAATTAATAATAAGTTTACGTTTAATCACTGTTTACTTATGGGGTGCACCAGGCTGTTGTAAAGCCCACAATCAATCACCAAATTAAACAATCCAATGCTTTATTCTATGGTTCTATACATCGCAAAAATGAATCTTTTTAACTATGAAATGTTTACTTTCTAATGCCAACCATAACCATTGTTAATCCTTTGCTCTTGTCAAAAAAAAAAAAAAAAAAAAAAAAAAAAACAAAAAAACCATAACCATTGTTAATTCCGTTGTTAAGTATAATTTAGGACAGAGAAACTGGTTCAATAAGCTTTGCACCTAGTTTCCATGGATTATCCTAGGAATCTCTCTCTCATGTCGGTCTCCATAGGAAATAATCCCTTGATCTTCTCATTATTCTGGAAGAGTTTAAATACAAGAATACAAACAACTAACTAGGTTTAGGTACAACTAACTAAGTGTGAACATAATAAATACAACAATTATATACATAATATAATACTCCCCCGCAATCGAAGCGGGAGGTTTGTGGACACTTAGATTGTTGCGGTAGTCATCAAAAAGCAGTGGCGGGAGGCCTTTAGTGAAGATGTCGGCAATATGATATCAAAAAGGGACGTGTAGTACACGAACTTGGCCTAGAGTAACTTTTTCAAGGACAAAGTGTATGTCCATTTCGATATGATTAGTTCTTTGGCGTTGGACAGGGTTGCTGGAAAGGTACACGACACTAACGTTATTACAATACACAACCGTGGCTTTGGTGATAGGATAGTGAAGCTCCAATAGTTGGTTGCGCAGCCAGCAAGATTCGGCTACAACGTTAGCCACAACAGTATATTCAGCCTAGATGCTGGACCTTGATAACGTGGGTTGGCGTTTAGCAGACAATGAAATTAGATTGTTCCCATGAAAGACACAGTACCCCAAAGTCGATCGGCGGGTGTCGGGGCAGCCTCCCCAATCCGCATCCGAGAAAGAAATAAGGCTAGTTGTGGGAGAGGAATAGAGATGAAGTCCGAGTTTCAAGGTCCCTGAAGATACCGCAAGATGCGGTGAAGAGCATGCATGTGTTATTTGCGTGGGTCATGCATGTATAAGAAATTTTTTTGCATGGAGTAGGAGATATATATATCGAGCCTATTGAAGTTCAAGTATTGTAACACCCTGGCTAGGCTGCGATACAAATTGGGATCATCAACAGGTGGGAAGGAAGAAGAGCTTAGCTTGGCTTTATTGTCGACGGGGGTGGAAGACGACTTACGGGGGTGGAAGAAGGCTTACAAGAAGACATGTTTGCATGAGCAATAGTTTCGGCCGCATATGATTATTGCGAGAGGACAAGACCACCAGCATGCCTTGTGACTGAAATGTCGAGAAAAGAGCTCAAGGGCCCGATATCAGTCCTAACAAACTCGAAGCTCAACCGTGACATAATAGACAACCGGGGGTTATTAGAGGAGGTGGTGAGAACAATGTCGTCGAAATAGAGGAATTTATATGCCAAGTCTTTTCCATGAGAGTAGATAAAAAGAGTGTTGTCAGATTTGCTATGAGAGAAGCCAATGGTATCCACAAAAGATGTAAATCGATGATACGTACCAATCCTGAGGGGCTTGCTTGAGTCTATAGAGGGCCTTTATGAGGAGGCAAACATGACCCGGGTTATCCTTGTCTTGTGAACCCAGAGGTTGGTGCAAATAAACCGTTTCGGCGATGTCACTATTGAAAAATGCACTCTTGAAATCCATTTGATGAATGGGCCAAGATTTGGAGTGAGAAAGGCTAAGAAATGTCCTAATGGTTGTCGGTTTAACGACCGAGCTGAAAAATTCATCACAATCAATGCCAACATAATGATTCCTTCCATTAACAGCAAGATGGGCTTTATGCCTCTCAAAGTCACCGTTAGAATTCTTTTTATGTTTATAAAGCCACATACAAGGTATAACATTGAAATTAGGTGGACGAGGTACTAACTCCCACGTCTTAGTTTTAATAATAGCATTAAACTCATCCATCATGGCATGTTTCCAATTCGCGTCGGAAAGGGCAGCAATGGGATTAGGAGGCAAGGGTGAGAGAGTGGAAATGAAGTTCAAGTTGAAGATATTTTTAGGCTTAAAAATGCCATGTGGTCTGCGTGTTTGGATACTCAAAGGAAGAGTGGGGGCCTGCTAGCTTGTTGGGCTGGTTGGGTGGTGGTATTGTTACTAGGCCGATGTAGAGTGGATGCGGGCAGAGACCAAAAAATGAAGGGAGTGGGGTGACTCCTTGTGAGCCTAGGAGATGAGTTGCCCAGAGATGTTGGAGATGGGCATAGAGGTAATCCAAAAATTGGAGTGGGATAGGCTTGATTTTGTTGGGCCGTAAGAGATGAAGGGGGAGATCTCAAGTGGGCTTGCTTGAGGTGGAGATCTCAAGTGGGCTGCAGGAGGTGGAGTGGAATGATTATAGATTTTGATGGGTTAGGATAGGAGAAAGTCCATTAAAAAAGAAATCATAGTTAGTGGGTATAGGAGTGTGAATATTTGCGAAAGGAAATTGAGTTTCATAAAAAATCACAGCTCGGGAAATGATGATTTTTCAAATAGAAATATCATAGCACTTGTAACCTCGATGGTTAGAGGGATAACCTAGGAACACGGTACTCATGGTGTGGAGCGAGATTAAAGTTGTTAATAGAGGTGAAGGGAAGAAGAAGATAGCAAAGGCACCAAAATCCCACAAGTGTGAGTAAGATGGGTCATGTTGATATAGGATTTTGTAGGTGAGTCATAAGAGGAGTTTTGTGGGAAGGATATTGTGAATATAAGTCGCCATTAGAAGGGAATGATGCCAAAAAGAAGGTGACATAGAGGAGTAAGCAAGTAAGGTGCGTATGATGTTGTTCATAGTGAGAATTTTTCTTTCGGCTTTTCCATTTTGAGGAGAGGTGTTGGGGCATGAGAAACTGTAAACCATTCCATAAATTTTCGTAAAGGGTCATTATTATACTCACCCCCATTATCACATTGAAATCACTTTACATCACGTTCAAATGTAGTTTTAGCAAGAGCATGTAATTCAAGAAATATTGAGTACACTTGAGATTTCTAGCAATAGGAAAAGTTCAAAGAAATTTGGTACAATCATCTACAAATAAAACATAATACATAATAGTGATGACTTTCATTACTTAATTAAATTTGGGAGATGTCCAAATGTCACTATACAAAATGCCAAAAGGCAAAGTAGTGTAAGTTGTAGATGTATAAAAGGGGAATTTTACATGCTTTCCAAAAATACAAGAAGAACAAACAGTCAAATATTCTATTACACTTAATAAAATTATGCTACTTAAGAGAAATTAAAATAGGGGCTCTAAGGTGGCCTAATATTTCATGCCACAAGGAAGAGGAGAAGGCGGCAAAAGAAAAGGGAATTGAGGATTGAGTGATGGTGGTGGTGTAGACACCTAAAAATGTCTCCCCAAAATCAAACATGATCATGAATAAGCTTTCACCGCCATTATTGGTCGGGTTGAGTATTTAATTTTGGAGTGCTTAAATCCATATTTTCATTACATAAACAAACCCAATTCCTTGCCCATTTCCCCAAACCATAACTTATTTTCCTCTTTTTGTGCCTTTAAACCCAAAATAATTCATTTCGTGTCCTTTAAAACCATTCATTTCGTGTCCTTTTTATAAAAATGTTTAATCTAGTTTTTTTTGGTCCATAATCTGGGTCCAATGATTTAATAATTGGATGGGGCTTGAAAAGATATTTCCAACGATATATTATAAGCCTAAATCCGAGTTATAACGAATAAGTTATGACCAAAATATTAAATTGAGCACAAACCGAACCTAAGCCCACCTTACCTACGACCCAATGATCATTTAATCCCATTCCTAAAGCAATTAAGATTAATTAAAAGCTTATATAAGTTTTTAAAATATCTTAATTATCCTTTTTGAAAAGATAAGATTAAAGAGTTTGAAATTGAATAAAACTTTTCTTTTTAAAAGTTCTAATTCTATAAGAATTAAAAGACGTTCAAAGATAGTTAGATATGATTTTCGTGCCTCATATTTTTTATCCAAATATTATATGGTTGGATAGCCCTTGAAATTATATTTTCAATGATACATTATAATATCAATTTCGTGCTATAACGGAGAAGATATGAATAAAATATCAAACTCTATCCAAAACTGACACCGTCTCACTATTTCGGCCATATCTTTTGTTCTAAAAAATATTTTGATCTGATTTTAATTGGGTTAGAAAGTAGAGTTCAATAGATTTCCAACAATATCTTATTTATTTTATTCCAATGTTTTGATCAAAAGATATGATAAAAACAAAAACCGTAAAAACTACAGTCTATCGAGTTTTATTCCGATTTAATTCGGATCTTATCTTGTTTTTTCGACCCTTATTTTTTCTCTATAAATAGAGGTCACATCTCCCCTTTTTTCAATCATAAACAAGGTTGATAACAAAATAATTCTCTTTTCCCTCTTTAGTGTAAACACTAGCCTCCCTATTTTTTTATTCCTTCCTTAAGCACTCCAAGGACTTCATACAATACCCAAAGTTATATACTTAAACCAAGGCGTCAAAGGTATAATTAACTGAGGGTTTGGACCAAATCAAATATACATTTATTTAATTAATTTCCATTTGATTTTTTTTATTGAAGTTACTAACGGTTTATTCATGATGTAGCAATTCAAGGAAACGTGGAAAGTGAGTAATTGATTCACTTAATTACTCTTATTTTTATCCTTGTTGCTAGTATCATGATTAGGATTATTATTTGATTTTACTAACGTTATTATTGTTGAATTGCTTTCAATATTAATGTATATTCTATTATTTATTTATGATCACCATATTGCATGTTTAAAGGGAATATGTAATTGAAAATCACGCCTAATAAGATAATTTGGACAACCGGCTTAGGTTCCTTTTTAATCTTGTTGTTAATCAAGTGATCATAAATATTTTAGAATTATATGTTGCATTAATATTCAACCAATTTATCTTGATAATAGTTTGGAGCAAATTGAATATTTTGTTTGCATGCCTTTAAGATCGCATGAATCACTTTTCACTATAAGAATCGAGTACGTAGAGGCCAATACGGGCGAATGTGACTCCATGATTCACTTCGTATCATCATCCCCGATCCTCCTTTCGTGGTTCCGAACCATATAGAGTTAGTAATCTTATGGATTATGAATGGGGTGTAACCTTTACGGGTCAATTGTTGTTGCCTTTCATTGTCCCTTTATTCGTGGTTGCCTTAAATGAACCGTGAACGGTTTACAAGTTCCTTAAAAACTTGTTGGCGGCTTCCTACTCTCCTTGTCCCTAATCGTTGTCCCTAATTGTATATGTCAATTCTTACTTCCAAAGAGTGCCAAGCATATTCACAACATGCTTAATGTAGGTGCACTTCAAACGACGCCTACAGGTGGTGATTGGGTAAAGCTCTTCGTAGCTATCACATATCAAAAGAATGGTCCCCGTCCGAAGGTCCTTCAAGGAAAAACCATACGAATTGAATTCTATGGAAACGAAGTTATCATTAGTAAATTTACGGACTTGAATGAGAACCTTAACTAGGTTGGGGGCATGGAGAACATTTTTTAAAGAAAAGGAAGGGAGGGATTTTTTACCATAACCTCGAATTGGAATACCACTGCCATTACCAACAATAATATTATGAGGAGTTCTCAAATCAAAATGGGACGAGAGAGTACCTTGTTGAAATGTCATGTGCGAGGTTGCGCCAATGTCAATGTACCATTTTTCGTCAGGGGGAGTGAGAGATAAAGTGTTAATTGCGGCCTCGATTTGGGTAGGAGCATAACCCACTGCCGCTGAAGGAGCTTGAGTGCTGTAAGATTGCTCCTGTTGTGGCATAGGGCCGAGAATGTCATCTTTTTAAGGTCTAGGCCTTATTGGTGGGCGAGCCTAAGGTGACGTGAGCCTATGGTGGGGATGGCCAAGCACCTTAAGGTTGTTAATGTTGTCCGTGTCTATGATACCAAGACCCTTTCCGCCTTTGTTGTTGCTACAACGGCCCTTGCCGAAGCCACTACGCCCTCCATTACGGTTATTATTTTGTTAAGGCCTGACAGAGTGGCCATTTTGAGGAGAATATATGTCATGGGGCTACGAAGAGTGCCCAACAACAAGAACAGCAAAACTTGCGGCATTGGCTTGGTTAGAAGCTTTACCGGCTTAACGAGATTCCTCCAACAAAAGCATAGAATGAGAATTCTGGAAAGCGACAGGAGGGTCGGTTTGCTGGAGGATGGCAACCACATTGCCGTACGCCTTAGGGAGGGCTCAAACGAGAGTAATAATGAGGCGGTGGTCGGAGACTTTAGCTCCTATATCCGCTAGCATTTTAATGTGCTGGAAATAGGAAGAAACATTAGGGAAATTTTGCAAATCAACCTAAGAAAATTTGTATTCCAATTGAACGACACGATTAGTTTGGTTGTCTTGACAGACATCCTTTAGCCTTTCCCAAGCAGCTTGAGCGGTGGAGTCAGGTTTTGATGATGGTGTGGAGAAGGTCGTTGGATATTGTGTCGTATATCCATTGGAGGACGATAGCATCAATATGAGTCCATAACTAAAGATCAGTTGTTAGTGAAGAAGACGAAGAGGCATCTTTTCGAAAGCAGGAATGATATGGTCCATGACCTGGTATGCTCTTGCTTGTATTTTGAAAAGCTCTACCAAGAAGAACATTGAGAGAGTTCCATTGTCAAGGTAATGGGGATGAGGCTCTTGATATTGGTGACAGCAAGAGAAAAGTGGAAAAAGGGGAGATTTAGGTGAGTCATCCATGGAGAAAGGTGAGGTAGGAAGAAGCGAAGATAGGTGGCTAGAGAGAAGAAAAGAAGAGACAGAAAAACCTAGCGTGATACCATATAGGAAATAATCCCTTGATCTTCTCATTACTCAGAAAGAGTTTAAATATAACAATTGTAGGGAATATTTCAAGCATTACCCCAATGTGATCATACACTAAAGTATGGTGGCGTCAAAAGGGAAGGAAGCTAGAGCAAAAGAGTCATCAACAAGTTTTAGGAACTTGTAAACCGTTCACAGGGTGAAGGTTACATCCCTTAAGGATCCAGGAGATCGTTAACTCCAATAGGTCTGGAACCAAAACTGGAAGTTCGGGGATGAAGGTACAAATTCAATCTAAAAGAGAAAGAACCTGCCCCAATAATAGTCCTCTACTTTATTCTTCTTATATTCATGTGCGCTTTCTAACTAACATGCAATCATTAGGTTGAATCTATGTTGGTTGAATATTAATGCACAAATAAATCTATTATTGGCGATCACTTGAATAATAATCAAATTATCCTAAGCAAGAATATTAATTATCTCATTAAGCGTGATTACAAGTACAAATTCCATTTAAAAATGCATAAAAGGCGTGATTAAGCAATAACAATAAATATTATCAACATAATAATAACAATAACAATAATAACAATCATAATTGAAATAACAATCATAATTAAAATAATCATGTTAAAGCATAATATTAATAGCAAGATCCTAGGCATAATACGAACAAGATTAATAACAAACCCTAGCATGTCACTAAACATCAAAGATTAAAGCTTTAGCCCTAACATGATACTAACATGATATTTAGGAAAGAAGTAGGAAGCATCATAGAAATCATAATTGATATAAGGAACTTATTCTTTACCTTAAACATCATACTTAGAAAAGCATCCTAACATGATACAAGGAAAAGCATCTTAAACATGATTTCTATATCAAAAGCTCAATAAAACAATTAAAAGCACTTACTTCGATGCCTCTTATCTCTTTCTAATAACAAAATACACACGTTAGTAACTTCAAGGAAAATATTAAAATCAAACAATTAAATAATTGAAATAGAGACTTGGGACCAAACCCTCAGAAGTACCAAACCTTTCACGTCTAGGGCGAAGGCAACTTCGAACTTGGCTAGGTGTGTCTAGTGCTAATGTATGAGGAATTGTGTTTGTAAAAGGGTTGGTTTAGAAAGACAGAGATAGAATCAAGAAATACTCGATGAGAGTTGATGATTAAAAACGGAGGTCTAAGGACGCTATTTATAATGAAAAAATTCCGGATATGATAAAAAAAAGAATCAGAGTTTGCAAAGGAATAAAACACACCTCTGTCGCCGCAATAGCCCCTGTCGCCGCGCAACAAGCTTGTCGCCGCCCGACAGGGTCTATCGCTAGGCGACAGCCTAGCATTCGGCGCTGCAGGCAATTTTCCAACACGATTTCTATTTCTTGACAAAATTAAGCATAAAAGTCCGTACGGGGGGTAAAATCGTAATTTCATTTAAAACACTTCTTTTATTCCAAATAAAACTCATAAAACTTAATTATCAATCCTAATCACATTAGGATTCAAAAGAATCTTCTAGAAGACTATAATCAATCCTAATTTTCATTAGGAGTGATAATTCATAATAGGCCCTCCTCTAGATCATTGGGCCGCATATAAAGATCAAAACGAGCCCAATTTAGTAATTTGGCCATAACTTCCTCATTATTTATCGGTATTGGACATATAATATATCGTTGGAAAGCTCTTTTCAAGCCCAATTTAACTACACTATTATTAGACCCTTGTCATGGACCAAACTAAACTAGATTGGCTATTTTCATTAAGTAAAATAGGTTTTCGAAAACAGAAAAAGAGAATTTAATTAAAACTAACTGCAACACTTAGACTTTCCACACTTTCACTTCATTCGATTATGATTCGACACGAAAGGTATTCATCACCGGGTTTGGTTTTGGGGAGACACAAATGGGTGTCTACAACAATATAAACAGCTAACTAGGTTTATGTACAACTAACTAGGTATAAACATAATAAATACAACAATTATATACATAATCTAATAGTCTCGGGTCCTATATACATGAATTCATTCATGAGTATAAAAATTAACATGCTCTCAAATAAACAGCAACAATCCAACTTACAAAAGTAACAATCTTCAAGGAAAAAAATATATCAGTAGCATATAGCTCGTTTCTTAGCAAAAATGAATACATTCTACAAAATAAGATGATTATGTGTAGGGAATATTTCAAGCGTTCTCCCTAGCTTGAACCCAACTCTGATCATACACTAAAGTACGGGGGTGTCCAAAGGGAAAGAAGATAGAGCAAAAGAGTCGCCAACAAGTTTTAGGAACTTATAAACCGTTCACGAGGTAAAGCGTGTTTACAAGTACCAATTCCCTTTAAATATGCATAAAAGGCATGATCAAGCAATAACAATAAATATCAAGCAACATAATAATAACAATAATAATTATTATAAAATTAAATTAATCATGTTAAAGCATAATAATAGCAAGATCATAGGCATGATACTAACAAGATTAATAATAAACCCTAGCATGTCACTAAACAATAAAAATCAAAGCTTTATCCCTAACATGATACTAACATCCTATTAGGAAGGAAAATAGGAAGCATCATAATAATCATAATTGATTTAAGAAACTTATTCTTTACCCTAGACATGATACTAGGAAGCATTCTTTTAATTATACTTGATATTAGAAATTACCCTAAACATGATTTCTATATAAAAATATCATTTAAACAATTAAAGCACTTACTTGGATGCCTCGTATCTTTTTCTAATAAAAAAATACACACGTTAGTAACTTTAATGAAAATATAATAATCAAACAATTAAATTAAATAATTGAAATAGAAATTTAAGAAAGTTTAGACTAGATTTGGGACCAAACCCTCAGAAATCAAACCTTTCACGTCTAGGGCGAAGGCAACTTCGAACTTGGCCAGGTGTTTCTAGATCTTGTGAATGCGGAATTTAGAGAGTTGTTGATTATTGATGAGAAGAATTGATGATTGAAAACGGAGATTTTAGGAGGCTATTTATAGAGAAAATCAGCCGGATGGATAGAAAAACGAATCAGAGATTCAACGAGAATAAAACTCAATTAGCGCCAGGCGCTGGACAATAGCGCCAGGCGCTGGACATTAGCGCCAGGCGTTGAAGGTTAGCGCCAGGCGCTGAAGGTTAGCGTCAGGCGCTAAAGGTTAGCGCTAGGCGCCAAGCCTTAGCGCCAGGCGCTAATAACTGGCGTCAAGCGCTAATAGCCGTTTTCACGCGTTTTCTTAATTTTTATAAAATTTAGCCGTATAAAAGGGCAAAATCGTATTTTCCTTAACAATACTTCATTCATTCTGATTAAAACTTTAAAAAGTCAACCAAAGTCAATTTATCAATGCTAATTGAATTAGGAATGAAAAGAACCTTCTAGAAGATTCTAGAAGACTAAAATAAATTCTAATTGCATTAGGAATGATAAATCAATATTAGGCCCTTCTCTAGATCATTGGGCCGCATATAAAGATCAAACCGAGCCTACTTTAGTCATTTGGCCATAACTTCCTCATTATTCATCGGAATTGGGCTTATAATTTATCGTTGGAAAGCTCTTTTAAAGCCCCATCCAACTACACCTTTATTGGACCCTTGCTATGGACCAAACCAAAATGGATTGGCTATTTTCTTAAAATAGGATTTTAAAAACAGGAAGAAAGAAAAGAATTAAAAACTATCCGCAACACTAGACTTTCCACACTTTCACCTCATTCGATTATGATTCGACGTGAAAGGTATTCATCACTAGGTTTGGTTTTGGGGAGACACAAATGGGTGTCAACATTATGCTTACCGTAAAATTCACATCCAATCGAAATGGAAGATATTGTTGTAGAACCTCTACCATAATGGGATTGTAGTCAAGGTAAATCTAGCCACAAGGGGCATACAAATAGATGATACTTGTGGCTATTGTGGAATAGCCTCTGAAGACAGCCAACACCTATTCAGATTCTGTAATCTAGCAAAAGAGGCCTGGGAAAACAGTCCCATGCCAACACCTCTGACTCTGCTAGGTACAATTCTTTGAGAAATTGGATTCAATCATTTATCCTGTTGTTTAATAGCGAGGATAGGACATATTGTACCCGTATTGTTTTATTTATTGCAACTCTATGGGGACTATGGAGAACGAGGAACGAAAGGAGCTACAATGGTATTAGTGGAGGAACAAGCTTGGTAACGCAATTCATCAACCAAGCAATGCAGGATCATGAAACCTTCACTCTAAACGAAGAAATGTACTACAATAATGAAGGTGAGGAAAGGGTGGGCCTTATTCTTCCTCCTGGTTTTAATCATGTTCAACTGGGGCAAGAAAAAGAGGGATTTGAAAACTTCTTGGTAGGGGTAGATGGCTCCTGGGATAAAAGGACTAAGAGGGCAGGAATTGGATGATTAGTCTTGGGATATGGGGCTGATACAAGCACGGACAAAGGAGGAAGGCATAGAACGGCAAATTCAGCTCTACAATATGAAGCTTAGGCTTGCCTGAAAGCTATGAAATGGGCTCGTTGTAGACACCTAAAAATGTCTCCCCAAAACCAAACCCAATGATGAACAACCTTTCACCGCCGCTATTGGTCGGGTTCAGTATTTAATCCCGAGAGTGCTTAAAAAATCGTATTTAATTAAATTCAATTTTTGAATAGTCCATGGATTAGTCTGGATGTTTGGTCAAAGCATAGTTTTAATTAAATACGATTTTTTAAGCACTCTTTTTTAACGAAATTATTTAGACGTATTATTTAAACACGGGGGTTTCCATGTCCTTTCCGCGTAAACCCTTAACGCGTTTTCTCCTCCCTTTCACTAAATATTTCCCGCGTCATGCAAATGTGTACCGTGTCACGGGAATGTTTCCCGTCTGACGGTGGGATTTCCCGTGTCACGGTATACTTTTTTAGAGTTTTTATCATTTTAGGGTTTCGTGTGTTCCCTCATCACATTTTTACTCGATGATGTTTTCATGATCGAAGAAGAGGAGAATTGTCATCTCGACTTCGATCCCTATTCGAACACCAACATTAATGCCATTATGAAGAAGCAAGGGCATTTCCCTGGAACGACCCTCGGGCTCAAAAAGAAAATGGCTGGACTTTGGGGCCATCCTAGTGCACTCAAGAAAGATACCTTTGGCTTGGGATTCAAGCCAACAAAAGAAGATGTGAAACAAGCCCTCTTGAAAATGAAGGCTCGCAATAACGCTGGAATCATGAAGACCAAAATGGCCATGGATCCATATCCATTCACTCTCAATGGCCAGTACATTAAAGAAGGGGAAGACTTCCCATGCTATGAATTCCCTGAGCCTTTCGTCCACGATGGGAAACGTGAACCAGGATTCGAGATGTTCCTCGATTATAACTTTGTCGATGAAGGCGAAGAACTCTTCACAACTGAGAAACCAGCTAGTCCAAGCTCTGATGATCTAAACATTAACCTCCTTTTCGGACTAGAAAAGAATGAATCCACGTCTACCTGCAATGATGATTCCGAGCTCATTGAAGCTGTCATATCAAACAAAGATTTTGAACCCTCCGAGTAAATCGTCCAGGCTGATGATATTTCAAAGGGATGGCGCAAGACATTGAGGATCACTACACCAAGAAGAGAGAAGTTGGAAATAACCGCTGGCAAAGGTCTTATGTTTGATGAGTCTGAGTCGTTTGGGTCCGAGTCCGAGTTTGAGCCTAAATCTGTAGACGAGTCCTTAGAGTCTGAGGCCAACCCTCTTTCTGCTATAGAGTCCAATCCTTAGTCTCTTGTTGAGTCTTCTCTTTCTAGCCTAAATAATTCCGGTGAGGTCGCAGCTAACCTTACCCCTCTTGATGTATTCACCGATGAATTCAATAAAATGAGTACCTTTGCTTATGATGCGTGTCATTCCCCTAACCCTGATCAATATTGCTTTGCTAATGATAAAAATGACAAGGAAATAATAAAAGAAATGGAAGAACATGAAAATAAAACGGCAGTTATCAAAGATACAGAAACAGTTAATATTTCCAATGATACGACTATTAAAGAAGTAAAAATTGGATTAACACTAAGTCCAGATGAACGCAAAGAGCTAATTAACTTACTTAGTGAATTTGTTGATGTATTTTCTTGGTCATACCAAGATATGTCAGGAATTGACAGGGATATAGCTGAGCATACGATACCACTAATTCCAGGTATGAAGCAAGTAAAACAAAAGCTGCGCTGTATGAAACCGGGTGTGGCTCTCAAAATCAAAGAAGAAATCAGAAAGCAGTTGGCCGCAGGTTTCATCAAAGTGTCCAAGTATCCAGAATGGATAGCAAATGTGGTTCTAGATCCAAAGAAGGATGGAAGGGTCAGAATGTGTGTTGATTACGGGGACCTCAATAAGGCAAGCCTGAAAGATGGGTTCCCTCTACCTCACATTGACATTCTGGTCGATAACACAGCAAACCATGCACTCCTATCGTTCATGGACGGCTACGCCGGATATAATCAAGTATTAATGGCTAAAGAAGATATGGAGAAAACCAGATTCATCACACAATGGGGTACATATTGCTATACAGTAATGCCATTCGGGTTGAAAAACGCAAGTGCCACCTACCAAAGAGCAGCCACAGCATTGTTACATGATATGATGCACCAAGAGGTGGAGGTATATGTCGATGATATTATCGTTAAGTCTAAAGATCGCCCAGGCCACAACATTGCACTTCGCAAGTTCTTTGAAAGACTCCGCAAGTACAATATGAGATTAAATCCAACAAAGTGTGAATTCGGAGTCACATCAGGCAAATTACTTGAATATGTGATCAGTTCTCGAGGGATTGAAATAGATCCCACAAAAGTCAAAGCGATCATGGCCATGCCACCGCCCAAGAATGAGAAAGAAATTCGAGGTTTCATTGGAAGGTTGCAATATATAAGTAGGTTCATATCAAAACTCACGGCGATATGTGAACCTATATTCAAGAAGCTTAAGAAAAATATCCCTGTCACATGGGACGACGCTTGCCAAAAAGCTTTCGACAAAATCAAAGAATACCTGGCAAACCCACACGTGCTAGCGCTAGCAATACCTGACTTTCCTCTTTGACTCTACCTTACGGTCACAAGAGAAACGATGGGGGCAATGCTAGCACAAGAGATTGAAAGCAAGGAGAATGCAATTTACTACTTGAGTAAGAAGCTTCAAGGATACGAGACACGATACACACCACTTGAAAAGTTATGTCTCGCGCTTGTGTAGGCCGCACAGAAACTAAGACATTACATGCTCACTCATACAGTGCATGTTGTGTCCAAAATGGATCCTCTCAAATACTTGTTCGAAAAAGCAACACTCAATGGCAGATTATCAAGGTGGATAGTCAATCTTGCTCAGTTCGATTTGAAATTTGTACCACAAAAAGCCATCAAAGGTTCTGCGGTTTCAGACTTCTTAGCAGACTTTCCGCTAGAAGAAGTTGAGAAAGAAGAAGATGAGTATGATTTCCCTGACGAACATTTACTCATGACCGAAGATGATAGTTGGACGCTTTATTTCGATGGAGCTTCAAACCAAAAAGGTTGTGGTGTAGGAGTCTTGCTTGTATCACCCAATCAAGATCATATCCCAATTTCCATGAAACTCGACTTTGATGTCACCAACAATGCCGCAGAATATGAAGCATGTATTTTGGGGTTAGAAACAGCTTTCGCCTTGGGAATTAAGAAGCTTAGAATCTACGCTGATTCTCCACTAATCATTAACCAAATCTCCAAGAGATGGAAGGTCGGTGAGAAGTGAAAGTCTCGCTACGTATCAAGCTCATTTAGAAACTCTCACGGAGCAACTAGATGAAGTGGAATATACGTATTTGCCGAGAGAAGAAAACCAGTTCGCCGACGCACTAGCTAAATTAGCATCAATGGTGCGAATTCCAACGGATACAATTAGAATGTCGTTGACCAGAAGATATGAACCGGCTTATGATCATGCACTTGACGATGAACAGGAACCACAAGAAGAAGATGAAGAGCCATGGTATACAGATATCCTTAATTATGTGACAAGAGGAGAATGCCCTCCTAATACTGATAAAAAGGCACGCCGTGCTTTGAGGCTCCTGGCCTCACAGTATGTGCTCATCAGGGGAGAACTCCACAAGAGGACTGCAATGGGGAGATATCTCTTATGCATAGCCAAGAAAGAAGCACACAGAACCATGGAAAACCTTCACGCCGGTATATGTGGAACGCACATGGATGCAAAGATGTTAGTCCAAAAGATTCAACGACAAGGTTATTATTGGACTACTATGGAGAAAGATTGTCACGAATACGTCAAGAAATGTATGAAGTGTCAAGTCTACGTAAATTTACAACACGTTCCACCTTCGCTTCTCTACACATATACTTCTCCATGGCCTTTCTCCACTTGGGGCATCGACATCATTGGAAAAATAACGCCACCAGGACAAGGGGGGCATGAATTCATCCTCGTAGCAATCGACTATATCACCAAATGAGTCGAAGCTGCCTCATATGCTAAACTAACGGCAAAACACGTAGCTCAATTCATTGAGAAAAATATCATATGCCGTTACGGGGTACCTCATGAGATGATCAGTGATAATGGAACTCATTTCCAAGCCGAATGCGCGGAATTATCACAGATCATCGCCTTACAGACCACAAACAAATGGTGTGGTCGAATCGGCCAACAAAAATGTGAAAACTATCATCGAAAAGATGACAGAAAATTACAAGGATTGGCCAAGTAAGCTACATTTTGCCCTTTGGGGTTATCGAACCTCTATTCGTACATCAACGGGGGCCACCCCTTTCTCTTTGGTCTATGGAGTTGAAGCTGTACAACCAATAGAGCTCGAAATCCCTTCTCTCCGAATCGCGTTGGAAAGTCAACTAGATGAAGTCGACTGGATTAGAGCAAGATATGATGAACTAGTCTTACTCGATGAAAAACGCTTGGCAGCTTTGCATCATATATGTCCAAACCTACCAACAACGTATGGCTCGACATTTTAATAAAAAATTCAAGATTAGGAACATCAAAGAAAGTTACCTGGTGCTTAAGGCACTTCGCAAAAATGTTATGGATCCAAGAGGAAAATTCAGACCAAATTGGTTAGGCCCGTACATTGTTAAAGCCATCTTGTCCGGCGGAGCGGCACAATTGGTAGACATGGACGGTAACGGTTTCCACAATTTAACCAACTTGGATCAACTCAAGAAATTCTATGCCTAGTTGCATGGGTTCATGACCCAATAGAGCTACGTTTGGCCTGATTCCTTTTTAAGGATACGTAGGAAACCCCTCAAGGGGGTCCGGCCGCTTTAAAAAATAAAATCCTTCCTTCGTCGATCAAGTATACGTGCCAGTTTAGCATTGCGTCACAGCAAAACAGAGCAAAAAAAAAAGGGAAGGGTTGCCGCGACACGGGACTATCCACCGTGTCACGGCATAGTCCACCGTGGCACGGTGGAATTGCAACAAAAAAAAAAAAAGGGAAGGGTTGCCGCGACACGGGACTATCCACCGTGTCACGACATAGTCCACCGTGGCACGGTGGAATTGCAAAACAAAAAAAAGGGGGGGGGGGGTTTACGTGCCACGGGAAACTGCATCGTGTCACAGAAAATTTCCACTGTGGCGCGGTGGACCTGCAAAAAAACAAAAAAATTTCAGCGTGACACGGGAGATTCCAACGTTTCACGGCATTTTCCACATGGCACGGTTGAATTTCAGACTTTCCGATTTTTTTTAGTGACGCAGTTTTTGCGAATTCAGTTATTTGTTCGATTTTTTTTTTTTTCATTATTCCATTGCGTCCGACTCCTTAACTCGGATATTAAAAAAAAAGTCATTTTAATTTTAATTTAAGGTGAAAATAAATATGCTATTATTATTGAAATAAATGTGACTACAATTATTGGCATCATGCGCCTTATTTCAAAAAAATATAAATCATAAAAGCAAAGCAATACTGATCTAATCCCGCTTCACTTTAGGAACCTCCTTCTCTTTTTCAACTAGGTCAGCCTTCACCATTAATGTGTTTTTTGTAGCCCGAACCGTCACACCCCTAGTCGAACTTCCACCGTTCTTAGAATTTTTTGGTTGTTTCTCTCTATAAACCATCTTCTCTTTACCCTTACCTTTCACATAGTTCTTCCTTTTAGGAATTATAGGAGTCTTAAACTCAATCCCTTATGTTCTTGGACCTAGACGATCTTTTGGAGGCGCTTTCTTATTTCCAAGACGGCTCTTCACATCAAAGTTGCGCGATCCGACTCGATCCCTTCTACTTCTAGGATTCAACGAACCATGCCTTGTATGCACTAGATAAGGGAGGAGGAGCTTGGTTACTTGCGGAAACGGTCCACAAAGGTCTTTCAATCCAATAAGTCGCGTACTTGTGAACGTTACTTTCATGCAACGATACTTCACGAGGACTATCGTTATAGTATGGAACTACTACTTGTTCAAGTCCATACTATCGCATCAGTCGAGAAGGACAGTAAAAAGTCAGTCTTGAGATACTAGGAACACGACAATACGGAGTATCATTCGTACCAACCATCCTAGTAAGCCTCCACCAAGGCACCACCCAACGAATGGAAAATTCTCTTTTTGCAAAGAAATTCTTCCAATCTTCATACGACATGTTTACAGAATCATTTTTCTTCCTGCGGACTAGATCGTTAGGACCATATTTTTCAATATCGTCGGGGGCTTCAAAAAGTTCTAAACGCTCCATCAACCAAATTTGCAAATTTAAAAAAATAAAAATAAAAAAATAATAATAATACTTTGCAGATTCCATTGTGACACGACAGAACTAACCGTGTCACGGCAGAAGGCCACCGTGACACGGTACCTGTTTTTTGTCACGGGGGTTATTCGGAGCATGTTTTTACCTGCAGCTGTACCAGAGAGCCCTTCTTGACGGCTTTCCGGTTAGCTTTTCTTCGTCAAGGCCGCGTAAAGTTTCTCCAAGGCACGTAGGCATAGGAGACCTCCCAGATTCAACATGTTCAAGCACGGATGCTAAACAAGCATGTCCTACCCTACCGTTTGCAAATAAAAACTTGCTAAACATGCAAAAAAATATATGCCCTTCTACGGTATACATGATAAGACTCACAGACAGGGAGATTAAAATATAAATTTGCAAGTTTTTCTAAGTCTACCTCATTACCACACACAATTCTATTTAAATCTGGATCTGTTAGATTCGGATGGAGTTCAAAGTCTTAGTAATAATACTCACGTAAGGTAGGCATGGTGTAGACACCCATTTGTGTCTCCCCAAAACCAAACCCGGTGATGAGTACCTTTCGCGTCGAATCATAATCGAATGAAGCGAAAGTGTGGAAGGTTTAGTGTTGCGGATAGTTTTAATTTCTTTTCTCTTCTCTCTGTTTTTGAAAACTTTTTTTAAGAAAACAGCCAATCCAGTTTGTTTGGTCCATGATATGGGTCCAATAGTAGTGTAGTTGGATTGGGCTTGCAAAGAGCTTTCCAACGATATATTATAAGCCCAATTCCGATGAATATTGAGGAAGTTATGGCCAATTTACTAAACTGGGCCCGATTTGAGCCTTATGTACGGCCCAATGACCTAGGGGAGAGCCTAATATGATTTATCATTCCTAATGCAATTAGAAATGGTTTTAGTCTTCTAGATTCTTCTAGAAGGTTCTTTTCATTCCTAATTCAATTAGCATTGATAAATTGATTTTCGTTGACTTTTAAGAGTTTTAATTAAAATCAAAAAGTATTTTCGAGGAAAAGATACGATTTTATCCTCCAGTACGGCAAACTTATCTGATTTTCGAAAACGCGTCAAAAACAAGCCTGGCGCCTTACTATAGGAATTGGCGCCTAGAACAAGGCCTGGCGCCTTACTATAGCCATTGGCGCCTGGTGCTAGCCATTGGCGCCTGGCGCCAATTAGCTGGTGCTGGCGCCAACTCTGTTTTAGGTGCGCCAATCTCGTTTTACGTGCGCCAAGTGCTCTGTTTTGATATTTTATCTTTTTGGCAGATTTATCTATAAATAACGTATTAAAAACTTCGTTTTCATTCACCAATTCTCACGAATTATCACTTACAATCAGTTTTCATTCACAATCATTAATTCCCTAATTCTCTCTTAATTCATTCATCTCTCTTTTCAAAACTAGCTTTTCAAATACAAAATTCCGCATTCACAAGATCTAGAAACACCTAGACATATTCGAAGTTGCCTTCGCCCTAGACGTGAAAGGTTTAATTTCTGAGGGTTTGGTCCCAAATCTCTATTTCAATTATTTAATTGTTTTGTTTTGTTTATTATTTTCCTTGAAGTTACTAACGTGTGTATTTTGTTATTAGAAAGAGGTACGAGGCATCAAAGTAAGTGCTTTAATGGTTTTAATTGATTTTATGATGTAGAAATCATGTTTTAATTGTTATTATGATATTCCTAGTATCATGTCTAGGTTAATTTTAATATTAAATATGATTATTACGATGCTTCCTATGTTCTTCCTAATATCTATGATTGTTAGTATCATGCTAGGGCTAAAGATTTGATTTTAATTGCTTAGTGACATGCTAGGATTTGTTATTAATCTTGTTAGTATCATGCCTAGGATCTTGCTATTATTATGCTTTAATATTAACATGAACATGATTATGATTATAATTATAATTATTATAATTTATGATGATTATGAACATTATTATTTTTATTATTTTAATGATGATTATTTTATCTATGATGATATTATTATTATTATGATGATTGTTATTATAATTATTATTGTGATATTTATTATTATGTTGCTTGATACATTATTTATTGTTATTGCTTGATCACGTCTTTTGTGCATTCTTAAAGGGAATTTGTACTTGTAATCACGATTAATAAGATATTTAATAATCTTGTTTAGTGTTAATTTGATTATAATTCGAGTGATCACCAATAATAGATTTGTTTGTGCATTAAATTCAACCAACATAGATAAACAGGTTTAGGGTTAATCCTATTGATTGTATGTTAATCAAAAAGCGCACATGAATACGATCAGAATAAAGTAGAGGCCAATTATTAGGGCAGGTTCAATCTCTTTTAGGTTGAATTTGTACCTTCATCCCTGAACCCTTATTTGGTTCAAGACCTTATGGAGTTCACGATCTCATGGATCATTAAGGGGTGTAACCTTCACCCTGTGAACGGTTTACAAGTTCCTAAAACTTGTCGGCGACTCTTTTGCTCTATCTTCTTCCGTTTTGGACGTCACCGTACTTTAGTGTATGATCATAGTGGAAATCAAGCTAGGGGTTTAACGCTTGAAATTTATTCCCCACAGTTTTTGGCGACTTCACTGGGGAGGATTTCTATTTTAATTCCTGAATTTGTTTCGGCAATGATTTAGAATGAGTGGATGAGGCTCGAAAAGTTCTAAGTATTTCATCTGCGTAATTTTGATTAACATTATTGTCATATGAATAAAAACGATCTCATTGGAAAGACCATCCGTAATGAGTTAAAAACATAGGATTTTACGCGTAGGAAATTTGAGAAATATCTTTCACAACTAGGACCGAAATAATACCGCGGGAAACTGGAAAATTTTATCTAGCACAGAAAGCGTCTGAGGCATGTGGGAAGTAGCGTTAGGGCCAGAGCTTGGCGCCAGACTTTTAGCCGTAGCGCCAGACGCCAGTATTGGCGCCAGGCGCTACAGTTAAAAAATTGGCACCAGTCTCTGTTTGCTGGCGCCAATTTCCCCCAATACCGAGCCAGAAATATGCGTTCTAATTTCGACCGGTTTTTCGTATTGTTTGCTCGATCCTACTTCCTGATTGAATTTGTTCTCACTTTTCTGAAACCCATATGTGTTCTACATATGGACATAACCTTCTGGGAATTCATGCTCCATCCACCCGATTGAACGCTCCATGCAACAAAGGGTACATCCGAGATTTTGAATTCACCAAACCATGGAAGCGAGTTTTTTCTAAAGCTCGCGGTGTCCCATCCACTTGCGCCAACCCTTCACGGTAAGGCTTAAGCGCAGTGCATCCGAAAAATTAACCATGGACCCTCTTTGACTAAACCATATCCCGAACTTTAGAGAACTAGAGCCATGGTTAGGTTGCAAACTCATTGCATCATATTGTGCCTACTTGACTAATTGTGCATTATTTGTTGTGCTTATATTCTATGTTTCTCTTAACCGTTTGTTTGACTTGTGTTAAGACTAAATAAACTAATTAATGACTAAAGGACTTTGTTTAATTAATTAATTAATTAATTTGAGCTAATAAATAAATATAAAATCGAGTCATAGTTCCTTTAAGTCAACCCGGATTTTTATTCCCGTATACTGCACAAGCGTCAACTTGTTTTGGTCATAGCCGGAGTTCTAGGAAGATTTACGAGTCGTACAACCTATGGGTCTGTAGCCCCGAGTTTTATCTTTAATTTGGCGTTGGTTTAATCCAAATCAGAGTCACAGATAAAAAGTTATGACTAAAATACCACAGTCTGTCCAGTTTAATGCATATACGTGAAGTCTTAACTTAGTCTTTGCTTGAGTCTAGTCACATAGTCTAGCCACATGGTCATGACACGAGTCTTAAAACATCACCTACACTCATTAGCCATAGCACACAGTTTGATTATATTTCACCGTGACCATATTTTAGGTTCATGCATGAGTCGGTCTTTTCCGTCATTTGAGTTGGGGGGTACATTTTATTCCTAATTCTTCATATTCCTCCATCTAAATCTTCTTTCACATTCTATTCCCATTTTTCTTCACTTCTTCCATCCATTGCATGTTGAATAATGTTTGAGCCAAATAATTAACAATGAATCTCCCCAAATTCCTTTTCCACAGTACTTGGTCGAGGAGAGAATGGCGATTAATCAAGGACAACCTCTTTATTCAAGTCTCACTTTTTGATAAACCAATTCGTCAAAAGAGGAATGCTAAGAAGATAATGGCAAGTCAAGAAGAAGTCAATGAGCTTAGGAACCAGTTGGTTACTGTGACTAAGACACTGAAGCTACTCACACTCAAGATCGATGATCCCGTGAAGCAACAACGAATGAACCTCATGCAAGAGAGTCTAAGCAAGCTATCTAGTGACTATAAATTTCAAGGCATGAGTTCACAAGGGGTCTCGCTGGACAAGGAACTTCTTCCGCATAAGTTCAACGCCACTGACATCCCTAAATTCAAGGCAACGGATAACCCTTATTTTCATCTAAGAGCTTTCGAAACTATAATGAACATTAAGGGTATCGATAAGAAGGTTTTCCCCTCTCTGTTCCCACTATCTCTTGAAACCGTTTGCCAACAATGGTTCTTCTCCCTTGACAAAGAGAAAACCTCTACCTTGGAATTGATAGTAAACGCTTTCGTTGATAGATACAAGTGCAATATTCAAGTTGAAACCGATCATAGACAACTTGAGATGCTAAGACAAAAAGAGAATGAAGGTTTTACTTCTTTCTTTAATAAATGGAGGGAAACTTTCGTCAAGATGATTGAGGTCCCCACCGAAAAGGAGTCTGTGAGGATGTTTATCAAGAATCTCCAAAAAAAGTATTCAAAGCACTTAAAATATCAACACAACTTGAATACTTTCAAGGTCGTTTATGACATCGGAATTGAAATCGAAGACGACCTCACAAAGCAAAAAGCTACTAACAATAGTAACCACGGTGGCTGGAAAGGAAAGAAGAGCGACAATCGTTCTTCTTCCGAATACGCCCACTTTAGTAATAATGTTAGTACCTTTGACCATAATGGTGTCTTAGCCATGGACAATCAAGGATCTAAAAGGAAACCCAGGCGAGAGTTCACACCCATTGGAATGACCTACGATGCTGCTTTCGACCGTCTTTACGATCGAGGATTGATCAAACCTATTGGCCCTACCGAGGATCCAACACCAGAAAATTGATCTTCGAGATGGAATCCAAACTCCTATTGCAAGTACCATCGAGGAAACGGTCATACTACTGATGAATGCTATAGGTTTAAAAATCTCATTCAAGATCTCATAGAAGCAAACAAGGTCCCATTGCCTCTAGCTAGCGAGAAGACTGGGTGATGATGAAGCGAATGACACCAGACAAGAGGCGAGCTTCAACGACAAGATTTCGTGACTTCTTTTTTCTATTTCTTTTTTATTTACCCTTTCCCTAATAAGTCTAGCATATGCACCTTTTCTTTTCCCTTAGATTAATTTTGTAGATTAATATTTTTTCTTTTAATAAAATGAGCATTTATTTCCTTATATATGATCATTTCATTATTTTGCATTAAAAAAAAAAAAAAATCCATGTTGAATTAAGCACAAGGTATACCAATGATTTAAGGCACCCCTTGTAGCCACATCATATCTCCTTTCACCTTTCAAATATGCAATCCTTTCTTCATAAACCACTTTGAGCCTCGTCTAACGATATACACTTCTTTTTTCAACCTACATCTACCTAACCTTGGGATGGGATGGTGTGCAACTTATGCAATTCTAAAGAAAGCTTGAGCAAATTCAAAAGAATAAAATAACAAAAATAAGAAAAAATAAATAAATAAAGTGTACAAAAGGGCAAGTGTTCCAATGTCTTTGATATGAAAATATCTTTGATAAGAACACGTCTCAGATTGCGTCTCTTATCGAGTGCTCGGTACCGTGCCTGAGAAACATGAATGCCAAGTGAGTGATAGACCGCGTGATTGGGATTGCCCACACTTATAAAAATAAAGATGAATGCTAAAGCAAAAAATAAAAGTGAGTTAAAAAAGAGTATAAACTCAAGCATAAAAATATAAAGATTCAAAAGCGAGGTTGCACACCTTGGGGGCTTATCTAGGGTCTTGAGCCTTTATCCCCTTCTTCTTCAAACCTTTAGCCTAACCACGTTACAACCCTTAAAAAGACCTTTTTGAGGTATACACACTTGTGCGAGGTTCGGCTAGAGGTACGGTCGGCCTGATTCCTAACGGATACGTAGGCAACCTCACATCGAGGTGCGGCCGTAATAAAAAATGCATTTATATTTACATTCACAATTCATCTTATCAAGGGATTCCCTGTTCTCATCCCTATTCACTTAGAGCTAGACTTGGGGGCTTGATCCCTACATCATTAGCTTACCTAACCTAAGAGTCACTATTATTTGACTCTTCTAAAAAATCATATTTTCTCCACACACTTAGCTCTTGCGGCCTAGCTTTAGTGTCACTATCACACATATCACAGATACATGGCCAAATATACTTCCCTTAGGAACCCTTTTTCATGAAATCTTAACGCTAAAGCATGCCTTATCATATCAAAATCGCTCATCAGTCATAATTGTCATTGCATCACGAAGTATGAAGTGCTTAGCCTCCGTGCGTAAGTTACCCAAATGCTTTCATCATTGAGTCAACAGTTGAGATATCCTAGGATGGAATAATCCTTGCACCTTGAGAGATAGTATCAAATGACATTTGACTAAGCTCATTCAACATGCATCTTCAAACTTCACTTCGATTCTTTTTCGTGTCTTTCTTTTTTCGGGAGAAAGTCGGTACCCTCCACAAAAATGACGGAAAATTTTTGCTTGATTCGCACGATCACATTACAATGCACACACGAGTCATGTACACATTGAGTCATGTTGTGTCATATCACTTTTATTTGAGTCTAACACATGCGTCATTTTACTTCGAGTCGAGTCAACCTCGAGTCAGTCAATCAGCGAGTCAAGTTTATACCTTGAGTTGTGTCAAGTCAATGAGTCAAGCGACATTAAACCTTAGGTCAACCCTAAGATGATTAAAGAGATTGGCAAAGTTCTATAGTCAAAATAAATACAGGTGCAGTAGAATAGGGAGGACCCTACTCCAATTCCTGGTGCCAGAAATATCTCAGCAACGACATAGCTCGAAGCCTCTCAAAAAGGTGATTTCGACCTTATGCAGCAATTTCGGGTTCCTTGGTACGCCAATTAGCCCCTATAAGCAATTTGACATGATTAACTAGTCAGTTTGATTACAGTTTAAGTGATCGACCTGGCGAAAGATCGTCTCACTTAGCTTAAGCGCCTAAAACACTGGCTCATTACAATCGGTTCAAAAGCAAGCACTTAAACGACAATATGGATTGTCGCGCATTCTTATTAAACGACAAAGTTTTCCAAAAATTGGATTGTCATCCCCAACTGACAATATTTCCAAAAATGGATTGTCGTGAATCTTCTTCAACAACTATTTTTCCAAGATTGGATTGTCATCTCTGGCAAAATTTCCAAGCGCGGATTGTCGTGCTCCTTCTTTGTTTGGCAAGTTTTTCCAAGTTCAGATTGTCATACATTCATAGATCGCTGGCAAGTTTTCCGAGATTGGATTGTCATACACCCTGTTCCCTATGGCAAAATTTCCCAAAGGATTATTGTAGGACTATATTCATCATAAATTTCGGCAAAGTTCCTCAACGTGGATTGTCATTCATTTCAATAAGTGGCAAATTTTCCCGAAGTGGATTGTCAGTCGACTCTGTTTCGCAAATGTTCCAAGACGCGGATTGTCAATAGTGGCAATATTTTCCCAAAAGGATTGTCGCATAGCGTTGGCAAAATTCCAAGGTGGATTGCTTTCAAGAGTTATATTCCAAGATGTGGATTGTCGATCGTAGAAAAGTTCTTATGAAAGATTGTTACGAAGCATTGGCAACTTTTTCGAAAATTGGATTTTAGCAAACTTTCCGAGATACGGATTGTCGCTTCATCGTGGCAACATTTCCAAGGATGGATTGTTACGTGGCATTGACAACTTTCCCTAAATCAGATTGTCATACATCATATAAGAGTTGTGTTGGCAACTATTCCCAAATAAAAGAGGATTGTCGACATACTGGTTCACAAGCAGCAAAGCGCCGGCGTACTGGCATAGCAGCATTAAGGATTAAAAGCAGTGATCTTTTCGAAGACTATCACAGCGGAAATTGAACATATCAAAAAGAAGCTCTTTGTTCAGAGACGCGTGAACATATAAAAAAGAAGCTCTTTGTTCAGAGACGAGTGAACCTCGAAACAGCAAGGTGGCGTTCCCTAGATTGTGGAGAGTTGTCACAAACAACTTAGGATTGTTTCAAGAGAATAAATCTTCGATAGTATTCCCTTGGATGTGGAATATTATCAAAGCGGAGAAGGATCGTTTCAGGCAAAGCAATCTTCTATATTGGAAGCAGTTACAAGCGTAGCGGTTTTCAAGCGGGATGGCATTCTCTAGCTTGCAGGAGGTCATCAAAACAATCGGTCACTCTCAGAGACGTGTGCTCGACGGTGCAAGATACGCGTTTCTTAACTCTTTTATCTGTTTAACTAACGCTAGTTTGCAGGTATCGGCGTTACAAGAGTGATTTAGGATCGCCGAACGTTCTGAATCATTCTCCGTCCCTATCGATACTTTGACTTTCGTTTTCGAAACTTGCGTTTCTCCAAACTCAGTCAAAGTGGGGGCTTCCGTAGACACCCATTTGTGTCTCCCCATAACCAAACCCGCTGTTGAGTACCTTTCGCGTCGAATCATAATCGAATGAAGCGAAAGTGTGGAAGGTTTAGTGTTGCGGATAGTTTTAATTTTTTTTCTCTAGCTTCTCTCTGTTTTTGAAAAGTTATTTTAAGAAAACAGCCGATCTTGTTTGGTTGGTCCATGATATGGATCCAATAGTAGTGTAGTTGGATGGGGCTTGCAAAGAGCTTTCCAACGATATATTATAAGCCCAATTCCGATGAATATTGAGGAAGTTATGGCCCAATGATCTAGCGGAGGGCCTAATATGATTTATCATTCCTAATGCAATTAGGAATGGTTTTAGTCTTCTAGAAGATTCTTTTCATTCCTAGTTCAATTAGCATTAATAAATTGACTTTCGTTGACTTTTTAGAGTTTTAATTAAAATCAAAAAGCATTTTCGAGGAAAAGATACGATTTTATCCTCCAGTACGGCAAACTTATCTGATTTTCGAAAACGCGTCAAAAACAGGCCTGGCGCCTGACTACAGGAATTGGCGCCTGGCGCCAGCCATTGGCGCCTGGTGCTAGCCATTGGCACCTGGCGCCAATTAGCTGGTGCTGGCGCCAGCTCTGTTTTAGGTGCGCCAATCTCGTTATACGTGCGCGAAGTGCTCTGTTTTGATATTTTATCTTTTTGGCTGATTTCTCTATAAATAACGTATTAAAAACTCCGTTTTCATTCACCAATTCACACGAATTCTCACCTACAATCAGTTTTCATTCGCAATCATTAATTCCCTAATTCTCTCTTAATTCATTCATCTCTCTTTTCAAAACTAGCTTTTCAAATACAAAATTCCGCATTCCCAAGATCTAGAAACACCTAGCCATATTCGAAGCTGCCTTCGCCCTAGACGTGAAAGGTTTAATTTCTGAGGGTTTGGTCCCAAATCTCTATTTCAATTATTTAATTTAATTGTTTTGTTTATTATTTTCCTTGAAGTTACTAACGTGTGTATTTTGCTATTAGAAAGAGGTACGAGGCATCAAAGTAAGTGCTTTAATGGTTTTAATTGATATTATGATGTAAAAGTCATGTTTTAATTGTTATTATGATATTCCTAGTATCATGTCTAGGGTAATTTTAATATTAAATATGATTGTTACGATGCTTCCTATGTTCTTCCTAATATCTATGATTGTTAGTATCATGTTAAGGCTAAAGATTTGATTTCTATTGCTTAGTGACATGCTAGGGTTTGTTATTAATCTTGTTAGTATCATGCCTAGGATCTTGCTATTATTATGCTTTAATATTAACATGAACATGATTATGATTATAATTGTTATAATTTATGATGATTATGAATATTATTATTATTTTGATGATGATTATTTTATCTATGATGATATTACTATTATTATGATGATTGTTATTATAATTATTATTGTGATATGTATTATTATGTTGCTTGATACATTATTTATTGTTATTGCTTGATCACACCTTTTATGCATGCTTAAAGGGAATTTGTACTTGTAATCACGATTAATAAGATATTTAATAATCTTGTTTAGGGTTAATTTGATTATAATTCGAGTGATCGCCAATAATAGATTTGTTTGTGCATTAAATTCAACCAACATAGATAAACAGGTTTAGGGTTAATCCTATTGATTGTATGTTAATCAAAAAGCGCACATGAATACGATCAGAATAAAGTAGAGGCCTATTATTAGGGCAAGTTCAATCTCTTTTAGGTTGAATTTGTACCTTCATCCCCGAACCCTTATTTGGTTCAAGACCTTATGGAGTTGACGATCTCATGGATCGTTAAAGGGTGTAACCTTCACCCTGTGAACGGTTTACAAGTTCCTAAAACTTGTCGGCGACTCTTTTGCTCTATCTTCTTCCCTTTTGGACGCCACCGTACTTTAGTGTATGATCACAGTGGGGTTCAAGCTAGTATGATCATAGTGGGGTTCAAGCCTTAAAATCCCACTTGCTTGAACCCCACTGTGATCATACACTAAAGTACGGTGGCGTCCAAAAGGGAAGAAGATAGAGCAAAAGAGTCGCCAACAAGTTTTTAAGGAACTTGTAAACCGTTCACGAGGTGAAGGTTACACCCCTTAATGATCCAAGAGATCGTCAACTCCATAAGGTCTAGAACCAAATAAGGGTTCGGGGATGAAGGTACAAATCCAACCTAAAAGAGATTGAACCTGCCCTAATAATAGGCCTCTACTTTATTCAGATCGTATTCATGTGCGCTTTTTAATTAACATGCAATCAATAGGATTAACCCTAAACCTGTGTATCTATGTTGGTTTAATATTAATGTACAAATAAACTATTATTGGCGATCACTTGAATTATAATCAAATTAACCCTAAACAAGATTATTAAATATCTTATTAAGCGTGATTACAAGTACAAAATACTCTTTAAACATGCAATAAAAGCGTGATCAAGCAATAAAAATAAATAAGCATCAAGCAACATAATAATAATAAATCATGAATAATAATTATAATAATCATCAAAATAATAATAATAATAATAATAATCATAATCATATTAATATTAAAGCATAATAATAATAGCAAGATCCTAGGCATGATACTAACAAGATTAATAACAAACCCTAGCATGTCACTAAGCAATAAAAATCAAAGCTTTAACCCTAACATGATACTAATAATCATGAATATTAGGAAGAACATAGGAAGCATCGTAACAATCATATTTAATATTAAAAATACCCTAGACATGATACTAGGATAAGAACAATGTAAACATGATTTCTACATCATAAACAATTAAAACCAATTAAAGTAGTTACTTTGATGCCTCGTACCTCTTTCTAATAACAAAATACACACGTTAGTAACTTCAAGGAAAATAATAAACAAACAATTAAATTAAAAAATTGAAAGAGAGATTTGGGACAAAACCCTCAGAAATTAAACCTTTCACGTCTAGGGCGAAGGCAACTTCGAATATGGCTAGGTGTTTCTAGATCTTGTGAATGCGGAATTTTGTATGAAAAGAAAAGTAAGAAGAAAGAATTGAAGAACGATGAATGAAGAATTAAGAGAATGCTAATTAAAACTGATTGTAGGTGAATGATGGATGTAGATGATCAATTGGAGAATGATTAGTGAGAATAGGTGAGAATTGGTGATAATAGGTGATGAATGAATGAATAAAACGGAGTTTTTAATACGATATTTATAAAGAAAATCAGCCAAAAAGATAAATTAGACAAAACAGAGTCTGACGCACAAAAAACAGAGCTGGCGCCAACCCTGGCTAACTGGCGCCAGGCACCAACACTAGCGTCAGGCGCCAGGCCTAGTTCCAGGCACCAAGGCCTGGGGTTAGGCGGCAAGCCTGATTTTAACGCGTTTTCGAAAATCAGATAAATTTGCCGTACTGGAGGATAAAATCATATAATTTCCTCGAAAATGCTATTTAATTTTGATTAAAACTCTGAAAAGTCAACAAAAGTCAATTTATCAATGCTAATTGAATTAGGAATGAAAAGAACCTTATAGAAGAATCTAGAAGACTAAAACCATTCCTAATTGCATTAGGAATGATAAATCATATTAGGCCCTCCCCAAGATCATTGGGCCGTACATAAAGCTTAAACCGGGCCCAGTTTAGTAAATTGGCCATAACTTCCTCAATATTCATCGGAATTGGGCTTATAATATATTGTTGGAAAGGTCTTTGCAAGCCCCATCCAACTACACTACTATTGGACCCATATCATGGACCAACCAAACTGGATAGGCTGTTTTCTTAAAATAAGTTTTCAAAAACAGAGAGAAGAGAAAATAAATAAAAACTTTCCGCAACACTAGACTTTTCACACTTTCGCTTCATTCGATTATGATTCGACGTGAAAGGTACTCGTCACAGGGTTTGGTTTTGGGTAGACACAAATGGGTGTCTACAGAAGCCCCCACTTTAACTGAGTTTGGAGAAACGCAAGTTTCGAAAACAAAAGTCAAAGTATCGATAGGGACGGAGAATGATTCAGAACGTTCTGCGATCCTAAATCAATCTTGTAACGCCGATACCTGCAAACTAGCATTAGTTAAACAGATAAAAGATTTAAGAAACGCGTATCTTGCACCGTCGAGCAAACTTCTCTGAAAGTAACCGAATGTTTTGATGACCTCCTGCAAGCTAGAGAATGCCATCCCGCTTGAAAACCGCTACGCCCGTAACTGCTTTCAATTTTTAAGATTGCTTCGCCTGAAACGATCCTCCTCCGCTATGATAATATTCCACGTCCAAGGGAATACTATCGAAGATTATTTCTCTTGAAACAATCCTCATCCGCATTGATAATATTCCACATCCTAGGGAATACCATCGAAGATTATTTCTCTTGAAATAATCCTCATCTGCATTATGATCACCTTCCATGCCTAAGGGAATATGATCGAAGACAACTTCACCCGAAATTACCTCTAGTTGTTTGTGCTAACTCTCCGCAAGCTAGGGAATGCTGTCGAAGATATCTTCTCTTGAAGTCATCCTCATTTGATGCGTTAATTTTCCAAAGGAAATTACCGAAGATCCACGTCTGTCAATCTTTAAAAGTTCGCCTGAAATTTGCTTCCGCTATGCCTGTACGTCGGCGCTTTCGTTGCTTTTGAACCTATATGTCGGTGCTCTTTTGCTTTTGAACCTATATGTCGGTGCTTTTTGCTAATGAGCCAATGCTTAGGCGCTTTAGGCCAAGTGAGATGATCTTTTATCAGGTCGATCACTTTATGTAATCAAGCCGATTACCAAATCATGTCAAATTGCTTAGAGGGGCTAATTGGCGTACCTAGGAACCCAAAACTATGTTGCAGAAGACTAGCACAACCTCATCAGGTGGCTGGGTGCTTTGGCGCCGCTGAAAAACCATCAGCGCCACCTTATTAGCATTAGCGCCAGGCAAATTTGTGACGCCAATGCATAGGGCTTGGAGCCAACACAGGGATTTCTTTAAATACCCCTTTCCTCTTCATTTTGCTGCTGCTCGTCGCGATTTTGCTCGAAAGAAGTCCGAAAACTTCAATTGCTCGGTGCTTGCTCGTTTCTCAACCGAATTCGCTCAAATTTGTTGCAAATCAAAGCTCTTTTCATCTATTTTCCCGATCTATGTAAGTTTTCTTCAAACTCACATCAATTTTTATGAATTCTTGGCATGTTTATTAACGAATTTCATGAAAATTCGATACTTACAATGCTCAATTTGCTTTGTTTGTCAAGTTTTATGCCATGAAATTGCTTAATTATGTTTGTATATTTCCTTGGGAGTAATTTGATACTTTTTTGACTCAATTTGGTGAAGAAATGAGCAATTTGCCATTGTTGGACCTCTTAAGGTCGTGAAGAACAATGTGACTCGTTCTTGATATTTTTGCTAGCAATTCTTGTCCAATTTGTCACAATAATCACTATAGTGTTGCAAGAAATTGTTTGTTTGCTTGAAAAATGTTGTCATGCTCAATTTGAATTAGTGCTCTGTTTTAGTACTACGTACTCTGTTTTTTTTTTTTTTTGCAAACATAGTATCATGCGGCTAGGCGAACTTTAGATACTATAGAACCTTAATTTATGATAATTTTGCACAATGTAGTATGGCTAGACAACGAGGCTCGGGTTCACGGTCCCGAAACACTAGACGGGAGCATGAGCCCGTAGAGGATGACGTTACGCCTTCCACTTCGCTTGGTCGACTTCCGGAGTGGGATGAGCGAACCCTGTTCTTCGCCCCTGTCCACCACATTTCTGAGAGGGTGAGACAGGGCATAGCGCCCGGGAGGACACGGCATCACGGCTCTGGCTGTGATGGTTTGGGCGATTTGTACATGATGTACATCTCCAGGGATCTTGAGACGAGACTCCTATGTGAGTCTTGCGGACTAGCTACTCTGTTCGAGACCTCCGAGGCTATGATAGCCTCGAGCGGGGGTCATCATGTAGTGCGCGCTTTGGTGGATTTCTTTTGGGACACCACCAACACCTTCCAATTCCCCTACGCCAGATGATGGTCACCCCTATGGACTTCAGTCTCATCACAGGACTGGAGTTCACCTCTGTGCCACTGCCGTTTGACAGTGGAATCGACGTCTTCTCTTCGGAGGTCGATGAGCTATTGGGGCCGATCGCTTTTCGAGCCCGAGCTGAGGTCGAGACGACTCGGTTTAGTGCTAGAGGAATTCGCCGCTCGACCCTGGCAGCGGCTCTTGATGACGATGCGACCACCCGAGAGCAGCGGGTGCGCATCTTTGTGCTGATGTTGTTGTCAGAGACATTCTCCCCTGACAAGGGTAGTAGGGCATTGCTTTACTACCTCCCTGCTGTCCGTGATCTTCACCGGATCGGGACTTATGACTGGGCCAGCTTGGCCTATGCTGACTTTGTTCGTGCGCTGAGGGACTCGTGTTGACACTGGTCCTTTGGGACGAACGTTGCTATGTCTGCCTTTTGGAAGGTCGTAGAGGTAAACATTATTCCCTATAAGGTTTAGCTCTACATATTAGTTAGCATTTACTCACACTTTTAGCTCTTTGTAGATTTGGTTCTACGAGTACTTTCCTTCTGCTGCGCCGGCGAGACCATCGCCGCGGGGATTTCCAGTGAGCGCCTCTTGGGGCGGTCATCATGTGGACATGTCCACTACACATGTCCGGAACCGAATCATCGCGGTACGACTTTTATTGTTTATCTTGCTCTTCCGCGGTGCTTTAGATATATTCTTGCCTAATTGATGCTCTTTATAGGGACTTGAGGTGGTGTACCGGCCGTGGGGCGGTTGGACAGTCCCTGGGTTAGCCGCAAAGTACTCTGCTGAGCGTCGCTATTTCTTGGGGACTTATGGAGCGGTCGCGTACTTAGGAGAAAGGGTTGCTAGACAGCATTCTTCTGATGTCTTCGTCGTTCCTGCTGCTCCACCACGTCATATGTTCGACGAGGCGCGGTTGTCGAGCATGTTTGAGGGAGTTGGTACCCCTTGGCGGTCCCATGTGATCCTCGGGCGGTGTTATGCTGAGGAGCTACTACCTTTGTTAGCTCCAGCCCCCGAACCGGCTGAGGATGTGAGGGTAAGATTTTTATTAGCTTTACTTTCCACTAAGTAGCCCCCAAGTAATGCTTTACTGATTTTTACTTCTTTATCAGGATGGTGCTGCTAAGTTCACGCCACCCCGTATGTCCATCCACTACCAGGAGATGTACGGGCCGATCGAGGAGATGATTTCTCCGGCTCCTGAGGGCGAGCGCTTCGTAGAGCGGTCGATTCCTCGTCACCAGACCCGAGTAAGCCTAGTTTTTTCAGAATGTTTGTGTTCATATATCATGCGTTTTTACTGACTTATTTTTCTGACAGTTTTCACGCGAGGTGGTTTCGGCGATGGCACGATGCATAGATGCCTTCCGGAGCCAGCTCGTCCGGATGAGGAATGCGGCCACTTGCCGTCGGGATGACGTCACCCGAGAGGTAGTCTTTCTTCATGTATTTCCTTGCATTACTGTTTTTCAATTTTGCCTTGTTTCTGATTTAATTCTTTTTGCAGGGTCAGCCTATCGCTTCTCACACCCGCGCGAGACCTGAGGGGCGGAGGGATCCGGCGAGGTCCAGCTCGAGACGTCGTCGCACTTCGTCAGGGGTTAGAGGCGGTCGCTCTGAGGCTGCTCGAGCTGACATTGTTGAGGGCTCGGGATCTTTTTCTGAGGGTGCTCATGCTGCACCGGTAGGAGAGGCTACCTTGGCTTTCAGAGGTGGTGGGATGTACGAGGTATGCTCGTCATCGCAGCAGCCTCCGCGGCCTCAGCCTCAGGTTGATCCTAGGTGGAGTGGTCCTATATTGAGTCTTCCTCCTCCTACGGAGACTAGAGCTGGAGCTGGAGCTGGTGGAGAAGTGACTCCTCGTACGGCGCAATTTAATGATATGATGGGCCTACGTCCTCCGGCGCCGTAGTTTGTTCCCGTGTATATTTTATTTGACTTTTTTTATAGAACTTTGCCTTAGACTCATTATTTAGACACATTTTGTATATTTATGCTATTATGAATTTATTTACTGTTGTGTGTATGTTTGTGTGTGCAAGAGAAGTGTGACAACAATTTTGCGCAAAAATTCCGTCATTTTTATTATTGATGGAGGGTATCCGACTCTCTCCCCCAAAAAAGAAAAAATAAAAAGGAAAAAATCGAATAAAATGTCGGGTGTTTGGAATTTAAAATAAAGTCCAAAAAGAATAATATAAATTAAATATAATAGCTATATTTAATTAATTAAGAAAAAAGGATAAAAAAGATGTTTAGGAAAATTAAACGGAGCCATAAAGTCATTAACCGACTCGAGTTTAATATTAAAAACACAAGTTGAGCACGCGCGGCTGGTCTAGCAACTTGGCGCCAGCTGGCGCCACACTATGGCGCGTGGCGCCAGGCGCTACACTTAGCGTGTGGCGTCAAGCGCTGGCAGTTGGCGCCAATCACGGGATTGTGACGCCAATTGACGCTGATACCGTATTTCAGTCTAATTAAAATTCCTCGCAATTTGTGTATAAATAGCCCCCTGCCCAGTCGATTCTTCTCATAATTCCAGCGAATAAATAATTCTCTTCTTTAGAAAAACAATAATCATGTCTTTAGTCACCAAAACCTTCACCCAATACACTCATGAATGGTGTCGATCTTTTAATGTGAGGGAGAGAAAGGAATTAGAATTATTTCACCTGGGGGGAATTTATGGCATCAAAGGGGTAGATCTTGACCTAGACTTCATACATACCGCTTTAGAATTTTGGAATGTTGATACTCATTGTTTCAGAATAGGGTATGATGAGATTAGCCCTTTGCCGGAGAAATTTTGTGCTGTCCTAGGCTTCCCTGCAATAGACCTTATAGCAATCCCTAGAGTAGATGCATATTATTATAAGGATTTTGAGCGCTTCTTTAATTTGAAGGAAAGGGATTTATCAAAAATAGTAGATGGCAATATAGTTAATTTGAAAGAATTTGCACGCCATTATTTTGATAAACCTCTTTCTGAATCTTTTCATATATATAGAAGAAGGGCGTTCCTGTTTTGCATGCTTAATCAATTTTTCCTTAGTAGTGGTAAAAATAATGAGGGCCAATCAATTATAACCACTGTTTTAGAATAAATTGAATCAGGGAGAAATCCAATGCCATTAATAGTTGGAGAGACTATGATTAGTCTAGATGAATTGAAAAGGGACCCAAAAGCGCCTCTTCGCGGTCTCCAATTTTATTACAGGTAGAAAAATAATATTTTTGATTACAGAAATAAAAAAATATATTTTTGTATTGTAATAATAATTTATTTGCATTGCAATTTTTTACAGATGTGGCTAATGGAGAGACTAGGATTAATTAGCCCTCCGGACGACATTGAAAAGTATACTCCCAATTGTTTCGTGAGAAGGAGGAAACGCATTCCTAAAATTGGGCGCCATGGGTGGAGAAAAGTCTTTGAATCACGTGATTTCACTATCAAGTGGGTCGTCCCATGGTGGAAAATAGAAAGGATGGTTGGTGTTAACAAGCAACCTTTCTGCCGTCTTCCAAGCCTGTCTCGTGTAACTTATTATTACCCCTGTAGGGTAAAAAGACAATACGACTTGCTTCAGAATATTCCTTCCGGGGATCTTTGTCCTCCCTTTGAGTACCCTATTTCTCAAGAAGTAGACAGATTTGATGCTTACTGGGGTGCTAGACCTTTATGGGAAGTGATTACCCAAAAGCTCCCTCCTTCTTTGCCCAATGATGTAAAGAAGTGGTTGCTGAAGAAATCTTCGATTGATCAGGGTAGAACCGATGTGAAGAATCGTCTAGGTGACAGGGTGATTCCTGCCAAGGAATGCCTAGGTGCAAGAATTGAATTTAAAACACCTGCAATGCCTAGGAAGAAAGGTGCTACCAAAGATAAAGGGAAAAGGAAAGCTAACCCCACAGATAAAAAAGCTTGGGTGGAAAAGAAGCATGGAGTGCTAGCTGAAGGGGAGACCATCTACTCCAAAATTGAATGTAGGTCCTCTAAAGGATGCCTACTAGCTAAAGTTATGGATGAAGAGGAGGAAGTAGACAAGAATTGGAAAAGAGCTAGAAAGGAAAAGAAAGATTAAGAGCATTGCTTAGCTTTAGATTTATTAGACTTAGATTGTTATTTTTTATTTAAAGTTAATTTATTTCTGCTTTATTTAAATTCCATCAATAATGTAATTTTATTTTATTAATGAAATTTCAGCTTTCAATTAAATTATTCACTTTAAATTTATTTTATTAAAGCAATGAAAATCGAAAAAAAAAAAAAATTATTTTCCAGAAATTCTTCGAGTATGGAAGTCAAAAATTTTCCGAAAAACACCGAAATTCACCCAGAATTTATTTCCAGATTGGCGCCAGTTATTGACATTTGGCGCCTGTCATTTATGTCTGGCGCCAGGCGCCAATTCCATCGGCTGGCGCTGATGACTTCTTGCTGGCGCCAGGTTCTTTTCTGCGACGCCAATGATTCGCCGATTTTTTGTTGAATTTTTAATTAATTCTGGAACGCGGAGATGTCAAAAAATAAAGTGGCCGCACCCGTAAAGGGTTGCCTACGTATCATTTCTTAAGGAATCAGGCCAAACGTAGCTCTTTTGAGTATCCTACTCAAGTACTTATGGGTAGTATTTCTTAAGTTGGTCAAGATTTGTCATGTTTAAGAATTCATTGCCGTCCATATCAGTTAGCTTTGCTGCACCTCCTGACAGGATTGTTTTAACAATGTAGGGTCCAGACCAATTAGGTCTAAATTTTCCCCTTGGGTCTAAAACATTTTTCCTTAGTGCTTTTAATACCAAATCTCCTACTTTGATATTTCTTGTCATGATCTTCTTATTAAAATGCCTACCCATGCGAGTTTGGTAACACTGAGTGTGATGAAGAGCTTCTAGTCGTTTTTCGTCGAGTAGAATCAATTCTTCATATCTTGCCCTAGTCCATTCAACTTCATCGAGTTTACTCTCTAGCGCAATGCGTAGAGATGGTATTTCTAGTTCGACAGGTTGTTGATCGGGGGTTAAAATAGTGTCGTTAGTCTACTAACCCTAATCAAATTAACAATTTATAATACCTAAACTACCCTAATACGAGTATAGGGGTAAGTAAAGGGTCGAACCCAAAAGGACTAAGTGTATCAATCTATGCTAATTAGACTACTAGGAAAGCTTGTGAGGTAAGAGAGGTTCAATTAAACACTACTAAGAGCAAATAACTAAAACTAGGGAAAGTGGAATCCAATTACATCAATGCATTCAACAACATCAAACAATTAGATGAAAATGACCTCAATTAGGACGATTTACACATTTAACTCACTCTCGCGCAATTAAACATGTTAATAATCCTACTAGACTAATTCACTCTCGTGCAACTAGCCTAGCAAAGATATGGAGGAATTTAGGGTTCTCAAACAACTCACTTTCGCACAATTGATTGAAAAACCAATTAAAAGCATAGAATCAATTAGCTAGAAAGATTCTAATCCATAAAAGCATCATCCATACACAATAATCAAGAAACAATTTCATACTAACCACAATCAATCATTAAATTAATTAACATAACCTTCATCCATTTCCCTAGAACAAAACCTAAACTAACATAATGAACAAAAATATGGAAAACAAGGTAAAATAATAATAAAAGCAAGAATCAACAACTAAACTAATTAATCTACTCAAATAAACAAATAAATAAGCAAAAACAATAATAAATGAAAGCAATAAAGGTGAGAGAAAGTTAGGAAAACTCATTGAATTTATGAGAGGAAAAATCCACAAATTTGCTTCTTCAAAATCCCAAAAACTCCATGAAAAATCTAAGCTTTCTCTCTCTAAACTACTCCTAAACTAGAGAGAGAAACTCCTAATCTAACCCTAAGAGAGAGAAGCTCTCCTAAACTAACTAAGAAAATAGCATAATAGATCCCCCCTTTTTACAAAGAGTCCCGTCTATATATATGTGGCTCCCCCAAAAAAAAAAGAGACTTGGACAACAAGGCGCAAATAAATCGTAAACCCAGTCGTGCGCGCCCGCACATGAGTCCTGTGCGCCCGCACACAGGTGTGTGCGCCCTCTCATCGTAGTGTGCGGCCGCAACTTTGTGGGTACGGGGAAAATAAGTGCGCCCGCACATAAGTCATGCGCGTCCGCGCAAAGGTGTGTGCGCCCGCACAGCGGTCGCGCATAGGGTCGCGCAAACTCTCTGGTTTTGCTCTGTTTCTTCAGTCTGGCTGTGCGGGTTCTGACAGGGCTGCGCGCCCGCACAGCCTCACATGTGCGCCCGCGCATAAGCCGCACAGCACCCCGCGCACAACAGATAACTTGGCTTCTTGATATCCTCTTTCTTTCGGCGCATAATTCCTACAAAACCAAAGCATGGAGATCAAAATAAAAACAAAGAAAATAAGATAAATTAAATAAATTAAGAAAATAAGCTAAAAACTATTAAAAACTACTTAAATACTCAAAAACAAGATAAAAGACGAGAATAAGTAAATAAAGAAATAAAGGACAAAAAGGGTTAAATTATTGGAAAAATAAGCCGAAAAACGACTCAATAAACACCCTAAAAAGTGGCATAAAAGTCACTTATCAAACTCCCCCAAGCTAACCTTTTGCTCGTCCTCGAGCAAATTAACATGAAACACGAGAGAAGGAGAGTGATTTATTCAAGAAAATCTAAGACACTAAAGGAGACAAGAATGTACACTAACTCACTTTCGTAGGAATCACGGTCACTTTTAGCAACTAATGACAAGCCCTTTAAACCCCTAGATCGCCCTGGAGGACGAGTGTGCTCTCGTGAGGGTGTCCTAAGAGTTTAACCCACAACTCTAAATAAAAACCAAGGCACGGCAATAAAAAAGAAAAGAAAAAGAAACATAAAAAAAAGAAAGAAAACACAATTTCATATTTAGACAAGAGATAAGAACAAACACCAATGAATGCGAACCTTTCTAAATAGACAAATGTATGCACGTTCTAAGATGTCAATGGTTGATTGAAACATAACATATGCTAAGCATAGAGAACTAATGAGGACTCAATCCACCCTAGCCCCAACCAATCGGGCCGCGTTCTCTCCACTAGCTTCAAATCAACCCTTAAGCTAGCTTCTCATGATTCCACGAAGGAACCGGAAAAAGATAAAGAAATGAAAAACTTTGAGAAGGTAATCCCGACATCTCAACTATGCATACTCTCTCCATAGGTTTGAGATCTATCTCCCTCCACCGTTCTTTGACCTAACCCCACTAAAGTCTAAGGGACTTTTATTAGGTTGTAACGTAAGGCTAAGGGTTAAGGCGGGGTAAAATTTTGAAAATTTTGGTGATATTTCCTAAGTGAAGCAAAAGAGTGGCCTACTCTCAAAAACAAATTCAAGAATTCACAAAATATCAAAAAAAAAAATACCAATAATGCCATCTCCCACAAGCTTACTCAACACTAACACACAATATATACAAAAAGAATGAAGGAACGCTCCCCCCCCCCAAGCTTGAACGAAGCATTGTCCTCAATGCTTAAACAAGGGAAGAAAACGAAACCAAACTAAAATATATTTGTGTTTTTTGTTTCTTTTTTTTTTTTTTTTTTTTTTTTTTTTTTTTATATGTGTCCTTGCCTTTTTCTAACCATGGACGGCTTTTTCTTGAAACTTCATTTGATTTTCTTGAATTGCATAAATTAAATAAAAACAAAGAAAATAAAAACAAAGAAAATAAGATAAATTAAATTAAATAAATTAAGAAAATAAGATAAATTAAATAAATTAAGAAAATAAGCTAAAAACTATTAAAAACTACTTAAATACTCAAAAACAAGATAAAAGACGAGAATAAGTAAATAAAGAAATAAAGGACAAAAAGGGTTAAATTATTGGAAAAATAAGCCGAAAAACGACTCAATAAACACCCTAAAAAGTGGCATAAAAGTCACTTATCAGTTGTACGACATCCATTCCATATACCAAGGAAAATGGCGTATTTCCTGTTGACGTACGGATTGACGTGCGATAACCCCACAATGCGAAGTGAAGCTTGTCAGGCCAATCCTTATAATTTTCCGTCATTTTCTCGATGATAGTCTTTAAATTTTAATTAGCTGCCTCAACTGCTCCGTTTGCTTGAGGTCTATAAGGGGAAGAATGATGATGTTGAACGCCATATTTTTGTAGCAATTCTTCACATTCGGCTTGAAAGTGAGTTCCATTGTCACTTATCATTTCATGTGGGACTCCATATCGACAAATAATATTTCTTTCGATAAAGAGTGCTACATGTTTTGCAGTGAGTTTAGCGTACGATTGCGCTTCGACCCACTTTGTAAAGTAATCGATTGCTACTAGGATGAATTCGTGGCCTCCTGTTCCTGGGGGAGTGATTTTGCCAATGATGTCAATTCCCCATGTAGAGAATGGCCCTAGCGATGTGTAGGAGTAGAGCAAAGATGGAGGGACATGTTGCAAATTGGCGTAAATTTGGCATTTAGGGCATCTTTTTACGTATTGATGGCATCCCTATTCATCGTAGTCCAATAATATCCTTCTCGCATTATTTTCTGGACTAACATTTTGCCATTTATATGTGTCCCACAGATTCCTTCGTGGACTATTCGCATTGCTCTTTGTGCATCCTTCTTTCCTACGCATAAGAGAGCTCGACCTTTAGGTACCCTTTTATGTAGCTCGTTGTCTATGATTACATATTGAGAAGCCAAAAGTCTTAATGCTCGCTTTGCTCTTTTGTCAGCATGAGGAGGGTATTCTCCATTGGTGACATAGTTGAGTATGTCCGTGTACCACGATTCTTCTTCTTCTTCTTCTTCTTCTTCTTCTTGGACTAAGTCGTCGTCTTCTATAGCCTGGATATATGCTGGTTTGTGCCTTTTTTCGATAGTTAGAGGCATTAGCTCGATTTTCGTGGGAATCCTAACCATTGAGGCTAATCTTGCCAAGGCATCGGCAAATTGGTTTTCTTCTCTAGGTAGATATTCTTTAACTGATCGGTAAGAGTTTCCAGATAGGTTTGGTAAGGGGCTAGGCTTTCGCTCCTTATTTTCCACCTTTTAGATATCTGATTGATGATCAAAGAAGAGTCTCCGAACATCCTTAACTTTTTCACTCCCAATGCCAAAGCTGTTTTAAGGCCTACCACGCACGCTTCATATTCAGAAGCATTATTGGTAATGTCGAAATCAAGCTTTATGGAGATTGGAACATGCTCCTCTTTAGGTGATACTAGTAGTACTCCAACGCCACATCCCTTTTGGTTTGAGGCTCCGTTAAAATACAAGGTCCAAGTATCATCTTCAGTGACCATTAGGTCTTCATCTGGAAATTTATTGTCTTGTATTGGCGTCGAGTCTTCTATTGGAAAATCTGCTAGAAAGTCTGACACCACGGATCCTTTAATTGCTTTTTGTGGCATAAACCTTACATCGAACTAGGCTAGATTGACTATCCATCTTGATATGCGTCCATTGAGTGTAGATTTCTCGAACAGATACTTGAGTGGATCTAATCGGGAAACTATGAAAACGGTATGCACCAACATGTAATGTCTTAACTTGGTTGTGGCCCACACCAAGGCGAGGCACAATTTCTCGAGCGGTGTATAGCGTGTTTCGTATTCGAGCATCTTTTTACTTAGGTAATAGATTGCGTTCTCTTTGCCTTAAACTTCTTGTGCTAGCATGGCTCCCATTGTCTCTTTGGTAACGGTCAAATATAACCTAAGAGGTATTCCGGGAAATGCTGGTGCTAATACGGGAGGATTTGCGAGATAGGCTTTGATCTTTTCAAAGGCTTTTTGACACTCGTCATCCCATATTACTGGTACATTCTTTTTGAGCTTCTTGAAGATTGGTTCACATATCGTCGTCAGTTTTGATATGAACCTACTTATGTATTGCAACCGGCCAATAAATCCTCGAATCTGTTTCTCAGTCTTGGGCGGTGGCATTGACATGATTGCTTTAATCTTGGTTAGATCTACCTCTATTCCTCTAGAGCTTATGACGTATCCCAAGAACTTGCATGAGGTGACTCCAAAAGCACATTTTGATGGATTCGACCTCATGTTATATTTTCTTAGCCTTTCAAAAAATTTCCTTAAGGCTACTTGATGGCCTGGACGGTCTTTTGATTTTACAATCATGTCGTCGACATATACCTCGACTTCTTTGTGCATCATGTCATGGAGTAAGGCCGTTGCTGCACGTTGGTAAGTAGCACCCGCGTTTTTCAACCCGAATGGCATTACCGTGTAGCAGTAAGTGCCCTATGGTGTTATAAAGGTTGTTTTCTCCATGTCTTCTTCTGCCATGAGAATTTTGTTGTAACCTGCGTACCCATCCATGAACGAGAGAAGTGCGTGATTTGCGGTGTTATCTACCAGAATATCGATGTGTGGCAAAGGGAAGTCGTCCTTTGGACTTGCCTTATTTAGATCTCGATAGTCGACACACATCCTTACCCTTCCGTCTTTCTTCAGAACTGGGACGACGTTGGCGACCCATTCGGGGTATTTGGATACCTTGATGAAGCCTGCAGTTATTTGTTTTTGAACTTCTTCTTTTATTTTAAGTGCTACGTCGGGTTTCATTAGACGTAACTTTTGTTTTACAGGTTTCATTCCTGGAATTAGTGGTATAGTGTGTTGAGCTTTTTCTCTATTAATGCCAGGCATATCTTCATATGACCAAGCAAATACATCGATGAATTCTTTAAGTAATTTAATTAAATCGGTTCTTTCTTGTTTATTCAATGTTAATCCGATTTTAACTTCTCTTTTATGGGTTGAATCATTCGAGATATCAACTGTTTCAGTTTCTTCAATTACCGGTGTTTTCTTTTCGAGTGTTTCCATTGCTTTAATAATTTCTTTGTCTTTTTCATCGTTAGCTAAGCAATACTCGTCATCTTGGGTTAGAGAAGAACACAAGAAGTAAGGAGAATAAGAAATATTATTATACTCTGAGATCATTACATCAAAGAGTGATATGTCCTCAGGGACTGGATCACTTACTATCCTAGGAGAAGAAATAAGAGGGGGAGGTACTACTACTAAAGACTTAGAAGACTCTAAAGGCAAAGACTCTGACTCAGACTCTGACTTAGACGACTCCTCAAACATCGGTCCCTGTCTTGTCGTGATTGATATCTTCCTTCCGCTTGGAGTAGTCAATTTGATAGTCTTGCGCCACCCTTGTAGTGATCCTTCGGCTGGAGTAAATAACTTTGAGGGGTCGAAGCTTTCACTTTGTAGGACTGTTTGAATGAGCGAGGAGTTATCTTCTTCATAAGTTGGCTCATTCTTTTCTCGCCCAAACAGTATTCCCATGACGTTAAAGTCAAAGCATGAGGGTGCTTTCTCCTTATGGACGGGAGTTGGGATTTCATCAGTGAAGTAGCAGTCTAAGAAAATCTCGAATCCCGGTTGTCTTATGCCATTTACAACGAAAGGCTCGGGAATTCATGGCATGGATAGTCCTCTCCTTCTTTTATAAACTGACCATTAAGCGTAAGAGGGTACTGATCCATTGGAATTGCTTTCTTTTGAATGCGAGCGTCCCTACGTGCTTTCAACTTTTCCTAGGCTCGCTTGAGATCCTTCCGAGTCGGTTCAAAACCAAGTCCGAAAGTATCTAACTTAGGGAGGCCAGGTGACTCCAGCGGTTTTTCCATTCCTTTCTTCTTTCCTAAAGTCATCCCAGGAAAGTGCCCTTGTTTCTTCAGCATGGTGTTGACAATCATGTTGCAATGGGGGTCATGGCAAAGAGGGGTCCTCTCATCCTCCTGGATTAAGGAGACTTCTTCGTTAAATCCCCATTAATCTTCATCATCCTAGTCGTGCTCTACGTTAATGATTGGATTCTCTATGAATTTAATTCTCATGGGCGAAGCATCTATAGTGATTGGAATTCCCCCAACTATAGCTTTTACTTGTTGGTGGAGGAATTAAGGGACGGCCTTTAGGTCATGAAGCCAAGGGCGTCCCAACAATAAGTTGAATGAAGCTTTGATGTCCACTACTTGGAAAGTAGTAGCATGTTCTATTGCTCCTGCCGTTACATTTAGGGTAATTTTGCCAAGAGCTTGACGACGAGTATTATCGTAGGCTCTTATTCCTTGTGTGGACGGAGTTAAGTCTTCATCCCTTATGCCGAGCATCCTCGCAGTTCTAAGTGGACAGACATTGATAGCCGATCAATTGTCTACAAGAGTCATAGGAACGTTCATCCTTTTGCAAACTACCATGAAGTTTAATGCCTTGTAATGTTTGTCACCTTCTAGGGGTAAATCTTTGTCAGAAAAGGTGATCAAATTAATCAGACTAGGAAGGTCACTTGTGAGGAAGTTGGCTAGTCCCTAAGGAGTAGTGTCAGAATCTATCCCGATTTTGTCCAAGGCATTCATTACAGCCAACCTATGTTCTCGAGATGTTGCCAGAAGTTTCCACACATTCATCTCAACTTTGTCTTCTTAAACTGTTTAACAATGTCGTTGTCTTCGATGATAGGTATGGGAACTTGATGTATGTTTGGCATAGGTTGTGTTGAAACGGGAGGTTGCATTCTCCCAGATCTTGTGAGGACATCTATCGATGAATCTTCTTCAGCCCAAATGTCATCTGTGGTGTATGACACAGAAGGTGAAGGTCCTACTATGTCCTTTAGATAGACATCTTCTTCATCACTGTCCCAAACTCCATTAATGGTTGTATCCTCTTCTTTTTGGACTTGGACTAGTTTCTTTTCATCAATCATTTTCTGTACCAAATCCTTGAATTTGAAACAGTTTTCTATAGTGTGACCCCCTGATTGATGATACTGACAGTAATATCTATCTGTCCATTTTAATGACTCGAATGGTCTCGGTTCGAGAGGTTTGACCTCGCCACCCTCGGAGAGCATTTCGAACATTTGCGCTTATGGGATCCCAATTGGAGTGTAGATTCTATTGCTCTTCTTGGGTTTTTCATTGACTTGTAAGGGAAAGTGCTTGGCCTCATAAGTCGTTCTCACTGGTGTGAATTCTTTTTTAGGTCCTTCTTTCGGAAGTGGAAGCTCATCATATTTCTTATGGAGCTCGTTCATAACTTTGAGAGCTTCACGTAGTAATTGTGATGCCTCCTTCATAGACAGTGTGAGCAATTGTATATCATCTTTATTTGCCAGTTCTGGAAGGTTATCCTTGACATCGAAAAAAATCTCCTCTTCTTTTTCTATGGCACTAATTTCTTTGACAGGTCTAATGAGAGAGGAGGGGTCAACCTCGTTTTCCTCATCGGAAATAGCCAGGGTATGAGCTAGAGGTGCATTGTCGATGCTTGGCTTCTTCCTGGCAGGGTGCAACGGTAGTTTGTTATTGTCGATTAGGTCTTAGATAGCTTCCTTAAGCTTCCAACAGCTTTCAGTGGAATGGCCCCTACCTTGGTGATACTTGCAGTGTGCATTAGGGTTCCAATTAACCGACCTCTTCTCAACTGGTGGGTCCCCAAATGGTCCAATAGGAGTTATAAGACCTTTTGCATTTAATCGATCAAATGCGGTGTCATAACTCATGCCAATAGGAGTGAAGTTCCTCCTAAATGGTTTCTTCTGTCCTTGGTTGTTCATGGCAAGAACTTCTCCTAATTTAAAGGTGCTAACATTATTTGAGTGGGCGGTTTTGGAAGAAGAAGGATTGTCGTTCTTCTTTCCTTTCCAGCCACTGTTGGAGTTATTGTTGGCAGCTTTTGACTTAGCCAAGTCATCTTCAATATTTATCCCAATGTCATAAACGGCCTTGAAAGTATGGAGATTATTTTGATATTTGAGATGCTTGGAATATTTTTCTTGGAGATTTTTGATAAACAGTCTCACAGACTCTTTTTCACTTGGCACCTCAATCATCTTTGCTGAGGTTTCTCTCCACCTGTTAAAGAAAGAGGTGAAGCCTTCATTCTCTTTCTGCTTGAGGATTTCAAGTTCTCTATGGTCAGTCTCGACTTGAATGTTGCACTTGTACCTATCAAAAAAAGCGTTTGCTATAGACTCCCAGGTAGAGGTCTTTTCTTTCTCTAGAGAAAAGAACCATTGTTGGCAAACGGTCTCGAGAGATAGTGAGAACAGAGAAGGGAAGACCTTCTTATCGATACCCTTGATACTCATTATTGTTTCAAATGCTCTTAAATGAAAGTAAGGGTTGTCAATTGCTTTGAATTTTGGGATGTCGTTAGCGTTGAACTTCTGCGGAAGAAGATCTTTGTCCACCGAGACCCCTTGTGATGTAAGCTCTTGAAACTTGTAGTCGCTAAACAACTTGCTTAAACTCTCTTGCATGAGGTCCATTTTTTATTGCTTCACGGGATCATTGATCCTAAGTGCGAGAAGCTTTAGTGTCTCAGTCACAGTAGCCAGTTAGTTCTTAAGATCATTGACTTCTTCTTGAGTTGCCATTATAACCTTAGCTTTCCTCTTACGAGCTATAGGTTTGTCGAAAAGTTGGACTTGTACGAAGAGGTTATCTTTGATTAATCGTCCTTCCTTTCTTGACCACGCGCTGTAAATTAAACCATTTTGCGTTTTAATTACTTGACTCGAATCAACTTGACTTTATGGTTTATTTTAAGGGAAAAAGAAAAAAGAAAAGGGTGCATATTTTTGGCAAAAATAATTTACATATTTTTAGGGAACTAAGTATTATTATTTTTTATTTTTTATTGGAGGATTAATATCCGACTTACCCCCCTAAAAAAATGACGGAAAAACGCGCACACAAGACTCTCTTAATCATGGTCAAAGTATGTGTATTGGTGTGTGCGTTGAGTGTAGGTGACATGCTTGGACTCTTGTGTAAGACCATGGGACTTAGTGCCTAAACTTGATCATTGATTCAATTAAATATTATTGACAGCAAAATTAACCGAATTAAACAGGAGACTGATTAATTAGACCCTAGGTGATGACTCGACCAATATTCCGAACTGTCGGCCAAGCGACAGGACTGGCGTCACAATGTGGAGCTTGGCGCCAGACAACATAGCTGTCGTCAGGCGCTACACTCCATAGTGTGGCGCTACAGCTCAGACCTTGGTGCCAATATTGGAGCTTCGGTCTGGGACTGTTTTCGGTGTTATTAGTCAAATGGGGTATGCCTAAAGTCGTACTAGGTCAATTCCGGTTAAAATATTAGACTTTTTTGACTCAAATTAATTAATTAATTAGGAAAAATTCTTTAAGTCATTAATTTATGTAGTCTCAACACAAGTCAACAAACGGTTAAGAGAAACATAGAATATATATGCACAACAAATAATGCACAATTAGTCAAGTAGGCACAATATGATGCAATGAGTTTGCAACCTAACCATGGCTCTAGTTCTCTAAAGTTCGGGATATGGTTTAGTCAAAAGGGTCCATGGTTAATTGTTCGAATGCACCGCGCGGAAGCCTAACCGTGAAGGGTTGGCGCGAGTGGATGGGACACCGCGAGCTTTAGAAAAAACTCGCTTCCATGGTTTGGTGAATTCAACATCTCGGATGTACCCTTTGTTGCACGGAGCGTTCAATCAGGTAGATGGAGCATGAATTCCTAGAGGGTTATGTCCATATGTAGAACACATATGGGTTTCATAAAAGTGAGAAAAAATTCAATCAGGAAGTAGGATCGAGCAAACAATACGAAAAATCGGTCGAAATTAGAACGCATATTTCTTGCTCGGTATTGGGGGAAATTGGCGCCAGCAAATAGAGACTGGCACCAGCTTTTAGCTGTAGCGTCTGGCGCCAATACTGGCGTCTGGCGCTACGACTAAAATGCTGGCGCCAAGCTCTAGCCCCTGACGCTACTTCCCACATGTCTCAGCAGCTTTCTGTGCTCGATAAAATTTTCCAGTTTCGCGCGGTGTTATTTCAGTCCTAGTTGTAAAAGACATTCCTCAAATTTCCTACGTGTAAAATCCTTTGTTTTTAACTCATTACGGATAGTCTTTCCAATGAGATCTTTTTTATCCATATGACAATAATGTTAATCAAAATTATGCACATGAAATACTAAGAGCTTTTCGAGTCACATCCACTCATTCTAAATCATTGCCGAAAAAAAATCAGGAATTAAAATAGAAATCCTCCCCAGTGGAGTCGCCAAAAACTGTAGGGAATATTTTCAAGCCTTAAAATCCCACTAGCTTGAACCCCACTTTGATCATACACTAAAGTACGGTGGCGTCCAAAAGGGAAGAAGATAGAGCAAAAGAGTCGCCAACAAGTTTTTAAGGAACTTGTAAACCGTTCACGAGGTGAAGGTTACACCCCTTAACGATCCAAGAGATCGTCAACTCCATAAGGTCTAGAACCAAATAAGGGTTCGGGGATGAAGGTACAAATCCAACCTAAAAGAGATTGAACCTGCCCTAATAATAGGCCTCTACTTTATTCAGATCGTATTCATATGCGCTTTTTAATTAACATGCAATCAATAGGATTAACCCTAAACCTGTTTATCTATGTTGGTTGAATATTAATGCACAAATAAACTATTATTGGCGATCACTTGAATTATAATCAAATTAACCCTAAACAAGATTATTAATAAATTCCCTTTAAACATGCAATAAAAGCGTGATCAAGCAATAAAAATAAAGAAGCATCAAGCAACATAATAATAATAAATCATGAATAATAATTATAATAATCATCAAAATAATAATAATAATAATCATAATCATAATCATATTAATATTAAAGCATAATAATAATAGCAAGATCCTAGGCATGATACTAACAAGATTAATAACAAACCCTAGCATGTCACTAAGCAATAAAAATCAAAGCTTTAACCCTAACATGATACTAACAATCATGAATATTAGGAAGAACATAGGAAGCATCGTAACAATCATATTTAATATTAAAAATACCCTAGACATGATACTAGGAATATCATAAGAACAATGTAAACATGATTTCTACATCATAAACAATTAAAACCAATTAAAGTAGTTACTTTGATGCCTCGTACCTCTTTCTAAAACAAAATACACACGTTAGTAACTTCAAGGAAAATAATAAACAAACAATTAAATTAAATAATTGAAAGAGAGATTTGGGACCAAACCCTCAGAAATTAAACCTTTCACGTCTAGGGCGAAGGCAACTTCGAATATGGCTAGGTGTTTCCAGATCTTGTGAATGCGGAATTTTGTATGAAAAGAAAAGTAAGAAGAAAGAATTGAAGAACGATGAATGAAGAATTAAGAGAATGCTAATTAAAACTGATTGTTGGTGAATGATGGATGTAGATGATCAATTGAAGAATGATTAGTGAGAATTGGTGAGAATTGGTGATAATAGGTGATGAATGAATGAATAAAACGGAGTTTTTAATACGATATTTATAAAGAAAATCAGCCAAAAAGATAAATTAGACAAAACAGAGTCTGACGCACAAAAAACAGAGCTGGCGCCAACCTTGGCTAACTGGCGCCATGCACCAACACTAGCGTCAGGCGCCAATGGCTAGCGCCAGGCGCCTGGCCTGGTTCTAGGCGCCAAGGCCTGGGGTTAGGCGCCAAGCCTGATTTTAACGCGTTTTCGAAAATCAGATAAATTTGTCGTACTGGAGGATAAAATCATATAATTTCCTCGAAAATGCTATTTGATTTTGATTAAAACTCTGAAAAGTCAACAAAAGTCAATTTATCAATGTTAATTGAATTAGGAATGAAAAGAACCTTCTAGAAGAATCTAAAAGACTAAAACCATTCCTAATTGCATTAGGAATGATAAATCATATTAGTCCCTCCCCAAGATCATTGGGCCGTACATAAAGCTCAAATCGGGGCCAGTTTAGTAAATTGGCCATAACTTCCTCAATATTCATCGGAATTGGGCTTATAATATATCGTTGGAAAGGTCTTTGCAAGCCCCATCCAACTACACTACTATTGGACCCATATCATGGACCAACCAAACTGGATAGGCTGTTTTCTTAAAATAAGTTTTCAAAAACAGAGAGAAGAGAAAAGAAATAAAAACTTTCCGTAACACTAGACTTTCCACACTTTCGCTTCATTCGATTATGATTCGACGTGAAAGGTACTCGTCACAGGGTTTGGTTTTGGGGAGACACAAATGGGTGTCTACATTATTAACATTTTTATTTTTTTTATTTTATTATTTTTTTCCTTATTTTTTATTTTATTATTATTTATTATTTTATTTTATTATGTACTCTTATTTTTATAATTATTATTTTATTTTTCTCTTTCTTTGGAAAAGTTATAAATCTTGTTCCATCTCCATACATATTTATTTTTAAGTAGTTGTAAAACTTATTCATATTTTTCTTTTCTTTTTATTTCTTTTCTCTTGGGGAAGGTCGGTACCCTCCACTTACTCCACTTACGTTTTTTGTCACGTCATTAATAAATACACAATCACACACAATGAGTCTCAAGCACACACTAACTCACAATAATAGATACATAAACTGTGAATAATGTACAAAATGAGTCATAATAAATAAGCAGCGTCAAGTGTCATCACAGTTCGTACAAATAAAGACCCTCGGTCAAAAATCTGCAGAACTAGAGGAGTTAGGATCAGTGTCATCTCCAGCATGTGAATATGGGAACGGTGAGCCAAAGAGTCCCGCCATCATCCGAGTACGAGGAGTAGTATCCCTACTAGTCCCTGTAACTCCAGTAGCAATCAAACTCAAAGCAGGACCCGTCCAACTAGCAAACGGTGTAGACAGACTCAAAGAAACATGAATCGTCGGTGGAGGCATCGTCCCATACACTGGAACTGAAAAGAAGCCCGACACCGGTGGAGGAACCCTAGACGATGGAGCTGAAAATAAGCTGGGATCCACAGGAGTCAAAATTGGCCTAAACTCAGGCTGTGAAAACGACTGTCGCTGGCACTGACCCTGACCCTGACCCTAAAGGCGCTGGGAAGACTGAGGCTGCTGCCACTGAGCCTCCTGAAATGGCTGAGAAATCTGAGGCTCCCGCTGAGACTGAGAATGTCGATGAACCTCAGGAGATCGTCTACCACGACTAGACTCTCCCTCGTCCGAGCCTCTATGCCTCGAGCACGAGCGGGACCTCTGTTGCTCCTAAAAGATACAAAATCAAAAGACGTCAACAATGCAAAATAAAACAAATGGTAGAAATGGGAAAAAGTGAACATACCTCAAGAACATCGCCATAACTGCTCCGACAACTCGCACCACGCCGAAGCTTAATGATGCAGTACTTCAAAGCGTCAACCAGCTTCATGAATCCCATCATCTCCGGGCGGGTAGGTTGAGAACAAAACAGATAAAAATCAGTAACAAGCAGTGTTAAAAGGGATGAATAATTGTAGGGAATAATTTCAAGCCTTAATCCCACTAGCTTGAACCCCACTGTGATCATACACTAAAGTACGGTGGCGTCCAAAAGGGAAGAAGATAGAGCAAAAGAGTCGCCAACAAGTTTTTTTAGGAACTTGTAAACCGTTCACGAGGTGAATGTTACACCCCTTAACGATCCAAGAGATCGTCAACTCCATAAGGTCTATAACCAAATAAGGGTTCGGGGATGAAGGTACAAATCCAACCTAAAAGAGATTAAACCTGCCCTAATAATAGGCCTCTACTTTATTCTGATCGTATTCATGTGCGCTATTCAATTAACATGCAATCAATAAGATTAACCCTAAACCTGTTTATCTATGTTGGTTGAATTTAATGCACAAATAAACTATTATTGGCGATCACTTGAATTATAATCATAATTAACCCTAAACAAGATTATTAAATATCTTATTAAGCGTGATTACAAGTACCAATTCCCTTTAAACATGCATAAAAGGTGATCAAGCAATAACCTTAAATATCGTCAAGCAACATAATTAATAATCAATATCATGATAATAATCATCATAAGTAAAATAATCATCATCAAAACAATAATAATAATTGTAACAATTATAATCATAATCATAATCATGTTAAAGCATAATAAAAATAGCAAGATCCTAGGCATGATACTAACAAGATTAATAACAAACCCTAACATGTCACTAAGCAATAAAAATCAAGTCTTTAACCCTAACATAATACTAACAATCATAAATATTAGGAAGAACATAGGAAGCATCGTAACGATCATATTTAATATCAAAATTACCCTAGACATGATACTAGGAATATCATAATAACAATGTAAACATGATTTCTACATCACAATATCAATTAAAACCATTAAAGTACTTACTATGATGCCTCGTAGCTCTTTCTAATAACAAAATACACACGTTAGTAACTTCAAGGAAAATAATAAACAATTAAATTAAATTAAATAATTAAAATAAAGATTTGGGACCAAACCCTCAGAAATTAAACCTTTCACGTCTAGGGCGAAGGCAACTTCGAATATGGCTAGGTGTTTCTAGATCTTGCGAATGCGGAATTTTGTATGTAAAAGACAAGGTTTAGAAGAAAGAAAGAGAGAGAGATGAAGTAATCAAGAAAACTTGATGAGAATTGGTGAATGATTAAGAGAGAATTAGAGAATTAATGATTGCGAATGAAAACTGATTGTAGTTGAGAATTCGTGAGAATTGGTGAATGCAGATGAATGAAAACGGAGTTTATAATACGTTATTTATAGAGAAAATCAACCAAAAAGATAAAATATCAAAACAGAGCACTTGGCGCACGTAAAACATAATTTGGCGCACCTAAAACAGAGCTGGCGCTAGCACCAGCTTATTGGCGCCAGGCGCCAATGGCTAGCACCAGGCGCCAATGGCTGGCGCCAATGGCTGGCGCCAGGCCTGGTTCCAGGCGCTGATTTCAGAAATTCACGCGGTTTTGTTTTTATCATATCTTTTGATCCGGAAGTCTAAATAAGGCATATAATATGTCGTTGGAAAGCTCTTAAAGTCTACTTTCCATACCAATTAGAATCAGATTAAAATATTTTGTAGATAAAAAGATATGGCCAAAATAGTGGAAGGATGTCAGTTTTGGATAAAGTTTCATGTCTCATTCATATCTTTTTCGTTATAAATCGGATTTAATATTATAATATATCATTGGAAAGATAATTTCAAGATCTATCCAACCATATAAAATTTGGATAAATATTATGAGGCACGAAAATAAAATCTGAATATATTCTACTTCGTACAAAACAAGGATTCTTAAAAGGAGTAGTTTTATTCAATTTCAAACTTTTTAAAACATAATTATCAATCCTAACTCCATTGGGATTTAAAAGAACCTTCTAGAGTATTCTAAAAGACTATAATCAATCAAAATAGCTTTAGGGATGATAATTAATAATAGGCCCTCCTCTAGATCATTGGGCCGCATATAAAAACCTAATCGGGCCCAGTTTAGTATTTTTGCCATAACTTCCTCGATATTCATCGGAATTGGGCTTATAATATATCGTTGGAAAGGTCTTTTCAAACCCCATCCAACTAAACCATTATTGGACCCATATCATGGACCAACCAAACTGGATTGGCTGTTTCTTAAAATAAGTTTTCAAAAACAGAGAGAAAAGAAAAGAAATTAAAACGATCCGCGACACTAGACTTTCCACACTTTTGCTTCATTCGATTATGATTCGACGTGAAAGGTATTCATCACTGGGTTTGGTTTTGGGGAGACACAAATGGGTGTCTATAATAATGCATCAAAAACTTACCGGCTCAAAAACCTCAGGCAGAGACTCTTGCGCAAGTCTGAAATCCTCTGGCGCGTCCGCAATATGGGCCTCGATAATACCAATCGGCCATGGGTAGCGGACAGATTGAGTCGGAATCTCAATCCTCCCCACACGGCGAACAGTCGTCTGAAAATACGATCGAATAATCAAGTTATTCGACTATTTAAACAGAGACTAGCGACAAATCTCCTCAAAAGAAATCATACCTCAGGAAGGCGGGGTGGAGGAGCCAGAGAGGGAAGCAAGTTCTGCGCATAATCACCCTCCATGCGCACAAGCTCCTGCCAAGGAAAAGTGTAGCGCTCTCCCCTGTTTATCAACTCCCTAAGCAAGCGCGAGTCCAACATCGACTCCGGTGGAGATAAGGGCACCACAAAGCGATCACCAATGTGCTGACGAATGACACGCTCCCCCAGATACCAGACAAAGCGTCCGGTACCAACGAAAATAGTGCGGTACGCTGAAAGCTGCAAGGCCTCGGGAAGATTAATCATCCCAGCCCAAGGACGATACTAGACATCAATAGCAACCTGAAAACCATAAAAAGTTGCAATGAAGCACTGGAAATAACATCAAGAGAGAAAATAACAGGCTACAAAAGTAATTCTTACGCCAACAGATGAGGTGCCTCGGCGTAGCAGCCCGCGCCGCGCAGAGACAGACTCCACCCGTGACTCTCCTCGGTCACACCAGCTGGCCCCGACAAGGAAGTCATAAACCGCTCCACGACGCCGTCGAGGAGCCAATCCTAGAAAGTACTCGTAGAACCATAACTGCAATGAAAAGTATTCTTTAAGCAAATGAGTCGAACAAATTAAAACAAAACATGAAGAGGAAAGGATCCCCACCTCTACGACTCTCCATAAACCGTAGACAGTGACAGAGGACTCGTCGTTCAGCTGCCTACACCCATGACGTAACGACAAGAGAAGGTCGGCATATCCGAGGCTGGCCCAGCTAAAGGATCTGTAGACACCTAAAAATGTCTCCCCAAAACCAAACCCGATGATGAACAACAATTCACCGCAATTATTGGTCGGGTTGAGTATTTAATCTTGGAGTGCTTAAATCCATATTTCCATTTCATAAACCAACCCAAATTCTATCCCATTTCCCCAAACCGTAACTTATTTTCCACTTTTCGTGCCTTTAAACCCAAAATAATTAATTTCGTGTCGTTTAAAATCATTCATTTCGTGTCATTTTTATAAAAACGTTTAATCTAGTCCAATGATTGAATAGTTCGATGGGGCTTTAAAAGAGCTTTCCAACGATATATTTTAAGCCCAAATCCGAGTTATAATGAATAAGTTATGGCCAAAATATTAAATTGAGCCCAAACCGAACCTAAGTCCACCTTACCTACGACCCAATGATCATGTAGAGGGTCCAAATTATTTAATCCAATTTCTAAACCAATTAGGATTAATTGGAAGCTTCTATAAGTTTCTAAAAGATCCTAAATATTCTTTTTGAAAAGATAAGATTAAAGAGTTTGAAATTGAATAAAACTCCTTTTTTTAAAAGACCTAATTCTATCTGAATTGAAAGACGTTCAAAGATAGACAGATATTATTTTCGTCACTCATATTTTTTATCCAAATTTTATATGTTTGGATAGCCCTTGAAATTATCTTTCCAATGATATATTATAATATCGATTTCGAGCTATAATGGAAAAGATATGAATAAAATGTCAAACTCTATCCAAAACTGATACCGTCTCACTATTTCGGCTATATCTTTGTTATACAAAATATTTTAATCTGATTCTAATTGTATTAGAAAGTAGACTTCAAGAGATTTCCAACGATATCTTATTTATTTTATTCCAATTTCTGGATCAAAAGATATGATAAAAACAAAAACCGTAAAAATTGTTGTCTATCGCAAGAAAATTATCCGATTCGAATTCTTATCTTTTCTTGATTCGACCCCTCTTTTTTCCTTATAAATAGAGGTCATATCACCCCTTTTTTAATCATTAACAAGGTTGATCACAAAATAATTCTCTCCCTTTTTAGCCTAAACACTAGCCTCCCCATTCTTTCACTATTTCTTCCTTTAAGCACTCCAAAGAGTCCATACAATACCTGAAGTTCTATACTTTAACCAAGACGTGATAGGTATAATTAACCAAGGGTTTGGACCAAATCAACTCTACTTTTAATTTAATTTAATTTCCATTTACTTTATATTTTTATTGAAGTTACTGACAGTTTATTCATGATGTAGCAATTTAAAGGAACGCGCGGAATGTGAGTAATTAATTAATTTAATTACTCTTATTTTATTTTAATATTGCTAGCATCATGATTAGGTTATTTTATATTTGATTTGTCTAACGCTATTATTGTTAAATTGCTTCCAATATTAATGTTTATTCTATTATTATTTATTGATCACCATATTGCATGTTTAAAGGGAATATGTAATTGAAAATCACACCTAATAAGATAATTTGGACAACCGGATTAGGATCCTTTTTAATCTTGTTTTTAATTAAAGTGATCACAAATATTTTCGAATTATATGTTGCATTAATATTCAACCAATTTAGCATGATAATAGATTGGCGCAAATTGAATATTTTATTTGTATGCCTTTGAGATCGCAGGAATCACTTTTCACTATAAGAATCGAGGAGAGGCCAATACGGGCGAATGTGACTCCATGACTCACTTCGTACCATCATCCCCGATCCTCCTTTCGTGGTTCCGAACCATATGGAGTTAGTAATCTCATGGATTATGAATGGGGTGTAACCTTCACGGGTCAATCGTTGTCCCTTATTCGTGGTTGCCTTAAATGATCCGTGAACGGTTTACAAGTTCCTTAAAAACTTGTTGGCGGCTCCCTACTTTCCTTGTCCGTAATCGTATTATATCAATTCCCACTTTCTATGAGTGCCAAGCATATTCACACATGCTTTAAAGAGTTTGAAATTGAATAAAACTTTAAAATTGACAAAATTAATCAAGTTAGTTTATCTTTTAGTCTTCCATGCTATTTGTTCTTTGGGTCCTTTGTTTTTCACAACGTCCTCATGTCTAGCCATGCGATCATACCACGAGTCTTAATAAACTCATCTAATCACACATGTTGAGTCGTTTCACACACTTTGTCTTCGAGTAATGCACTATATTGTTTATGATCGTATATTAGGACCATGCATGCGTCATTTTCCGTCGTAATAGGAATGAGAGGAGTTTTTCCCATCGGTTTTCAAAATTCTTTCATACACTCTTCCTTTCCAATCCGAGTACCAGGCGGCAAGAAGTAATTCATAAGAAACCATGAAGACGAAGCACAAGACAAGTTCCCATATAAGATTTCATGCTTTTTTTTTCTTCTTTCGTTTCAACCCTTTTCCCCTAATAAGTCTAGCATAGGTTCTCCTTATCCTTATGTCTATATGCCAAGTTCCATCAATGAGTATTTCTTTTCCTTTGCATTCGATCATGTCATTCGCCAAAAAAAAAAAAAAAAAAAAAAAAAAAAAAAAAAAAAAAAACAGAAAAAAAATCAATTACCGAACTAAACACAAGGTACACCAATGACTTGAAGCACCTTTGCAACCCTGTCATTCCCTGTTAACCATTCAATCACATTCCATTTCTTCATCAACCACTTTGAGCCTCGTCTAACGTTTGACTTTCATTTCTTTAGCCCACATTCACTTCACCCTGGGATTGGAAGATGTGTAATTGTATAACATTCAAAAAGCAAGTTAAAAAAAAAAAAAAAAAAAAAAAAAAAAAAAAAAAACAGCGAAGCAACAATAAAACAATGTATAAGGGTAAGTGTTCCAATGTCTTTGATATGAACACGTCTCAACTTGCGTCTCTCATCGAGTGCTTGGTACCGTGCCTGAGAAACATGAATGCTAAGTGAGTGATGGACCGCATGATCTGAGATTGCCTACATTGATTCAAAAGAATGAAAAAAAACGAAAAGCCAAAAAAAAAAGAAAGAAAATAAACTTACAAAGTCCAAATTTTCAAATACACAATTGCATATCTTGGGGGATTCTCTCGGGTCTTGAGCCTTGTACCCTTTTCTTCTTTAAACCATCAACTTAACAATATTACAACCCTTGAAAGGTCTCTTTGAGGTGTACATACACTTGTGCAAAGTTCGGTTAGAGCTACGTTCGGCCTGATTCCTAACGGATACGTAGGCAACCTCACATTGAGGTGCGGCCACATTCATATGCATGATCCAGTCGATGAATATCCAATGCTTAATCTTATGCCCTTACCCATTTAGAGCTAGACTTGGGGGCTTGAACACACATCATTTAGCCTACCTATCCTAAAGAGTCATCATCTTTGACTCTTCTCACATCTCTTTCCATCGCCATAACCCTTGCAGCCAGCCTTAGTATCACATTCACACAATTCACTCACACATCCATATAAATATCAACCATCCTTCCCTTTAAGAGCCCTTTATCATGAAATCTTGTTTCCCTACCGCGCATGCTTCATCATCTTTCAGATAACATTCATTAGAAGAAACGTTGTATACTTGCTTAGCTTCCTGACTTGAGCAATATTCATTGTTTCATGCATCGCATAATGTGCTGAGGAACATTTATATATCAATGATTTGTAATCATACAAATCATATCGTTCTCAGCTCCTTGACCTAAGAAAAATTCATTATGCAATACTCATTAATCATTTCATCTATATACGTGCTTAGCTTCCAGACCTAAGTGACGTTCAAGATCGCTTCTTCACACCATATATGATGCTTAGCTCCATGACCTAAGTTCATTCATCTATCGTGTCACATGATGTAATTGTCCTTAGCCTCCTAGCCTAAGAACTCGCATCATGCATACAATCCATGCGATTCATTTAATCTTCCTGAAGGAGGAAGTTCAAAACTTCTTCCCTTTTTCATATTTTTCTTTTGCGAATGTTCAAAAACTTTTTCAAAATTTTTTCTCATCGAGGGAAATTCGAAAATAAAAGTTCAGTTTTCACATCTTTCTTTTTCGGGAGAAAGGTGGTACCCTCCACTCATGACAAAAATTGACGGAAAATTTTTGCTTTTGCATCTTCGTTTGCTTGTGTCTGCACACACACACTCACAAGTCATACACATGTCATGTCACATCAAGTCAAACTTGGTGAAGTTAATGGTTAAGTCAATCACAATATATACGAGTCCATTGGCAAATTTATTTTTGCAGGTCTCAATTACAGCCCACGTCCGGGGACAAGCGGACCATTTACAACCAGCCCACGTCCGGGGACAAGCGGACCATCTACAGCCCACGTCCGGGGACAAGCGGACCATCTACAGCCCACGTCTGGGGACAAGCGGACCATTTACAACCAGCCCACGTCCGAGGACAAGCGGACCATCTACAGCCCACGTCCGGGGACAAGCGGACCATCTACAGCCCACGTCCGGGGACAAGCGGACTATTTACAGCCCACGTTCGGGGACAAGCGAACCAACTACAGCCCACGTTCGGGGATAATCGAACCACCATCATTTCATGACCCAAGGTTCTCGATACACAGAGATTTGCAATCTCATCATCTGTCGACTTTCTTCAAGCATGGAAAGTATTATCCGGTGGATTTCTTCAAGCATAGAAAACCGCCAAATTCCTTTGTCGGCTTTCCTTAATCATGGAAGGCATTATCGGTGGATTTCTTCAAGCATTGAAAAACGCCAAAATCATATTTTGACTTTCCTCAAGCATGTAAAGTGTCATCCGGTAGGTTTCTTCAGGCTTAGAAAGCTACCAAACTCATCTGTCGGCTTTCCTCAAATATGGAAAGCATTTCAACAAACGTCATCCGGTGGATTTCTTCAACCATAGGAAAATACCAAACTCTTTTGTCACCAATACACTGGTGTCAGATAAGCGTTCTATCCCTTTACTCTTTTATCTGTAGAACTAACATTTTTCTGCAGGTATCGACGTATACAATATGATTTAGGATCGCAGAATGTCTTAAATCATTCTCCGTCCCTATCGACTACTTTGACTATCGTTTTCGAAAATAAAGTTTTTACAAACTCAGTCAAATTGGGGGCTTCTGTAGACACCTAAATATGTCTCCCCAAAACCAAACCTGATGATGAACAACCTTTCACCGCCATTATTGGTCGAGTTGAGTATTTAATCTTGGAGTGCTTAAATCTATATTTCCATATCATAAACCAACCCAAATTCTATCCCATTTCCCCAAACAGTAACTTTTTTTCCTCTTTTCGTGCCTTTAAACCCAAAATAATTAATTTCATGTCGTTTAAAATCATTCATTTCGTGTCTTTTTTATAAAAACGTTTTATCCAATCCAATGATTGAATAGTTGGATGGGGCTTTAAAAGAGCTTTCCAACGATATATTATAGGCCCAAATCCGAGTTATAACGAATAAATTATGGCCAAAATATTAAATTGAGCCCAAAACGAACCTAAGCCCACCTTACCTACGACCCAATGATCATGTAGAGGGTCCAAATTATTTAATCCAATTCATAAACCAATTAGGTTTAATTGGAAGCTTATATAAGTTTCTAAAAGATCCTAAATATTCTTTTTGAAAAGATAAGATTAAAGAGTTTGAAATTGAATAAAACTCCTTTTTTTAAAAGACCTAATTCTATCCGAATTGAAAGACGTGCAAAGATAGACATATATTATTTTCGTGACTCATATTTTTTATCCAAATTTTATATGGTTAGATATCCCATGAAATTATATTTCCAATGATATATTATAATATCAATTCCGAGCTATAACGGAAAAGATATAAATAAAATGTCAAACTCTATCCAAAACTGATACCGTCTCACTATTTCGGCTATAACTTTTGTTATACAAAATATTTTAATCTGATTCCAATTGTATTAGAAAGTAGACTTCAAGAGATTTCCAACAATATCTTATTTTTCTTATTCCGATTTTTGGATCAAAATATATGATAAACACAAAACCGTAAAAACTACTGTCTATCGCAAGAGTTTTATCCGATTCGAATTCTTATCTTTTATTGATTCGACCCCTCTTTTTTCCTTATAAATAGAGGTCTTATCACCCCTTTTTCAATCATCAACAAGATTGATCACAAAATAATTCTCTCCCTCTTTAGCCTAAACACTAGCCTCCCCATTCTTTCACTATTTTGTTCCTTTAAGCACTCCAAGGAGTCCATACAATACCTGAAATTCTATACTTTAACCAAGGTGTGATAGGTAGAATTAACTGAGGGTTTGGACCAAATCAACTCTACTTTTAATTTAATTTAATTTCCATTTCCTTTATATTTTTATTGAAGTTACTAACAGTTTATTCATGATGTAGCAATTTAAAGGAACGCGCGGAATGTTTGTAATTAATTAATTTAATTACTCTTATTTTATTTTAATATTGCGAGCATCATGATTAGGTTATTTTATATTTGATTTGGCTAACGCTATTATTGTTAACTTTCTTGCAATATTAATGTTTATTCTATTATTATTTATTGATCACCATATTTCATGTTTAAAGGGAATATGTAATTGAAATCCACGCCTAATAAGATAATTTGGACAACCGGTTTATGATCCTTTTTAATCTTGTTTTTAATTAAAGTGATCACAAATATTTTAGAATTATATGTTGCATTAATATTCAACCAATTTAGCGTAATAATAGATTGGAGCAAATTGATTATTTTGTTTGTATGCCTTTGAGATCGCAGGAATCACTTTTCACTATAAGAATCGAGTAGAGGCCAATACGGGCGAATGTGACTCCATGACTCACTTCGTACCATCATCCCCGATCCTCCTTTCGTGGTTCCGAACCATATGGAGTTAGTAATCTCATGAATTATGAATGGGGTGTAACCTTCACGGATCAATCGTTGTTGCCTTCGTTGTCCCTTATTCGTGGTTGCCTTAAATGATCCGTGAACGGTTTACAAGTTCCTTAAAAACTTGTTGGCGGCTCCCTACTTTCCTTGTCCCTAATCCTATTATGTCAATTCCTAATTCCTATGAGTGCCCAGCATATTCACACATGCTTTAATGTAGGCGCACTTCGAACGACGCCTACAGGATCCTATCTCACTGATCCTGACTAAAGAAAGAAGGTAGCAAAGGAGTGCACGCGAACTCCTATCAGGAGAAAGAGTCATGGAAATGAGAATCAAAATGAAGATCCGCACTCGCTGCTCAGGTGATGTCTCCTCCATGTCAAAACCACGGGCTAGAACTGAAGCCAACTCTGATCGCCCGCTCCTAGGACCACCTCGAGACATTGGCTGGGTCCTGATATGCTAAACGATCGGACCTAACAAATCAGCTGCCTTAGCCGCTCCCCAAGAAAGGCTAGACATCTGTACTACGGCCCGGTCAGTGAAGCATAGACCGCTAATCATGCTAAAGTCCAAAGGGGTCACTGTCATCTCCCCCCAAGCAAAGTGAAAGGTGTTGGTAGTATCCCAAAAATACTCCAACAACGCGCGAACGACTGTCGCACCACAACCTCGGGGGCTGCGAAACCCTATGATCGCCGAATAAAAGTCCACTAAACCAGCTGATTCCCATAAGGCGTTCAAAGCAGGATCCCTCGTGATAATCCGATAAAGTCAAGGAATCAAATATCCGGCTCCAGAACCATGATGGCGAAGCGTGCCGTCAACTATGCCGGCAAGTGGACGATGAGAAATGTGGTTCTCACGACAGAAAACAAACTGGCCTGATGTCCACGGAGGTGGAGCCCACCTACCTCTACCCGTAGAGGCCCGAGGCTCAGACTCTAAGACGTCGTCATCCATACCCTCGGGAATCGTGGGAGTGTCCTCCCGAAAAGCCTGACGCCAGCCATGAGTGAAAAGATCGCGATCCCATCGTCTAGGCATGCTATTATAAAAATAAAAATCTAAATGCTTAGCATCATTTCCTAAGACATTTAGGGCATGTTCTCTTCCGTTGAAATTCAGTTCAGTTTAGTTCAGTTCAGCTCTTAATTTACGTCTAATGATATTGCTAATGATATAAAGGCAAATTTCATTCTTTTAAGCTCTTATTACAACGACGACAACAACAACAACAACAACAACAACAACAATAATAATAATAATAATCAATAGGTAATAAATAATAATAATAATAATAATAATAATAATAATAATAATAATAATAATAATAATAATAATAATAATCAATAAATAATAATAATAATAATAATAATAATAATAATAATAATAATAATAATATTAACAAATAATAATAATAATCAATAAGTAATAAATTATAATAATAATAATAATCAATAAGTAATAAATAATAATAATAATAATCATCAATAAATAATAATAATAATAATAATAATAATAATAATAATTGAAATAATAATTGAAATAATAATACTAATAATAATAATCAATAAATAATAATAATAATCATCAATAAATAATAATAATAATAACAATAATAATAATAATAATAATAATAATAATAATAATAATAATAATAATAATAATAATACTAATAATACTAATAATAATCAATAAATAATAATAACAATAATCAACAGTAATTATTAATAAGAATAATAATAATAATAATATGTACATTTGTATATACACATATGTATAGTAATTAATAATCAATAAATAATCAAAGATCACTAATCCGTAGTTAAAAATCACTAATTAATAAGTTCAGTTCAGTTCAGTTTTGTTCAATTTAGTTCAGTTCAGTTCAGTTCAGTTCAGTTCAGCTCAGTTTAGTTCAGTTCAGTTCAGTTCAGCTCAGTTTAGTTTAGTTCAGTTCAGTTCAGTTCAGCTGAGTTCAATCAATCGGAACAGGCCCTTAGTTATTTATATCGAGTTGCATTTTAATAAAAAATCTAAATGCTTAGCATCATTTCCTAAGTTATTTAGTTATTTATTGCATTATATGCTAAATTTTTACCTCAAGGATAAAAATTAGCAAAATAATGGAATTATTTATAGTATTTAGTTTCTCCATGACGAACTAATACTATATTATCCTAATTGCATGATACTATGTTCTCTATGACAAAGTAGTACATACACAACACAAAACATGTCTCAAAATTGCACAAAAACAATAGATCGACGCATCATGGCATATTTTACAAGATCTACAACCAATATGCCATCATTTCAAGTGCAAAAGAACAACATGAACAACAAGGAACACCATTTACCACAAGTAGTACCAAAAATGGTGATTTGCTCAATTCTTCTCCAAATCATGCAATTTTTGTCTCATATCGCTCACAAACACACATACACACATATGCAAGTAAATTCATGGCAAGGATTTCAACATAAACCTCAAAATCAAAAAATCCCCAAATTGATTTTTAAGGGTTTTTACATGAAATTATTCGAAGCAAATTCAAGACAAAAATCAAAGGAAACTTACATGGATCCTTGTGGAGAATCGAAAATGAGGAAAGTAGAAAAAAATTAGAGCAGAATTGATGAAGATTTGAGCTCCAAAAGCTCAAAAAGCCGTGAAGACTACAGCATAACCGCCGTGACACGGTAAGCCGCCGCCGTGACACGGTAACTGTTTGAGGGTTTAGCCTCAAATCAATTCTATTTAATTGAATTTAATTATTGTTTTATTATTATTTCCGTGAAGTTCTTAACTCGTTTATTATTTTGTAGTTGCAAACAAACAGAATCAAAGTAAGAATTATGTTCTATTTATTTCTATTATTTTTCTAACGATTTTGTATTGTTAGAATTATTGTTAAATTGCTTCCAATACTAATGTGTATTCTATTGTAAATCACCCCTAATAAGATAATTTGGACAACCGGTTTAGGTTCCTTTTTAATCTAGTTGTTTAATTCAAGTGATCACAAATATTCTAGAATTATGTGTTGCATTAATATTCAACCAATTTAGCCGAATAATAGTTTGGAGCAAATAGAATATTTTGTTTGTATGCCTTTGAGATCGCAGGAATAACTTTTCACTATGAGAATCGAGTAGAGGCCAATACGGGCGAATGTGACTCCATGACTCACTTCGTACCATCATCCCCGATCCTCCTTTCGTGGTTCCGAACCATATGGAGTTAGTAATCTCATGGATTATGAATGGGGTGTAACCTTCACGGGTCAATCGATGTTGCCTATCGTTGTCCCTTGTCGTGGTTGCCTTTTTATGATCCGTGAACGGTTTACAAGTTCCTTAAAAAGTTGTTGGCGGCTCCCTACTTTTTTTGTCCCTAATCGTATTATGTCAATTCCTACTTCCTATGAGTGCCAAGCATATTCACACATGCTTTTAACGTAGGCGCACTTCGAGCGACGCCTACACTCGTGCAAAGGGTAAACGGGGTCTCCTAGTCCTATCAGATTCGACCGCCCTGCTCAACAACCTCCAAGGCAACACAGGTAAGGAAATTGAGATTTCGTGGACGATAAAGGAGATAAGGAAAGTGGGTGCATCCTTCAAAAGATGTGCCATCCTGAAGGTCTTGAGAGAACAAGTCAAAAGGGCAAACGATAATTGTAGAAACTGCCGCTTTTCTACTCTTAATTTACCTTAGTTTTGGTTGTTCTTTTGCTCTTGTAAAAAAATAAAAAATAAAAAATAAAAAAAATCACATCCGATCAACCATTATTTTAGGATTTGGGTATTATCCGTGAGATATAAAATATTCAGGATTTGGGTAAAATCCTTGAGATATAAAATATTTCAAAGTTACAAATATTATAAAATGAATGTATTTTTTTTTACTAATATTTAAATACATTTAAGCTATTAGAGTTGCTAAACATCAAATTTTACATTCTTAAATTGCCAATCAATTAAACAAATTAAAAAAAAAATGCTAAGAATCTCATTTCCTCTAAAATGCAATTTCTTATGGAAAACTAATTCCTGAAAGTAATATAATTTGCGATGGAAAATTAAATGTATTGTGTTGTTTTCAGAATACTACTATTAAATACTACATCTGTTTTTTTATTAGTTGACATGTTTTGACTTTAGCACTATTCACACCTCTTTTTGATCATGTTTTGTGGTTTATTTTTAAGGAAAAATATAGTCAAGTAGGATCTTGTTAGATTCGTCACAATGTATATATATTTTCATAATATCAACTTTTTTTTACTACCTCCGTGTTTTTTAAGTGTTACATTTTGAACGGCACATAGTTTTAGGCAATTTAATTGACTTAAATAAAATAAGAGGTAAGTGGATAGTTGGAGTATTAAAAAATTGTTAAAGAAAGATAGTGGGATTAATTGTTTATTGAAAAGTAATAAATGTAAGTGGAGATATATAATTAAAAAAAAAAAAAAGTAGTTGTGGGTTTGGGTGGAGACAATGAGAGGAGAGAGATATTATACTTAAAAAAACACGAAGAGAGTAATTTTTTTTTCTTATCGGTAATTGAAGATATTAATATGTTAATTTGTGCGTTGGCAAACGTGACTAAAGAAACGTGTCAACTAAAACAGAAATGTAGGAAGTATAATATTTTGTTTGTATTATAAAGTGTAGATGGTAAAATGAAGTGGTCTATATAGCTTTATTCTTTGAGATTTTTTCTACAATCACATGTGGGTGCATCTATTTACTACACTGGTACACTAGCACACTTGTATTATTGTATATAAGCAACTCTTTCTCTCTCTACTTTGAGAAAGTCTTTGTTACTCCCTTCTTTTTTAAATATTTGCTCTATTTAATTTCTTCATGCGCAGAGTTTTAAGAGAAATTGGAGAAAGTAATAAAATATGGAGGTAGTGGAGTAGTTGAGAAAATAAAAAATTGTAAAAAGCAAAAGTAGTGGAAGAATAGGAGGAGAGAGAGTATTATGTTGGGTCCACTAAGTGAGAAATGAATTTAATACTGTAAAAGCTTTCCAAAAAAGGAAATTGAGCAAATATTTAAAAACGGCCGGAAAATAAAAGTGGAGCAAGAATTTAAAAACGGATGGAGTATTAATGTATATAGGGTATCTATATGATATTTTTAGTCCAACTAGATAAATTTTAAAATCAACCGATGTTGTAGTATATAATTATATATCCAAATACCATCATGTGAAGAACATTTTAATTAGGTATCTAAATATATAATATATTGGTTTGGTACAAAAATAACCAACAAAAAACTTAGAATTCATTTGGTATCTTATTAGCAGCGTCAATTTGGCATTAGAACCACGTTGCTAAAGTTAGTATCGGTCAAGTAAAGGATTGATTAGTGGATCAGGACTCCTTTATGTTAGGGTGGATAAATGGTAAGTGTGTAACGAAAGCATAACGATATAGAGATTGAGTAGTAGTAATAAGAAGATTTAATTAAAGCAAGACAAACAGTAAAGGGAACCTACAAGGAAAAAATAAATCACAAAAAACCCATGAATAACGAGTAACCATGGCAGGGAATGCATGCATATGCTCAAGGAGTGTTGTAGTTTAAATAAATTCGATACCCTTAACTGTAAATACCATTAATCCTTTCTCAAGAAAAGAGACCATTGACATACTATAAACCTCCAAAATATCATTTCGGAGGCCTCCAAACATTTCATTTTGGGGAGCAGTGTTAAGATAGGTATTATTATTATTATTATTATTATTATTATTATTATTATTATTGCTGCTTCTGCTTCTGTTGCTGCTACTACTACTGTTGTTGTTGCTGCTACTACTACTACTACTACTGCTACTGCTACTGCTACTGCTACTACTACTGCTGCTACTACTACTGCTGCTGCTGGTACTGCTGCTACTACTACTGCTGCTACTACTACTACTGCTACTACTGCTGCTGCTACTACTGCTGTTGCTACTGCTACTACTGCTGCTGCTACTACTGCTGCTGCTGCTACTACTACTGCCGCTTCTGCTACTACTACTGCTGCCACTGCTACTGTTGTTGCCTACTACTGCTGCTACTGCTGCTGCTACTACTGCTACTGCTACTACTCCTGCTGCTGCTGTTGCTACTGCTACTACTTCTACTACAACTGCTACAAGTTTAGTTCAACCAAACATAAAAGTCAAATCAAATTAAGCCGTCTCCCCGGCAACGGCGCCAAAATTTGATGGGTTGTCGTACACCTGTCAAAAATAAATTCCTAACAAAACCAACTAACAATGTAGTAGGGTAAGTAGGGTCGAATCCACAGAGAGATGGTTATTCAATCTAACTTCTAAGGTATGGAGAAACTAAACTATGTCACGAAATTGGGATAGAAAAATAGTCTAAATTAAAAGAGGGATAAAATAATTAATACAAAGACCTAGGGTTATAGTTCACCATTTTTATAGTTCTAAATCTATCAAATATCAATAACAATTCAATCAATCAATAATCTAGAGCAATTGCTAAGCCTACAGTCGGGTCTTAACGCTCTGAATTCAACATATGTAGTTCAGTCGCTAACATAATCAGAATTGCTAATTGTAGGTAAGCCTATAAAAGTAAGATCTTTCGATTCAAACTCTTATTAACATGAATTACTCAAACAATTGATCAGGTTGCAAGATTAATAAGAAAAAACACTATCAATTAGAGATATCAATAATCAAATCATAAATAATATCAATTAAGAATTAAAGTATAAACATGGATTCTCAAACCCTAGAAATAATCTACTCAAACATGGAAGAAATAATTAAAACTAGATCTAAGGAATAAAACATAATTAAAAATAAGAGATAGAAATAAAATACCTCAATGAATTGAAATAATAAACCCAAGAATCATCTATGGAGATGCCATGAGAAACTAGGGTTCAAGAGAAAACTAAAAAGAACGTAAAATAATAAAAGATATAAAAGGCATAAGGGAAAAATAATATCCCTTGAGTATTTATATTATCCTAAAACTAATCTAAAAATAATTAAAGAAAAGAAGTAAGAAAATATAAATTACATAAGTTGAATTATTAGTGGACGATAGAAGATGACGTGGCCCGAAGACTTGTGACGATGTGAATGAAAAAGCTACTCGAGGCTTCAAGGCTGCTCGACTAGACCTGCGGGCGCAGGCTGGTGGCCGCGGCCTGGCAGCAGCACCTGCTGGTGTCGAGTGGTCGCGGGACAGGGGCGCAGCAATTATCCCGCGGGTGGTTGACAACATCACTTGGATTCAAACGCCTATAACTTCTGTTCTAGAAGGCTTCTTGGGGCGTGTGACCTATCATTGGAAAGCTCTTTAAGTCTAGTTTCTAACGCAATTTTAATCGCATCAATCCGATTTGTAACACTCAAGGTATGATCAAAAGAGTGGAAGAAGGTCAATTTTGCCACTTTATAAAACATCGTTTAACTTCGTCTCTAACTCAAATTCATTTCCGAAAGATGCATAGCGACCCTTGTGAATGCTATATTCATTCCTCATGCATATAAATCTCAAAATGAACATTCACGAAAATGGTATCTACGATTAATAAGCTCGATTCGTCGGCTTCCATCTAAATATCATCCGAATCAACTCCAAACACTTCGAAAGCGTCCAAATGACTATAAAATCACCCGAAACATTAAGAAAAACACAAACGGAGCGTAATAGAGCACAAGACAAACAACTTATGCATTTGCGTCCTAAAAAAGCAACAAAAAGACCTAAAAATCTACTACAAACTTAGCATAAACGTGCCTATAAATCCTATATGAATGTGATTTATCAAATTCCCCCAAGCTAAACCGTTGCTTGTCCCCAAGCAACACTAGGCTCAAGACGGAGAGACAAGACAAATAAGACTTCCAGGGAACCAGAATAAGACCAGTTCGACTCTCGAGCAAACAATCAAACCAAAGTTATTAAGACCAAAATCTAGCTCGGATACAAATAGAACCACTCAACACAATGATCCACAATTGAAACCAAACTTGGCTACAAACGATTTCCCAATCAAGCTAGTCGTCGCCGCACACCTTGTAGTATATGAATATTTGATGCAACAAAGGGTAACTTGACGATAGCAAGAGATAATGTTCACTCAATCACAAAACACACATGCCGATCAAAAGGACTTTATAAGCTTGTAATGGGGCTAAGGTAAAGGGGTAGGATAATATTTAGGAAAAATGTGAGCGAAAAGGCAACTTGGGGAGCAAAAACATAAATGCGATCAAATAATGATCTAACTCCAATTGACATCACCAACTTTCTCCAAACATAATAAAGAACCAAGATTGAAATCAACTATACATCGTCATGAATAATTTTTTTCTTTCTTTTTCCTTTCTCCTTGCCTTTTTTTTTTCATTTCTTCGGCTTTTTCAATGAAGTACATATAAACAAGCTTTTTATTTATTTAGTTTTTCTTTCTTTTTTTTTTCTTCACATCTTCAAGTAACACTTCTCAACTATAAATACAACTTTTTTTTTTCAATCTTTATCCCACCATGTTTTGCATAAATTAAAGCTTAACACTCAAACAACGACACCACAGCAATAAGCTCCCCAAGCTAGCTAGACTTGGGAATAGTAACCAATGGGGCTAAAAAGGCTTGTAATGGAGCTATATATCAATAAATGGACAAGGCAACAGTATGGGTGAGCAAAGGGAACAAATGTATCTAAATATCATCTGAAGGTTACCTAAAGAACATGGCCTTTATCATGTGCGGCATGCGTGAATCATAATCAAATTACTAATAAATTTCAAGCCAAAGTCATTGAAATAACAAATTGCATCAATCACACAAACACAAAGTAAGGTGACCTAGCAAGAGAATTGGCTAGCTATACTTGATATGGGACAACCAATCTTCCATAAACCATTCAATTGATTCATATAATGTCAAGTAGTTAGCAATGTATAGCACAAACCGACTGAATTTTAGAATTATAACTAAGATCAAAAGAAGCTCAAGAGGGTCAAACCAAATCCGCACACGGTTCGAAGTCAAAAATATGAAAGATAGGCACAAGTATGCACTAGCAAAAACAACTAAAAACAACTAAGAAAGGAATACATTGTTTTTCGTTGTATGTAAACTCCCACTCCTAATGAATGGTACAAACCATACAACACTTAAAAAGCAATAAAAAAAAATAAACTAAACACAACTAACATGCACAAAGTGACAATGACAATAATCCTCCCCCAAGCTAAACATCACATTGTCCTCAATGTGAACAAAGAGGAACTAAAGCATAAATAAGGGAGAGGCACAACTCACAAAGGGGTGGGTAAGAGAAGGGAGTGTCAAAGGTATAGACACCTCCAACACAATTGGTAGTTGTAGTTGGGTAGCCGACGTAGCCAAGGAACTTAGCTATGTTTGTACCTAGCAAAAGACATCATCACTAGAACACACATTAGCCTTATTATTTAAATGACAGAAAAAAATAATTGAAATAAAAAAAACAAAGAAAATTGGGTTGCCTCCCAATTAGCGCTGATTTTTAAGGTCCCGCACGACCTTACTCAATTCGTCAATCGAAAGAATCCAATGCCTTGAGTAATTTATCATACGCCCCTGCAAACATATCATTGAGCACCACATATGGCTTGACTACAAGCACACAAAACTTGAAATACAGGGGGTTAGAAAAAATATAAGAAAAATAATCGAAAGAAGAAAAGTTAAAATAAAAAGAAAAAGAAGAGTATATACAACTTACCTTTGCTTGGTCCTTAGGCAATGTAAACCTTTTTGAATAAACATCAAGGTCTACATGGCCAAATATATCATGGCATGGGGACATTTTAAGAAAGTAAGGATGATTCAACATAGTGAATGAAGGAACTAGATTAAACCTCTGGGAAAACGGGATATAAAGGGTTAGTCGGTTAAGCTCAACATCAATGCATTTACCTTCAACTTCACCCTCATGATTAAACTTGTCAATAAAATCTTCAACTACCAAAATATCCAAAACCAATGGTTTCTCAACCAAAGACTTAACATTAATTGGTTGTTCTTCCTTTTCCACTACCTCTATATCTTCATTCCAATAATTTTCACCATCAGAATCATAAAGAGATGAAAGATTATTCTCCTCTATTATACTTTCATTTGACAGGGAGTAAATATCATGAGTCAAATTAATGCTTTCCTCCACTGAAATACAATTCTCAAAACCAATATCATTATCATCAAGTATCACTTGTTGGTTAGTATATTGTTGCACAACAAGTAATTCAATAGATTTTGAAATACGTTGACAATCATGCATCAATTAATTAATCTCTTCATGCTGATAAACAATAAACTCATTCATCATATTAAAAAGTTCCCTACACTCCGATGAATTGAGTTGAGTATAATTATCCAGTTGAGGTTGGTAAGAGGAATTAAAATCATGCATATAAGACTCATTAGGGTAATAAGAAATTTCACAGGAATTCATGCAATTATTATGTGAATTTTGATAATCATATGATGTATCAAACATAGAAATATTAGCATTACAATACCCCGAATTATAACCATATTGCCCTTGATAATTAACACCATGAATTCCATACGAACTATAATCATACCATTCCATGATAACACAATAAGAGTAAAACAAAAAGAAAGTATATACAAAATAATGATAAAAAATAAATATATACAAGTTTAGTTCAACCAAACATAAAAGTCAAATCAAATTAAGCCGTCTCCCCGGCAACGGTGCCAAAATTTGATAGGTTGTCGTACGCCTGTCAAAAATAAATTCCTAACAAAACCAACTAACAATGTAGTAGGGTAAGTAGGGTCGAATCCACAGAGAGATGGTTATTCAATCTAACTTCTAAGGTATGGAGAAACTAAACTATGTCACGAAATCGGGATAGAAAAATAGTCTAAATTAAAAGAGGGATAAAATAATTAATAAAAAGATCTAGGGTTATGGTTCACCATGTTTATAGTTCTAAATCTATCAAATATCAATAACAATTCAATCAATCAATAATCTAGAGCAATTGCTAAGCCTACGGTCGGGTCTTAACGCTCTCAATTCAACATATGTAGTTCGGTCGCTAACATAATCAGAATTGCTAATTGTAGGTAAGCCTATAAAAGTAAGATCTTTCGATTCAAACTCTTATTAACATGAATAAATCAAACAATTGAACAGGTTTCAAGATTAATAAGAAAAAACACTATCAATTAGAGATATCAATAATCAAATCATAAATAATATCAATTAAGAATTAAAGTATAAACATGGATTCCCAAACCCTAGAAATAATCTACTCAAACATGGAAGAAATAATTAAAACTAGATCTAAGGAATAAAACATAATTAAAAATAAGAGATAGAAATAAAATACCTCAATGAATTGAAATAATAAACCCAAGAATCATCTATGGAGATGCCATGAGAAACTAGGGTTCAAGAGAAAACTAAAAAGAGCGTAAAATAATAAAAGATATAAAAGGCATCAGGGAAAAATAATATCCCTTGAGTATTTATATTATCCTAAAACTAATCTAAAAATAATTAAAGAAAAGAAGTAAGAAAATATAAATTACATAAGTTGAATTATTAGTGGACGATAGAAGATGACGTGGCCCGAAGACTTATGACGATGTGAATAAAAAAGCTACTCGAGGCTTCAAGGCTGCTCGACCAGACCTGCGGGCGCAGGCTGGTGGCCGCGGCCTGGCAGCAGCACCTGCTGGTGTCGAGTGGTTACGGGACAGGGGCGCAGCAATTATCCCGCGGGTGGCTGACAACATTACTTGGATTCAAACGCCTATAACTTCTATTCTAGAAGGATTCTTGGGGCTTGTGACCTATCATTGGAAATCTCTTTAAGTCTAGTTTCCAACGCAATTTGAATCGCATCAATCCGATTTGTAGAACTCAAGTTATGATCAAAAGAGTGGACAAAGGTCAGTTTTGCCACTTTATAAAACATCGTTTAACTTCGTCTCTAACTCAAATTCATTTCCGAAAGATGCATAGCGACCCTTGTGAATGCTATATTCATTCCTCATGCATATAAATCTCAAAATCAACATTCACAAACATGGTATCTACGATTAATGAGGTCAATTCGTCGGCTTCCATCTAAATATCATCCGAATCAACTCCAAACATTTCGAAAGCGTCCAAATGACTTTAAAATCACCTGAAACATTAAGAAAAACACAAACGGAGCGTAATAGATCACAAGACAAACAACTTATGCATTTGCGTCCTAAAAAAGCAACAAAAGACCTAAAAAGCTACTACAAATTTAGCATAAACGTGCCTATAAATCCTATATGAATGTGATTTATCAACTACTACTGCTGATACTGCTGCTACTGCTGCTAATACTGCTACTGCTGCTACTACTGCTACTACTACTGCTACTACTACTACTACTACTACTGCTACTACTACTACTAATGTTGCTACTACTACTACTACTAAGTGCATATACGATTAGGTGAGTGAAAAAATAAATATATGTGTACCATATATAACATATATATGTTAATAGTAGAAATATAAAAGATAACTGTTTACTTATATTTATTTCACAAAAATTTTAAAATAAAATGATTTAATGAGTAATAATGATTTTACTTATAAATTTGTCTTAATCATATATTTTTTACCCTAAAAATAATAGTAATATATAAAGTACTACTTGAAAACAACCTCTTTTTTTTTAAAATCTAAAAATGTATGGAAAGTTTTGAAAAATAATTCAACCTAATGAACTAAAAATCAATACCCACATAAAATGTTTCTACACATTATGATTCTAATATCAAATGTTTATCAAAGAAATTGCTATTAGTTGTTATTATTATTATTTACTTATTTGAAAGAATTGTTATAATTATTAGAAATTATTAATTAATAATATTATTAAATATTAATTCTTAATAGTTTGAATTATTAAATATTATTATTGATAATTATTATTAATTATTATTATAATTAATAAATATTAATTATTATTAATATTAATAATTATTAAAATTATTTTTTAATATTAATAATTATTATAATTATTTAAAATAATAAATTATTATCATCAATACAATATTTACTATTATTATTGAATATTAATTATTATTGTTGTTATTATTAATTATTATTTGAAAATAGAGCAGAGCCGAGCAGAGCACAGCAGATTTCTTTTGAGCACAGCAGATTTGATTTGAGCAAAGCAGAGCATAGCAGCTCTAAAGAATGGGGCCTTAGAAGTTGTTCAAACTAAGAGTGTTATTTATTTCGATATTACTCCGGTCGAGATAATTCACCTGCTCTTAGGGAGTATGTTATTGGTGCAGCTACATCTTGTTTGATTTTGGAGTTATTTTGGTTTCTTTGTACGAGCATCACCCTCTTTTGCCGGTTCTTTGATAATTCTTTCTAACTCTAGATAATTCTACTTATCTAATTTTCTACATATTACCTCCGTTTTCTATCTTGAGCAGCAAATGGATATTATTTGTCATTTGTTGCACATAATAAAAAACGGTGGTAGTACTAATTTTTTTTTTTACATCACATACTAGATATTTTACAAGATATATAAATATATAATTCTACATTCTTCTAGTTGCTATAATTTAACGTAGTGAACTAGTAGTCTAGTAGTGATAAAAGATAGTAGTATATTCAAAATTGTTTCATAAATCCTACTTCGTATTAACTTATACAGTAGTTAGTAATGTGTAGAACATACGTAAGTATATACAAAGTATATGATATGGTATAAAAGAACAAAACAATATCTTCTAAGCTAGAAAGAGGCTATGTTCATCAGACTGACTTTTGTTTGAGATAACTGCTTGCAAATATTTTCCAAGCCACTTTCAATGCCTTCCATAACATCCGCCAACGCCTTCAATTTCTTCACTGAAAAACACGATTTCTCGTCGTTTACAGATTTTCCTGAAACCAACTCTTGCAACACCATGTCTACATCGTTTATTTCATTTCCACTTTCACACTTGCCTCTTCCTTTGTTCATTATCTTAGAAACAAGGGACCTTTTTGGCTTAGACACCGGCATTGACAGGAAAACCAAGAGCGATTGAAAGACAGATAAGTTTATGATGCTAACACATCTAAGCGACTTGATCACTGTCGAAATTTGACAGTCCTCTTCTCCTAGGACCTCAGAATTTAGTAGATTCAATGACGGAAGAATATCTCTGGTTTTTCTCATGATTTCTTTCCTCAAAAAAGTATAATTTGCAACATCGCTTCCTATTTTCAAGCTTTCTTCTCTATGTGTAAGAGTGAATTTAAGCTTTTTAGTGACTACCCCTTGCTGCAGCACGATCTCCTTGATCAAGCTGCAGACATTTAGTAGACTCGAGCATCCCTTTAACAATTCGCCAACATGTTTATCATGTTGGCGAAGTAAGAGAGCTTGTTGAGTCATTGGAAGACTCAAGGCTTGGTTAATGCACCCATACAACTCTACCAGCCCGGACACACCAATACTGATGCTTTCCGAGGCTGATGTTGATGCTTCTTCTATGGTACTAAGCATATTAAGCTCGTTTTCTATTTTTTGGTTGATAGGATTTATCTTTGATGGTATACTCAATGATCTAATTTGGTGGGATTTATTCAATTCCATCGAAAAACTAACCATGATTATACTTCACTCTGTTTTTCTCTCTTTTTTTTGGTATTTTTACTTATTGCTCGAATTTGAATTGAATAATGAATGAGAATATGAAATAACACTCAAATTTTGTTATATATATAGGAGATGGTACCAACATGACAGATAATAATCTTGGATTGTTAATAAAATGGTGAGTTTGTTAAACAGATCTGGTTCCCTTGTCCCTTACTTTGCTTTAAAAAGGTTTTTACAAATCTGATTATTGTTCCTAATTTAAAGAAAACAACTTGATTTTGATATATATTCAGTGTTATTCAATAATTTGTAGATGTTTATTTTAACAAAGCGGTGTATTAAACTAATTGAAAGTAATTTTTTAGTAAAAGTTGTAATAAACTCCCTATTAGTGCTGAGACCATTGCTCTAGGAAGGGTCTGGGAAAGAGCAGACATAAAATTATGCACGAGTATGGTTGTCTTTGTCACCTTCTTGACGAAGGTTCCACTACTCTCACTTAACTTTGTAGTGTAGAGGACTAGAGGTGTTAGAAACCATTCTGACCCGAAAAACCATCCATTTCCTACTGTATTCAACCTAATTTGAACTCCATACCCAAAACTCATGTGTCACCAACTTGAATTCAACCTAATACCATCTTTAATGGTGAGACTCAATTTTGAGTATTAAAATACAAAATGAGTTGTTTTTTTTTACCTCCAACTGTGATACCCAATCCAATTCTCAATTTAACAACTTATGTGAATTCTAATTATCTAATTGTGAGACTTTCTAAAATATACTAATGTGACTTTCAATTTATAATCCACCAAATCATATTATAAGTTTTTTTTTAGAAAAAAAATAAAATTAAAACTTAAATAAATTACAAAAAAAATTATAATATTGATGAGGAGTCCACACTTTTTCTCAAATAAGACTCAAAGTTGAGTATCTAAAATTAAGAACTTTCTTTTAGTGTTGCTAAGTTTATATACAAACTTATTGGTATTCTTTGCAAAAAATACTCTCTCACTCCTAAAAAAGATCACTCAAGTCTCATCATTAAAGAGGGTCTAAATGTGAATTTGAATTTAGACCTTAAATGAAATAAACGCTAAACCAATTTGACCAATTGGTGAACGCTGGTCTTGAGACCATGTAGAAATTGATGGTCCTGCAACCAAACGACATCGTTTCATGCTATGAAATGTAAGTAAGAGCAACGTGAAGTCAGCAAGAGCAATGTCTTGTCATATCAGTATGTATAAATACTTGTTTTTAATTTATTTTTGTTAAAAAAAATACAAAATTCATTAAATAATATAATGCCTTTTATAAAATAGGGAGAAATATAAGAGAGATTGATAGAGAATATCTCAGTATATTTCTATTCCATATAATGGGGTATATATATATACAATATAATTAGGGTTTTCTTAGATAAGAATATAAACCCTAGATCTATCTAGAATATTCTCGAATGATACAAGGAGTATTATGGGCATCCACACAATATTTCATAACACTCCCCCTTGGATGTCCATTATCGAAGACTGTGCCTTGTTAAAACCTTATTAGCAAAAACCCTGTGGGATAAAAACATAATGAAGGAAAAAGAGTACAACATTCTTCGTAATACGCTCGAGATGCTGCCTCATTAAAAACCTTACCAGGAAAACCCAATGTGGGACAAAACCATGGTCAAGGGAAAAAGAGTGCAGCGCGTATTTTCTCCCCCTGATGAATACATAATTTGAGATCTTCTAGTGTCGCAGCAATGAATCCAATATGTTGGATATCTTCTAATAAGTTGGAAAAATATCACTTGTTGATCTTCGATCCTCCTAAACAGAAATTGTACCATCAAGTCTTCATGCGGACATGTAAAGTGTCTTCATTTCACCATATATGTGTTTATCTCTAATATCACCATTCCAAATCTCTATTTAATAGTTGATTAAAAAGGTTAAACTCATGCGGTTATGACTTCATCTGGAAGTGGTTAATAATAAATATTGGTGATCATTATTTGATTTAACATTCATTAATAATAATTTGATGACAAAACTTGATATTTTTTAATGGCATTCTTCAATCTCATATGAATTATAATATAACATATGTAATTATGTACGCTAATCATGGTTCTTCTGGACCATGAGAAAACATTCTCGCGCATAAGTATTCCATTGATATTATTTAGATGTTTCATGATTGACATGATAGCTCTCTTGTAAATACAAATAGTATATCTTACTAACTCTCATATGCTCAAAATTCAAGTTGAGATGTCAATAATGTAGTCACATAAACTTTTCAAAAGTTTGATAATAATTGTAATATTCAAGACATAAAAATTTGTAGGGTTGGGCATTTAAAACGTCGTATATAAGTTATTCAGGAACTCTTCTTACATGATTCATAATATGTTATTAAATAAATGTTATCAATAATTTCATTACAATTATAAGCCCATTGGAATATAAATATCTTTTTCTAATTTTTCATCAAAGTTGTAAATATGTCTTACTATACTTTGAATGAACATTCACATACACCACAACCATTGTAAGAAATTATTCCATGCAATATGAGATGTATAAAACATGATAACATATTAAACAAAATATACAATGAGTAATGCATCTGACAACTTCCTACATATGCAATAAACCATTAACCTATGACTCACATGCACATGAATATAAGACTCAAAATGATGCAAGACACTATGATATCTGAATACTTTTCTCATTGGTACCATCATAACTTTTCTTACATCATAGGCCATCTATTATAATAATTCAGATATCTATACCACTTTTAGGGTATTTCATACACTATGGTATTTATATACTATATATTACACTATTAGTGTCAACTGCACTACCTTGCCAAATATCATATCTATTAAACATATCTTTATTTTGGAACCGATCATATACAACCTACACTTCAGGTGTAGTGATTCAAGTACAATTGGCAAGATTTTATCTTAATGTATACACATAATTAATATGACCAAAATGTATCTTCAACGCTATGCAACATGAGTCATAACTGAATACAAATCAAATCATAAAGGTGCAACATATCTTGATAATATGTATACAAAAGATGGCATATATATAAATTTTAAAACTACCATTATAGGGACCATAAATATTCTTTATTTATTCAATTTTTTTTCGATTTTCCCAACTTTTGCTATTTCTTCTCCCCCTAAGTTGGTAAAATATCTCTTTTATAGGGGCGTCTAATTCTATACCAACTCAGTATATAAATTCGCATAAAAATTCATTTCATTGGGAGGATCACAATCAAAATTTATCTCTTCTGGAGAACAATTTCGATGAAGAATCATTTATTCATTAACTTTATAATTCATGTGTATTTATTATTAAATTTTCAATAATATTTTCTCTTCTAGAGATCAATATCAATGGGGAGACATATGTTGTGCAGTTGTACGTTTTTCTTTCTTCTCCTATTTCATATTGTAGACACCTAAAAATGTCTCCCCAAAACCAAACCCGATGATGAACAACCTTTCACCGCCATTATTGGTCGGGTTGAGTATTTAATTTTTGGAGTGCTTAAATCCATATTTATATTTCATAAACCAACCCAATTCCTAGCCCATTTCCCCAAACCATAACTTATTTTCCTCTTTTCGTGCCTTTAAACCCAAAATAATTCATTTCATCATTCATTTCGTGTCCTTTTTATAAAAACGTTTGATCCAGTATATTTTGGTCCATAATCTGGGTCCAATGATTGAATAGTTGGATAGGACTTGAAAAGATCTTTCCAACGATATCTTATAAGCCCGAATCCGAGTTATAACGAATAAGTTATGGCCAAAATATTAAACCGAGCCCAAACCGAACCTAAGCCCACCTTGCCTACGACCCAATGATCATGTGGAGGGTCCAAATTATTTAATCCAATTCCTAAACCAATTAGGATTAATTGGAAGATTCTACAAGTTTCTAAAAGATTCTAATTATCCTTTTTGAAAAGATAAGATTAAAGAGTTTGAAATTGAATAAAACTTTTCTTTATGAAAATCCTATTTCTATCCGAATTGAAAGACGTTCAAAGATATACAGTTATTATTTTCGTGCCTCATAGTTTTTATCCAAATTTTATATGGTTGGATAGACCTTGAAATTTCTTTCCAATGATATATTATAATATCAATTCCGAGCTATAACGGAAAAGATATGAATAAAATGTCAAACTCTATCCAAAACTGACACCATCTTACTATTTCGGCCATATCTTTTATTCTATGAAATATTTTAATCTGATTATAATTGGATTAGAAATTAGACTTCAAGATCTTTCCAAATATATCTTATTCTTCTTATTCCGATTTCTGGATCAAAAGATATGATAAAAACAAAAACCGCAAAAAATGCAGTCTATCGAGTTTTATTCCGATTTAATTCGGATCTTATCTTAATTCTTCGACTCCTCTTTTTTCTCTATAAATAGAGGTCATATCACCCCATTTTCAATCATCAACAAGCTTCATGATCAAATCATTCTCTTCCTCTCTTTTACACCAAAAATAATTCTATTCTCTCTCCTATATTCTAAGCCTTAAACCTATATTCCTAATTACACCATTCTTCCCTTAAGCACTCCAAGGAGTCCATACTTAACCCGAGGTTTCGTCCTTAAACCAAGGCGTGAAAGGTACACATAACTGAGGGGGGCGATTCCACAGCCTAGCCTGTCCTCCACCAACCCGAGGCACCGCCTTTTGGGCGGCTTACATGTTTCCTGCCACTAAAACTTCCGTTTAGATAGTCAGGAGTGAGAAGAGTTGAGAACAAAGTGGCGAACGGGTGCGTAACGCGTGGGAATCTGCCGAACAGTTCGGGCCCTGGCGATTCCACAGCCTAGCCTGTCCTCCAAATCAACTCTACTTTTTAATTTAATTTAATTTTAATTTACTTTATATTTTTTTATTGAAGTTACTAACAGTTTATTCATGATGTAGCAATTTAAAGGAACGTGCGGAATGTGAGTAATTAATTAATTTAATTACTCTTTTTTTTTTTTAATATTGCTAGTATTTGATTTGACTAACAATTTATTGTTGAATTGCTTCCAATATTAATGTTTATTCTATTTTTATTTATTGATCACCATATTGCATGTTTAAAGGGAATATGTAATTGAAAATCACACCTAATAAGATAATTTGGACAACTGGTTTAGGATCCTTTTTAATCTTGTTGTTTAATCAAGTGATCACGATATTTTAGAATTATATGTTGCACTAATATTAAACCAATTTAGCATAATAATAGTTTGGAGCGAATTGAATATTTTGTTTGTATGTCTTTGAGATCGCAGGAATAACTTTTTACTATAAGAATCGAGTAGAGGCCAATACGGGCGAATATGACTCCATGACTCACTTTGTACCATCATCCTCGATCCTCCTTTCATGGTTCCGAACCATATGGAGTTAGTAATCTCATGGATTATGAATGGGGTGTAACCTTCACGGATTAATCGTTGTTGCCTTCGTTGTCCCTTTATTTGTGGTTGCCTTAAATGATCCGTGAACGGTTTACAAGTTCCTTAAAAACTTGTTGGCAGCTCCCTACTTTCCTTGTCCCTAATCGTATATGTCAATTCCCACTTCCTATGAGTGCCAAGCATATTCACCACATGCTTTAACGTAGGTGCATTTCGAGCGACGCCTACAATTTGGCGACTCCAGTGGGGAGGATTCTTGGTTATTTATCGATTTAAGTGATCGGTATTTAATTGAGATGAGTAGATGAGACATTGTATTCCTGCGATTTAATTGGCATTGTCACATATTCATATGCATTTTAGCTTACCTATTTTGCCACAATAGTACGTGTTCTACGTATGTGGCTAGCCCGAGGGATTTATGCTCTATCAACCCGAAAACGCTCAAGACAATAAGGGTTCATCCGAGTTTTTAAATCCACCCAAACCATGGAGTCAAGTTCAATTTCATCACGAACTCGCGGAGCCGCCCGTTGGCATACACCCTCAAGGGAGGCTGCCTTGCTAACGCGTCCAAACTCTTAACCATGGTACCCTTTGACACCAAAAAGCTTGACCATCGTCGAACATAGAACTTGGCTTTAGGTTGCGAACTTCATTGCATCTTTCGTGAAAATGTGCTTATATGTGCATTTTTTGAGTTTCTATTTATTTATTTATTTATTTATTTATTTTTCTCTTATCAAACCTTTTTTTTATTATTAGAGTCGAGCCATAGATTTATTTTAATTTTTGAGTCACCCGTATTTTTATTCCCGTATACTGCACAAGAGTCAACTTATTTTGGTCATATCCGGAGTTCTAGATAGAGTTACGTGTCGTGCCACCTAATGATCTGTAGCCCCGAGTTTTATCTTTCAATTGTAATTGGTTTCGTCCCAATAAATGTCAGAGATCAAAAGTTATAACCGATATACTACAACCTGTCCAGTTTAGGTGTCTTTTTAGCGTTACCTTTTTTTATTTTTTTATTTTTAAAAAAAATTCGTGTCAAGCTAGTCTTAGCCAAGTCCTTTAATCCGTGTCAACTCGTATAACATAGGATTGTAGATTTTTTTTTTATTTTTTTTTATTTTACATCCACGAGTCCTAACTCTTCTAGAATTCTAGTCCTCTTCCTAGTTTCTTGTGATTTTTTGTGCTAACCTTAACATGTGTTCTTTGTCTTTGATTGTGGTTGATCTTATTAATGAGTAATAATTTCCTATGGACCGTTTTCACCTAGTAAATAGCATAAACATTAAAATTGGACAAAATTAATCAAGTTAGTTTGTCTTTTAGTCTTCCGTGCTATTTGGTCCTTGGGTCCTTTGTTTTTCACAACGTCCTCATGTCTACCCATGCGATCATACCACGATTCTTAATAAACTCACCTAATCACACATGTTGAGTCGTTGCACACACTTTTCTTCGAGTAACGCACTATGATTGTATACTAGGACCATGCATGCATCGTTTTTCGTCGTAATAAGAATGAGTGGAGTACTTCCCATTGGTTTTGAAAATTCTTTCATACACTCTTCCTTTCCAATCCGAGTATTGAGTCAATGCATTAAGTGAGCTCATTTTGTTCCATAGTACTTGAGTTCAAAAATCACTAGGTAAGAGTTGGAAGAATAAGGGGAACGTCACTCCTTCCTTCTTTTCTTCTAATAAAAGCATCAACAACAACAAATTCCTTGTCCCCCCTAGCGGTAACAAGTAATTCATAAGCAACCATGAAGACGAAGCACAAGACAAGTTTCCATACAAGATTTCATGCTTTTTTTTTTTTCTTAGTTTGTTTCAACCCTCTCCCCTAATAAGTCTAGCATAGGTTCCCGTTATCCATGTGTACTGTCTATGTGTCATATTTCTTACCTTTTCCATCAATGAGCATTCCTTTCCTTCGCAATCCATCATCGAATTCATTCGCAAAAAAAAAGGAAAAAAAAAATCAATTACCGAACTAAACACAAGGTACACCAATGATTTGAGGAACCTTTGCAACCCTGTCATTCCCTGTTAACCATTCCATCACTTTCCATTCCTTCATCAACCACTTTGAGCCTCGTCTAACGGTTGGCCTCATTTCTTCAACCCACATTCACTCAACCCTGGGATTGGAAGATGTTTAATTGTATAACATTCAAAAAGCAAGTAAAAAAAAAAGTAGCAAAGCAACAATAAAACAATGTGACAGGGTAAAGTCGTATCCCCTAATAAAAAATAATTACCTAAATCACTAACTAAAGTAGATAGGGAAGTAGGGTCGAACTCCACAGGGAAACAGGTCTTTTTAATTCTAATTAATTATTATAATCTAAATTATCTAAGTAATCAATATTTTTAGGTATGAATTCTAAACTACGAAGAATAAGTTTAGGGAGAAAAGAAACAATAATAAGGAAGCCTAGGGCCACAGGTTCACCAATAATTAATATTCCGGGATAGAACGAAGTAATTAATAATTAACAATGCATAGATAACATGATTAACAAGCTCTCGCAATTTATTAATCAACATAGATCTAACAGGCTCTCGCAATTTACTAGACCTAAGTTCCTATTAAAATTAGCCTTTAATATTAAATCAACATCTGCTCAATTCATCAATTCAATATCGCTAAACATTCACAATCAAATTACATCTGCTCGATTCATAATCTAATTGCAAAGAATTAAAACAATTCAATAGGAAATTATCATGCAATATCAATAATCAATAATAACAAACTATCCCTTCATATTAATTATGGATCCCCATAAACCCTAGAATGAAACTACTCACTAATCATCATAACTAAGCCAACCAAGTAAATAATTAAAAGCATAATCAAGAAAAGCAATTAAAATAGCTGAAATTAAAAGGGAAGAAATTGTACCAAAAATAAATCTGGAATTAAAGGAAGTATTAAGAACAAAAGTTTAGAGAGAATTTTAGAGAGAGAAAAATACTAAGTAGAGAGAGAAAGTCTAAGAAAGAAGGTAAACTAAAAATTCCGTACATAATCGTACTTAAACACTCCTAAAACAAAAACTAAAACAAAACTAATCAGCTACTAAGAAAAACACGCGCCCGATCGGGCGAAGGGCCGCCCGATTGGGCGAAGGGCCGCCCGATCGGGCCTGCCTTTTTACTCTGCCCTTGCTTGGTATGCAGCACCCGATCAAGCCTACGCTCACCCCATCGGGCGCGCTTCTTCCTTGAGGTTTGCTTTTGCGTGCACTCGCCCGATCGGGCGTATGCTTGCCCGATCGGGCCCGGCTTCTTCTCTGAGGCTTGGATTTCGATTGGGCTCGATTCCTCGGCCCAATCTAGATTTCCTCATCGGGTCTTGATTAATTGATCCAATAGCCCCGGTATCACATACCGAGCCCTTAATCACCGGCTCTCACCGATCCTGGGCTTCAAGAGTGGTCGTGTCCTTATAGCTTCCGTAGTCGATCCATAAAGCCCGGGAAAATGCTCCAAGAGTGCAATTTCCTGTAAAATACAACTAAAACTACGAAAACACTAGAACACACAAATTAGTAATAAAAGTGGCCCGAAATCGCCAAAAACACTACTAATAACGACCAAGGGACGGGGATAAAACTCTATATAAAATGGACATATCAAACTCCCCCAAGCCAAACCTTTGCTTTCCCTAAGCAAATAGCTTATCAATGAACATATAAAACATACTTCACCCCAATAATCAAATCAAAAACCAACGATTCAAGGCAAATCTAATGAACACGCTTCAACATCAATCAATCTTATTCATCTAATCACCCTTCCTCCCCAACAATTGTCAAGTAGAGCAAACCACAAGAGCATATAGAATTCAAGACTAGTGCTCACACACTCAACTCTCATTTATGTAGCGAGTAAAGGATGTACTCAATCGCTCTCCAACCAACCCCTTTAATGTGAACAATGCCCTCCCAACTCACACTCTCGTGTGTATAAAAACATTGAATGCTCATCCTACTAGTCGACTCGAAATATGCCAAGTCATAACTTGCATTGATAAACAACACTTTCACATTTACATAACTTCTATGCACAAGGTCGGAAGGTCTTTTAAGCTTGTAATGTAAGGCTAGGGTAAAGGTGGGATAAATTTGGGATTATGTGAGAGAAAAGCTATGCATTAAGGGAGCCAAAACCTAATAAACCCATGATCAAATAATGATGATCATACATCTCCATAAACATAACCAATTCCAACAAAAACCACCAAATACAACTCCGATCATCATAAACAATCCCAACACTTACAATAATCACTCATAAAAATATGATAATGTAGAACTTTGAGTGAAAAACAAACTTTGAACTCATTCTTTATTACTTTCTTTTTTCAAACTTGAATTTTTTTTTTCTTTCTTTTTGTCTAGAACAACCTTCAAATAGAACATTTGATAATTAATTTTTTTCTTTTGCTCTTTTTTTTTTCTTTTTAACTCATATTGGAATTTTCAACTTTGAAACACAACATCAATATTTTCCAATCAAAAATCAAAGAACAATCACTCTTCTTTTATTCCCACATTGTGCAAATATTGTGCACACCACAACTCCCTCACCTCGCCAACTAATAGCTCCCCCAAGCCAAGCTTGGGACTAGTAACCAATGGGGCTCATATAGGCCTGTAATGTGGCTAAATAAACAATAAAAGGGCACAAGCAACAACATGGGTAACAAGAAGGGAACAAATGTATCTAAATACTCTGAAGGCTACCTAAAAGAATGAACGCCTTTGTCCTCCTCATGTGCATAATAATAAGTCATGAAACACTACTCATAGTTGCAAATCAATACTCAATTTCATTGACATACCAGGAATTATGGAACTATCACACATTTCGTAACCAAATCAACTAGTCAAGCACTATATTCACAAGTAGTTGGACAAAATTGACGCATGTAAAGGAATCCAAGCAATTAAACTTCAAATCATGACCAACAAATCCACAATGCTCTTTATCAATAACCAAGAATCAAAACAAATTTTTCTCAAGTACGGGGCACAGGGAAGTATGATTCATAATTCATTGGAACGTATTTTTGAATTTTTTATTTTTTCAATTTTTTTGTATTTTTATATATAAAGAAAGCAATAAAACTAACCTAGGAAAGCAAATAAAACTATACTAGAAAGAAAATAAAGAGAGAAAAGGAAAAGAATTACCAAGTGAAAGAACACCCCCCCAAGCCAAATCAAGCAATGCCCTCATTGACTTGGGAGAGTAGCCTACTCCTTATCCTCATCCATCCTCGAAAAGCCCTCGCCGTGGCTAGAACCGGCTCCTCCATGGCTAGAGCCACCACCTCCATACCCCGAACCACCTGCAAAGTAGTTAGGGTCCACATTCCCACCCATACCCCCAAAAGGAGCATCACCCTCATATCCGTGGACCGAAGAGTAGTCCACATAAGTACCATACGCACCGGGGTGAGAATACCCTCCTTGGGGGTATTGGAACCAATCGGGAGTAAGTGAATCGGGAGGAATAGCCCCCCGACGGGCGTAATCATCATACATGGGATAAAGGCCCCTCCCTAGGTTCCTCTCTATGTAACCAACCCGCCCATCTAAGGTGCTTAACATAGAGTCTAGGTTTTGCATCATACCCTAAACTCTCCCTTGCCCCGTCTCGATGCGGTCTAATTGGCTCCCAAAAGCCGAAAAGTCATATGGGGCATTGGGGTCGACGTTGTAATCGATCGAGGAAGTGGGCATGCCATAGGTGAAGGGTGGAGGTGGTTGGTAGTGTGGTCAATGGTGAGTGGGGGAATGGTGGGGTTGTGGTGAAGGGTGAGGTGGTTGAACCTCACCTTGACCATTTATCTCGAAAGTATAAGAAGGCTTCCCCCTCTCAAATTTGGTCAAGGCGGGGTTGGGTAAGGTAAAGGCTTGGTCTCTCCTACCCGATTGTCGGTGGACTATCCACCAAGTATCACTCCCCACAGGTTGCACCCAGTTCAAACTCCCTAAATAGGGTAGGTCCATGAGGTTCGATCCTACAACTTTCCTATGCCCATCCGGGGTCCAACCTAGGTGTTTCCTAGCAATGTGGGTCACTAACCCCCCAAAATAAATAGGTGCCCTAGACCTACTAGCCTCGGCCGCATTGGCCGCCCTTTGGAAGTGATTGGCTATCCTATGGGGTATGTTCAATTTTTCAGCGGTAGGAATTACATAGGATGCCAATAGTTCCAATTCATCTCTCCTAACATTTGCCGGTTCATGCCTCCCAAAAATAGTGAGGCCGGCAAATCTTTGCCAAAGTTTTGGGACGGGATGTTGAATCCACGTCCCTTTGGCATGTTGGAGGTTCACTAAATCCTCCACAATTAGCCTCTTATAGACCACGGCGGTGTGGTCTTGAGAGGGTTCAATTGGTTTATCCGATTTTAAATCAAACAACTTTCCAAATTCTTTAAGAGTTAGTCTCACATCGTTGTTTAATAATCGGAATTGTACATGAGTAATTAGTGCATTCATTTTAAAAACATTAAAACTTGAAATAAATTCCAATGTTAAGTAGTCATATGTATCATGGCACATTTGAAAGAAACCACTCATGCCTATACCTTTGAACAATTTTTCCAAATATTTATCTAGGCCTAACCTAACTAGTGTGGGATGACGAATAAAACGGGTAGAGATTACTTGGCGATCGATGAGGTTGACCATCCTAACCCGTTGCTCCTCTGAGGTAATGACAACCTCCTCCCATCCCGGAATTTGAAGATCCGGGTTGACCGTTGGTTGTGGTGCCCTTGAACTCTCACCCCTTTGGGTCCTTGAACGTTTTGAGGCCATTATATGGGGAAAAATTTGATGCTTGGAGCTTTCTCTCTCTAAGGGTTTGAGAAAATTTGAGAGAAAGTAATGGAAAATTAGTGTAGATTGTAGAGGAAGATGAGGGGAGTTGGAATATGTAAGAATTTTTGAGTTTTGATGGAAGAATTCGAGGAGATCTTGAATTGAAGTGTAGGTTGAAAGTTTGAAAATGGAGGTTTTAGAGAGAGAAAGTGAAATGAAGAAGATAAAATAAGGAGAAAGTGAGGAAAGAAAGAAGAGAAAAGAAAATAAGGGGGTCGTGGCTGATGGCGCGCCCGATCGGGCAAGCTTCGCCCGATTGGGCAAAAATTCGATTTTCCAGAACTCCAGTTGCATGCCCGATCGGGCAAGCTCCGCCCGATCGGGCGCGAACACGAAGCAAAATTTCTCCACTTTGCTTGCCCGATCGGGCGAGCTTCGCCCGACATATCTTTTCCTTCACTCGATTTTCCAAATTCAACCTTGCTTACTCGCCCGATCGGGCTGCTTCGCCCGATCGGGCGAATTTGTGGCTGAAATCTTGGGTTGCTTGCGCGCCCGATCGGGCGAGCCTCGCCCGATCGGGCGAGCCTCGCCCGATCGGGCCCGAGCCCAACTCGGCTGCACTCCTTTTTCTCCGATTTCTTTTCTTCTTCAAATTTTTCTAAGTCTTTATACCTGTCAAATTCATACCTGTACAACAACACTTATAACTGGTGAAATATCACTCTCCTTGCCTCTCTAAAATAAAAATCAAAAATAAGGAAAAAGGAAACTAGCCTAGAAAGCATGAAATACGGGTTGCCTCCCGCAAAGCGCTGGTTTATCTAGGTCCCACACGACCTTCTTACCACCTTGAAGCTCATGTTGGAAGTGGAGTTAGGAGAGTCTCCTCCACATCTCTAATGGTAGCACCTTCATGATACACTTTCAACCTTTGGCCATTTACCTTGAACTCTTCACCTTTGTCATTCACCAACTCCACCGAACCAAACTTGTTCACCTTTGTGACAGTGAAGGGACCGGACCACCTAGACTTCAACTTTCCTGGGAAAATCATCAATCTAGAATTAAAGAGAAGAACCTTATCACCCGGTGCAAACTCTCTTGGTAAGATCCTCTTGTCATGCCACTTCTTGGTCTTCTCCTTGTAGATCCGCGCACTATCAAATGCCGACAATCTAAACTCATCCAACTCATTGAGTTGAAAAAGTCTCTTCTTTCTCGCGGCCTTAGAATCCATATTAAGCTCTTTGATCGCCCAAAAGGCTTTGTACTCCAATTCTACGGGAAGATGACATGCCTTACCATAAACTAATCTATAAGGTGAAGTACCAATCGGTGTCTTAAATGCTGTTCGGTATGCCCAAAGTGTGTCATCATGCTTCATACTCCAATCCTTCCTTGACTTGGCTACTACCTTCTCTAAGATCGCCTTGATTTCCCTATTTGAGACCTCAACTTGACCACTAGTTTGGGGATGGTAACTAAGCCCGGTTCTATGATACACACCATACTTCCTAAGGAGGTTATCCAATTGTCTTTCATGGAAGTGGGTACCCCCATCACTAATATTAGCCCGTGGAACACCTGTAATACCCCGTATTTTTATACGTATTTTATTTAAAGTATGTATTTTATAAAGTATTTAAATAGTTGTAATTATTTTAATTAAAGTATTTTAATTAATATTATTAAAGGAAAGTTTATTTAATTATTTTATTTAAAAGTTGGGGTTTTATTTTAGAAAAGTTTGATTTTTCAACAAGTTTATTAGGGAAGGGATTAGGAAAACCTGGAAGAGGGTTAGTAGAGAAGGGGTATAAATATCCCACTTATGAGGCAAATCAAACTTTGCCAGAGTGGAGAAAACCCAAGGTAAACTTCTCTCTCTCTCTCTCTTCCTTATTTTTTTTTCCTTTTTTCTTTTTCCCCTTCCCCTTAAATCTTTCGTCTGCCCCTCCCTCACCACCGCTGCCAGAACCCGGCAGGCTGGTGGCCGCCGCTGCCAGCAGCGCAAACCACCGGCAGCAGGCAGCCGCCGGCAGCCGGTGGTGGCAGCCGTCCTCCTTCCCCTTTTTCCCCTTTTTCCCCTTTTCTTTTTCGAACTTCATATAAAAAAAATTGAAGCTTTCTTGTTTTAATTTAATCTATTCTTGGATCTAAATATAAATTATGAGTTTGGGGGTTTAATTTTGATGTTTGATAATTGTAATTGTATGAATTAATTTTCAGATTTGGTTTTTAATTAAAAAGCCCCAATTTTTGAAACCCTAGGTCCTTGATTTATGAAAATTATGAAAGCATATGAGGTATTAATGTTTAGATCTTCAATTTAAGTGTTTTAAGACTAAATTACAGCAAGTTTTAATTAGAAATAAAGTGTTGGAATTTTATGTAGAGCACTTAATATTATGTTTTTGAAGGAAATTTAAATTACCCATTAAGTGGGACTTAATTAGAGTGTTTTAAATATAATTTCAGCTTATTCTAATTATTTTAAGAGGGGTTTTAGGATAGTATATATTGCTGGAAATTTTTTTAGAGTGGGTTTTAATGCTCTATTATAATTTTAATGCGTAGGAGATTTCGAAGTGAGCAATTTTTACTAGTCGTGACGATTTTAAGATTGTATTCAAGGTACGTTCGCGTACTTAGAATATTTTGATGATGTAGAGTCATGCTAGGTTTAATTTCAATCAATTACAAGTAGTATCATGCTAAGTTTATGTATTGAATTGTGAATTATTGGCGTTGGTGATTGAATTGTGAAGCATGAATTATTTGTGATGGTTTATGGATTGGAAATTATATTTTTGGCATGATTATATGGACTACATATTTATTTATGGCATGATAGAGAGCATGTTTGATTAAACTAATTGTTTAATTATGTTTGGAATATTGAAAGGAAATTTTATTATGGTCCATATAATTTTTATTGATGTTTTGAGCATGAGAAAGGAGCTATATAAGTGTCTATGTACACAAGGAATAAATTGTATGTTGGTGCCATTGTGCACTTAAGGTGTTTTAACACCGAGGGATAGGATTTTTGGCGCATCATGCGTCTAAGGTGTCTTTGACACTAAGGTAGAATTAAAAAGGGTTCAACAATAAATAATATGTGGTCACTAATTATTCAAGAATTAAATTGGTATGTTTGCTTGATTGAATAATTATTGTTGGTTGATTTATTATGCTTTGAGAGTCATCACCAAGTCTAATAATATGTAAATAACGTAAAGTGAAAGAGATTACGCACCAAAACTCTTGGAACGTATATACCTTGAGTATGAACAATGGGGGGGGGGGGGTTATGGGGTTTTATATTTAACCATAACTTCCAATGGAGTACAGGACGCTGTATATTCCTTTTTATTATTTATTATGCGCAGGAATTCCGCCACCTTTATGTGGTTTTGTCGCTGGCACGGTTAATATGTAAACCCGTTCGATGCTTAATCAATGCAAAATGAATTAATTAGTGTCTAGTCATTGTGTCTTGTTGATTGTTGTGTGTGCTTGTAAACAGGTGCAACGTGGTAAGTGTGTGTGATGATAGGAGAATGCATGTTAGTGTGTTTAGTTACGCTTATGTACTCAGCTTTGCTGATTGTGTGTGTTGTTTGTGTCTGGCCATGTCTTTATCTTGGCCCTACGATGATCCATTTTAATGGAGAGTATTGGGGGCAAGTAGAGATACACTTTTCAGGTATTGAAGCATGTTCATGACGGGGCATGAGTGAAGAGGGAATCATGCTAGCTTCCATTAGAATATGATTTGTTTTATGCATTGAATATTTTATTATATTACTTTATGGACTAACACAAAAGTTTGGTTGTTTCGGTTTTGAATAAGGGCCTTAAATGGTTCCAAGTTGTGGTGGGTTCTATTTGACTTTGGTTTTGTTGATTTTCAACTTTATTTTCGTTGGTTTGGTTTTTAAATTGTGTTATTTAAATAGTTTTGGTTTTCAAGTCTCCCGCTGTGTATCTTTGATAGTTGCCTTAGCCGTTCTCACGGTGGCGGTAATGTCTTTGATATTCCTAAAACGTATTTTTTTTTAAAAAAAGTAAAGTGTGTATTTAAAGGAAAGGAATTTCTAGGGTGTTACAAAGTGGTATCAGAGCTTAGGTTGATATTTTAAATTACCACTAACACGAAAATGTTTTTATTATGATTTAAACTTGGCCAAGTGCTAATTTAATTTTGTAATGTCAATTTCATTCCGATTTTATTTTATTTTAATTTATTTTATTTAGAGGGCCGAAATTTTTTATTTATTTATTTCATTTTATTTTTTAGTTTGGTCCGAAATATTTTTTTTTAAGGGACACTCGAAAATTTTTTGTAGTGTCCGAAATTTATTTTTTTTTATTTTTTTTGTGAAGGCCGAAAATTTGGCCCCTTCCATATAATTTCAAAAACTTTTTTTTAGCAAGGTAAAATATTTTTAGTTTGTTAATTTTGGAGGGAGCAAGGATTGAGGTAAGAATTATGTGTTAAAAGCTTTTATTAATATGTTGGTGAGCTTGGGTAGAAAAGAAAAGGGCATATAGGCTAGAATTTAATTTCTTCCCTGTGTGCATAAATTTTATTTTAGGGTGTTCAAGCATGTTGTATGACTAAATGTTTGTGATGAAAGCATGCAATATATGTATTATTTTATGTGATTCTTCAGATTGTATGATTGAACACTGAACTTTGTATTATTTATTTAATTTTATTTATTCCTTTAGGGGAGGGAAATCTTTTCTAAACCTTTTCTCTACAGGATGCCAATTTTTCCTAGCAAGTTTACCCAAATGGGATCTCTCGTAAAGAAAAATAATGAACACCCCTATGACTTTGTAGAAAAGATCAGATACTTTTGTTCCTACATGAGCAATGTCCTACGGGAGAAAGTTTATGACACCCCTGATCGTATTTCGGCAATGATTGTCCATTGTCTTCCAGAGGAGCCCCCTTACCTTGCTGTCAAACAAAGATTTTCTGATTTTTATCTTCCAGGAAACATCCCAAATAACCATAAATACAGAGACTATTATGGCCAATGGTATCCAGACTATATTTTCTTAACCAAATATCTCATAAGGGTGGAGAAAGTTTATTGTCAGTGCTTAAACCTTCCCTACCCTGACTACTACTTTGATAACCCAGCAGAGAACAATCCTCCTCCAAATCAACAACCAGAAAATTCCGCTTCTTCTTCTTCTTCTTCTTCGTCGGGGGGTAATCTAGCAGAGAATGGAGAACAACAAGAGGGTAATAGTTCACTTATGGACATTTCTGATCCAAACCCACCTCCAACTCCAATAATTATAGATATTTCATCGGATGAGGAAGAAGAAGGGGAGTTTGTTCCAGTAAAACCTGAACCTGAATCACCTGAACCAATGGAGGAGTCAAATGATTCTAACTTCGATCCTTCAAGCTACAAGCAATCCACCGACAAAAGGGACAACGTTCGAAAGGATTAAATCTTATGACTTTCCTCGCAACGAGTTCATATTCTTTATTTTAAAATTTTTTATTTGTTATTTCAGTTTTAGCAAATAAGTGGCATGACCACATTAGTTTTTGGAACACACTTTTTATTTTAATATCTTCAGTCTATTTTAATTAATAAACCTTATTTATTTCTTTGATAAATTTTTATTTATAAATTCTTTTGATTTTACAAATATTCCATTTCACACCATTATTTGAACACGCAAATTCATGTTTTAATAATTAGATTTCCGTTCGTTAATATTAATCTCGTTTTAATCCCGATCAGGTTCTATACTCCTCCGATTTTGATAAAAAAAAGTAGTGTTTTTCGAGTGGAAACAACGTTTTAAAAAAGACTCACTACCGTTGGTAGTGAGCACTACCCTCTCGTGGCCAAATTCAGCCTCTAAATACGATTTTCGAGCAGTTTTTGATTCCACGCATTTATTGTGATGCTAATCACCATTCCAAGCAACTTATCTCCAACAAACACTTATAAACCGCAAACGTCCATGAGAATTATTTTTATATTTATTGTGATGCTTTATTAAATGCATGGTTGGTTAGCAATCAATATTAATTGATAAAGCTACATTAAGGGAATTTTTAGCAATTGCTATCCCAAATTGTTAGCTTCACATTTTACTGTAAATGTTTAAAAAGTCGTTAAAATATATAAGGGTGTTCGTCTTGAGAGCTAAACCTAGTCATTTCTAATAGTTATCCTTGTCCTATATTCCGGAGAAACCAAATGGCAGGGGGACGAAGTTCAGGTAGTGGTGGAAATGATTTGAATGATGTAGTGAGATAACTGCCAGCGATTGCCCAACAATTGGCAAGGAACTCAACTGGTAACGGGGATGCTCAAGGGGAGCTCTTTAAAAGGTGGCGCAAAGCAAGCCACCAACCTATCAGGGCGAGCCTGATCCTGTGGTGTTGGAAAACTGGTTAAGGGAATTTGAGAAACTGTTTGGAGCTGTGGGATGCCCTGAAAACTCCAAAGTAGGTTGTGCTACCTACTATCTGAGGGGTGAAGCTGACCTTTGGTGGCAACAAAATGAGGCTACCATTAGAGCATTACCTAGGTTCAACTGGACCAAATTCCAAGAAAAAGTGAGAGACAAGTTCTATCCTAGCTTTTTGCAGAAGCAGAAGGCTGAGGAATTTTTAAACCTTAGGATGGATAAGATGACAGTTACGGAATATTACATCAAGTTTATTGATTTGTCCCGTTTTGCTGAAGGATCCGTCTCTACGGAGAAAGCAAAAGCTAGGAAGTTTGAGAGTGGGTTAACTACTGATCTGCAGTTGAAGCTGTGCGGGCAGGTATTTGAGACCCTAGATGAAGTATATGGAAGGGCTGCACACCTTTATGCTCTGGAGGAAAAGAAGAAGAAAGAGTTAGCTGAAATAGAAGGAAGAGAGAAAAGGAAGAAAGTGGGACAAGTTTCTGGAAACCAACAGGGAAACCAGAATGGTTTTAAGAAGAAAAAGTACCACCATAACAATAATTTCCCCAATAATAATAATTTCCAGAATAATAACCGCCAAGGGGGTTGTAGCAACAATGGAGGTACTAGAAACAATAACCAGGGGAATAATAAGAATGGAAGGTCTTACTACTGCAAGAGGTGTAGGAACAATCACCCTGGGAAGGATTGTGAAGGCAGTTTGGTTGCTTGTCGCGCTTGCAACAAACTGGGGTATAGGGAGTACGAGTGTTACTCCAAGAATGCTAATGGGAATAAACAGAACAACTATAACTCAGGAGGAAACCAGAAGAATTTCAAGGGGAACAACAACAATTTTTCTGGGAATAAGGGAGTGCAGCAGAATGGGGTGAGAAACAGTAACACCAACAATAGTAACAACCAACAAAAGGGAGGAACTGCAGGGAAACTGAATGTTTTGATTAGGCACGAGGCAGAGGCCACGAAAGATGTTATCACTGGTACTTTTTCTATTAACTCTATTCCTGTTAAAGTATTGTTTGATTCTGGTGCAACTTTTTCTTTTGTTTCTAAGGGTATTGTTTCAAAACTTAAGGACTGCATAAAAATAGTAGAGGCAGTAGATTTACCTATAACCATCCCGACAGGTGGGGTAGTGATTTGTACCAAAACTTTTAGAAACGTGCCTTTAGAAATAGAGGGAAAGATATTTCCGTCTGATCTTATTGAGTTTGGGCTGAGCGACTTTGACCTTATCTTGGGGATGGACTGGCTAAGTAAGTATACTGCTGAGATTAGTTGTAGATCACATAAAGTGAAGATGATCACAAGTGGAAATGAATCAGCGACTTACTGGATGAATGGTAAAACAAAGTGTCCAAGGGTAATATCAGTGTTAAAATTAGCAAAATACATGAAGAAGGGACATCCAGTATATTTCTGCAGCGTTAGGGATATGAACCATGAACAGGTGGCAAATCCAGAAAATATAGAAGTGGTCAACGAATTTCTGGATGTGTTTCCGGAAGAGATCCCTGGGATGCCACCTAAAAGGGCAATCGATTTTACCATAGATTTAGTACCCGGAACAACCCCAATATCCAAGGCACCATATAGAATGGCATCTGCAGAAATGAGTGAACTAAAGGATCAGTTACAAGATTTGTTGGACAAAGGGTACATTAGACCAAGTGCTTCCCCTTGGGGAGCACCAGTTCTATTTGTGAAGAAAAAGGATGGAAGCATGAGACTATGCATTGATTACATGGAATTAAATAAGGTGACCATAAAGAATAAGTATCCCTTACCAAGGATAGATGATCTGTTTGACCAACTAAAGGGTGCCACAGTGTTTTCGAAAGTTGACTTGAGGTCTGGATATCACCAATTGAGAATTGCCGATGAAGACATTCCTAAAACGGCATTTAGGACAAGATATGGACACTACGAATTTACAGTTTTGCCTTTCGGATTGACGAATGCTCCAGCAATCTTTATGGATTTGATGAATAGGGTGTTTCATCAATTTATGGATAAGTTTGTAGTGGTGTTCATAGATGAAATTTTGGTATACTCAAAGAACAAAGAAGAGCATGCAGAACACCTGAGGACAATTCTGCAAACATTGAGAGAAAACCATCTTTATGCAAAGTTCTCTAAGTGTGAGTTTTGGTTGGAGAAGGTAGCATTCTTAGGACACTTTGTGTCCAAGGACAAGGTAGAGGTAGACCCAACCAAAATAGAAGCTGTTAAGAGCTGGCCGACACCCAAAACAGTATCTGATGTGAGAAGTTTCTTAGGTTTAGCAGGGTATTATAGGCGTTTTGTTAAGGATTTTTCCAAGATTGCTAAACCTATGACTACTCTAATGAAGAAGGACAAGAAGTTTGAATGGGATGAGAAGTGTGAAGAGGCGTTCCAACTCTTAAAACACAAATTAGTTACAGCACCAATGCTTACACTTCCAGATGATAGGCCAAAAGTGTTAGCATCTTTAAACATAGTAGGCCAAAAGAAACCTAACTCATTAATCTTAGCCACCGTTTTAGTGGGGCCATGATGTCCTCCATAAGGTGAGGTATGACAGGCGGTAAGAACACCATGAGCATCCCATTCGGGAACACACCTGCGAAATATTCCATCTGCACACTCACAAAACAAAAAAGGATCATCCCAAAAATAATGTTTAACATCATAAAGGAATTTCTTTTTCTGTTAATAAGACAAGTCAGGAGGTAGAGTACCACCCACTAAATAATAAGCGAATCTGCATACCATGGGTGTTGCTTTACAACTGCATATAGGTTGTTATCAGGGAAAGAATCATCTATAGGTAAAGAATCCTTACCCTCATCATACCTGGTACGTGACAAGTGGTCTGCCACAACGTTCTCTGCTCCCTTTTTATCTTTTATTTCTATGTTGAAATCTTGAAGCAAGAGAACCCACCGGAGTAGCCTTAGCTTTGATTCCGCCTTGGCTATCAAATATTTTAGTGCTGCATGATCAGTAAAAATAATAACTTTAGAACCAACTAGATATGATCTAAATTTTTCTAAAGCATAAATAACAGCAAGAAACTCCTTTTCCGTGGTGGCATAGTTGACTTGGGCTTCATCCAAGGTTTTGCTAGCATAATAAATAGCATGCAAAACCTTGTCCTTCCTCTGTCTGAGCACGGCTCCTAGTGCAAAGTCACTTGCATCACACATGATCTCAAAAGGAAGGTTCCAATCAGGAGCACATATGATGGGTGCCGATATCAAAGCCTGCTTAATCCGGTTAAAAGCCTCAAGACACTCTTCAGTAAAAATAAATGGGGCATCCTTGAGCAAAAGCTGTGTCAGTGGTTTAGCAATTTTAGAAAAATCTTTGATAAAGCGGCGATAAAACCCCGCATGACCCATGAAGCTTCTAACTCCCTTAACATTGACTGGGGGAGGTAGTTGCTCAATCACTGATATTTTAGCCTTTTCTACTTGTATGCCCTTATCAGATACAATATGGCCAAGGACTACTCCCTCTGTCACCATAAAGTGACATTTTTCCCAATTAAGGACGAAGTTTCACTCTTCACATCTTTTCAAAATTTTAGCGAGATTAATTAAACATGAATCAAATGAAGAACCATATACACTAAAATCATCCATAAAGACCTCCATAATAGACTCTATGAAATCAGAAAAAATACTCATCATGCAACGTTGAAAGGTAGCGGGTGCATTACATAAACCAAAGGGCATTCTACGATATGCAAAAGTGTCATAAGGGCATGTAAAGGTAGTCTTTTCCTGATCTTTAGGGTGAATCGGAATTTGGAAAAATCCCGAATACCCGTCCAAATAGCAAAATAATTTGTGATTGGCTAACCTCTCAAGCATTTGATCTATAAAGGGAAGAGGGAAGTGATCCTTTTTAGTGGCGATATTTAATCTACGATAGTCTATGCACATACGCCACCCTATTACAGTTCTAGTGGGAATTAATTTATTTTTTTCATTTGTTATCACAGTCATCCCACCCTTTTTTGGCACTACCAGCACAGGAATTACCCACTTGGAGTCAGAAATAGGATAGATAATACCTGCATCAAGTAATTTCATCACCTCCTTCTTGACTACTTCCTGCATGTTGGGATTTAATCTTCGTTGGGGTTGAATGCAGGGCTTGTAATTTTCCTCTAGATGTATCCTGTGCATACAAAAGTTAGGGCTAATACCCTTGAGATCATCAATACAGTACCCTATAGCCTTCTTATGGGTTTTGAGAACCCCTAGAAGTTGGGAAGATTGTAGGTCAGTGAGTGCAGTACTGATGATCACGGGGTGTAGTTCCTGTTCATCGAGAAAAACATATTTTAAATGAGAAAGGAGTGGTTTTAGCTCAGGTTTCTTGACCTCCGCAGGTTTTGACTCCTGAACTAAATTTACTACCTTCATTGTCTCCTTGGGGCTTAACTCTTTTAAGGAAAGAGCCTTTTAAATATCCTGTACCTCATTACCTTAAACGCTTGCATTGTCTCTAGATAAATTCCCGCAGAGAACTTCCTGTAAGGGATTCTTCGCAAGAACCTGTGGCAAGCTATCATCACAAATATCGTCCATTATATCAATTATATCAATGTAGCAACAATTTTCCTCTAACATAGGTGGCAAGGGAATAAACGCGTCGTCAATTGTCTATCCCTAGATCAAATACAATTTATACAACCTAAACAAACCTAATACGAGTATAAGGCAAGCATAGGGGTCGAACCACAGAGAACGGTAAACACCACCAAATGTTATCAACAATTAAGCTAGTCCGGAATATGGGATAAATAAACTAAAGTCTAAAAAAAAGCTAAAACAAGAAATAAAACATTAAGGGAAATGGTTTAGGTATAGCATTCACTTGAACATAAACAAAGGCATAGAAATTGAATTAATTATGAACTAAACATGCTCGAATATCGAAATTAAGAATCCAATCTAGCCGCCTTCCGGGGTCAATTGGCTTCTCCTAACATAGCCTCTATGTTTCCACATTAGAACCATATACTAGGAGGTACTATTAAATAACAATCGATAGTAATGAACCTTAACTAAGTCAACTTCCGTTTCTTGTTAGCAAAGATTCACCTTTAATCAACCAACAATGTGCACTTCCAAGAAGATCAAAGAATATCAAGCATATAAAGACTTTAATCACAAATAAATCAATTCTAAACCCTAGAACATGCTCAAGGTCCAACTACACCACAACCATCCCCTTAATGGGGAAATTACTCACTAATCATGATAATAACAAGATTAATCAACAAATAATCAAGAATAAACATGATCAACAAGTAATACCAACAACTAAAATAATAATCAAAATAAACAAATAAAAATAAAGGAGAGAGAGTAAGAAATTGCTCATTAATTGAAGATGAAGGTTTACAAAGGATTGAACAAGCTCCTTCTTCAAAATCCAAGTTCATTAATGAAGAAAACCTCACTTTGTCTCTCTACCAAAGAAGACTAATCCTAACCTAACCTAAAACTAATTAGAGAGAAGAATAGATAGTTATTGAATGTCCTTCTAATTACCCCAAAATTGGGTATTTATACTAAGCTAATAAAACTAGGAAAAATAGAAAAATAAAAGAAGGAAATAAAATAAAGAAAGAAAAGGAAAAGAAAAAGAAAATAAAAATAAAAGAAAAGGAAAAAGGAAACCAAAACCCCTCAATTCCTCAGCTTCCCCCCCGATTTTCATTCATCCAAATTAATGGCTGCTCTATACTTCTTTGAAACGCACCACCATCACCACCGTTCATCAACTATCATCATCAAATCGAGGCCGTTCATCTTCATTAAAAGCCATGTGTATAGCTCGTGAAATGGTTCGATCGAACCGTGGGTTGGTGCGGCCGAACTACGGGGTTGGTTCGGTTGAACCATGGGTATGTTCGACCACTCCTCTTTGATTAACGAAACCCACAAAGTCTCTGTCTCGAACTTCGACCAAACCACCAACGGTTTGCCCGAACCCGATTAAATTGCTAATTTTTCTGATTTTTGGGTCGATTGGTGGTTTGAGTAGTTGCGGGTCAGGTGTGAAATTGGTGGTGTATTGGTGTGGGTTTGGTTGATGTGGCTGCGCATTTGGTTGAGTAGGGGATGGTTTGTGTTGCGGTGGTGATGCGGGGTGAAGCAGGCTGGGTTGTGGTGGTTGAAGGTGAGGGTGAGCAGGGGAGATGGAGGTGTTGTTGGTGGTGTTGCGGGCTGCTCTAATTGAGGGAGGTTGATTGAGAAGAATTGGAGGTGGTTTTTGTGGTTGTTGGCGTTGTGGCTGGTGGAGCAGGGATTGCGTGGCTGCTGTTGTTATTGGTGAATTGGTGGCTGTGAGTGATGGAGTTGCGTGATGGTTTTGTTGGGTGAAGTGCGGTGGCTGGGTATTGGTGTGTGTGGTTGTTGTTGATGTTGCAGTTGCTGTTAGTGTGTGTTGCGGTTGTGCGTGATTTGTGAGTGGAAAGCAGGGAGCAGCAGGGGAGGTGAGGTGGTGTTGTGTGGTGAAGGATAAAGAGGGAGGGTGGTGTAGTTTAAGCTGGCAGCAACAGGGCAGCAGCTTTAGAACAAATTTGCACCTCGAATCCCGGACTTTGAACTCGAACACGACTTTAAAACCCGAAACACCAAACTCGACCTACAACAAAAACACGAGGGCATTATCAAAAGACAAAATAAAAATAAAATAAATAAAATAGAGATAAATAAAATAAAATAGAAAATAAGGAACATAAAACTAAACTAATAAAAATAAAACAAAAACTATACAAGCAAACAAAGTAAAATAAAATACGAAAATAGACTAAAACTAATAAAATAAAGAAAATAAACTAAAACGCTCAAAAATTACCAAATAAACAAGAAACTTTATTAAAAAGAAAACAAGATAAAGAAAGGGAAAATAAGATAAAATAAACACGAAAATGACTCTAAAACTACTTCCTAAGAGTGACATAAATGTCACTCATCAAATTCCCCCAAGCTAAACCTTTGCTCGTTCTCGAGCAAAGCTAAGGCAAAAGAGAACAAGATGGAATTATTTAAAGCAAAAGAAACAAAATAGAAACAAAGAGAAAGAATGTACACTAACTCACTGTCGTAGGAATCACGGATGCATTTAGCGTATGCATCAAGCCCTTTAAACCCCTATGTCGCCAAAGAGGACGAGTTAGCTCTCGTGAGGGTTTCCTAAGAGGTTTAACCCACAACTCTTGGCAACACATAACATTCAAGGCAAAGGTGAAATCAAGAAAACTCGAGTTTTGAAATTTCAAACCAAACACAAACAATGGGCTAAATGCACAAGAATACAATCCTTTCTAGACATTAAAGGTAGCCAAGCAAAAGAATAGCTAAGGTTGATACACACATAATGCATGCAAAAGGTAGAGAACTTAGAGGGACTTACACTCCTCCTTATCTCCGACCAAACTCCCGCATCCTCTCTAGTTTTGCATCCACTTTTAAGGTGATATCTCGAGATTCTTCGAAGGAATCGGAAGAAATAATCAATGAAAAACATTTAGGCTACCCGACATCTTGGCATTGATAGCTCGCTCAATAGGCTTGGCTTGATTACCCTCCATCGGTAGTAACTAAACCTTACTAAGGTCAAAAGGTCTTAAAAGGGTTGAAACGTTTAGGCTAGGGTAAAGGGTATGGAAATAAATTTTGAAATTGGTGGTAAACTTAGAAGTGAAGCAAGGTTGATCATTCCTCAATTCAATTTCAATAAACTACCAACTTTAAAATCAAAAATTCTAGCAATTCCTCCCCCAAGCTTATTCTTTTTCAACCAAACAACAAATATTTTTGTATTTTCTCAATATTTTCTTCTTTTTTTTTTCATTTCTTTTTATTCTTTGCTCTCGCCTCTTTTAACTTTGAGCGGTTTTTTCTTTCATTTCCTTTATTTTCTTCTCATTTACTCAACCCATTCAACATAATCAGACTAGAGGGAAGTTTTTCTTTCTCCATGACCCCACCATCATCAATTTGAAACTTTCACAGCACGGATGCAATCAAGAAGCTGCATAACAAATATAAACACAAGTACCAAAATTTGAGTTTTTTCACTTCTTTTTCATTCTTTTTCTCACTTTCATTAACCAAAAATACAAATCAAGTCCCAAGAATGCTTCACAAAAACTAATAAAGGTGAAATTAAAGCAAAGGTCCATTGGTTTGTAATGTGGTTATGCTAAAGAAGGGAAAATGGCTCAAATTGGGTTACTAAATGAGCAAATGCAAAAGAAAAATAAAAGAAAAGAAAATAATAAAACAAAACAAAAATCCTAATTGCCTTCGTCTTCCCCTAGGTTGGTTCGGTCTCGATCTTGGGTAGGTTAAGCCAAATTCTCGATATAAGCTAGCAATGCCAAGGATCCAAACGCCACACATGCAAGAAATGTAGAAGGCTAGAACAAAATAGACACATTCTCACAAAAATGACGGTAGTGGAGTAGCAAAAATCACCTTTAAAGCTTCAACTAGCTAGAGAGCGACAACCATCTTACCACAAACCAAGTGAGCTAAGGTCTCATAGCCCTTAAGTTCTACTACCTTGACAATGTTATATGTGTGAACCAACCTCGACATTCAAGTGCACGAAAACCTCTAGCAACTAGCAAAGAGGGTATTCTAGGTGCTAAAGCCCAATTATGTCCAAGTTTAAAACAAAACATTTTGAAACTTGCCTTGAATGCCATGGAAAGACACTATACACACAAATATTCACAAAACCAACAATACTCAAGAATGTATATACAATTGTGCAAGATGAAAGCATGATCAATCAAAGCTACAAATACCAAAAGTCAACTCAATAAGGCACTCATGGCCATCCAAACATAGAAAACCAATCTCAATAATAGACTTTGGCAAGTATGAGAGAAATAAATCAAGCAATCATGAGACTATGGATTAAGAAACCACCAAGAGATATAGATAACCCCCCCAAGCTAGCGAATAGCTACCCCCCCCCCAAGCTAGAATGGAGCATTGTCCTCAATGCTCAAAATAAAGGCACAAAGGGTGGGTGGGAGGGGAAGGAAGAAAACTCATTCACACAACAATTCATAATCATACAATCCAAATGCAATTAAGAAAGCAAATCCAAGATGAGGGAAGAAGGAAAGAGTAAACCAAATGTGAGGTGGGTGTTGAAACCCGCAATTGAGCACATTGTCCACAATTTCATCTAATTCCTCATCTTTGTTGCTTTTCCAAATGCAAGCAATCATTGGTGTGCTTCTTCTCAAGGAGCTCAATCCAAAATCCTTGCACATGAGTATATGCATCGAGTACCTATACACATAGACAAGAGAGTAAACAAAAATGAGAAACACAAAAGAAAGAAAAAGAAAGCAATAAAACACGGGTTACTTCCCGCAAAGGCTTGCTTAACGTCCAAGCATGACCAATCTAGTAAATAACCCGACAAAGAACGCAATAGCTTGTCATATGCACCGGCAAACATATCAAGAAATAGAGCATACGCGATGCTCATATGACAAGCAAACATAAAGTACATGGAGACTTTATGCTTGAGAGAAGGGAGAAAAGAAAAAGTAAAGGAATCAAAAGAAAAATCAAGAAAATAAGAAGAAAAAGTAGAAGAAGAAAAAGAAAATTCCTCACAAAAATCTTTTTGGTTGGCATTATAACTCTTTTCCTCATCAACAATGAAAGAGTTAGGGGCTTCGAAAGCATGAATAGGAAGAGGATCCCTAAGAGGTTCTTTGAGAAAAGAAGGGAGGAACATAGGATAGTAGGAGATATGGTTAAACCTTTGAGAAAAAGGTGTATGAGAAAGGCAAAAAGGGGTAGCTAATCCCTCATCACAAGATTTCACATCACTAATGAGGGAATGAAAATCAATCATGGAATCCTCAAATGAAGAACCCTCATGTTCTACATCTCCCTCAAGCTCAAAAACTCCAAGGTAATCAACCTTATCCTCCTTTTCAACACAATAAACATCCTTTCCTTCTACTATCTCAAAATCAAGAGTGAATGGGGGCAAATTTCTCTCAAACTCATCTCTTTCTAATGAAGCCTTATCAATGAACTCACTCATAAGGTTATGGGCTACCGTTTGAAACTCAAGAAATATTTGGGCCATAATCTCAAATGAGTCCAAATCATCATGGATAGACGAGTCAAAAGCTTGCTCATTGGAATCATCTAGGGGACTATGGGGCACACCTTTAGAATTCATGCAAAAATCGGATGCAATATGAGAAAGAGCATGCACTTCATCATCATTAGAATGTACCTCATTACATTGAGCTATAGAGGGAGGGGAGTTGAAATCATGCATTACATGGTCACTATGGGGAGCTTCAAGCACATCATGGGAATTCATGTTAGACAAATCATGACAATTAGCATCAACATTAAAAGCATGAGAATCCCGAACATAAGTCTCATGATTGGCCCTCTCCCAATCATAATTATCCCTAGCTAACCATGAATAGAAATCCCAAGCTTCATCCGAAGACATGTCTTGAAATTTACCATTTAACATATTATCAACTACTCCTCTAAAATTCTCATTTAATCCCAAATTGATGATTTCACAATAATCACCCTTGGTTAAACCTTTAACACCATCTAGGAAATCCTCAAGTCTATTGAAATACACCCAAAACGGTTCATTATCAAATTGAGGAATAGAAATATAAGCCATTTTTTTCTCAAAAAAAACAAAGAGAACAAAAACAAATCAAAAAAAAAAAAATATACAATGGACTAGTCTCAATAAGATAACATGACGGTAATGGAAGCCATTCCCCGGCAACGGCGCCAATTTGGCAAGGGAATAAACGCGTCGTCAATTGTCTATCCCTAGATCAAATACAATTTATACAACCTAAACAAACCTAATACGAGTATAAGGCAAGCATAGGGGTCGAACCACAGAGAACGGTAAACACCACCAAATGTTATCAACAATTAAGCTAGTCCGGAATAGGGGATAAATAAACTAAAGTCTAAAAAAAAGCTAAAACAAGAAATAAAACATTAAGGGAAATGGTTTAGGTATAACATTCACTTGAACATAAACAAAGGCATAGAAATTGAATTAATTATGAACTAAACATGCTCGAATATCGAAATTAAGAATCCAATCTAGCCGCCTTCCGGGGTCAATTGGCTTCTCCTAACATAGCCTCTATGTTTCCACATTAGAACCATATACTAGGAGGTACTATTAAATAACAATCGATAGTAATGAACCTTAACTAAGTCAACTTCCGTTTCTTGTTAGCAAAGATTCACCTTTAATCAACCAACAATGTGCACTTGCAAGAAGATCAAAGAATATCAAGCATATAAAGACTTTAATCACAAATAAATCAATTCTAAACCCTAGAACATGCTCAAGGTCCAACTACACCACAACCATCCCCTTAATGGGGAAATTACTCACTAATCATGATAATAACAAGATTAATCAACAAATAATCAAGAATCAACATGATCAACAAGCAATACCAACAACTAAAATAATAATCAAAATAAACAAATAAAAATAGAGGAGAGAGAGTAAGAAATTGCTCATTAATTGAAGATGAAGGTCTACAAAGGATTGAACAAGCTCCTTCTTCAAAATCCAAGTTCATTAATGAAGAAAACCTCACTTTCTCTCTCTACCAAAGAAGACTAATCCTAACCTAACCTAAAATTAATTAGAGAGAAGAATAGATAGTTATTGAATGTCCTTCTAATTACCCCAAAATTGGGTATTTATACTAAGCTAATAAAACTAGGAAAAATAGAAAAATAAAAGAAGGAAATAAAATAAAGAAAGAAAAGGAAAAGAAAATAAAAATAAAAGAAAAGGAAAAAGGAAACCAAAACCCCTCAATTCCTCAGCTTCCCCCCCGATTTTCATTCATCCAAATTAATGGCTCCTCTATACTCCTTTGAAACGCACCACCATCACCACCGTTCATCAACTATCATCATCAAATCGAGGCCGTTCATCTTCATTAAAAGCCATGTGTATAGCTCGTGAAATGGTTCGATCGAACCGTGGGTTGGTGCGGCCGAACTACGGGGTTGGTTCGGTCGAACCATGGGTATGTTCGACCACTCCTCTTTGATTAACGAAACCCACAAAGTCTTTGTCTCGAACTTCGACCGAACCACCAACGGTTTGCCCGAACCCGATTAAATTGCTAATTTTTCTGATTTTTGGGTCGATTGGTGGTTTGAGTAGTTGCGGGTCAGGTGTGAAATTGGTGGTGTATTGGTGTGGGTTTGGTTGATGTGGCTGCGCATTTGGTTGAGTAGGGGATGGTTTGTGTTGCGGTGGTGATGCGGGGTGAAGCAGGCTGGGTTGCGGTTGTTGAAGGTGAGGGTGAGCAGGGGAGATGGAGGTGTTGTTGGTGGTGTTGCGGGCTACTCTGGTTGAGGGAGGTTGATTGAGAAGAATTGGAGGTGGTTTTTGTGGTTGTTGGCGTTGTGGCTGGTGGAGCAGGGATTGTGTGGCTGCTGTTGTTATTGGTGAATTGGTGGCTGTGAGTGGTGGAGTTGCGTGATGGTTTTGTTGGGTGAAGTGCGGTGGCTGGGTATTGGTGTGTGTGGTTGTTGTTGATGTTGCAGTTGCTGTTAGTGTGTGTTGCGGTTGTGCGTGATTTGTGAGTGGAAAGCAGGGAGCAGCAGGGGAGGTGAGGTGGTGTTGTGTGGTGAAGGATAAAGAGGGAGGGTGGTGTAGTTTAAGCTGGCAGCAACAGGGCAGCAGCTTTAGAACAAATTTGCACCTCGAATCCCGGACTTTGAACTCGAACACGACTTTAAAACCCGAAACACCAAACTCGACCTACAACAAAAACACGAGGGCATTATCAAAAGACAAAATAAAAATAAAATAAATAAAATAGAGATAAATAAAATAAAATAGAAAATAAGGGACATAAAACTAAACTAATAAAAATAAAACAAAAACTATACAAGCAAACAAAGTAAAATAAAATACGAAAATAGACTAAAACTAATAAAATAAAGAAAATAAACTAAAACGCTCAAAAATTACCAAATAAACAAGAAACTTTATTAAAAAGAAAACAAGATAAAGAAAGGGAAAATAAGATAAAATAAACACGAAAATGACTCTAAAACTACTCCCTAAGAGTGACATAAATGTCACTCATCAAATTCCCCCAAGCTAAACCTTTGCTCGTCCTCGAGCAAAGCTAAGGCAAAAGAGAACAAGATGGAATTATTTAAAGCAAAAGAAACAAAATAGAAACAAAGAGAAAGAATGTCCACTAACTCACTGTCGTAGGAATCACGGATGCATTTAGCGTATGCATCAAGCCCTTTAAACCCCTATGTCGCCAAAGAGGACGAGTAAGCTCTCGTGAGGGTTTCCTAAGAGGTTTAACCCACAACTCTTGGCAACACATAACATTCAAGGCAAAGGTGAAATCAAGAAAACTCGAGTTTTGAAATTTCAAACCAAACACAAACAATGGGCTAAATGCACAAGAATACAATCCTTTCTAGACATTAAAGGTAGCCAAGAAAAATAATAGCTAAGGTTGATACACACATAATGCATGCAAAGGGTAGAGAACTTAGAGGGACTTACACTCCTCCTTATCTCCGACCAAACTCCCGCATCCTCTCTAGTTTTGCATCCACTTTTAAGGTGATATCTCGAGATTCTTCGAAGGAATCGGAAGAAATAATCAATGAAAAACATTTAGGCTACCCAACATCTTGGCATTGATAGCTCGCTCCCTAAATTGAAGGTAACATTATCGTCACCTACAAAAAGGGTTAGTTTACCATTTTTTACATCAATAATCGCTCCTGCAGTGTGGAGGAAAGGCCTACCTAATATAATGGGTATTTGTGTGTCCTCTGCCATATCTAAAACAACAAAATCAACAGGAATGAAAAATTTACCAACTCTGACAGGTACGTCCTCTAAAATACCTAAGGGGTATTTTACCGAACGATCTGCCATTTGCAAAGTTATATTAGTAATTTTTAATTCTCCCATATTTAATTTAGCGCAGATAGATGATGGCATGACACTGACACTAGCACCCAAATCACACAAAGTTTTCTCAATAAAAACATTCCCAATGTGACAAGGGATAGAAAAACTACCGGGATCCTTTAATTTAGGAGGGGATTTATTTTGCAAATAAGCGCTACACTCCTCTGTGAAAGCTACAGTTTCTACTTCATTAAAGGCCCTTTTCCTAGTCAGAATGTCTTTCATAAATTTAGCATAAGCAGGTACTTGAGTGATTAAATCAGTGAAAGGAATTGTTACCTGCAGGTTTTTCACAACCTCTAAAAACTTACCGAATTGTTTATCAAGCTTACTCTTCAGTTGTCTATTAGGGAATGGAAGCTTGATAACTGGGCTCTGCACATCTCCTCCCTTATCCTGCAATTTACCCTGCACAGAAACATTAGTAGGGTTAGTATCTATTTGTTGCCCTACAGGGCTAGCAGGATTACCGTTTGGTATAGAGGAATCTAGATCAGGAACTGGTCTATCTTCCTCTGGCATAGGAGGTCCATCATAATGTGAACCACTCCTTAGAGTGATTGCATTAGCATGATCTGTAGGATGGATAGGTTGTGATGGTAGAGCTCCCTGCTGACGGGATTGTAGGGTAGATGAAAGTTGTGCAATTTTATTGTCCATGATTTTATTATGGCCTAGGATAGAATCAATTTGCGCATCCCTACTCTCCATATTATTTTGCATGTTGGCAAGCATTGCTCTAATTTCTGTCATGGCAGGGTCGGAAGATGATGAGGGTGATGCTTGGCTTTTCTGGCCAGAATTAGGATGATTTTTATAACCGGCATTGTAGGAATTGGAATAGGGGTTATTTTGCCTATAGGTTTGAAAGGCATTAACTTGTTCCATAGAGCTCCTACAATCTTGCTCCCAATGACCTACAATTCCACAATTTTCACAAAAAGCTTCATGGTTAGCAACAGCAGAAACATTAGCTACAGAGTTAGGAGCAGCAGTAAGATTATCTAATTTTTTACAAATAGATGTTAATTGAGCTTGCAGAAAGGATACGGAATCGACATTATGTTTTCCTTTATTTGCAAACCCTCTTGGATTCCCATATTGGGAATTGTGTATTGCCATGTCTTCAATAACCTATCCTGCATCATCCACATTTAAATTCATAAACCTCCCACTAGCTGCCGAATCTAGTACTAATCTAGAAGAATTTCCAAGTCCATTATAAAATGCTTGGATCAATTGCCATTGTGCTAGATTGTGGTGGGGGCACTCTCTCTGTATATCCTTGAACCTCTCCCAAGCCTCATATAATGTTTCGTCGGCCTCTTGAGCGAAGTTCTGAATAGCACTCCTTAGCACCGCTGTTCTCTCTACAGGATAATATTTATTATAAAAATTCAAAGCAAGAGTTTCCCAGTCAGTAATACCAAGTGCAGTTCTATTCAAACCATTAAACCATAATTTTGCTTTGCCACATAATGAAAAGGGAAAAAGAATCTCCCTGATTTGGTCTTGCGTGACCCCGGCTTGTCTAATGGTGTTACAATATTGGCAGAAATCTGCGATGTGAAGATTGGGATCTTCACCCTTAGCTCCGCTAAACCGCTTCCTCTCTATCATAGTGATAAATTGGGGCTTGATCTCAAATTGAACTCCATCTAGAGCCGGAGTGGGAGTAAGGTGCGGGAAATCTGTGAGCTTTGGTTGCGAATAGTCACTGAGTTTCTTCTGGGCCGTCATCTTTGATTCTGAATCCGAAGGAATATCTTTGTCACTAGAATCAGGGGGGAGGATCTCTTCGATTGTTGTCTTCCTCAGAACCCGCCGGAATTTGTCTATAGAGTCTCCTTTGCCTATGAAAAGAACGCTCGATATCAAGATCAAAAGGGATGTAACCTGATCTGGAACACCTGGGCATAAACAAAGAACTAAAGACAAATATGAGAATTGCCTCAAAGAACTAATGTTCTCTGAGGCAAAAAAGGGGGATAATCTAGACTACAAAAATATAATCAGAAAACAAAAATAAAACCGTTTACCCCGGCAACGGCGCCAAATTTTGACAGGGTAAAGTCGTATCCCCTAATAAAAAATAATTACCTAAATCACTAACTAAAGTAGATAGGGAAGTAGGGTCGAACTCCAAAGGGAAACATGTCTTTTTAATTCTAATTAATTATTATAATCTAAATTATCTAAGCAACCAATATTTTTAGGTATGAATTCTAAACTACGAAGAATAAGTTTAGGGAGAAAAGAAACAATAATAAGGAAGCCTAGGGTCACAGGTTCACCAATAATTAATATTCCGGGATAGATGAAGTAATTAATAATTAACAATGCACAGATAACATGATTAACAGGCTCTCGCAATTTATTAATCAACATAGATCTAACAGGCTCTCGCAATTTACTAGCTAGACCTAAGTTCCTATTAAAATTAGCCTTTAATATTAAATCAACATCTGCTCGATTCATCAATTCAATATTGCTAAACATTCACAATCAAATTACATCTGCTCGATTCATAATCTAATTGCAAAGAATTAAAACAATTCAATAGGAAATTATCATGCAATATCAATAATCAATAATAACAAACTATCCCTTCATATTAATTATGGATCCCCATAAACCCTAGAATGAAACTACTCACTAATCATCATAACTAAGCCAACCAAGTAAATAATTAAAAGCATAATCAAGAAAAGCAATTAAAATAGCTGAAATTAAAAGGGAAGAAATTGTACCAAAAATAAATCTGGAATTAAAGGAAGTATTAAGAACAAAAGTTTAGAGAGAATTTTAGAGAGAGAAAAATACTAAGTAGAGAGAGAAAGTCTAAGAAAGAAGGTAAACTAAAAATTCCGTACATAATCGTACTTAAACACTCCTAAAACAAAAACTAAAACAAAACTAATCAGCTACTAAGAAAAACACGCGCCCGATCGGGCGAAGGGCCGCCCGATCGGGCCCGCCTTTTTACTCTGCCCTTGCTTGGTATGCTGCGCCCGATCGAGCCTACGCTCACCCCATCGGGCGCGCTTCTTCCTTGAGGTTTGCTTTTGCGTGCACTCGCCCGATCGGGCGTATGCTTGCCCGATCGGGCCCGGCTTCTTCTCTGAGGCTTGGATTTCGATTGGGCTCGATTCCTCGGCCCAATCTGGATTTCCTCATCGGGTCTTGATTAATTGATCCAATAGCCCCGGTATCACATACCGAGCGCTTAATCACCGGATCTCACCGATCCTGGGCTTCAAGAGTGGTCGTGTCCTTCTAGCTTCCGTAGTCGATCCATAAAGACCGGGAAAATGCTCCAAGAGTGCAATTTCCTGTAAAATACAACTAAAACTACGAAAACATTAGAACACACAAATTAGTAATAAAAGTGGCCCGAAAGAGCCAAAAACACTACTAATAACGACCAAGGGACGGGGATAAAACACTATATAAAATGGACATATCACAATGTCTAAGGGCAAGTGTTCCAATGTCTTTGATATGAACACGTCTCAAATTGCGTCTCTCATCGAGTGCTTGGTACCGTGCCTGAGAAACATGAATGCTAAGTGAGTGATGGACCGCATGATTTGAGATTGCCCACATTAATTCAAAAGAATGGAAAAAAAAACTAAAAGCAAAAAAAAAAAAAAAAAAAAAAAAAAAAAAAAAAAAATTGCAAAATTCAAAATTTTCAAATTCACAATTACACATCATGGGGATTCTCTCGGGTCTTGAGCCTTTTACCCTTTTCTTCTTTAAACCATCAACTTAACCATATTACAACCCTTGAAAGACCTCTTTGAGGTGTACATACACTTGTGCAAAGTTCGGTTAGAGCTACGTTCGGCCTGATTCCTAACGGATAAGTAGGCAACCTCACATCGAGGTGCGGCCACATTCATATTCATATATCCATGCATGATCGAGTCAAAGAATATCCAATGCTTATTTCTATGACCTTATTCCTTTAGAGCTAGACTTGGGGGCTTGAACCCTCATCATTTAGCTTACCCAGCCTAAAGAGTCATCATCTTTGACTTTTCTCATATATAATTCCATCACCATAACCCTTGCAGCCAGCCTTAGTATCACATTCACATGCACACTTCACTCACACATCCATATCCATATCATCCTTCCCTTTAGGAACCCTTTATCATGAAATCTTGCTTCCCTACCGCGCATGCTTCATCATCTTTCAAGATAACATTCATTAAAAGAAACATTGTATACTTGCTTAGCTTCTTGACCTGAGCAATGTTCATTATTTCATGCATCGCATAATGTGCTGAACAACATTTATATATTAATGATTTGTAATCATACAAAGCATATCGTTCATAGCTCCTTGACCTAAGCAACGTTCATTATGTCATAATCACTTCATCTATATACGTGCTTTACTTCCAGACCTAAGTGACGTTTAAGATCATATCGTTTCTTTACACCATATATGATGCTTAGCTCCATGACCTAAGTTCATTCATCTATCGTGTCACATGACATAAGTTTCCTTAGCCTCCTGGCCTAAGAACATGCATCATGCATACATTATTTTCAGGACAAGAAATTCAATCCATACGATTCATTTCGTCTTGCTCAAGGAGGAAGTTCAAAACTTCTTCCCTTTTTCATTATTTTCTTTTAGGGAAGTTCAAAAACTTTTTCAAAATTTTATTGAGGGAAGTTCGAAAATAAAACTTCATTTTTCACATCTTTCTTTTTCGAGAGAAAGTTAGTACCTTCCACTCGTCTCATGACAAAAATGCATTTTTTGTTGCTTGTGTCTGCACACACACACTCAAACTATACACACACAATCACAAGTCATACTCATGTCATGTCATGTCGTGTCAAGTCAAACTTGGTCAAGTCAGTGGTCAAGTCAATCACAATTATACGAGTCCATTGGAAATTTTTTTTTTGCAGGTCTCATCTACATCCCACGTTCGGGGACAAGCGAACCATTTACAGCCCACGTTCGGGGACAAGCGAACCAACTACAACCCACGTCTGGGGACAAGCGGACCATCTACAACCCACGTCCGGGGACAAGCGGACCATCTACAGCCCACGTCCGGGGACAAGCGGACCATCTACAGCCCACGTCCGGGGACAGGCGGTCCATCTACAGCCCACGTTCGGGGACAAACGAACCAACTACAGCCCACGTTCGGGGAAAAACGAACCAACTACAGCCCACATCTGGGGACAAGCGGACCATCTACAGCCCACGTTCGGGGACAATCGAACCATCATCATTTCATGACGCAAGGTTCTCGATACACAGAGACTTGCAATCTCATCATCAGTCGACTTTCCTCAAGCATGGAAAGTATTATCCGGTGGATTTCTTCAAGCATAGAAAACCGCCAAATTCCTTTGTCGGCTTTCCTCAAGCATGGAAAGCATTATCGGTGGATTTCTTCAAGCATAGAAAAACGCCAAAATCATATGTCGACTTTCCTCAAGCATGGAAAGTGTCATCCGGTAGGTTTCTTCAGGCTTAGAAAGCTACCAAACTCGTCAGTCGGCTTTCCTCAAGCATGGAAAGCATTTCAACAAACGTCATCCGGTGGATTCCTTCAAGCATAGGAAGCTACCAAACTCATTTGTCACCGATACACTGGTCTCAGATACGCATTCTATCCCTTTACTCTTTTATCTGTAGAATTAACATTTTTCTGCAGGTATCGGCGTATACAGAATGATTTAGGATCGCAGAACGTCTTAAATCATTCTCCGTCCCTATCGACTACTTTGACTATTGTTTTCAAAACTGACGTTTCTACAAACTCAGTCAAAGTGGGGGCTTAAGTAGACACCTAAATATGTCTCCTCAAAACCAAACCCGATAATGAACAACCTTTCACCGCCATTATTGGTCGGGTTGAGTATTTAATTTTTGAAGTGCTTAAATCCATAATTCCATTTAATAAACCAACCCAATTCCTAGCCCATTTCCCCACACCATAACTTATTTTCCTCTTTTCATGCCTTTAAACCCAAAATAATTCATTTCATCATTCATTTCGTGTCCTTTTTATAAAAACGTTTGATCCAGTTTATTTTGTTCTATAATCTGGGTCCAATGATTGAATAGTTGCATAGGGCTTGAAAATAGCTTTCCAACGATATATTATAAGCCCAAATCCGAGTTATAACGAATAAGTTAGGGCAAAAATATTAAACCGAGCCCAAACCGAACCTAAGCCCACCTTACCTACGACCCAATGATCATGTGGAGGGTCCAAATGATTTAATCCAATTCCTAAACCAATTAAGATTAATTGGAAGCTTCTACAAGTTTCTAAAATATCCTAATTATCCTTTTTGAAAAGATAAGATTAAAGAGTTTGAAATTGAATAAAACTTTTCTTTTTGAAAATCCTATTTCTATCTGAATTGAAAGACGTTCAAAGATAGACAGATATTATTTTTGTGCCTCATATTTTTTATCCAAATTTTATATGGTTGGATAGACCTTAAAATTATCTTTCCAATTATATATTATAATATCAATTCTGAGCTATAACGGAAAAGATATGAATAAAATGTCAAACTCTATCTAAAACTGACACCATCTCACTATTTCGGCCATATCGTTTATTCTATAAAATATTTTAATCTGATTCTTATTGGGTTAGAAAGTAGAATTCAAGATCTTTCCAACTATATCTTATTCATCTTATTCCTATTTCTGGATCAAATGATATGATAAAAACAAAAACCGCAAAAACTGCAGTCAATCGAGTTTTATTCCGATTTAATTCGGATCTTATCTTAATTCTTCGACCCCTCTTTTTTCTCTATAAAATAGAGGTCATATCACCCCTCTTTCAATTTATCAATAAGCTTCATGATCAAATCATTCTCTTCCTCTCTTTTACACCAAAAATTATTCTATTCTCTCTCCTATAATCTAAACCTTAAACCTATATTCCTAATTGCACCATTCTTCCCTTAAGCACTCCAAGGAGTCCATACTTAACCCGAGGTTACGTCCTTAAACCAAGGCGTGAAAGGTACACATAACTGAGGGTTTGGACCAAATCAACTCTACTTTTTAATTTACTTTAATTTTAATTTACTTTATATTTTTTTATTGAAGTTACTAACAGTTTATTCATGATGTAGCAATTTAAAGGAATGTGCGGAATGTGAGTAATTAATTAATTTAATTACTCTTTTTTTTTTAAAATATTGCTAGTATTTTATTTGACTAACAATTTATTGTTGAATTGCTACCAATATTAATGTTTATTCTATTTTTATTTATTGATCACCATATTGCATATTTAAAGGGAATATGTAATTGAAAATCACGCTTAATAAGATAATTTGGACAACCGGTTTAGGATCCTTTTTAATCTTGTTGTTTAATCAAGTGATCACGATATTTTAGAATAATATGTTGCATTAATATTAAACCAATTTAGCATAACAATAGTTTGGATCGAATTGAATATTTTATTTGTATGTCTTTGAGATCGCAGGAATCACTTTTCACTATAAGAATCGAGCAGAGGCCAGTACGGGTGAATGTGACTCCATGACTCACTTCGTACCATCATCCCCGATCCTCCTTTCATGTTTCCGAACCATATGGAGTTAGTAATCTCATGGTTTATGAAGGGGGTGTAACCTTCACGGGTCAATCGTTGTTGCCTTCGTTGTCCCTTTATTTGTGGTTTCCTTAAATGATCCGTGAACGGTTTACAAGTTCCTTAAAAACTTGTTGGCGGCTCCCTACTTTCCTTGTCCCTATCCCTACTTTCCTTGTCCCTAATCGTATATGTCAATTCCTACTTCCTATGAGTGCCAAGCATATTCACAACATGTTTTTTACGTAGGCGCACTTCAAACGACGCCTACACATATGTGCTGACATATAATAGCCCCAATCAAAAGAATTGTTATACAAGCATAAATCACTTGCTTATAATTCTAGTAGGTGATGATCTTCTGGATCTTTAAAGACTTAAATAGTGTATTTGGTGAGCTTCTAATCACTTGATAGTTGACAATAATATATAAGTTATTTTGGTGAACTTCTGGTCATCCATTACTTCTTTATCAGCCGTTATTCCTTTATATAAAAAAATCAAAGCATATTAAATCTTGAAATACTCATCAATACAAATTATTATAACTCACAATCCAAATATAACTCAATCTCAATGTTACGTCTTGCCATTCAATTCATTTTATATATTTAACATTGAGAAAGCGTCAGCACATTATCAAATGAAACTTCAGGTTTCCATTACGGGTAATTATTATTAAACCCAGATGGCGTAATTTAATTATCACATCCAATCACTTCTCTAAATTTGAACTCTGGTTAGTTTTCAACACTAGTGATCACTTTATTAAACTTACTATAAGCATGGGCATGAATGTGATGTGATATTAGAACACCAACATGTGGTTCTTTATACAATTGGCAAGACAATAAATTAATATTTTATCCAATAATTACTCATACTTTACTGGAGTTTAAACTATAAACTTGATACATGTTAATCTTGTTGGATTTTTCATACTCTTCTGGAGTCTTTTATATAATCATGAAACATTGAACTTTACTAAAAGTGATTTCTTCAGGAAACGTAATGATATTTACCACTTCCTCAAATTTGTCATTGTCAATATTGACTCCTTTCCTTTTCAAAGATACTTAATTATTTTTAGAACCTATTAATTTATCACGCTTTAGGCATGCTATAGGTTCATCAACAATTGATTTTGTACTCTTAGGACATCTATTTTAAATTAGAGCATTTACAACTAGTATATGATAAATGTCATTTGTGTATATCCATCTCCAGGATGGTATCATTTCAAAATATTTAATTAACATGTGGCCACTTCTATTAAATAAATCGTTGATATTTAAGTTATTGTATGTATCAAACTGACCACCAATATATTTTATTATTTATATGCAAGGATTACATACAATCTCCCCCTAATCATTGCATATCCAACAACCTTTAAAATCCTTGCAACTTTTAAGCCATAAATTCTTTTGGCAATGTCATGTATCAAATAATGTGTTCCTTTTAGAAAAAACATGCTTATATAAAATTATGGGAAATTCTACATGGTGGCCTCCTACTTTTAAGTTTTCCACGTGGGAGACACACTTTTTTCCAACTCTCTCAAGTGGTACTATGGTTTTGCAAAATTATGTATAGTGTCCTTTTTTTTAGTTTATGGCTAACTTTTATAAGTAAAATGGTTAACCTTAGGTTTTTTGGTTTAAAAATTAATTAAATTATATTTTACAATAATAAAATAAAAAAAAAAAGAATTTTTTTTTTTTAAAAAAAAAACATCCTAAACCCACGACCACCCTCCCACCACCACGTCCACCTTCCACAACCCCAACCCCCATACACCACCGGCGCCCAGAATCCCTTTTTACCGCGCCGGCGCCGGCGGCCCCGTCCACCTACCCACTGAACCCACCACGACTCCACCTGAACCCCATATCCCAAACCCGAAACCCCCAAATACCCAACTAGAAACCCCTTAAAAACCCTATCCCACCAATTTAAACCCCAAATTAGACCCTCCCCCACCCTTGAAACTCTGACGCCCAAGGTTTTGAGGGTGGGAAAGGTCCTTATTTTGGGGTTTAACGTGGCAGGGGTGGTTTATTCGTGTTTTGGGTCGGATATTTGGGGGTTTCAGGTGGTGGGTTTAGTGGGTAGGTGGACGAGCTGGGTTGTCGGAATGGTGAAGGTTGTCTGGGTGGCGGCGAAGGGTGGGGGTGGGCTGGGTTGTCGGAATGGTGAAGGTCGCCGCCTTCCGGGATGGTGGTGGTGGGGAGGGTGGTCGTAGGTTGGGGGAATGGGGGCTGCGAATTTTCTTTCTTTCTTTTTTTTTTTTTAAAGAATTTGATTTTTTTTTAAAAAAAAAATAATTGTGGTTAACCAAAAAATCAAAAGGTTAGCCATAAAACCTAAAAAAGGGCACTGTACGTAATTTTTCAAAACTTGGATGCCACTTGAGAGAATTGGAAAAAAGTGTGTCTCCCACGTGGAAAACTTAAAAGTAGGAGGCCACCATGTAGAATTTCCCTAAAATTATACTTATAGAACACTTATCATGTTCCTCATGCCTAATTACATTCATCTTAAAAAAAAACCTCTTATATTTATGGGCATAATAAAACGTTGATTATGTATAGTTTCTTACAACGTCATGTTTAATTATTCGAACTTTAATCAAAACATACCTTATTCGATCCACTCAGCTATACTAGCCAAATTAACATTAATCTTTGGAAACATAAGTAAACAAAATTAACATTGATTCATAATTCTAAATTCGCTTTCAATGTCAAGTTATTTGAGATTTGAAAAAAAAAAAAAAATGTATGTATGCATACCATATACAATACAAATAATGCATTAATACAATAAGGTACAATAAATTGAGAGTCGTACCATTTAGCACTTTAAAGAAATATATGTTATGTACTTGAAACAAAATTGCCCTTGGGTAATCAATAAAACATAAACAACCTTAATCATAAAACCAAATATGATGTATACGAAGGGTAATTGATCAACAAAATATAAAATTGCTTTCGCGATTGTAACAGAGTGCCTACTACATACTATACTCACTAAAGCCAAGTGACCAAGTGGGATCTAAAGCCAAACCATTTTCAGATACAATCAAAAATCAACTTAATGCTTTGTTTGAAAAAAAATTCACATGATAAATTAATAAAATAAAGTAATAATATGTTATCATTTATCAAACTCAAATTTATTATAAATTATAGGAAATAATTATTTGGCATTACTATTGAATCCGTAATTATATTGGACATACCTTTACTAGTTCAGAAGATATAATTTGCAAATTAATCACTTCAAAAAACAGCTCCATATGTGTAAGTCATATGTAATTATGACTCTTATAAAGATATAATTTGAGAATACCTTTTATTTCTTGAGTATATACTACCAACAAGATTAATATGATATAATAACTTGATATAATTAATTAATGTCTACACTCCTCAAAATACTGTAGCTAAAATATGTGTGATATAGCTATAAATTTAAATTAATAAAACATACGGTAGAAATCATCAATAAAGATCCGACTTCCCCATATATTTATATATTATAAAACAGTCATACATATATAAACTTTAATATGTAACATTGCACTCGAATTACATTTAATCACTATAAGCCACAAAACATTAGGAAAAATAATAACCAATATAGCCAGAATCAAATTTTCCACTCAACCAAATAATATAGAAGCTAAACACATAGGTCACATACTACTAATGTATGTTCAACACTAAAATAGATCAAGGGGTTTGATAGCTTATAATCTAATATATACGAAGTATAAGCCTAATGGTGATAAAAAAAATCAATAATAAGGTAACTGAATATATATTACCTCAATTCCTTGTTCACAAAGAGTAATGCAATTATAAAGTAATTGCTATTAAGAGTAAAGTAGAGATAAATTGTTGAAACAACCTATCATGGATTATTATTCATATGTCTAATGACACTATTATTCTATTATAAAATTCCAAGCTACTCATTACCAATTGATAATTACAACAATCTACAAGTCACACAACACAATAGCTACGCCTACTAGAATCCTTGTATATGCTCATCCTCATATCTAATAAACACTTGATATTAGGATAAATTATGGGAGTATATATTTGATGTTATGATATATATGATATCTATATTAAGCTAGGCATATTTCCTATCCTACTTGCCGTAGGGTTAGGGATCTTGTTTTGCCGTTAGCTTGTATAAATATTTCTATGCAGATTAAAAAAAAAAAAAAAAAAAAAAAAAAAAAAAAAAAAAACTTCTACTGCCTATCTTTTCGTATCTTTAGAGTTAATTAATTTAAACATGTTAATCATATACAGACTTCATATATATGTGAATTGAAATGCATACCAAATAATACAATTTAAGCAACACAATAATAATTTACCATAAAACCCATTATATTAAATTAAAGTATCCTGTAATTCTAAGATGAATGTGAATTCAAACAAACCAAAGATTAATTTTACGTAAAACAGCTCAAAGTAATAGAACTAAATAGAACAAACAAAAGGTTTGCATATTCTGGCACCCTTACAACTTAATTATATGATGTAAAAATTTAAATGATGACAGTATCAAAATAAGAGAGTAAAACCATCATATTAATGAAACCGATATCAAATTAAATCTTAAAATAAAGAATGGTCAAATCTATTACCCTATGAATATGATATTAAATCAAATTGATAAAACAGGTTAATACATTATTGATTCAAAATAGTATATGCGTACCTTTTTGTGGCTAGGTTTATTCAAACTCTCTTAAATCAGAGGTATGGTGCTAACGTGTTATAAAATAGGGAGAAATATAAGAGAGATTGATAGAGAATATCTTAGTATATTTCTATTCCATATAATGGGGTATATATATATACAATATAATTAGGGTTTTCTTAGATAAGAATATAAACCCTAGATATATCTAGAATATTCTGGAATGATACAAGGAGTATTATGGGCATTCACACAATATTTCATAACAATGCCATAACATTTTCTCTCTCTAACCACAATTTCTCAGTTTTCACCGTAATTCCTCTAAAACCTCCATAAACATTCTCCATAAGATTAGAAATCACAAATTTCATATGAAATGATGGATAATAAAGCAGAAATAGCTGGTGATAACACAATTTTTAGGAATTAGGGAAAAAATCAAGGTTATTACCAATTTTTCGCTAGGATGACTGCTAGAAGGATGTGACTCGTAGTGTTGTCGCCATTTTATGATGAATTTGAAGGTTTGGAGAGAGAAAATGGTGGTGGATTTGGAGGAAGATGATGACAAAAAAATTGGTGAACATATACTTCCTCTGTTCTTTTTTACTTGACTTGTTTCTTTTATCACGCTTGTCAATGCAAAAGTTCAACGATTAATAACTTTAATTCTCCATAAGTAAAAATTATAAAAGGTATATATTATGATAGTTTTTCTTGGGATGAATTCAAAAATATCCAAAGTGAGCATGTTTTTCCTTACAAATTATTCACAAAAGACGGTCAAAGGAGGAGTGGTGAATAGTATAAAAGTCAAAGCGGGTCAAGTAAAAGAGATCGGAGGAAGTATATTATAAGAATGAACATCTGATAGTATGAAAATGAACATTTAATTTTGTAGAATAAAAAACCTATAGCAAGAAAATGTTCATTTTTATTATATTGAATTGTGAACATTAATATTATACGAAGTAAGAATGAACATCTACAAGTATGAAAATGAACATTAATATTATAAGAATGAACATCTGATAGTATGAAAATGAACATTTAATTTTGTAAGAATAAATATCGTATAGCAAGAAAATGTTCATCTCTTATTATATTGAATTGTAAAAAGTAATATTATAAGAATGAACATGTAATAGTATAAAAATGAACATAAATATTATAATAATGAACATATGATAGTATGAAAATCAACATTTAATTTTGTAAGAAATAATATGCTATAGCAAGCAAATATTCATTCTTATTATATTGAATGTTCATTTTTAAAATAAGAGGCCAACAAGATATGACCGATCCCGGGACCAGCTAAAAATTTGTGCAATTTGACCCAATAAGAACTCAACTCTCTCAAATTGACACCGTTTTTGCCCAATCGGAAATCAACTCGGCCAATAATAAAATGACCCAACAAATACCGAATTCAGCACGATTTGTGTTGGCCCTACCTGAACTCAGCCTCATATTTAATCGACCTGATTTCAACTCCGACATAATTTCAAACCCAATATAATTTTAAGCCCAATTGCTTATTAACGTTTTTTTTGTTACTCAAACATACTTTGATTCGGTAAAAAAAAAAAAAAAAAAAAACAAAAAACTTTGATTCATATAAGTGTTAAGAATTTATTTTATTTTATTATTTTTTTTTGGGGTGGGTGGGGGGACTAAGGGTGAACATAATATTTTTGTAATTTGTAATGCACTAAAATAAAATAAGTTTCAATTTAATTACTTTGTTTTTAGTTTATTATGTATGGCGTAACTACGATCGATATGTCATCGAAAATTCGATGCATTAATTAATTTAGCTTGAAGATAAAAGTGATGCATGAATGGATCAATGAGAGAAAACTAATGTTTTAACAACAGAGTTTGAAAATTGATACACTAATGATTTGTTACTTGATTTTAATGAATTGAATTTATTTTTACTGATTCTCTATTATATTCTTCTTTAATGTTACTAATTTTTTATAGAATTGATATTTTTAAACTTTTTTTTTTTACTGAATTGAACTTATTAAAGATGAACTAAACAAGACTTAACTTAATTAATAATTATGGCTTTTTTATAGAACAAATGATAAATCTACATGGTATAAGAAACCATTTCTTTAATTGTACTTTATTCGTACCCAAATAAAAGTCTCATTTGTCTATCACACATCCTGTTAAGAATGTTTGGACCGATGTGTCATAACCAAACAGAATCGAACTGAATTAAACCATATGTTTTGAGATGTAACCGATCTGATTTCATCCGATAAAATCAACACCCAAATCGGATCTGTAACCGAACTCAACTCAACCCGAATTTGACCCGATTTGAACTTAAACCGGCACTGATTTGACCTAACTTGAATTCAACCCGAAACTGATTTGACCCGACTTGAACTCAACTCAACCGACTTGACCCGACTTAATCTCAATCCGAATTGAAGTTGACCTAACAAACACCCGATTCAATCCAATTTGTTTTTTATCCGAACTAATATTAATTTGACCAAATTTGAACTTAATTTGATTTAGACACGACATGATTTCAAAGTTCAAACTAACCATAATTTTAGACGTTAAATATTATATACCATTTTTTTTACTTAAACATATATTAATGTAACTATATGTAAAATTTCACCAAATAACGTGATATTGACCCAATAAAAAAATTATAAATTAAAAAAAGCCCTCAATAATTAATCTAATTTTAAAAATGTTCTTATTTGAATATTTAATTTGGTCAACCCAACCAAAATTCAGCCAAACACGAGAAGTATCTAAATCAGTATTGACCGAATACATAATCAACTTTAGTAATCTAACCTAACTTTTTTTTTTTAAAAAAAAAAACAAGCTAGAAGTACCATTAAATAAGGTTTGGACAAATTGTCCATGAGTACATACGGAGCAATGTCGGAAGGACAATGATTTTCACATTCTTGCTCTACTCCGAACGGTACTAACCTAGCTAAATGACGGGCCACAACATTCCCATCTCTACGCACATGTAACCAAGAGACAAAATCAAAATGCTTACAAGAAAACATAATATTATCGAGAACAGTATCTAGATCTAAGAGATATATGACAGATTTTGAGAGTTGATTAATGACTATTTGGCTGTCCGATTCCACCACCAAATTCCTTACTCCATACTTGCGTGCTAGCTTTATACCAAAGAGAATTGCTCTTCCTTCTGCAACCTCAGGGGGCTAGCCACTCCTAGCTCTGCGAACACCAGCAAACAACACCTCGCCATTAGGATTAGGAGCCACAGCCCCTAACCCAACCCACCCTTCTTCTTGAAGACTTGCATCACAATTGATCTTAATGAAAACTTCATGTGGGGGGCTCCAGATTTTCGGGCTGCTCCTCCTTCTAACCCCAACTCCACCATAAATTTTTGTGATGTACTTGAGACAATCTTCTATAATTTTCTGCAATCGATCCTTTATAATCAAGTGAGGCACCTCCTTAGCATTGAAGATTTTATCGTTGCGCCTACTCCATATAGATCACAACAATGCAGCCCCTCTCAAGCATTTCTTCGAGTCAAGTTGCTGCCAGCGCACAATCATCTCCCTGAACTCTTCATTCGGGTCAGCAGGCACAAGGGATTCACAGTCAAGCTCCCTCCACAGATCCTTCACAGAATTACAGGAGAAAAAAACATGATTCATAGATTCACACATCGATGGGCACCATGGACACGAGTTGACTCTGCCATATGTCTGTAATGTAGGAGTTCTCTCGTGGGAAGGGATTTTGTACACGCTCTCCATAGAAATTTCTTAATTTTGGGGATAGTTTCAAGACGCCAAATCCACATCCAAGCCTCATGAAATTCATCAAGGTTGCAGGACTTACCAAGGAGATAAGCCGTTTTAACGGAGTATACACCATCCTTAGAAAACGCCCACGTTAGCTGATATTTTTGGCCTTAGAGACTGATGGGGATGCGCATGATACACTCAATATCTTTAGCTTCAAAATTTGCAACTAAGATATCATAATTCCAGTTCCCACTACCCTCATCAATGAGCTCGTTGACAGAAGATAAACCTGTAACACTTGGGGAGGTGATAAATTTCCCATGCTCGTCTTCCACCTAGGGATTCGAGTATGTCAGTTGATTTCCCATTGCCCACCCTCCATATGAGACCCTCTTTAACGAGTGCTTTAGTACTCCAAACACTTCGCCATGAGTAGCTTCCATTCAAGCCAAGAGAGGCCTCTAAAAAGTCGCAATGAGGGTAGTATTTGCCTTTCATAACTCGGCTAAAAAGAGAGTCTGGGGATGATATGAGTCGCCATTCTTGTTTCCCGAGAAAGGCGTCATTAAAACTGCCAAATCACGGAAACCAAGCCCACCAAGACACTTTGGTTCGCTCAACCAATCCCAACAGAGCCAATGGACTTTGCGACGATGATAAGTATGACCCCACCAAAATTTTACAACCATAGACTTGATTTCATCAATCACACTCATAGGAATTTTGTAAACTCCCATTAGGTAGGTGGGAATAGCCTGTATAACTGATTTAACAAGAACTTCGTTGGCCGCACGAGACATCAATTTCTCCTTCCACCCGTTCAGCTTTTTCCAAATCCTGTCTTTCAGAGTAGCAAAAATTCTCTTCGATCTCCCTAATATGGTAGGGATTCCCAGATACTTCTCATGCTCAGTCACTAATCTCATTCCAATAAATTGTCTCAACTCCTCATCTTTCGACTCACAAGCACCTTTGCTAAAAGAGACCTCCGACTTCTCATAGGTAATTTTCTGACCGGAAGCTGCCTCGTATAAGTTGACTATGTCAACTATCTGTGAGCATTCCACTCGGTTGGCTCTAGCAAAGAGCAGACTATAGTCTGCAAAAAAGAGATGAGAGATTTTTGGCCCAAGTCTACTAGCACCCGCACCATGAACAAGTCTATGATCCGTAGCCTTCTTTATAAGAGCCGAAAAAGCATCCGCAATATTAAAAAAGATAAGGAGAGAGTGGATCTCCCTATCGAAGGCCACGAGAAGGAGTTACTTTGCCACAAACACTTTTGTTGATTATGAAAGAGTACGACACATATTTAACACAGCTCATAAAAACCCGAACCCAATCCTCTGCAAACCCCATTTTCAGAAATAGTTTTTTCAGAAAAAACCACTCAACTCTATCATACGCCTTGCTCATATCGAGTTTCAATGCAATGGTCCCCTTTTTGCTCGTGCTTCTTTTCTTGATAGTGTGAAAAAGCTCCATAGCAATCATGGCATTGTCTGTAATCAACCTACCCGACACAAAAGCACTTTGATTCTCCGAAATCACATTTGGTAATATTTCTTTTAATCTCATCACAATTACCTTAGAGGCAATTTTATAGAGGACATTACAGAGAGCAATCGGCCAAAATTCAGAAATGGAAGTAGGAGAGTTCACCTTGGGAACGAGAGCTACATTCGTGCAATTAATCGAGCTTGGGGAACAGTTTCCAGCAAGAATTTGTGAGACTCGTTCAAAGACTGCATTACTAACCACATGCCAAAATTTTTGGTAAAATATGGCATGTAAACCATCGGGACCCGGAGCCTTGCAGGGATGCATAGCACACAAAGGGGCATAAACTTCATCTTTGTTGTACGGCCTCAAGAGAGCCGTATTGTCTGCCATGCTGATCGAGGGGGACACAGCTTTAAGCACCTGCTCACATTCAATTAACAAAGGGCCTGTAGAAGTAAGGAGACTAGTATAAAAGTTTTCTACTATTTTTTCGATTTTTCCCCCTCCGTACACTAATCTCCATTCTCATAAAAAAAAGCCATGTATTTCATTTCTTTTCCTTCGTTGCGCGGCTTTATGATGAAAATACTTTGTATTGCAGTCTCCATCTTTGATTTCGGATTCCCTTGATCGGAGGTACCAATAAGCTTCCTGTTTTTTCGAAAGATCATTAATTTTCTTTTCCAAATCCGAACATAATTGAATATTGGCTGCTGTACCGTCCCACCCCTGCACTTCTTTGAGCTGATTTTGGAATCCTCAATTTTTCTGTCAAGATCAGAGAATTTCGAGCCACTCCAACACTTAAGGGAAGTTAGAGTTAGCTCGAGCCTTTTTTCAATCGGGGCTACTGCATTGCCATCCCAAGCCTCTTTAATAGCATGCTCACACAAAGGATCAAGCAACCAAGCTGTTTTAAAATGCCATGTTCGTTTCCCCTTCTTTTTCTTCTTTACCCTCCTATGCAATCTCAACAAAATTGGGTTGTGATCAGACTTGTATCTGACCAAATTCTCGACCTCTGCTTCTGGAAACAAGGAACAACATGACTTATTTCAGCAATATCGTTCAAGTCTTTCACGTATAAGTGTCTGCTTAGTTAGCCCCCTTTCTCACGTGAAGAGAGAACCACTACAACCAAGATCATGGAGGTTACAGTCATAAAGAGCCTCTCTAAACTCACCCAAAGCTCGTCTTTCATTATCCACCCCTTCCTCCTTTTCCTCATAGCTCAAAATCTTATTGAAGTCGCCTCCCACGAGTAAAGGACCATCATAACCATCACACTAATGTCTAAGATGCTACCAAGTCTTATGTTTATTGGTCGTTTCCGGCAAACCATACAAACCAATAAAATGCCACTTCTCACCATCAACACCAATAATATCACCATAAATGAAATTATTTGAGAAAGAAATTAAAGAGAAATCTATCCTATCTTTTTCCACTAAATACATAAACCACCAGACAAGCCTACACTACTCACTTCGAAAGCACAATCAAAGCCACACACGAATTTTTTAATTCTCAGACTCACCTTTATTAATTTTAGTCTCCGAAATAAACAGTAAGTCCGGGGCAAACTTTTAACACCACCTCCGTAGTGCTTTAACTGCTCGAGGGTTGCCCGCACCTCGACAGTTCCAACATAGTAGATTCATTGCACTTCATGGGGTTGGATCATCCCAACACCCGCTACTTGGAGGTTTAAGTTCTCCCCACTATCACAAAATTGAGTAGCACCTGCCAACTTCACACCCACCTGGCCTTCTCTTTGCACTACACTGCTCACGCCCGACAGAATTTTCATCTTTTTTTATGGAAGATGAAAGCACGATCAAACAAACAAGGGACTAGAAGAAAGTACAATCCAAGTCCACAAACATGAAACAATAATAATGCAACAATAAGAAGAGAAAAAACCCTCGAAACGAACAAAAACACAAAATTGCGAACCCTAGCTTAGAGACTCGCACTTATTTTAGCAATACAAGCAAGGATCAAGAAACCAAAAGAGAATTGCATTCAATGGACAAAGCACGATTGATGATGAAGAAAGCAGTAGAGATTCACCTTGAAACGAAGCGGAAACCATGAACTCACGAGCCCTAGGTCAGGTAAACATGAAACCCTACTCGAGGGACTTACTTGCATATTTAATCGAACCTAACTTAAGAGAACCAAAATCAATCAAATAGAAACCAACCCGTTCCAAAGTCATTCGACCCAATATTAACCCGATCAAACCCGTTTTAAACCTGATTTGATTTCGTCTGATCCGAATATGAACTGATTTGAAGTTGACTCAATTTGGACGTGATAGGACCCGAAATCAACCCCGTCCAGATGTGATCCAATCTGACCCGAAGCGTGTTATAATTTTGAACCAATAGAAATCATTTCTGAACAGACTTGACCCAAATTCTATCCGGTTATCTAAATTAGTACTAGCGTAACTGGTCATGATGAATTTTGTAGGGAATAAAATGTTAAGGTAGTGAGATTTTGTAAATTATAGGTAAATAAAGAAATTCATAAAGGTGAAATGTACTTTATATGTCATTTAGACACAAGGTTTGATTAAATGTATGCCTTCTATTTGGGGGAGAGATTCTTTAACGGTGATATAATATAGAGTACGTACTAGTGTAAACTAGTCAAGATGAATTTTGTAGTCAATAAAAATTTAAGGTAGTGAGATTTTGTTAATTATAGGTAAATAAAGAAATTCATAAACGTGAAATGTACTTAGTATGTAATTTAGACTTAAGGTTTGATGAAATGTGTGAATTTTATTTAGGGAGAGATGTGTAATCTTGTTGGTTAAGGTATTGTGT